>NC_089220.1:163330463-163992060 GCF_963924675.1 Phocoena phocoena
ATCTATACAGAAATATTGTATAATTCCAGTGTCATGTAACAATCTTCATTAAGTGACTTAGGTTTTATTTTCAACTGTGAATTTTAAACATCATTACTCCATGTGTGAAGAGAAGTAATATTCCTTTTTTCTTTGCATAATACTTGTCATTCCCAAAGCTATTTCTAATGAAAGCAACTCTCCTGATCCTGAAAAGAAAAGCACAGTAGTCACCCTCTTCACCTCTTCTTCTTTTACTTTCAGCTTACTCAGCGTTTACAACTTACACTAATTAATTTGTGTGTCCCTCATTAAACGTGCACTGATTGCAGGCGGCAGTTATGGGCTGAAAAGCTCATCAAGCAATTTCATCTTCTTTCAGTATAATGAATCCACCAAGAGCATCAGCCATTTCCTGATCTGTGGACTTCCAAGTTGACAACTACCACCCTTGGTTCCACATTGGGGACTGGTCATTGAACTTGATCAGGTGGTAACTCTGACCCTCGGGCTGGCTCCTAACCCAAGGGCAGTGCTTACACCCTTGGAACTGGAAATGTGGGAATGATCCTCATGAGAAGAGGGGATGTGTCAGTTCTTAAACTGTGGGTTTCCATGACTATAACTAGCACCCTTGAGGACAAGTTCAAAAGTATGAGCTCTCATTCTGTTTCCGGGAAGCATCTGCTTGACCCAACCCAGCCCTTGGTATTCATACACTTTCATATGGACCCATGCTCAGAAAGGTTTTTAAGATACCAGTAAAATATAAAATATACAAACAGCTCATACAACTTGACAACAAAAAAAACAAACAACCCAATCAAAAAATGGGCAGAAGAGCTAAAGAGACATTTCTCCAAAGAAAAAATACAGATGGCCAATAGGCGTATGAAAAGATGCTCAACATCACTAATTATTACAGAAATGCAAATCAAAACTACAATGAGGAACCACCTCATGTGGGTCAGAAAGGTCATCATTAAAAAGTCTATAAATAACAAATGCTGGAGAGGGTGTGGAGAAAAGGGAACCCTCCTACACTGTTGGTGGGAATGTAAGTTGGTGCAGCCACTATGGAAAACAGTATGGAGGTTCCTCAGAAAACTAAAAATAGAATTACCATATGATCCAGCAATCCCACTCCTGGGGATATACCCAGACAAAACTATAATTCAAAAAGATACATGCACCCCTATGTTCATAGCAGCACTATTCACAGTAGCCAAGACATGGAAACAACCTAAATGTCCATCAACAGATGAATGGATAAAGAAGGTGTGGTACATATATACAATGGAATACTACTCAGCCATAAAAAAGAATGAAACCATGCCATTTGCAGCAACATGGTTGTAACTAGAGATTATCATACTAAGTGAAGTAAGTCAGAAGGAGAAAGACAAATACCATATGATATCACTTATATGTGGAATCTAAAATATGACACAAATGAACCTATCTATGAAACAGAAACAGAATCAGGGACATAGAGAACAGACTGATGGTTGCCAAGGGGGAGGGATGGAGTGGGAGTTTGGGATTAGCAGATGCAAACTTGTATATATGGAATGGATAAACAACAAGGTCCTACTGTATAGCACAGAGAACTATATTCAATATCCTGTGATAAAACATAATGGAAAAGAATATGAAAAATAATGTATATATATATATATATACACATATAACTGAGTCACTTTGCTGTACAGCAATAATTAACACAACATTGTAATTCAACTATACTTCAATAAAAAATAAATGAAAAAAGATATCAGTAAGATATAAATAAACTGATCTCCCTTCTGCAAAGTTAAAAGCACACTGGAAATGGGTCACAGATTTCACCTTCAATGTTAGAAAATCTTAGGGTTTCATCTCCAGATTCTGGCTACAGTTGTGTTCCAGCCATGAGAATAAAACAGGATCCCCGAGAGCAGCGCCTCTCTAACAGCACTGTGACTTATTGCTGGGTCCCAAGTAATCCAATGGATCTTTTTTTTTTTTTTGGTGGTACTTGGGCCTCTCA
Source organism: Phocoena phocoena (assembly GCF_963924675.1). Lineage (NCBI taxonomy): Eukaryota > Metazoa > Chordata > Mammalia > Artiodactyla > Phocoenidae > Phocoena > Phocoena phocoena. Next base: position 163,332,472 of record NC_089220.1, read on the forward strand.
CTGTCGTGGTCTCTCCCGTTGCGGAGCACAGGCTCTGGACGTGCAGGCTCAGCGGCCACGGCTCATGGGCCCAGCCGCTCCACGGCATGTGGGATCCTCCTGGACTGGGGCACGAACCCACGTCCCCTGCATTGGCAGGTGGACCCTCAACCACCGTGCCACCAGGGAAGCCCAATCCAATGGATCTTGATCAGCAATTTTTTTTAATGAAACAGAAGAGAATTGAAAATACCAGAAGAATGTGCCTGTACTAAGCATGAGAATTGTTTTCTGAAACATTCATTTAAGCTTTGTGTGTGTACGATGGGTTGTGATGTAAAATATAATTTTTTTTCCTCTATGAATCAAAACAAGTTGGAGGAACACCACTGCCTTAAGTAACTCAGTATATTTACTAAGAAAGTACTTATTTGAAGGCGCAGGTGGGAAAAAGAATGAGGACTTACACTATAGTGAGGATTAGAACGAAGGGCAGAAAGTATACATTGTAAGGGACAAATTTCAACTCAGCGAATGGAAACACAATTCCTTTCCGGTAATGAAACATCCAACCTCTCCAACCTCCTGGGGAAATGGATTGCTATTTAAGAAGTAGCTAGTTGGTCACCTGCATGAGCTATGGAAACAGTGTTTCCTGCATTTAGCGAGTAGTAGCTCTGGATGATTTTTATCCATTCCTTTGGATGTCTTTATTTTTCTACAATGATCACAAATTCCCAAGGTGCTGATTTCTGCTATTGAACTCTAAGTTTTTAAGCGATTAAGGATGTTTTTAAAAACTTTTTTCTGTAACTTGGCCCTTTTTCTGCCTTTTAATATATGCCCTAATTTTAAAATAGCACTTTTAGGGTTTGGGACTGAGAAATTTCAAAATGGTAAAAAGCAAATGCTGTAGTTGAAAAAATAGTCCAAGTTATGTTCCATTTTATTTCTTTTTCCTTTATGTTAAAAAAAAAGAACAATGTATTACAAAATAGGCAAGAACAAATAAAATAATACCAGTTGCAGTGGGAACACTCTGAAATTAGTAGTTATAAAAATAGCCTTATTTTCCACTGAAGGCTACAGCATACTTTAAAATGAGGAACTCTATAAAATGGTATTAGTATGCTTGTGTTTCTCAATGAGGAAGGCATATAAATTCAAGACAGGATGTTATGTTGGACAAAGATGCCATAAAATAAAATAAAATGAGTACTTGTGTGGGTTTTGATTTCTAATTTCAAAATTCAGCATGCTGAATTTATGGCTTCTCAGATACAGGCCTGGACCCTAGTATCTGGTCATAAAAGATTTAAGCATTTTGGGTAGGGATAATCTCCAATAAATAGGATGAAATGCCAGCCTGGGTTTTACAAAGATCATTTTGGTAAAGAAAATTTACGAGTTCACTTAAACTACATGTGGTTCCACAGTGGAGGAGGGTTCCCGGAGAGCGGTGTGACTTGCTTGCCAGAGAGAATGTAGACTTGGAACACCAGTCTTCTGCTCTATCTTCCATTCTCTTTCTTCCATTCTATTATATTGAAGCTCATGGTTCCTAATTGTCAAAAGGAATCAACTAATTCAAAATCCACAAAGCGCTATACCCTACATTGGCCTTCAGGGTCCCCCATGGGTGAATGTAAAGCCGGTGGAAACAAGTGACTTCCTGAGACAAACTGGCAATTCACCCCAACATAACGAGCTTTGGAAGACATGTAGGGTCACAAGCTTTAAAAGGTCAAAATTCATTTTATATTCAATCCACTCAGAAATTCAAGTGCACTTAAGTAAGCTGTGCTGATTAATTCAATTTCTTTAAGCATGCAAAACCGACGTTCTTCTATATGGTTAATCACAGGGGTTGCAGTATCTACTAAATTACTTCACAAACTTAGAAATCATATATATTCCTAGTATGGAAGCCCAACTTGTTCACCCAGTCCAGCTTTCCATCAGCAGTAAAATTTCCACTATAGCTTAAAAAAATTAGTTGGCATAATGAATAATACACAGGAGACCTAGAACATTCTCAATTTCTTTTTACTTGTTCAGTAATGTAGCCGCCTGTGCTCCTGTTATGTAGAACGAGACAGAGTTGGTACAGTGGCCAGTGGTCTAGGATGACGATTTTAAAAGCCCTAGGAATTAATTTAGGCCATTTATATCCTGGGAGTGTGGTGTCAACCACTTGTCATTGGACAACAAGTTCAAGAGCTCTCACCCTCACAGACGACTGGTCCTTCTTGTCATAATATAATTAGTAATCTCATTATACTCATGATTTTATAAAACATATCCCCATCTACGGCCTTAGCCTTTGCCATTGGTAGGAAAGATATCATGTTAGTTAAACAGGCTTTTCTTTTCATATGTTCCACGTTTTTCTCACTCATTAAAATCCATGCTAATATAGAAGCATATATTTTTCTCTCATGTCTGTCTCTCTGCAGTCATCATTCCTTTGACAGCACTTCTCATTTGCAGCTTCTTTATCATATGCCTTAAACTTTCTAGCATCATTTTATAAAATTCCTTTTTATTTCCTTTCAATCTCACTGTCTGCTTTTCAGTTCATGGGCACTTTTTATTCCCGTTGCTCCCTAATGAATCTTTTCAGTCCTTCTACTATCTAATCTCTTAGGCCTCAACAAGATTTTCAGAAGTTCAGACTTCAACGTTGTAGGCCATTCCAACTTACTTTTCTGTGTAGAGCAAGGAAGTCTGCTGTGTTCAATGATGCTGTCTCTTAGGGTGCTCCCAAGTGCACTCGTGAGTTTTAACTCTTCTTTCTGGAGCACCAAAATGACTCAGTTTCTAAATTCACTTCCGAAAGAACCTACTAAGTATAACATCCCTATTCTGCTGCCATCTATAAAAATATGTCTATGGAGCAGCTTATGGACTCTTGGGTTGTGGGGTTTTCTTTTCTATTTCTCAGCCTTAATTAAGCTTTTTTGATTTTATATCTCAAATCTACCCTTTTATTAAATTGAATTGTAGTTGATATACAATATTATATTAGTTTCAGGTGTACAGCATAGTGATTCAGTATTTTTAATAGATTGTACTTCATTTAAAGTTATCATAAAATATTGGCTATATTTCCTCTGTTGTACAATATATCCTCGTAGCTTATTTATTTTGTACATAGTAGTCTGTGCTTCTTAATCCCACACCCTTATCTTTGCCCTTCCCCCCTTTCCTCTCCCCACTGGTAACCACTAGTTTGTTCTCTATAACTGTAAGCCTGTTTCTGTTTTGTCATATTCACTAGTTTGTTTTATTTTTAAGGTTCCACATACAAGTGATAACATACAGTATTTCTCTTTCTCTGTCTGACTTATTTCACTAAGCATGATACCCTCTTGGTCCATCCATGTTGTTGCAAATGGCAGAATTTCATTCTTTTGTATGGCTAAGTAATATTCCATTGTGGAGATATCTATCCTCACAGTGGCATACATATACGTATATCTCACATCCTCTTTGCTCTTTCTTTATTCATTCATCTCTTGATGGACCCTTAGGTTGCTTCCATATCTTGGCTATTATAAAAATTCTGCTACGAACACTGAGGTGCATGTATTTTTTCAAATTAGTGTTCTGTTTTCTTCGGATATATACCCAGGAGCGGAATTGCTGGATCATATGGTAGTTCTATTTTTAGTTTTTTGAGGAACCTCCATAATGGTTTCCATAGTGCTACACCAATTTACAATCCCACCAACAATGTACTAGGGTTCCCTTTTCTCCACACCCTTGCCAACATTGGTTATTTGCAGACTTTTTGATGATGACCATTCTGACAGGTGTCAGGTGATATCTCACTGTGGTTTTGATTTGCTCTTCTCTGATGATTAGTGATGCTGAGCATCTTTTCATGTGCTTGTTGGCCATCTGTTTATCTTCTTTGGAAAGATGTCTATTCAGGTCTTCTGACCATTTTTTAATTGTTTTTTTTAAAATATTGAGTTGTATGAGCTATTTTTATATTTTGGATATTAACCCCTTTCGATCATATCATTCAAATCTATTCTTGACCTGAGATGACAAGTTGCCATTCTGTAACTGACCCAATTAATCCTAACCAGTTCCTTTCCACTTAGAACAGGATGCATTCTATATCAGCAGGAGAGGAATGGGGCCAAATCTTAGTTCACCTGTGCCTCTGACCTCCTGCTGGAAAGAACCAGCCACACGCAGTGGTCCTCTGTCTGATGAGATTTCTGAGGACTGGCTCCAATTCCAGGATTTTCCAGACAGTACATGTAGTAGGTAGACCGCAGATTCTGGCTTTGGGTGTTTGTAGATTTGCATCCCAGATCTACCTCTTACTAACTGTGGGACCTTAGGCAAATTATTTAACCTCTCAGATCCTTGACTGCCTCCCAGGGCTGCAGTGAGGAAGAAAAGACATGCATATAACACAGTAAGGGTTAGCTATTATTATCTTTATCAATAGGACTTCAACAAAGTGTTAATTGCTTCTCTTTCATTTATTTAAAGATGTTGGCATTTCCCAGCATGTTAGGGTTAGAATAACTTCCATGAGTTTTCCTACTTTTGTTTTTCTTTGGCTACACTGCGCGGCATGTGGGATCTCAGTTCCCTGACCAGGGATTGAACCCGCGCCCCCAGCATTGGAAGCACAGAGTCTTAACCACTGGACCGCCAGGGAAGTCCATGAGTTTTCCTACAGCTCAATCTCTATAGAACCTTTATATTTTAGATACTATTATGAAAAGGACCACGTGGAAGAAAGGAAAACAATTCAAGACTAACAGGTGAAAAAATAATCCTTGCTACCCAGACAGTATGTTTCTACAGGATGGAGATTTTCTTTCATTTTTCTTTTCCATCAATTCAATCACTAGTTATTGTGGGCAGTACCATGCTACACTCTTTGGAAAAATCTAGAGAAGCGATAACCCGTCTCTGACTTACAGATGTCACAAGGTGATTCAGGAAACCAGACTCATACACATGAGTGGTTGTCTATACAGGATGGAATATAATTAAATACCAGCAGATATGAGCTGGAAATTACGAGGGGCTAGTTTGGTGCTCTAAACACAGCTGATCTTCAGGCGAAGCTCCTTAACTAATACCAGTAATAGTTTATAACCAATCCCATCAGAAAGTATATGCCTGGCATTCCCAGATAATAATTTTCAGAACATAAAAATGTGTTGTCCTTGCCACTAATACCAGTAGGGTCTGTAAAAGTTGGCTTCCTGGTTTTATCTTAATTAACAAATAAAACAAAATAAAGGGACAAAAACTTGACACACCGCATCACAGGAGAACTGCGTAGAGAGCTAGAGCAAGATGAGTGGAGTGAGGGTCATTTTACCCCCAGGCCCTCGCAATTGCTATAATTCATACATATTTGAGATTCCGTGATACTCTGACTTTATGTTCCCGTGAAACAATCTTATCAGCGAGCTTCCCTCCAGTGTTCACCTCTACAAAGGCACTTTCTTTCTCTAGATTCTTGTCATTGCTCCCGTCAACTGCTGATGAGAGATCAACGGCCCAAACATACCCTGCAGCCTATCTACCTGGAGCACAGGACCCACTGGAAGCTAAGAGAACACAATTTTTTCTTCTCGGATAAGTGTCTCTCCTTTGTTACTTTATCCTCAGGTCTATGAACCCCTCTGGCTTGAAAAAGAAACACTCCTAAGAATCTTAGTATGAAAAGAGGCCAAGAAAATATTATCATTCCTGAAGCAATATCCAGTTATTATAGTAAAAAGACAGAGAAAATCTGTGTTGGGTAGAAATTTCATTATCCTGCAGGATATTAAAATCTTGATATCAAGGTTGTCAACAATGTGATAATAAATGCAGCCCTAAGAGTGATTGCTTCTTGAAATATATCTTTAAAGATCATTTATAATTCAATAATATCTCTACTACCCTGACTGCTAATATTAATTAGCAGTCAACTGCATTTATCAACTGCATACAATGAGAAACTCGGGGAGTAAGAAAAACAAAAATGAAGAGAAACCAGAAGGAACTTCTGCAGGACAGTTTTTATAAAGGGAATAATCACCTTGCTTTTCTTTGAATTCTGGCTTCTCTGTAATAATAATAACCAAAAGGAAGCTACAATTTCAATAGAGAAGTAGAAAAGATACAAAGAATACACTAGAAACTTACTATAATACTGAACTTGACTTCTATATTCTAAGTTTAAAAATAAAATAAAACCAAAGGTTATAAGGAGATCTTCTGGCACCTTTAGTAAGATAGCCCTTAGGGTAAGATTCAAAGTTGTTAGGTAGAGCTTTCTTAGAAGATTCCTGTAGACATTTGCCATGCTCTAAGAGCTGAAAGCCAGTATTATCGAAGCCTGTAGGACAAGATTCACAATGGTATATAAGGCTCCCAAAGTTCCCCGAGTTTGGGAGATGGACCAGTGTATACAACATTCAAGCAAATAACTCAAGAGAAAGACCTAAAAATGCTCTATACTATTCATTCAAAAGCACAAGGTATGTCCCCCAGAATGTCTGTTTCTAGAATGGTTTCTACTCCATCTTACTTTGGACACACTGGTTGCCAAATAGTACTTTAGCAAATCCCAGGATATGGATGTGTGGAATATTTAGGAGATTATATTGACAAGGTCACCCAATCAACAAGAGCCCCAGCTCGGATCCCCCACGGCAGCCCCATACCAAGAATGGGTCCTTTCAAGTTACTATAGCAATAACAATTGACTCACCTAAACTTAAGGATGGTTAGTGTTTGAGCACCACTTGCCTAAGTATTCCTATCACCAGGCCCCGTCTTTTATATTCCTGTCCAGAAACAATTCTTGGGATTTCCAGATGACCCTCTGTGTCCACCCGGGTCATGGGAATGCTACTTAGAAATGAACACTTGACAAAGAGGACAGCTGTATCACTATAGCCAATTTGGGCTCCTTGTGCCTCTGAGTCCATAAGCAAAGAAAAGAGTTACTACACTCGTTGGGGTGACTGATCCTGACTACCCAGGGGAAACTGGAGTACTCCTCCACAACAGAGGCAAGGGAGACTATGTCTGTAATACAGGAGATTCCTTAGAGTGTCTCTTAATATTACCGTGACCTGTGTTTAAAGGCAATGGAAAACTACAAGACCCAATCCAGGCAGGACTAATAATGGCCCAGACCCTTCAGGAATGAAGATTTGGGTCACCCCACCAGGTAAATAACCACGACCAGCTGAGGTGCTTGCTGAAGGCAAAAATAATGTGGAATGAATAGTAGAAGAAGGTTGTTGTAAGGAACAGCTACGACTATGTGAAAAAAAAAAAAAAAAAGAGCAATCGAGTAGGAGGGCCTAATTGAGAAGACCTTACGGAACGCTCTAAGAAGGCATATCATTAACCTTTAGTTTAAGGGTAGCCACATGTGCCCATACAATCGTTCCAGTCTGCCATGGTGTGGGAGCAAAAGAGTAGAATATTGGCCATTTCTCCTCTTGCTTGTTCATAATCTTTACTCTCAGGGATTCCTCTCATCTTTTCTGACCTCCAGGTCCCAGTGACTATTTGGAGATTTTCTAATCCTTTAGTCCAATTATCTCTCAAGACCCTAAGCTCAGCAATTTGGACAGGCTGTTTCTCCTTTCTCTGTGTTTTGAAAGTGAAGTTAATAGCTTCTGTGAAAAAGGTTTAAAGGAAGATTCTTCCCTTGGCAATAACATATTACTTGTTTACATTCATTTCCTTTTTTTAAAATAACACTTCCACACACCCCCACACATACATGCCACAAATGATGCAAGGGAAAGATGAACATTTATAAAATAAAAAAAGGAAGACTCGAGCACGGTGTTAAGTGAGAAGCTTTGTCTTGTCATCACAGAATTTTGGCTGAAGCCTAAGAACTGAGAATACAAAAAATATTTGGTGTTTACATATTCTAAGGAAAGGGGATGATCAATATAAAACATGCTAAGAGGTGATTTTTTTAAAAACCCAGACAGGTGACTTCAGCTCCCTCACCCCCACCTCACGCCAAGTAAGGAAGGCTTCCAGAGAGCCACTCGCAGATGGTGGGAATGCTTTCTAAGACAGAAACATCCTCTGATTGGATGCTTACCAAGCTATATAAAGACATGGGTCCTTCTCTACTAAGGGTCCTAGAAGAGTGTGGAAACAGATATCTTGAGAAACCTGATATGTGTCCCCTTGAGTTTAAGCAACACAGAGACTGCAGCCTGACACTTACTTGGAGAAATTCCGAAGATAAGAGACTAGCTGGAGTTGTCCTTCTAGCAAAGTAGAGAGCCTGTAGGGAAAGCAAAATGCCTTTCCAGTGATGCGTTTACCTGTGGAAAAGAGCAGACCTCACAGAAGTTAGCTGGGCTTGCTTGATCTTGAAAGATACACTATCCAAGATGTGTGCCAAGGAGTTGGTTGATGCCAGCAGAAACAGGGGGTGAGAGACGAGCCTCAGAAGGCTAAGTAATAAGACATTAGTCAGAGTATGACAGGAAATTTCAAGGGCGAGGCTTTCTGAAGAAATCTGTATTAGTTATTAGTTACCTATCACTGTGAAAAAATAGAAATATAAACTTTGGAAACAATTCACAGATTCCGTGGATCGCAAGTCCAGGCATGGCTGAACTGTGTGCTCTGCAAGGCTGCAATTGAGGAGCTGGTTGGGACTGTGGTCTCATCTGGGGCTCGACTGCGCAAGGATCCACTTCCAACCTCACATGGTGGCGGGCAGCTTCAAGTTCCTCATGAGTGTCATGTTGAGGGCTTCAGTTTCTTCTGTTAGCCGGGGGCTGCTTTCAGCCCTTTGCCACATGGCCCTTGCCACAGGCAGCTCACAACATAGCAACCAGTTTCAAAGCCAGTAGGGGAGATAGAGTCCTCTCACAAGAAAAAGAAATGCTTGTTATGAGAGAAAGAGCCAGCCTTGGATGTTTACCATGACCAAGGGCATCTGGGAACCAAGGGAGAGATGCAGACAACACCAGCCATCTGAGATTTAGCTCTCCCATCTTTCTTCCCTTTCATCCAGTCCTGGAGGAGGCAGGACCAGCAGCACAAAGGACAGGAAATGAAAGAACCAGGAGTAGGAGCTGAAATGTCAAGCCATAGTCCCTTCCCTACCATAGACTTCTATTTCTATGTCAGACTGGGAGCTGAGAGGGTAGGGGAAAGCTTCAAGATAAATGAGGTTACATTTTTTTCTATTATAGCTAAATGAACTTTAAAAATCTGGACCCAAGACTCTACATGAACACATGGAAGTGACTGAAAAATCTATAAGATCATCAAAGATACCATCTTAGGAATATCATTGAGGAAAAAGTCAATGTGTTCTACAGTTTCACTTCTATTAAGTCCAGGTTGATCATTAAACTCTTTTTCATGAGCTTATACAGGAGTTTTCAAGAATCAATGAGAAATACTGATGTGCACAGGATTCATTTAACAAAGAAAAGGGAAAAGGAAGAGAAGAGGTAGTAGTAGAAGAATGAGGAGGGAAAAGAGGAAGAGGAAGAGGTTGAGGAGGAGAGAAGAAAGGAAAGAAGGGAGGGAGGATGGGAAAGAAAGAAAAGGGAAAAGGAAGAGAAGAGGTAGTAGTAGAAGAATGAGGAGGGAAAAGAGGAAGAGGAAGAGGTTGAGGAGGAGAGAAGAAAGGAAAGAAGGGAGGGAGGATGGGAAAGAAAGAAAAGGGAAAAGGAAGAGAAGAGGTAGTAGTAGAAGAATGAGGAGGGAAAATAGGAAGAGGAAGAGGTTGAGGAGGAGAGAAGAAAGGAAAGAAGGGAGGGAGGATGGGAAAGAAAGAAAAGGGAAAAGGAAGAGAAGAGGTAGTAGTAGAAGGATGAGGAGGGAAAAGAGGAAGAGGAAGAGGTTGAGGAGGAGAGAAGAAAGGAAAGAAGGGAGGGAGGATGGGAAAGAAAGAAAAGGGAAGAGATTGACTCAGCGGAAACTTGTTTGTATGAGACATCTAGCTCAGACATCACAGGAGAAGGGCAAAGACCAGTGAAAGATAGGTCGTTTACTGATTTGTACCCAAACAAGTCTAGTTTGTTCAAAAACCAGATTGCCACCACCTTCAAAGAGTTGATATTTCAGTAAAAAGTGAAACTAATTACTATTAAATCACTGAATTATTCCCTGCTCTCTCTTTTGGATTATATTTACACCTAATTTAAATTGCTCTTCAAAAGCCAATCAGATAATGCCTCTAAGTAGAGTTGTTCATCTGAAAGAGAGACTATCATTCTTTTTCAGTTTACATAAATAAATTTATTTTAAATTTACATAATTTGGTTTCTTTAATCAAAGGGGAAAAAAATCAAAAGTATCAGAAGTCTCAAAATGACTTCTGTGTGTCTCTCATCACCTCTAGGCCTGGTTTCCGGTCATGATTTTTTTTACTCCCTAGGGCTCTGTCTTCTATTGGTATCTTCTAATTTTCTAAATATCATGCTTTATTTTTGCATCTTAATTTTTTAAATGTTAGACATTATTAATTTGCCATTGTGATAAAGGTTTATCTTTCTTATACTACTAACACACCATCTCTCACTCACCTTTCCATCGTACCACTATTTTAAGTTAAATAAATCATTATTTGCTATTGACTTATGTGGGAAAAATGTGTATGTAATATTTTTTCCTGCAACACTAAGTTTAAATCCATGATTACAATTTTTTTCTTTTTTTTATTTTTCCTAGTTTATAGTTGCCTTAAAAAAAAAAACAGGCTTGGTCTAATTGCTCTTCATGTTTTTTATAACACAGTGGACCCTTGAACAACACAGGTCTCAACTGCACGAGTCCATTTACATGCGGATTTCTTTTTTCACTAAATACGACAGTACCATACGATCATGGTTGGTTGAATGTACAGATGCAGAACCACAGATACAGAGGGCCAGCTGTAAAGTTACATGTGGATTTTCAACTACACGGAGGGTTGATGCCCCTAACCCCCTCGTTGTTCGAGGGTCAGCTCTCATAAACAACACACCTTTCCTCAACATCTGCCTTCTCTTTGGAGAGCCACTCTCTGGAGTTGTTCATTCTCTGGCTCCAAATCACACCGGTTCTTTCGTGGGCTTTCTCCTCCCTATCATTTTGGGACTTCTTGCTGATTCCCTGGGTTGGATCTCCTGTTTTCATAAGCCCATGTCTTCTATTTTGGTTTACTCTCCTGTTTTCCTGAAGTACATCTTCAGCTTCCTTTAAAAGGTGCATGGCAAAAAGAAATTTCTAACTTTCTGCTCTATCATTTGCAGATGGAAATTAACTTTACAAAACAGGGTAACAAAAATATGTTTAAAGTACTAAAGAGATAGATAAAGTTTCTTGATGATGACTGACTTATTGAACAAACCTTAGGAACTCTATGGATTTTTTTATGTGATAATAAATGTCCTCATTTATTGAGTCAGTTTTTTTTTTTACTTATAACCGAAAAGCTTCCCAACTTCTACACATCTCACAGTGTCAAGATGATCCAGGTAAACAAGGCTAGAGAGGAACCAACTTGTAGCCCAGTAGTTATAAACTTTGCTCTAAGTAATAAATTATACCATAGAGACTACACTGCCATAAAATAAAATTAATTTAGAAATAAAAGCAAAAGATATCTATAATCAAAACAAAAAGTAGGCATTCAAAAGTACATTTATAAAAGAGTCATTCTTGGGCTTCCCTGGTGGCGCAGTGATTGGGAGTCTGCCTGCCGATGCGGGGGACGTGGGTTCATGCCCCGGTCTGGGGGGATCCCGCATGCCGCGGAGCGGCTGGGCCCGTGGGTCATGGCCGCTGGGCCTGCGCGTCTGGAGCCTGTGCTCCACGGCTGGAGGGGCCACGGCAGTGAGAGGCCCGCATGCCGCAAAAAAAAATCAAAAAAAAAAAGAGTTATTCTTAAAGATGTACTCATGGTAGAAACTGCCAAGTACTTAGGAGTGAATGACAATTAAATTCCACACAGCAAAACTGGGGGGATTCAGCTAAAATGGTACATATTGATGTTTACAGTACTAAGTTCTAAGCTATTAAAAAAATAAGAGACTCTTGACTTCAAGAAGCTAGAAAACTAACAAACAAAGAAGTAGAAGGAAACAACTATTAAAGACAGGAATATATGTTAATGAAATGAAAAACAAAGCTAGAGCATCAAAATAATTAAAATCTAATTCTTAAAAAAACTAATAAAAAATACCTCCTGCAAGACAGAGGAAAAAAAGAGAAAGGGAAGAAATAAACATTATTAGCAACAAAAATGGGCATCACATTAAGAGCTAAAAATCAAAAGAGGACACAGAAAATATGCAAATTAATTCTAAAACTTTAATGAGAATAATAACTTTTTAGAATTCTATATACCTTCCAAATCTCAAGAAGAAATAAAAAAATCTCAATACATCAACAATAACCACTAAAGAAATTTAATTGTTAAAAAGCACAACTGAAAAAAAAAATCATAACCAGTAAAACAGTTAAACTCCTCTGTATGTGTCAGAAACAGATCATTCCTATCTTACACAAGCTATGTCAGAAAATAAACAGAAGCGCTTGCCTGGCATTAATCTTTACTAATAGTTTCAAAGATATAAGAAATTAAGAGGCACTGGAAAAGCAAAGAGAGGTCCTGTACCTCCCACATCTCACCCCAGAACCGTACTCCCCAGAACCACAAAAATAAATTCAAAATGGATTAAAGACCTAAATTAAGACCAGACACCATAAAACTCTTACAGGAAAACAGAGGAAGAACACTCTGACATAAATCACAGCAAGATCTTTTTTGACCCACCTCCTAGAGAAATGGAAATAAAAACAAAAATAAACAAATGGACCTAATGAAACTTAAAAGCTTTTGCACAGCAAAGGAAACCATAAACAAGACAAAAAGACAACCCTCAGAATGGGAGAAAATATTTGCAAAGGAATCAACGGACAAAGGATTAATCTCCAAAATATATAAACAGCTCATGCAGCTCAATATTAAAAAAACAAACAACCCAATCAAAAAATGGGCAGAAGACCTAAACAGACATTTCTCCAAAGAAGATATACAGATTGCCAACAAACACATGAAAGAATGCTCAACATCACTAATTATTAGAGAAATGCAAGTCAAAACTACAATGAGGTATCATCTCATACCGGTCAGAATGGCCATCATCAAAAAATCTACAAACAGTAAATGTTGGAAAGGGTGTGGAGAAAAGAGAACCCTACTGCACTGTTGGTGGGAATGTAAATTGATACAGTCACTGTGTAGAACAGCATGGAGGTTCCTTACAAAACTAAATAGAATTACCATATGACCCAGCAATCCCACTATTGGGCATATACCCAGAGAAAACCATAATTCAAAAAGACACATGCACCCCAATGTTCACTGCAGCACTATTTACAATAGCCAGGTCATGGAAGCAACCTAAATGCCCATCGACAGATGAATGGATAAAGAAGATGTGGTACATATATACAATGGAATATTACTCAGCCATAAAAAGGAATGAAATTTGGTCATTTGTAGAGATGTGGATGGACCTAGAGACTGTCATACAGAATGAAGTAAGTCAGAAAGAGAAAAACAAATATCATATATAAACGCATATATGTGGAATCTAGAAAAATGTTACAGATGAACCAGTTTGCAAGGCAGAAATAGAGACACAGATGTAGAGAACAAACGTATGGACACCAACGGGGAAGAGCGGGGGTGGGAGGTGGTTTGGGATGAACTGGGAGATTGGGATTGACATGTATAAAATAGATAACTAATAAGAACCTGCTGTAGGACTTCCCTGGTGGCACAGTGGTTAAGAATCCGTGTGCCAATGCAGGGGACACGGGTTTGAGCCCTGGTCCGGGAAGATCCCACATGCCATGGAGCAACTAAGCCCGTGTGCCACAACTACTGAGCCTGTGCTCTAGAGCCCACGAGCCACAACTACTGAAGCCCATGTGCCACAACTACTGAAGCCCGCAGCACCTAGGGCCCGTGCTCCACAACAAGAGAAGCCACCGCAAAGAGAAGCCAGCACACTGCAATGAAGAGTAGCCCCCGCTCGCCGCAACTAGAGAAAGCCCTCACACAGCAATGACGATCCAACACAGCCAAAAATAAATAAATAAAATAAATAAATTTTTAAAAAATTGTTTAAAAAAAGAACCTCCTGTATAAAAAATAAAATTAAATTAAATTTTTAAAAAAACATGAAAATGAGCACTGAAAAATAAATAAAAATTAAAGGGGAAAACATGTTCTCTCAGATTCAGAAATAGTATTTAATAAAAGTCAGTACATGTTAAGCATGTATCCAATAAACAATTAGTGACAAAATATATTTTTAGAATTCCTATACATGTTCCTTACATGTTATAAATATTTTAACTTACTCAATATTTATTAAAATAATTTTTAAAACTCCTAAAGCCTATAAACAAGGAAAAACAAATTGATAAGTTTGCAAAAGACATGAAGTCAATTTACAGAAGAAATCTGAATAGAAAAAGAAATTGAAATGCTCAATCTTGCTAATTATAAAGGAAATGCAAATTAAAACAACAATGAAATACTTATGATTGTCAAATATAAAAAAGCAATCCAATCAGCTGGGCCATATTCAGTAGCATTGAAGAGGTGCATACCTTTGAACCAGCAATTCTCCCTTCTAAATGCTACTTTAAGCAAATGTTTTTACATCTTCACAGAGACCTGTACAAGAATATTCACTGCAGCACTGGTGGTAATATTTAAAAACTGGGAAAAGTAGGAGAAAATAAATAGTTTTTGGCATATCCAAAATGAACCAATTACATCTACTTTGTCTCAATGGATTAAAAAATATATACTGAATGAAAAAAGTAAGTAGCAGAAAGACAGTGGTCGTATAATACTATTTATACGAAATGTGAAATTGTGCAAAACAATATTTTTATTGTTTATGGATAGATGCATATTTATTAATGGCATAAAAAGATGTATAGTTATGATCAACACAAAATTAAGGAGAGCAGTTACTTCCAGGAGAGAGAAAGGAATAAAAATGAGATCAGAGGTGGCTTCTATGCTCCTCTTGTATACTCCCTAAAAATCCTAAACAAATATGACAAAAGGTTTATAGTTGATAAAGCTCATTTGTGTTATGCTGATGGTCATTTTCTTACTCATTATTCTTTCTATTGATTTTAAGGAAATATTAAAAGACTGATTGGCAGCTCTGTGTCTGAATACGGGGTCTGCTGATGGCTGGGATTCATTGAAGGGCAAGGGAACCAGGAGTTCCCAGTACTCTGGGATCCCCAGATACCAAAATGTCGAGGGCTTTTCTCTGGCAACTTTCAGTCTCTCCTCCAACCTAGGAGTGAATGCCTGCTTGCTCAGAAGCTACCGGTGAACGGGGAAGGGAATGGGGATTCTACTCTCCCAGCACCATGTCTGCTCTCTCTGACGCTCTGAGGTGCTGTGGGACACACTGGAACCTAGTCTTCCTCATAGCACCCATGCCCTGGGGCAGTGGCTTTGAATTCTGCTCTACCAGTCACCCTCCCCCCACCTGCTTTCCATCGAAATCACTCAGATTCAGACTCTCCACTTCACTTGGTCCCTGTAGGCTTATCCCCCTTTTGTCCCTTTACTATTATTTTAAGGGGGTCTTTGCAGACCGAAAAGATAATGTGTGTGATAATCCGACATCCTGAGACCAAATGGATGATGAATCTGTATGAAAAGTGAAAACAGAGGGTCTTGCTGTGGACTGAATGTTTTTGCCCACACCACACCCCATTTACATGTCGATGTGATGGGAAATGGACCCAGGGCCTTTGGGAGGTAACTAGGGCATAAGGGTGCCCTTATCAGAAGAGATTAGAAAGAACTTGCTTCCCCTCTCTGCTCTCCGCCACGTGAGGATATGAGGAGAAGGTGGCCACGGACAAACCAGGAAGCTGTTCTTCACCAGACACCAGATCTGCCGGCACCCTGATCCTGGACTTCCCAGCCTCTAGTACTGTGAGAAGTCAATGTTTGTTGTTTAAGCCAGCCGGGCTATGGTATTTTGTATCAGCAGCCCAAGTAAACTAAGACGGGGTAGTAGAAATGTCCTGGGTGACTTGGGTATACTTTCATGTTTCTGCATGCAAAAACTAGCAGATATGACCCAATAACACAAAACCAATATGGAAAAGAGGAATGAGAAATTTCCTTGGAACTGTGTGCAAGGCAATTCCTGCCCCTAGTCCAATAAGCACCAGTGCTTTTGATCTCATGTTCCATAGACAAATACCCTACTTAGGAGCAAAATAACCCATGTCACATCTGCCTTAGTTAGTTAACTTTCCAATCAATGAGGAGCTCTTCATGAACCATACCACGTACCACGGATGGAGACCTAATGATTGGTGTATATTGTATACCTAAAATGTTTTTAATGCCAAAGGAATATTTTGGCAGCAAAAGTAATACCAAAGAGAGAGTTCCTAATTACAAAATTCACTCTAGAAATTATTCAAATAAATTAATAATCCAATAAGACTTCTGAAAATAAATTCATTTACCCTTGAGTTTCTAATCTAATGTATAAAAGTGCCTGCTAGAAGTGAAACATTTAAGAAAAATATCAAAGGATAAAAGGATGACCCTAAGCAGTAGCTTAGGCATGATAAATAACCTGAGAATATTTTCTGAATTTTGTGAAATATTGATAGCTTGGGGAAGAATTTTCAATGCACTGCTCTAAGGATAGAAAGTCAAGTTCTCTTGGCCCCATGCGACCTTCAGAGAGCTTCTTCACACTGTTTGGACCCCTGGACTGGAAAACTGAGTTCATGCAGAATCAGCTGTTTCATTGCTCACTGAGAAAACATCGTGGTTTTCAGCAGATTTGGCATTCAAAATATGAAGTGGTTTGTTTTCAGTGATGTCGTTCTCCCTGCCTACCTCTCCCATACACACAAATAAACAGGTATTCATCATAGAAAGAGCTCGTGTGTGTGTGTGTTTTCAGCACACGAGGCAGAGTGAACCAAACCTTTCAAATGCTGCACTTGTTCAATCATCTGGAAAAAACAAAAGAAGTAATTTACATTTTCAGTTTAAATAATGCAAACCCTCTCATCAGAAGATGACAAATGGTTTATGAACACTGTCTCTGACGAACACTACAAAATCACTCTGGTTTTGAGAATAAAAATGCATGCTGCACACAGGTCAACAGTCTTTCCGGCATCAGCAAGGAATGAGCTGAGCTAATTTCAACACCACAGTTTGTGTCTCTCCCAACAGAAACTGGGTAACAGCCACGCGCTGACTGTGTGTATTTTGCTGCTAGTTGTACCCCACAAATGGCAAAGCATCCCACTGCCAGAGACAGATTTGATTTCACATAATTTATGCTCAGCCTGATTTCCCTTTCATCCTTTGTTTAGATGCCTTCGTTTTAATCTTATGGATTCTTTATGATCTGTCAGCATACACCTGTCCATCACTACAGCCTCTCAAATATCACAGGACCTCTGCTGAAGGGGATGCTTTTGAAGAATTAACTCATTCAATCTTTCAACATTTTCCAAGCCAGTTATCGTGCATCCTAATGCCAATGAACATATGGCACATCCAGACTGATGTGAGGTGTGCTTTCATTATCAGGTACATTCACGTCCCCCAATACCCCTTATACCACTACTTCCCCTGTCACTCATCATCACAGCGACGGGGGTTGGGCTGACAATCTCTCGTTGCCTGTTATCCTCACCCTCAGCAGCCCACATTCTTCCACATCATTCTCCACACTCAGGATCAAGGCAGAAAACTGAGAGGCTAGGAGAATAACTCCTCATTACTTTGGAGGACCTGAAATCCATCCTGGGTGGTACCTTAGTGTTGGAGCTGGCAAGAACCTAGACCCTAAATCCTTGTGTATGAGTTAGGGTTCTCCATAGAACCAACAGGATGTGTAGATAGATAGATACATACATAGATACATAGATAATAAGGAATTTACTCATGCAATTATGGAGGCTGAGAAATTCCAAGATCGGGGGTTAGGAAGCTGAAGACCCAGGAGAACCAATGGTGTAAATTCCAGTTCGATAGCCAGCAGCCTCAAGACCCAAGAAGAGCTGAAGTTTCCATTCAAATCTGAAGGCAGGAAAAATACTGATGTCCCAGCTAAAGCATTCAAGCAAGAGGAGTTCCCTTTTTTTTGAGGGAAGGTGTCAGGCTTTTTGTTCTATTCAGGCCTTCAAATGAATGGATGAGGGCCACCCACAATAGGGAGAGCAAT
This sequence comes from Phocoena phocoena, assembly GCF_963924675.1. Lineage (NCBI taxonomy): Eukaryota > Metazoa > Chordata > Mammalia > Artiodactyla > Phocoenidae > Phocoena > Phocoena phocoena. Next base: position 163,350,732 of record NC_089220.1, read on the forward strand.
CTGCTTTACTCAGTCTACCCCATTCAAACATTAATCTCATCTGAAAACCACTCACAGACAAACCCAGAATAACGTCTGGCCAAATATCTGGATACCCCACGGCCCAGTCAAGCTGACACACAAAATTAACCATCACACCTTGGTTGACAATCTTAGCTGTAAACTAGAATCAATTGAGAGCTTTTAAAAACCTTGATGTCAAATCTGTACCCCAGATCAATTAATTCAGAATCTCTCGAATGTGAACTCATTTTTAATGAGTATCCAGGCAATTGCAATATAAGTCCAAAGTTGAGAACTACTGCCCAAGAGCTCACCCTAAATAGAATTATCCTTTTTGCTATGTAATATATCATTTGCACCTGAGCAGGAAAAAGCAATTCGTTGACTATGCACACCACGTGTTGGGCGGGGTGTAGAGGAAGTGAAACTCTTGTACAGTGCTGATGGGAATGTAAATTGGTGCAACCAATTTCGAAAACAATCAGGCAGTTTCTTAAAAGTTAAACATACACCTACCATATGCTATAGTCATTCCACTGTCATTTATGCAAAAGAAACGAATACCTTTGTCCATACAAAGATGTGCACACCAGTGTTCACAGAAGCTTTGTTTGTCACAGCCCCAAACTGGAAACCCCTCTAATAACCATCAACAGGCAAATGAACACATCAAAACACACTGCATGGGGGCTTCCGGGAAGATGGCGGAGAGTAAGGCGCGGAGATCACCTTCCTCCCCACAGATACATCAGAAATACATCTACACGTGGAACAACTCCTAAAGAACACCTACTGAACGCTGATGGAAGACCTCAGACCTCCCAAAAGGCCAGAAACTCCCCACGTACCTGGGTAGGGCAAAAGAAAAAAGAATAAACAGAGACAAACGGATAGGGACGGTACCTGCACCGGTGAGAGGGAGCTGTGAAGGAGAAAAGCTTTCCACACACTAGGAGCCCCTTCGCGGGCGGAGACTGCAGGTGGCAGAGGCGGGAAGCTTCGGAGCCGCGGAGAGCACAGCAACACGGGTGCGGTCGGCAAAGCGGAGAGATTCCCGCACAGAGGATCAGGGCCGACCGGCACTCACCAGCCCGAGAGGCTTGTCTGCTCACCCGCCGGGGCGGGCGGGGCCGGGAGCTGAGGCTCGGGCTTCGGTCGGAGCGCAGGGAGAGGACTGGGTTTGGCTGCGTGGACAGCCTGCAGGGAGTTAGTGCGCCACGGCTGGCCGGGAGGGATTCCGGGGAAAAGTCTGGAGCTGCCGAAGAGGCAAGAGACTTTTTTTTTCCTCTTTGTTTCCTGGTGTGCGAGGAGAGGGGATTAAGAGCGCTGCTTAAAGGAGCTCCAGAGACGGGCACAAGCCGCGGCTAAAAGCGCGGACCCCAGAGACGGGCATGAGATGCCAAGGCTGCTGCTGCCGCCACCAAGAAGCCTGTGTACAAGCACAGGTCACTGTCCACACCCCCCTTCCGGGGAGCCTGTGCAGCCCGCCACTGCCACGGTCCCAGGATCCAGGGACAACTCACCCGGGAGAACTCACGGCGTGCCTCAGGCTGGTGCAACGTCACGCCGGCCTCTGCCGCCGCAGGCCCGCCTCGCCTCCGTGCCCCTCCCTCCCCACCCCCACCCCCGGCCTGAGTGAGCCAGAGTCCCCGAAGCAGCAGCTCCTTTAACCCCGTCCTGTCTGAGCGGAGAACAGACGCCCTCCAGCGACCTACACGCAGAGGCGGGGCCAAATCCAAAGCTGAGCCCCGGGAGCTGTGAGAACAAAGAGAAAGGGAAATCTCTCCCAGCAGCCTCAGAAGCTGCGGATTAAAGCGCCACAATCAACTTTATGTACCGGGCATCTGTGGAATACATGAATAGACAACGAATCATCCCGAATTAAGGAGGTGGACTTAAGAGCAAGATTTATGATGTTGTTTCCCCTTTTCCTCTTTTTGTGAGCGTGTATGTGTATGCTTCTGTGTGAGACTTTGTCTGTATAGCTTTTCTTCCACCATTTGTCCTAGGGTTCTATCCGTCCTTTTTTTTTAAATTTTTTCTTTTTTTCTCTTAATAATTATTTTTTATTTTAATAACTTTATTATATTTTATCTTATTTTATTTTATCTTCTTTCTTTCTTTTTTCCCTTCCTTCCCTCCTTCCTCCCTCCCTCCTTTCTTTCTTTCTTCTTCTACTAATTCTTTCTTTCTACTTTTTCTCCCTTTTATTCTGAGCCGTGTGGATGAAAGGCTCTTGGTGTTGCAGCCAGGAATCAGTGCTGTGCCTCTGAGGGGGGAGAGCCAACTTCAGGAGAGTGGTCCACAAGAGACCTCCCAGTTCCACATAATATAAAACAGTGAAAATCTCCCAGAGATCTCCATCTTAACACCAGCACCCAGCTCCACTCAACGACCAGCAAGCTACAGTGCAGGACACCCTATGCCAAACAACTGGCAAGACAGGAACACAACCCCACCTATTAGCAGAGAGGCTGCCTAAAATCATAATAAGTCCAGACACCCGAAAACACACCACCAGACGTAGACCTGCCCACCAGAAAGACAAGATCCAGCCTCATGCACCAGAACACAGGCACTACTCCCTCCACCAGGAAGCCTACACAACCCACTGAACAAACCTTAGCCACTAGGGACAGACACCAAAAACAACGGGAACTACGAACCTGCTGCCTGCAAAAAGGAGACCCCAAACACAGTAAGATAAGCAAAATGAGAAGACAGAAAAACACACAGCAGATGAAGGAGCAAGATAAAAACCCACCAGACGTAACAAATGAAGAGGAAATAGGCAGTCTACCTGAAAAAGAATTCAGAATAATGATAGTAAAGATGATCCAAAATATTGGAAATACAATAGACAAAATGCAAGAAACATTTAACAAGGACCAAGAAGAACCAAAGATGAAACAAACAATGATGAACAACACAATAAATGAAATGAAAAATACTCTAGATGGGATGAATAGCAGAATAACTGAGGCAGAAGAATGGATAAGTGACCTGGAAGATAAAATAGTGGAAATAACTACTGCAGAGCAGAATAAAGAAAAAAGAAAGAAAAGAACTGAGGACAGTCTCAGAGACCTCTGGGACAACATTAAACGCACCAACATTCGAATTATAGGGGTTCCAGAAGAAGGAGAGAAAAAGAAAGGGACGGAGAAAATATTTGAAGAGATTATAGTTGAAAACTTCCCTAATGTGGGAAAGGAAATAGTTAACCAAGTCCAGGAAGCACAGAGAGTCCCATACAGGATAAATCCAAGGAGAAATACGCCAAGGCACATATTAATCAAACTGTCAAAAATTAAATACAAAGAAAACATATTAAAAGCAGCAAGGGAAAAACAACAAACAACACACAAGGGAATCCCCATAAGGTTAACAGCTGATCTTTCAGCAGAAACTCTGCAAGCCAGAAGGGACTGGCAGGACATATTGAAAGTGATGAAGGAGAAAAACCTGCAACCAAGATTACTCTACCCAGCAAGGATCTCATTCAGATTTGATGGAGAAATTAAGACCTTTACAGACAAGCAAAAGCTGAGAGAGTTCACCACCAAACCAGCTTTACAACAACTGCTAAAGGAACTTCTCTAGGCAAGAAACACAAGAGCAGGAAAAGACCTACAATAACGAATCCAAAACCATTAAGAAAATGGGAATAGGAACATACATATCGATAATTACCTTAAATGTAAATGGACTAAATGCTCCCACCAAAAGACACAGATTGGCTGAGTGGATACAAAAACAAGACCCATATATTTGCTGTCTACAAGAGACCCAGTTCAGACCTAGAGACACATACAGACTGAAAGTAAGGGGATGGAAAAAGATATTCCATGCAAATGGAAACCAAAAGAAAGCTGGAGTAGCAATTCTCATATCAGACAAAATAGACATTAAAATAAAGACTATTAGAAGAGACAAAGAAGGACACTACATAATGATCAAGGGATCGATCCAAGAAGAAGATATAACAATTGTAAATATTTATGCACCCAACACAGGAGCACCTCAATACATAAGGCAAAAAATAAATAAGGAAACACAAGCTTTAATTGATACATTAAACAAGATGGACTTAATTGATATTTATAGGACATTCCATCCAAAAACAACAGAATACACATTTTTCTCAACTGCTCATGGAACATTCTCCAGGATAGATCATATCTTGGGTCACAAATCAAGCCTCGGTAAATTTAAGAAAATTGAAATTGTATCAAGTATCTTTTCCAACCACAACGCTATGAGACTAGATATCAATCACAGGAAAAGATCTGTAAAAAACACAAAAACATGGAGGCTAAACAATACACTACTTAATAACGAAGTGATCACTGAAGAAATCAAAGAGGAAATTGAAAAATACCGAGAAACAAATGACAATGGAGACACAATGACCCAAAATCTATGGGATGCAGCAAAAGCAGTTCTAAGAGGGAAGTTTATAGCAATACAATCCTACCTTAAAAAACAGGAAACATCTCGAATAAACAACCTAACCTTGCACCTAAAGCAATTAGAGAAAGAAGAACAAAAAACCCCCCAAAGTTAGCAGAAAGGAAGAAATCATAAAAATCAGATCAGAAATAAATGAAAAAGAAATGAAGGAAACGATAGCAAAGATCAATAAAACTAAAAGCTGGTTCTTTGAGAAGATAAACAAAATTGATAAACCATTAGCCAGACTCATCAAGAAAAAAAGGGAGAAGACTCAAGTCAATAGAATTAGAAATGAAAAAGGAGAAGTAACAACTGACACTGCAGAAATACAAAAGATCATGAGAGATTACTACAAGCAACCCTATGCCAAAAAAATGGACAACCTGGAAGAAATGGACAAATTCTAAGAAATGCACAACCTGCCAAGACTGAATCAGGAAGAAATAGAAAATATGAACAGACCAATCACAAGCACTGAAATTGAAACTGTGATTAAAAATCTTCCAACGAACAAAAGCCCAGGACCAGATGGCTTCACAGGCGAATGCTATCAAACATTTAGAGAAGAGCTAACACCTATCCTTCTCAAACTCTTCCAAAATATAGCAGAGGGAGGAACACTCCCAAACTCATTCTACGAGGCCACCATCACCCTGATACCAAAACCAGACAAGGATGTCACAAAGAAAGAAAACTACAGGCCAATATCACTGATGAACATAGATGCAAAACTCTTCAACAAAATACTAACAAACAGAATCCAACAGCACATTAAACGGATCATATACCATGATCAAGTGGAGTTGATTCCAAGAATGCAAGGATTCTTTAACATATGCAAATCAATCAACGTGATACACCATATTAACAAATTGAAGGAGAAAAACCATATGATCATCTCAATTGATGCAGAGAAAGCTTTCAACAAAATTCAACACCCATTTATGATAAAAACTCTGCAGAAAGTAGGCATAGAGGGAACTTTCATCAACATAATAAAGGCCATATATGACAAACCCACAGCCAACATCGTCCTCAATGGTGAAAAACTGAAACCATTTCCACTAAGATCAGGAACAAGACAAGGTTGCCCACTCTCACCACTCTTATTCAACATAGTTTTGGAAGTTTTAGCCACAGCAATCAGAGAAGAAAAGGAAATAAAAGGAATCCAAATCGGAAAAGAAGAAGTAAAGCTGTCACTCTTTGCAGATGACATGATACTATATATAGAGAATCCTAAAGATGCTACCAGAAAGCTACTAGAGCTAATCAATGAATTTGGTAAAGTAGCAGGATACAAAATTAATGCACAGAAATCTCTGGCATTCCTATACACTAATGATGCAAAATCTGAACGTGAAATCAAGAAAATACTCCCATTTACCATTGCAACAAAAAGAATAAAATATCTAGGAATAAACCTACCTAAGCAGACAAAAGATATGTATGCAGAAAACTATAAGACACTGATGAAAGAAATTGAAGATCATACCAATAGATGGAAAGATATACCATGTTCTTGGATTGGAGGAATCAACATTGTGAAAATGACTCTACTACCCAAAACAATCTACAGATTCAATGCAATCCCTATCAAACTACCACTGGCATTTTTCACAGAACTGGAACAAAAAATTTCACAATTTGTATGGAAACACAAAAGACCCCGAATCGCCAAAGCAATCTTGAGAACGAAAAACGGAGCTGGAGGCATCAGGCTCCCTGACTTCAGACTATACTACAAAGCTACAGTAATCAAGACAGTATGGTACTGGCACAAAAACAGAAAGATAGGTCAATGGAACAAAATAGAAAGCCCAGAGATAAACCCATGCACATATGGTCACCTTATCTTTGATAAAGGAGGCAGGAATGTACAGTGGAGAAAGGACAGCCTCTTCAATAAGTGGTGCTGGGAGAACTGGACAGGTACATGTAAAAGTATGAGATTAGATCACTCCCTAACACCATACACAAAAATAAGCTCAAAATGGATTAAAGACCTAAATGTAAGGCCAGAAACTATCAGACTCTTAGAGGAAAACATAGGCAGAACACTCTATGACATAAATCACAGCAAGATCCTTTTTGACCCACCTCCTAGAGAAATGGAAACAAAAACAAAAATAAACAAATGGGACCTAATGAAACTTCAAAGCTTTTGCACAGCAAAGGAAACCATAAACAAGACGAAAAGACAACCCTCAGAATGGGAGAAAATATTTGCAAATGAAGCAACCGACAAAGGGTTAATCTCCAAAATTTACAAGCAGCTCATGCAGCTCAATAACAAAAAAACAAATAACCCAATCCAAAAATGGGCAGAAGACCTAAATAGACATTTCTCCAAAGAAGATATACAGATGGCCAACAAACACATGAAAGAATGCTCAGCATCATTAATCATTAGAGAATTGCAAATCAAAACTACAATGAGATATCATCTCACACCAGTCAGAATGGCCATCATCAAAAAATCTAGAAACAATAAATGCTGGAGAGGGTGTGGAGAAAAGAGAACCCTCTTGCACTGTTGGTGGGAATGTAAATTGATAGAGCCACTGTGGAGAACAGTATGGAGGTTCCTTAAAAAACTACAAATAGAGCTACCATATGACCCAGCAATCCCACTACTGGGCATATACCCTGAGAAAACCATAATTCAAAAAAAGTCATGTACCAAAATGTTCATTGCAGCTCTATTTACAATAGCCCGGAGATGGAAACAACCTAAGTGTCCATCATCGGATGAATGGATAAAGAAGATGTGGCACATATATACAATGGAATATTACTCAGCTATAAAAAGAAATACAATTGAGCTATTTGTAATGAGGTGGATAGACCTAGAGTCTGTCATACAGAGTGAAGTAAGTCAGAAAGAGAAAGACAAATACCATATGCTACACATATATATGGAATTTAAGGGGAAAAAAAAGTCATGAAGAACCTCGGGGTAAGATAGGAATAAAGACACAGACCTTCTAGAGAATGGACTTGAGGATATGGGGAGGGGGAAGGGTGAGCTGTGACAGGGCGAGAGAGTGGCATGGACATATATACACTACCAAACGTAAGGTAGATAGCTAGTGGGAAGCAGCCGCATAGCACAGGGATATCAGCTCGCTGCTTTGTGACCGCCTGGAGGGGTGGGATAGGGAGGGTGGGAGGCAGGGAGACGCAAGAGGGAAGAGATATTGGAACATATGTATATGTATAACTGATTCACTTTGTTATAAAGCAGAAACTAACACACCATTGTAAAGCAATTATACTCCAATAAAGATGTAAAAAAAAAAAACAACAACACACTGCATGATTCTACTGACATAAGTTTCTAGAAAATGCAAATTAATCCACAAATACAAATAGCGTATCAGTTGTTTCTTAGGGGACAAGGAGTGGGGGAAGGAAGGACGTGTGGAAATCTTGGGGGGTGATGAATATTCTCATTATCTTGACTGAGGTGCTGGTTTCACATGTTTATATATTTGCTAAAAGAACAAATTATACACTTTAAATATTGGCAATTCATTGTATTTCAATTACTTCAATAAAGCTTCCAAAATATTTAGGCCCTGACATGTGGCTGTTTACTAATCTTGAGTCTATAATCATTTTCCTCATGGATTAATTCTCAGAATCCCTCTGTCCCATTTGTTCCTCCTTCCGAGAACCATTCTTATTTTCTTTCATCCCAGAAATGCATGTCTAATAGTTCCTTACTTTGTCTTCAAGGCAAAGTAGATATCCACAAGGCATATAAAATTTCTCATGCAATCCTCAGGGAAGGGATTAGAGAAAAGGAAAATCAGAGTTGTGGGGTCCCTAGCTAATCATACACTCTGTAACATACAGGGAAGCAGCCAAACCACAGCACGAGGCCATGGGAAAAGCATGGAACACAGGGTCATGGCATGCATCCCTCCTTCCCATGGAGTAGAGACGTAGCAGTTTGTGTTTTCCAAAGATTCCCACATAATTTCCCACACATGTGGCCCTCTGTCAATGGATTTGACACCTTTTCCATTGAGAGGTGGGTCTATATTTTCTCCACTTGAATATCTGCAGGCTTGTGACAAGGGCTGAATTGACCCAATGTGACCTCTGAGGCCAATCATAAAAGATGATGCAGCTTCTGCCTGGTTCCCGTGGGGCACTCGCTGTTAGAATCCAGGCTCTATGCTGTGAGGAATCTCAGACAGCCATGGGGAGAATTAATGTCTAGGCGTTCTGGCCACTGGCTCCATCTGAGATCCCAGCTGAAAGCAATGTCAGCTGTCAGTCACGTTAGCAAATGAGCTTTCAGATAATTGCAGTTCGGCAGCCATGGAATCTTCCCAACTGAAGTCCCAGATATTGTACAACAGAGACAAACTTTCCCCATAGGCTCTTTCCAAATACCAAACCAACAATATATTAGCTTAATAAAAGGGTTGCCTTCTGTCTTTAAGTTTCAGGTAATTTGTCACAGTACAGTAGTAACTAGAACAGGAGGCCAGGCCCTCGTTTTTTTCATTAATTTCTATCTGTAGGAATCTGTCATTATTGCTGTTATTCTCAAAATTACTGTGAAGATACTTTAATTGGGAGGAAAACTCAAAACAACATTCTCTACAGCATGTTTCTGAAGAGGTCATGACCATGAAATACATCGACAAGAGTGTGACTTCAATATATTGATGCTATGGCAACGAGTAACAAAAAACCAAACAGGATGCTTTCCGTTACAAATTCGAAACCACATACGCTTTTAATGAGGGATCCTTAAAATGAAGTAATTAATTAATTTAAATGAAGCTAATGTCTATTGACCCATAGGAACATTTTTTATCAGAGCCCTTATTTTACTAATTACCATAGAATTGGAAACGGAGAAAACAGGCAAAAAAAAAAAAAAAAAAGCAACATCCTTAGTTTTGCTGAAGTATAACATTTTATAGTAAAGTTAACTTTATTTTGCTGGAAAATATTTTCTCTTTTATATTTCATTCCACCTTCAAAATAATAATACCTTCACCAGCAGAGGCACAGCTTGGTTGAAAGTACATGGATGTCGCTTTGGTTTTCCAGCTCAGTGAGAAAAATCACATATTCAGAAAGTGAAGCCACAGTTCTCCAGCTTAGTTCAAAATAAATTTATTAAGCACCTACTAGAAGACATCAGTGGGATGGCTCCATTTCCTCTGGCCAAGTTCACTTGTCCACAGACATCTTAATACAGTCAATTTTCTGATGGAAATAGGATATGAAAGGGAGGTCCGCTGAAATGGATGGAATGACAGTTATTGGCAAATCCCAAGGCACATTCTCTGAGCTGGATGCCATCCACTCAGGACAAATGATGCAGTGTTTCAGAATAAACTGGCTCTCTTAGTTAAATAAACGTTGGGACTAACAGCTTCTCTTAGACTCCTAATTGTTTCCCTGCACTGATGGATCTGACCGGCTATTTTGGAATTACACAGATCCATTACTCCCCATACCTATCATGCCATAAGATGGATACTTTCATTTTCATTTATACAGCTTTCCTGAGCTAACAAAAAGAAGGGCATCACAGTTCCTAAAACTGTCTATGCCAAGAATCATAAATGAATTTTTCAATATCATTTTTTCCTGCCAAAAAAATAACCATGTGCTAAGAAGAGCTCTTATTTGAGAGGTGACATCTGGTTGAGTCATGTCATTGTCACCAACTAGCTCTACGACCTAAGCGAGGTCCTTCTCTTCCTCATTTTTGTTGTGAATCCATGATTCTAATATAGTTAACAGTGCCACTTTGGCTCAATAAATGCGCTATTGCCTAAGGTTGAACAAATATTAGAAATATCAAGTTACAGTTGAGATTTTTGTTGTGAGAATCCAAGTCACAGGACTTTTAATTCCTGATCCAAGTAATAGAATGGGCCAAACAAATGTCCTTTTAGACTTTCCGGCTCCCAGAGAAGCTGCTTACCTTTGGCAAATCACAGGATGCTACATTAGAGAGAATTCAAAACCCAGAGCTAGTTTCGGCTTTACTGCTATGACTACTGACACCCTGGCTTTTTAGTTTCTGTGGTTCTTCATCGCTTGGTCACATTTCTTGGCCTTTATGATTTGGTTTGAAAGAATAGAAGAAGAAATAAGCTAACATTTACCAAATGAATAACCTCTGTTGAGTACCTAATCTGTTTCTGGAGAGAAAAGAAGTTATGGTAAGTTTTCAAAATAATTCTATGGGACAGAGATCACTTTCCCAATGTCATCCCAGTCATAACTGGTAGAACTGGGACCTGAACATAGGTCTCTCTGGCCACAGAATTCATTTTCCACCTTCAGTGCAAAATGACATTGGCAAAATACTGGAACAAATATTGACTTCAATGTCATTTCCTCTCTTCAAAATATCTCACCAACAAACTCATTTCTGGAGCCCTAAATTCCACGATGCATTGACCATATCAACTCACTGATATGATACACGGATGTCCATTAAAATAATAATTGCTATAGGATAATATAGTAAGCATCTAATTATTCCCATTTTGCTTTATTTTTGTGTGCATTTTATCAAGGTTTTACCAACGTACCTTTCAATAAATATATATATTGGAAAAAAATGTATACTGGGAAAGGTCTGATAAAGGCTCCTTACCAAATGATAGGGCACATAGATGCTCCTGGACTGGAAGAACTCATGGTCTAGGGAGTGTTAACAGACATATAAACCTCTGCTCTGCAGCTGTTGACAATCAAAGATCTATAATAGAAGAATACAGAAAGTGATATAGGGAAACAGAAGAGTCAAAGAAGGTTTCGACTAAATGATGACAGGTCACTGGAAGCTTGGAATGGATGCTGTCAGTTTCCTCCGGAAGAGAAGAAATGTCAAAAGGAGAATGTATTAGTCAAGGTCCCAGTAGAAAAAGAAATGGCTCTCTCAAACTGTGTATTTTGAAGAGGATATAACCAAGAGATGACTTACAAAGTACTGAGACAGGCTGGGACCTGGGACCCTGAGCTGCCGTGCTGCAGTGCTCGCACCGGCACACACCTCTCCTCAAACAACAAAATACAAGGAAACTATGAGGGACTAAAATTAACTGTGTGCATGGCCGGTTGGGGCAAATTCTGGACGAAAGATACAGAAAGACCAAAAAACCCCTGCTGCCACTTTTGAAGAACCCGCAGCAGAAACAGGGCGTTGGGAACAAAAGCAGGGTACCTAGCATGCCCCCTGCACTCGACACCACCAGAGGGGTGGGCAAACCAACTAAGCTACCCTTCCGGCCCGACCCCTGGACCCACCCCTACCCTCACCCCATATAAGGAACAAGCTCGCCCCCGCTCAGGAAGCGAGCGAGCAAGGGAACCTTTTGCTTGTTCTCACTCCCCGCTGCTGCAGCAGGGGCCCCAGTAAAGCCCTGCCTGAATTTCTCGTCTGGCCTCTAGTCAATTTCTATTGATTGCGGAAGGCCAAGAACCCTGGTTGGTATCAGTATGGGCAGGTGTAGGGACTCACGGGGGCAACGTAGTGTCCCAGGACTAGTTACCACCCAAGGTGTGAAAGAGCGAAAGGAGAGAGTGACATTGAACACACAGACAGGGCCACCTGACAAGGGGTACGACCTCGGTCTAGAGACAGAGCCCACTGTTGGTGACTGCACTTAGAGGGAGACATGAAAATAAGTACCTCAGCCTCACTCTCCTCCTGCCCTCCGATCTCCTGTGGGTGCTCTCCATGGGCCAGACCCAACCAGAAGTCAGAGGTCAAAGGAACAGTTTATGTAGTTTGAACAATCTCACCTCCTAGGATAGAAAGGAGAGTAGAAAATGAATCTGGGTAGACAAAAAGAAAGTATTCAGGCAGGGAGACAGGAACATAATTTGTCAACATCCTGCATAGGGAGGAAATAGGACAGAGCCTTAGGTAACAAAGCTTGACCCTAAACCCTGGTTGGACAACTGTTTAGAGCCACGTGTTGATTTAAAACACAGTGAGCAAAGATACGGCACTTTTGAATGTATGCTTGAAGTTGATAGTCTTATCTCATGGAAAAGACTTCATCTTTTTGAGGAAACAATGTAGTGGAAATAATGAGCCACTTGCATTTGGAGACAGAACAATAATATATTTTAAAGCCCTTTATCAAATGGAAGAAAGAACAATTCATCAGAAAGCTATGTTCCCACAATCTACATACACATAGATAGAATGAGTGCCAACCAAATTACCAGGGCTGAAAAGAATTTGTGCAATCATTACGTTTTTTGAAAGCTAAAAATACACTTTTCCCTGAAACAAAAATAATAATTGAGTAAAAACTTGAAAGCAAAGGATCAGACTTAGGAGATTGTACCAGTTTCAGATGATGTCAGATTTAAAGGTTTTATGGTTTCAGGGAATTCACTAGAATCAATCAGTTTTATACACAGTCTGAACCTCTTCCATAATGTTTCACTTCTTGAAGGGTCTTCTCGTTTGTTATTCTTAAATCTTTTCCATATTATGTCCTTGTAGAAACTTTGATGATTTAAGAAACTACTAGAATTCTGAGTTTACAGAATTTGAGAAGTGTAATTCCAAGACAACGGACAGGCAGCATCTCTCCGTATTTAGGGCCACACCTCCTAATCAATGACCAATACTATTCTGGGAGCTCAATTGCCTAGGAAGCTTGACTTAACGTATTTCAGAAGATAGAGTCAGAAATTCGTTTTCTTTCATAGAAGCCTGATTGGTCAAGTTGCAACAAGCGTAGCCCCATGTCATCTCCAAGAAGATACATTAGACTATCCCCCCAACCCCAAACTCACCTGAATCAAGAGGTCCCCCTCCCAGTCCAGTGTGAGTCAGATAAGACTGTATAGATGCTTCAAAAGCATGAAAATACCCAGAAGAGTTTAACCAGTGTCTTGGACTAGCTGGGCTCACTTTACTCACAAACAGGAAACAGCTTGATTTCTCTCCCTCACTCTCTTTAAGATGCTCTGGTGGCTCTCCCTTCCCCACCCTGAAATGGGAAGAAACTATCATTTTTTCTAGGTACCCTGGGTACTAATAAATAAATAAATATTAATAAATAGTCCATAACCAGGTAGTAAAATTTTCCATTTGTCATCCCACCTATAGCTTCTCCCCTTCCCCATAGCTCAGAGCTTAACCACATTCAAAGACCTCGAGTAGGAATTTTTTTTCTCCTGTCTCAGGGTTCCCCCCACCCCCCACGCAGGAGCTGCTAGTGGTTCCTCAAGGGCTGGGGCTAGAGGAGTCAAAAACAGTTAAAGGGACAAAAGGTCTTTGTGGACTGGTGCTCGGGTGGCAGGTGTTGGTACCCTCCATGCGGAAGATGCTCAAGTGGTAGCTCTTCAGCCACATGGCTGCAGGTGGCTGTGGGGCTGTGACTACCTCTTAGGTACCTATGAGCAAACCCTGCCCATGGAGGAGCCAGCACTGGTCTTTAGAATGTGTTCTTCTCAGCTAAAAATCCAAGACCGGAAAACTCACGTTTAACATTCTTTTATATCTTTAAAACTGCCTGTACGCTGCGGGAAAAAAATCGAAGTCGTAAGGTGACAGGATCTAATGATAGCAGCCTTGCCCTCAGCATCAGAACAGCTGGATGCCTTCTATGGAATAATTACTGGCTGCATTAGCCTGACCAATTCAACTAACTTTTCTTGGCCTTCGTTGCTTCATCTATATTCTGTACTTGGTTAGATAAGGATATCTCAAAGTCTTTTTCCATATCTAGTATACTATTTTCCTATGAAACTGCTACTGCAAATATTATATAGTCCCAAAGTATTAGAAATGTTCCAACACATACAAGAGATTTCCACAAAGTATCTCTGTGGCATGTCAGAACCCGTGTCCAGGCGAATGTAGGACATGAACCCATCAAGCCCCGGAATCTGGAATTCTTGTTGTTCTCTAAAACCTGTCTGCCTACCCCATTCTGCCCTGCCTTCACAAACATCACACACATCTTTGTATTTTCTTTGCATATGCTCTGCCATATTTACATGGATTTCGACCTGAAAACGTTTTTTAAAGTATTTTCAAAAACTATCCAAAACAAATTCAGAAAATAAAAATCTCTGAATTTTCAGGCTGTCAGAAAACATAAAACTTTGCAATGCTCAGACACAGGGTTTTCTGACCTGAAACTGTCAGTCCTTTTCCATCTGCCTTTATCCACTTCTACCTTTAACCAATTGTAATTAATTATCAAAACAGGAGAAACTGACAAACATTCTTTTTAATTGCTAATTTGAGGAGCTTCATACAAGAAGCAAAGAACTCAAAAAGAGAAAAGGAAAACAGGCACTCATTAATGGCATTAAGATAGTGCTGGGTAAAGAAAACTCTTGAGAGAAGATTCCCAGTGTTAGGACTTTTCATTAAATCACACTATAGGTCATGTGGCCAGCTAGGTGTGCACCATTCTGTTAAATCTCAGTACTCTTTTGTAATGAAATAGATACCCGAAAACATACTGGAGACATTACTTAGCCACATAAATTCAGGCTACATTATATATAAACAAATGTACCAAACTATTAATATTTTCAAAGGATCTATTGTGGACAATAGAAACCACTCCAGGCCACCAAATTAGGAGTCATGACTCATCTGTATCACTTTGAGTAATTTATTTGAGTTCTCTAGGCTACAATTGCCACCTTTTTTCAATTTTCTCATCAATTTATCCAGTTGGTCCAGCACTGGTCCTTGTTGAAGTGTTTTGGCATGTTTGTCAAAATCAATCGGCCACATAAGTGCAGGGCTCTTTCTAGCCTATATTCTATTCCATCATCTGCATGATGCCATTATTATGTCTTTGTTGACATAATTTTAAAGTCTTGAAATCAAGTAGTGTAGGTCCTTCAACTTTATTATTTTGCAAGACTGTTTTGACTATTCTAGATCCTTTGCATTTCCATATAAATTTAAAATCGGCTTGTATATTTTGCCTCCCAAATGCTGCATTTTAAATGTGTGTCGTCTATAGATGAAACTGGGGAGAAATGATGCTCAACAAATGATGAGTTTTCCGATCCATGAACAGCAATATTTCATAGTTTTCAGTAAAGCAATCTTGTACATCTTTTGTTAAATTTATCCCTAAGAATTTTAAGATTCATGCTATTGCAAATGATTTTTTAACTTTTGTTTTCCATGATTTGTTACTATTTATAGAAATATATTTGATTTTTGTACATTGACCTTGTATCCTGAGAATTTGTTCATTCTAGTTGTTATTTTGCATCTTCCAGAGGGTTTTTGACATACGTAAATGTCATCTGCAAATAAAGGTAGTTTCATTTCTTCCTTTCTAATATTTATGCCTTTTATTTCTTTTTCTTACTTTATTGGACTATAATCTTCAATACAACATAGAATAGAAGTGGGGACAGCAGGCATCCCTGTCCTATTCCAGGTTTTAGAAGAAAGTATTCAAGTTTCCCTTTTAAGTTTTTGGTAGGTGCCCTTTTCCAGACTGAGAACATTTCTTTCTATTTCTACTTTGCTGAAAGTTTTTAAATTATATATCTGTTTTGAATTTTTCAAATGCCTTTTCTAGATCTGTTTGAAATCATCATATGATTTTTTTCTTTATCCTGTTCATTTTCGGTTATTATGCATATTGGTTTTCTAGGGCTGCCATAACAAAGTGCCATAGACTGGGTGGCTTAAGCAACAGAAATTTATCTCCTCACAGTTCTGGAGACTCGAAGGCCCAGATCAAGGTGTCAGTAGGTGTGGTTTCCTCTGAGGGCCATGAGGGAAGGATCTGCTCCAGGCCTCTCGCCTTGGTTTGTAGAATGTCACCTTCTCCCTGTGTCATGACAAGGTCTTCCCTCTGTGTCTGTCTGTGTCTGAATTTTATCTTCTTACCAGGACCCCAGTCATACTGGATTAGGGCCTCCCTTAATGACCTCAGTGTAACTTAATCATCTCTTCAAAGACCCGACCTCCAAATAGAGTCACATTCTGAGGTGTTAGGACTACAACATATGAATTTGGAAGGGAGACACAACTCAGCTCCTAGACACGATGCGTTTTCCTTCTGTATGTTGCTGAGTTCCATTTGCTAACATTTTGTTAAGGATTTTTGTATTTGTATTCATAAGAAATATTGATCTAGAATTTTAATTTCTTGAGGTCCTCATTAGATGAGCAGTCTCCTTTCAACTCTAACAGTCAATGATAGTGCAGTGCTGAGAAGAACAGTGCTATGGAATGCTTGCTTTCTACAAGCTAAGTGCCAAGAGATGTTTCATATGCAAAATGGCGTGACTGGGTCAGCTGCATTACTGCACATGGAACTGTCATGTTTTGCTCAGTAAACTGTCATTAATAACGACTGTGTGGCAGATCTGAGGTTCAAAAGCAAATAAGACAGATCCTTCGTCCTCAACGTGTTCACAACCAAACATAGAGAAAACTGCAGACTCAAGACAGCATCCAATCAAAATCGTGAAGTAGAACACACAATGGAGAACCAGTTCAGACTCCAGAAATGTGAGGATAAAGATACTAATATGATTCTCACTAAGAAAAGAGAAACGGAGGAGAAATCCCTAGACTCCAAAAGTAAAACCCAAATGAATGGGGCAGACACAATGATAACACACACATAATAACTTCGCAGCCTTGCATGTCTATGATTACACACCTCACATTCAAGCATTTCCCCATCTCAATGTCTCCCCACCTCCACATCCAAATTCATCCATTCTCCAGGCTATCCCTCCTTCTTTACAAAGACTCCTCCTACATTCCCCAAGAAGAAGTAATTCTCACACTTCTCACTCCCTACCTTTTATCATGTGTATGTGGTCTCACTGCGACTAGAAATACTAAATTCTCTGAAGGGAAAAATAATGTCTGTCCAGTTTATCTGTGTGTGTCTCTCAGAATCTAGGACACAGTGGAAGCATAACAAATTTTAGTAAAGGTAAATTTCTCACCTCCTTACCTGCAGTGCATATACATACCTGTCCTGCACCTGGGCACGATTCACCCACTCCTGTGTTCTGTCAAGTCACTACAAGTGACAGTTTTCATGTCACTACAAGCCCCATAGTCTCAGTATGAGACAACCTAAACTTGACAGCAAAAATATATGAATCACTTCTCTTCAAATTTCAAAATCTCCTTTTGACTAGACTACAGAGCCTACTTCAAAGACATTTAACTAAACTGCCAGTTGTGGCAAAAACACATCTGCAAAACTACATTTTTCTTAATTTTTAATCTACCCTAATGTTTGCTTGTGATATCTATCTATCTACATGCCCATATTTTATTACGGTCATAAGCACCTACTTTTTCTTTTTTTTTTTTTTTTTTTTTTTTTGCGGTCCGCGGGCCCTTCACTGCTGTGTTCTCTCCCGTTGTGGAGCACAGGCTCCGGACGCACAGGCTCAGCAGCCATGGCTCACGGGCCCAGCCGCTCCGCGGCATGTGGGATCTTCCTAGACCGGGGCACGAACCCGTGTCCCCTGCATCGGCAGGCGGACTCTCAACCACTGCGCCACCAGGGAAGCCCAGCACCTACTTTTTGATTTATGATCTTCCTGTACTAGAAAATCAAATTGGCGGGTGTTAACAGTGCTTCCAAGTCCTGTACAGTCCTGTAACTCGGTAAGGCAGCAGGACGACTGGTAACGCAAACCATCCTCCAGGAAATAGCTGCTTAATGCATGGCATCTGCCTGCCAAGTATGAAATGGCGGGAATGGGTTAAGGGGAATGGAAATAGATTCTCAAATCTCAACGTGCCATCCTATGGGATGAGCGCCTGGCTTATTATGTCTTCTTTTAAATGTGATTACTTGGGAGAACACAGCTGAAGGAAACTCAAAGTAATTCCGTTTTGAGATGCAGTCTTAGCCAGGGAACTTGATTTGGTATCAAGAGCCATTATCCAGAGACTGGGCTCCCAAATGATCTTTCTCTGTTCACTAGATTATGATGTTTTAAGTAACTGGCTTAGTATGCCACAGTGTCTGTCTTGCCTGCCCTAGACTCCTGTGGTCCGGAAGGGTGACCGCATCTTCCAAATGTCTGTCATCTCTAGCCAGGAAGATTTGGGGCTACGGTGGCCTGATCTGTATAAACAGCTGTAGTAATAGTTACAGAACATCTGGTTCTCTTATCGGCCTCCCCACTAACTAGCTCCCTCATCTTGGGACAAACAGTTAAACTCCCTATTAAACTGGTTTCCAATCTAGAGGAATTCCTGTATTATAAACACCTTCTAGAGAGGTATAGAGGTATGTACCGTGTACCATTCTTGCTGGATATGTTTGAACAGAGATGTTTTTTCATGAAATTTTGCTTAAGGTGATAACAATTCCTTAGGATACTGGTTTGGGAAACACTAACCTAGCCAGATGCCACAAACAATAGGCCTGACTCATCGGTTACATGTATAAGACATACTATTAGCATTTGCTAAGCAAGATTGGGTCATGAAGGGCCCAGGCATCACAACTTCAAGGGCCAGGCTACTGATTCTTTGGTTTGTAGAGTAAATGGGGGAGTCCGTGAATGTCAACAGAAACAGGGGTTACCATGAGTAAGAGTAAACAGATGAAAGAATAGGATTGTTTTAAATCCCATTTTCATGGCCATTGATGTAGACGGCAATAAAAGAGAAGAAAGGCCCTGCCAGGATTGAGAGAAGCAAAATTTTTCTGTCCTCCTTGGGCAAGCTCCATAGAGGACAAAGCCCAAGGCTTGACTTTTTTGGAGAGGCAGAAAGACACGGTGGATGAAACAAGGGCTCCAGGTTCAGACAGAGCTGGGTGGAGGTGGGCTTTGCCACATGGTCCAGCTGCATGGCAGCAGGGTGCTTGTGTGTAGGGCAAGCCTCGAGGGGAAAGTGTCACCTAAAAACCAAGGCCTATAGGATTTGTACACGCACGGCAGGAGGAGAGAGCTGAAGGAGGAGAGGTCGTCAGATCATGAGAGGGCCCATGAAGACGGCTTCATCCAAAAGGCAGTAGGTTCCCTCAGAGAGAAATGACATAAGTAGGACGTGATTAGGGAAAGAAAGAACTAGCTTCTCCATGTGAACTATTAGATGCGGGGATAAAGGAGCCACAAGTCCAGAACAGTGTCCAGTTTTCTAGATTAGGCAATTGGGTGAATGAAGCAAAGATCAGAAGAAAAAAAAAAAAATTAGTCCAAGAGGCAAAGTTGTGATCAAAGTCCAACATGGCTCTCAGATTCCAAAGTGACAGCTGCTCATGGCAGTGGCAGCGGAAAGGATGACAAAGAAGCAAACCCAGCTTTTGCATCCTCATGAACACATCAGCAGCTTATCAATGACTTTAAACAAGAAGAAAAATGCTCGCCACAGCGCTGTATTGAGCGTCATTCAAATTAAATAATTTGGATAATGGGGTGAGGTTGGAATCTTTCTAAAGGACTCCAGGCCAGGGCCGGCACCTAGAAAATATTTGAGGCGTTATGGGATATTTTAGAAGCCAGCTGTCTGCTTTGCCTTCTTCACACAAGAAATTCAGTGAGCCTGGAAAAGTTCACCTTCACCAGCCAGAGTGTTTCAAGGCCCACAAGGTAGAAGTCACTGAAGGTAAAAGAAAATTTCAGGCACTGATGGTTAGGTTTTGTAATAAATTGTCCAGCAAAGGAGACTGAGACCTTCAAAATAGCACATGGTAGAGGAAATGGCAATGACTACAATTTCTGCAGGGTGTTGCTGCTTCTAATAATAGAGTTTCTTTAATAAAAAATAGAGTTTGTTTAATTTTTTTAAAGTGGCTATTTAAACAGTGTTGCGCTTAAGAGCTTAGAAGGCCCTTGCCCCTCCTATGCAGAAATCCTGGGTTGTGTGTTTCAGGGAGGGAGCCCCACCCATGGAAAGTTAGAAAGAAGTAAAGCTGACTCACTTCCTACCACTTTGCCTGACTGTTTGGGGACAAAATGGAATCAGGCTAGATACACGTGTTGTAGCCTTATTCAAACTCCCTAAACAGTTTCTCAAATGTATATTCTTTCTTTTCCTTTGCCCATAATTCTACTGTATGCTTTGGCTTGCAATGTCCTTGAGCTTCTGTTATGTTTCTTATTTCTCTCACTCGGGGACCTAAGATGCCACCAGGATTTTTTAAACATGGGCTCCTTATATCACCGTCCCTTTTATCATCATCAAGCCGCCTGGGGCACCACCCTGAGCGGGTTCTGTGCGCTTTCCTCCTCTCTACAGCCGCCAATCAAATGGCCTCCAGCTACAGTCACATCAAATCACCCAAGTTAACAGAACGAAGACAAGTCAGTCCGCGGTCAGAACATCTTCAGTGGAGACGCATGGCTGTATTTACTAGGTATTTACTAGGCATCATGTCGCATTGAAGGAGCCATTCCTTCTGTATCATGCTTAGCAAAGTTATGGGAAAATGTACTTATATATTACATTACCTTCTGGAAGACTAAGTGCGACAGTCTAATTGAAATGCAGTATTTAATAGCAATAATATTTAGAGCTTCGTACGGGAACTTTTATCCAATGATCTTAGAGATTTCTCTCCCTCATCACCCACCGCCACGGGAGTTCTCTCTAAGGCATCTGATAATCAGACTCACACACACACAATTCTAACTGCAGGACATGAGGACACACAGAGTTATTTCTAATACCTCAGCAGTAAACCTCAATGAAACAATCAACCCTTTAATAATTCTTGTTCGGGTTTCCCTGGTGGCGCAGTGGTTGAGAGTCCGCCTGCCGATGCAGGGGACACGGGTTCGTGCCCCGGTCTGGGAGGATCCCACATGCCGTGGAGCGGCTGGGCCCGTGAGCCATGGCCGCTGAGTCTGCGCGTCCGGAGCCTGTGCTCCGCAACGGGAGAGGCCACAGCAGCGAGAGGCCCGCGTACCGCAAAAAAATAAAAAATAAAAATAAATAAAATGATTCTTGTTCCCTGAAAAACATGAAGCTGGCAATAAATCTATGAGGCCAGATCTACATTAGCAAAATGAAGCAGAGAATTAAAGCAATTATCTAAATAATTTATCGTGAGCCTGGGGTAGGTAGTTGGATTACTTAAATGAATATTTCAGGGGGAAAATGCATTTTGGGTTTAAAAAAATATATTTTTGAAGACTCTCTCTTGGCTCATTGCACATAGAACAGGAAAATCATTATAATGATGAAGTCTGTGTGTACATGGAAGGTATCCCTGCTGGAGCTTTGCTTTGAAAATGTTCAAAAATGTTACTGTGGCTTAGAATTTTTGGCATTTGGCTAAATAAATAAATAAATTAAAACCTAGGAAGACCAAACCATGATTCACTCACTTGGGATTCGGTTCTCTCCTCCATTCTTTCCTGGGTCCCACGATGTAAAGGCTCCAAGAACCTTCCAGGTGTAATTTCCTTCCCTGCACTTATCTCTAGGTGAGTCCAAGGTCAACACCTACCTCAACTGCAGAAGACAAAGGCAAATTTGATAGTTTCTCATGATGAGATATTTCTTCACTTCCTTCAGTGCTCAGCCCGCCTCAGGAGGAAGGTTTCTGTTGCTCTGACTTGGTCTCACTCTGTTCCTATATTCCTGCCACACAAGAGCCTTGGGTCACACCCTCTGAACTGGCCAGGAGGATGCAGGGCAGGGTACCAGGCTCTCCTTCCAAGCAGGGGGATTTTTAGATCCTTGCAACTAAAAGTGTAGCTCATAGACCACCAGCAGCGGCAGCAACACCTGGGAGCTTGTTAGGAATGCAGAGTCTCAGTCCCTGCCCAGACCTGCTTCTTCAGAATCTGAACCAGCTCCCCAGGAAATCACCATTTGTGAAGCACTGATCACGAGGGCACTGTGGGACTAAGAGAGGAAGGGGGAAATGTTGAGCAAACTGGCCAAGGTGGAAGAGAAAGGAGAGAAGGATCACAGAGGGCTGCAAAAGTCCAGAGATCTGAGAAAAAGCACAAGGACGGTGAACAAAGTGACGAGCCCAGGGCCTGCTGTCTGTTGCTCCCAGCAACAGAGTGTCAGTGCCTCAGGGTCACAGGGGTTAATTATGGCCACAAAGCGCTCAGAGGCCCGGCTGTGAATCACCCCTGTAAACGGCGTCCTTCCCTGGAGGCAGGTGATGTATATAGAAGACGTCCAGTCCCTCAGTCGTCATTACGAGCTGGGGGAGGTGGGCTGAGAGCAAACTGGGTATAGATGAGAATGCCCATTTTAACATCTTTCCTCACCTGAGTCGAGCACGATGCAGACACGCTGTTTCCACAGGACACACTGTGTTGGCTTCTATTTGAACTTATTATTGCTGCCATTAATTTGATTATTTCATTGACTGATTTTGCAGAGCTTGCATCCTGAGGACTTTTTTTTTTTTCCTAAGGAGAAAGCTCATTTCAGGATGAATGTACAGATTCCACATGTGGCTGAAACCAATTTCCTCTTGATTTGTTCTCAGAAAAGATGGAAAGCAGCTGGCTGGCTTCTTCCACGTGTCCTTAAAGAGCACAACTGAGTCCTAAGAGTGCCCTAATTTCTGAAACCCAGCAGGACCCTGTGGGGCTCCTGGGCACGGAAGCCTTTCTGTGTCCCCCGTTTCTTGTTTGTAGGGAATAGGCATCAGCCTCCATGACCTTCCCTGAGTTCCAAAGGACAGGTTCAAACAGCTGCTAATCAGGGAAGGGAGGGGATGCAGAGACAAGGGAGGAGCCGCCAAGAAACAGTAGCGCAGCCTTGGGACAGGATCCTGGTTCTGCCTCAAGGAGGATACATGACAATATCTTTGAGCTCTTCTACAGAACTAAAACCCCCAACAGATGGAAGACGTTGACTACCTGATGAAGCATTCTTCATTCCAGAGAGAAGGTCACAGTTTGATAACCTGGAGAACCACAGAAGCTCCTCAGGAGACCACCAGATGAAAGGCCAGATTGAAGGAGTGCAGGCCCTGCACACACCCTGACACTTCTCAGCAACCCCACCCTTGAACCACTGTTACAAAACTCCTCACCAGATCCCTCCGGGTTGGGACACACCGTTTTGAGGGCATTAGGTCCCTGTGTCCCCCTTTGCCTGGCAAAGCAATAAAGCTCTTCTTTTCTACTTCACTCAAAACTCGGTCTCCAGGACTCCATTCGGCACTGGTGCACAGGGGCCGAGTTTCAGCATCATTTCCAGGCTAAGAGCCCCAGGCCCAATCCCCTCTGTCAGCAGTATCGATAAGACCATTACTGTTGCCAGCTATGTGTGCACTACAATGCTGTTGTCTCTTCATTTCATAACAGACCCAAGTTCCCACTGGGTTCTAATCTCAGCTTCAAAAACTCCACCATTTAACTTCTCTTTTCCTGACCAGACTACCTGCCCCGCCTGCACACCAGGGTTGTTTTAAACATCACATGAGAACATCCGGTGGGAGGGAGCAGTTCACCCTGTAAAGGCTCACTGCTCCCCTGGAGCTTCTGTTTTCACCTGGAACTTCTTCCACAGAGATTCCCAAGTGGGACACGGAGGAAGCCTGTTGCCTGCGCTGACTGCCACAGGCCCCGCTGAGCTGCCACGATCAGTAGTCACCTCTCTGTGCAAATAAGCCAGCCCTCCTACATCAGACAATGGGGCTCTGGCTTTCCCTCCCAAAACAAGTTACGCTTTCTTGCTCGTTATTAAACTCGTCCAACTTTATATTTAATTCCAACCCTGTCCTTCACACTATTAGCCACACTCGCCCCATTTGCAGCCATCAGTGGGTCCTCCCCAGAGCCCCACCGGGTCACAATCACCCAAACACTATCAGTTACTTCCTTCACCCAGCAACGGCGAGGGAGTTTAATTTATTTCAACATCGAATGTCTTGGCGAAGTCTGACTGCACTTTAACATATGCAATCAATACTTCAAATGCTCTAGGATGACATGCGGGATTCCAGATAACCAATCTAGTGACATAAGACTCAGATTCAACATAATGTTCATTCAATAGCGTCTCGCTCTCCATTGAGCCCTGGCCAGGTATTTCAGATTCTCAGTCCTTACGATAGCCTTATGAGATAAACAGCATGATCCCAATTCTACAGTTAAGGAGACGGAGGCTCAGAGATCCTAAATGCCTTCTCCAGAGTCACGCTGCTACTTGGAAAAACTGAAGTTCAAGTCCAGGACTCCCAGTTCCCAGTCCAGATGGCTGCTCACTATGCCACAGTTACCATCAAGAGCCATGTGGAAGAAACATTTACGGCGCTCTTCATGGAAAGCCTTCCCTTTATTACATCTGGGAGCTTTGTAAAAGTGTCTTGAGATGCTTAAAGAGGAATGTCACTTGCTTGATTTAGCGGAATATCTATTTTCCTGTCACTACTTACTTCATAAGGGTGCAAAACACATGAAGTCCTGACTGCGATGCTTTATAGTGCTCATCGAAAATGACTCAGTGTTATTTCATATTTGGCAGGGATGAGTACGTTTTGTCAGCCTGAAAGAATTTTTGGCCAACAGGTTTTCTTTGGCTCCACAGTTGTTAACTATTAGAGATGTCTGCAAAAGCATTCGCGTTGGGCTGATTGAAATAGTTAACTAACAGCCAGTCAACTGAAACTGAGAATCTCTGGTTCTATAAGGAATTAAACCTTAAATTCTATAAGGAATGAAACCTTTCTGTTCTAAGACGAGCTATGTGGACGATACGGTTCTGCAGGTTTAGACTCTCCATCCTGTTGAACTGAGTTGTCATTTATGAGAGGAAGCCCAATGAGTTGTATTCGTTAGAAATTTCATTCAATTACTGGCAACAAAGACCAGAAAGACAGTGACTTCTTTGTTCATTTTCGTAAAGAAATCTAGAGGTAGGCACTTTAGGGCTTGTGTGACAGTTCTATCGTGTCATCAACAGCCCAGGATCCTTCCATCTTTCTACCGACCATTGCATTGGCTTCCACTGTGAATACGGTTTCTTGGTCCTTGCTGGCTGCTGGGGCTCCAGCTAGTATTTCCACATTCCAAGGAAGCAGGAGGAAGGAAGGAAGATAGGCAAAAGAAGACCTAAGAGCTGTCTGTTGCCTCCTTAAGAAGCCTTCTCAGACCTTCTACACAAAGTTTCCTAGCTTCAAGAGAAGGCAAGCTTCTATCTTTTCATTCCCAGCCAATAAAAACTGGGCTTTCTTACTAAAGAAAAAAGAGTGAATGGACATTGAATAGTTGACTAAGAGTCTCTGTCAGTTACGAAGAGATAAAAGACTCCCTGTCCATTTGGAACATTCTTTGGGTGAATTCCAACCATGGATTCATAAGCTTTTAGAAAGACCTAGTCCAACACCTGCATTTTAAAGTTGAAAAATGGAGGGCCAGAAAAGCCACTGGACCTGGCAAGGACAGCAAAAGCAGTGAGCATTAGAGCTTGGACTAGAAATGGGGGCCTGAGGTCAGGGTCTGAGAACAGGGTGTCAGCAGGTCAGGTACTCGGTGAGGGCTCTCTTCCCAGTTTCCTCCTTTATGGTCATTCCTTGGTGTGTGTGCATGCAGACAGAGAAATCTTCCTCTTTTTATAAAGGCATGAATCCCATCTTAGGGCCTCCACCCTCATGACCTAATTTAACCCTAATCAACTCCCAAAGGTCCCACCTCCAAATTCCATCACATTGGGGATTAGGGTTTCAACATATGAATTGGGGGGAGGGGGAGTGGACACAAATATTCAGTCCTTAGCACCCACCTAACGGCTAACTGCCCCAAGCCCCTACCTCAGGGGGCCGGCAGACTGGTGTGGAGGGACACACCAGAAGCCACACCCCCTGCAGGAACCCTGGCTCAGAAGAGAAGGGGCGGGGCTGAGTATGCTCTGCACCTTCTCCCAGGAGGAGGAATCCTTCCAACGCCCCGGCAGGGCACAAGAGGAAAGCAAGGAGAGACCAGACGTGGTTCTCTAACGGGTTCCTCCAAATGGAACTGCCTCCACACGAGACCAGAGAAGAAGAGTGCCCCTCCACACCTATGTTTATTTGTACCCTTCATGCTTCCTTCACAATATTCCACATAGCTGGACTGCTGTGCGCCCTCCCTGACTTATTATGAGACTTACTATGTGGTTGGCTATGAAAGGGTCTGGAAAGTAAGGCACCAAAAGGTTAGGAGACTTGCTCCAAGTCACACAGCAAGTTGGGGACCAGCTGAAAGTGCCCCACTTCCTGGGAGTTTTCTACACTTGGCTGCCTATCTGACAAACCAACTGTACACTAAGCAGCTGGGGGGCAGCTGGAGCGCTGCAGTAGCTCCCGAGGCTTCTGCTGGATTTATATGGCTGCCCCTCGCAGTGAGCAGAAGCCTCTGAGGGTACAGGATACTCAGGCTTCATGACAATGGCTGATGGGCGGAGAATTAACTCAGCTTGTCAAGAAACATTTTCACGCACCTTCTGGGTGCCAGGCTATTAGTGGGATAAAGTGGTTGAAAGAAAAAAAGAAAAAAAAAAAGTAGCTGAAAGCTGTCTGAGCCTAGTGGGGAAGACAGAGAAGAAGACAGACTTTACAGTGACAAGTACGATGACAGACGAGTGCTAAGTGGGGGGGGGGGGGGCAGGGGCGGGGTGGACAGGATTTGAGAGCAGAAAGCAAGCAGGGGTGGGAGGCCATGTCTCCCTCTGATCGTTGCAAGTCACTTCGAACGGCTGGATCACACGATGTAAGGGAAGAACGGAAGGGAAAGAAATTTCCTAGGGACACATGCAGGTTGATGTTCCAGCTACTCAGGCAAACTGTGAAGGGCCCATCAAAGCGCGAGGTCATCACAGGGGCATCTGTCACTTGAATAAGAATAAACCTAGAAGACACTCACTTGCAAATTATTCATTTGAACCTCCTTTCAACTGTTCCAACCCCTGTGGTGAAGTATTACCGCTGACATCAACACAGAGTCATCGCTATGCTTGATTCCCTACCAGTTTCCTTTTATGCGGACCCAGATGTGCACTTAGCAATGTAGCTTATGTGTTTCCTTAGATGGACTCTTCTATTTATGCTCAGCATTTTCACTTAAACTTTGTTTGTAGCTCTGGCTCCTTTCTGAAGGAGGCCGGCTGTATGTTGGAAGTGACTTCAGATCGACTTGGCACGTTGGAGAACAGATGACGGAACAGGTTGAATGGGAATCACTGAGGCTTCATTCGTAGTCTCCACTTCAGGTTTCAAGTCCTCAGAATGACTTTCTACATGTAGATTTTCAAAACCTCTAAGCTACTAATCCTGCCTCACCTCCGTGGCAGCCCCTGAGATACGTTCACAGACCCCTGTCCCCCTGGGAGACACGGAGAAAACCGCCGGTCTGATCAGGGTAGAGATTGGCGGGCAGGGGCCCTCTACATAACGATCCTCCCGGGGCCTCACCCCTCACCCGGGCTGTGGGTATGCAGACGATTGCAGACCACCTCAGCACCCTTCCAAACCCCCCCGCCCCCCACCCCGTTCCCTCGTAAGAGCTCCAGCTCTGACCTCCAGCCATGTCGTGGACAAGCCAGTTCCAGTCCCGTGGGAACAGATGAAACTACAGGATCCCACTCACCTGAGATTCCCAAGCTCCAGTCAAAGGCACACTTCCTTTAAAAATAGCAAATGCAAAACAAGTCCTGTAATTAACTGTTCCCTGTGTCACGTGGTTTCCAAGCCTGCTCACTACCTTGAGAAGTTTCTCCTGGATAGATTCCAGTTTGCCAGAGTCTAAGGAAAAAAAAAATTTAAGAATACAATTAAATTCTCCAGAACGGAAGGGCAGAATTATAAAGGATTTTTTTTTTTTTTTTTTTTGGTGGGAGACAAAAATATTAGTGATGGCTTACAATGTCTGGGCATTTCACATACGTTACATCTTCTAATCTTTAGGTAACAGGTATGACAGAGCTAGATCACCAGCAAGACAGAAAGTCTTTCTCTGGTAGCAAAACCAACAAACAGCAACAAAACAGGAAAACAAGATTCAGGCCTGTGGGTCTTCTTGGATTCTTCAGGGATCAAGCGCCTTCTTGCTCACAATTCCATGATCCTTAAGGGGTTGCCCTTGCCCTCATGGTCCAAGGACGTATTTCCTTCCAGATGGAAGGAGAGAAGGAAAGAAGAGAGAGGGGCAAAGAGCAGGTGCCACGTCTCTCTTCAGGAAGGTTTGTAGACACCAGCACCCAGCTCTCCTCTTGGGTCCTGTTGGTCAGAACTTTGTCACACGGCCATATCTATGTGCAAAGAGCCCAGGAAATTTATTCTTTTTTTGATGGCCACTGGCTCAGCCAAAATCTATTTTACTCTGAAGGAAGAGGAAATAGATATTTGGGGACGATCAGCAGTGCCTACTACACCTTCCAACAGCTCCGTGAACAGGTATTAGTAAACTCATGGAACACATGGGGAAACTGGGGTTCACAATGTTTAAATAACTTGCCTGTGGTCATACATCTAGAATGTGCTATAGCCACTACCTAAATTAGACATTTTTATACCAAGACTGTTTTATTTCCCCTGTATGCTGCCATAATAAGTGTGGAGTGACATTTATATAGAAAATTGTCCAATTTTCCTGCAGTGGTATCACAGCATTGGCTTCCGGGACGCTCTGGTGAACTAAAGCAAGTTGCCTTTCTCTTCTATTTCATTTGCCACTGCTACCAGCCTAGTGCAACCACATTGCCTGACTATTGCCACTGCCTACTAATCAGATTCTCTTCCCTTCTCTCCTCTTCTCCCCCTCTGATTTATTCTCCACACGGCAGAAAGGTGGGCTTTTAAAATCTCAACTTTAATCATTGTATTTCGCTGCTTAAAAACCTTTAACTTCTCATTGCTCTTTGGATAAAGACCAACACTGTCGGTGAGGTTCCCAGGCCTTGTGTGCTCTCTCCCTGCCTACCTCCCCAGCTGCCTCACTCGTGACTCTCCTCCTTCCCTCTCCAGGCTACTCTGGACTTCTGTGGACACTCCATCGGTCCTCCTATCTTGGGGCCTTACCCATGCCATTCCCTCTGTCCCTCAGTCTCTTCCCCCTATATCTTTGTCAAGTCCAAAAAAAGAAATTCTTCATGATTTTGTTAGGATCTATTAAACTTGTAATTAATTATGGGAGAATTAACGTATTTATGATGTTTAATCTTCTCATTGAGGAACGGGCCTCTCCATTTATTCATACTTTTATATCACTTGGCAGAGTTCTATCATTTTCTTCTTACAGGTCCATTCATTTCCTATAGAATTATTCTTCGGTTTTGTTCTGCCTTGTGACTGGAGTCTTTCTTCCCATGCGGAAGGGGGAGATGTCCAGTTTCCTAATTTTATGGAATCTATGTTTCTAATGCAGAGACTGAGCAGAGGAGGAGAAAAGAGCAGGTCTTTCTACCTACATATACGCAGTTATTTATAGATTACTGATTGTCATCTTCTTCAGCCTCGAATTTAGTAAAATTAGTGCTTGATCCTGGCACTAATGTGGTAGGCAGTCCTGATTTCAGTTTTCTTCTTTCCTGGGTGTTCACGGGTTCTCTAGTAAGAATTTGCAAGAGTCAACGGGGGAACTCACCGAATGTCACTGGGTAGAAAATTTTCTGTTCATTCTGAGCACAGAGTTTTCAAACAGGTCTCAGCCGTCTGAGAGTACTTTCATTACTATGTGTATTTTGCCATATTATCCACAGTGATATCTTGACTGATTTTGCCAAACGTTTTCCTAAAACTAAGAAACATTAGATCTATGTTACTCCCCCAATCTCCCACGTCAGTAAAAAATGCTTTCATAAAAGATGAGGTCAGTTTGGCGTGACTTGTTCCTGGTGATTCCATGTCTTCTAGCAGTCAACACATTCCTTTCGAAGTGTTCATAAGACATCTGCTTTAAATTCATTCTATAATTTGACCAAACGTTGACCAAAGTTAATAGTCTGTAGTTTCTGGGGTCCACCCCTTTTCATAACTTGTGACACTTACTTGTCATTAACTTTCTGATTCTTCACTTGTTGTACATGATTTTTTAAAGATTACCAGTGGTGACTCCCTGATTACATATTTGAATTCTTCCAGCACTCTGGGAGGAAACTTGGCTATACCTGAAAACATGAGCTTATGACATGAATTAAGGCTCGCACTCCATTTCCAGTCATTTGGGGCTGCGATTCCTTTATTATATAGATTGTTCTACTCTGCTAGAATTCTCTGGGACTCTCCAGAGAACCAGCAGCTGTGGGGATGTTCTTGTCCTTACCAGGAAAAGTGTCTTAAACCAACACAGAAAGCAAAGTGTTTCCTGACTTGCGATCAGTGACATCCAGACTTTTGGTGGTGTTGTTTACTCTCTGATCTGGTTGCTCTTCCTGGCTTCTCAATTTCTGACCTTTGCCCTGTTTCCTCTCATTGAAAACCTGCATGCACCACGCCCATTTTGAATATCCAGCTCAGACCTCTGGATTTATATTTTGTCCCTAATTGTTGAATTGGGCCTGGCATGAGGACCTTTCCACACACAGCCCTGCCCCTGTTGTTTCTGGATGAACAGTCCCATAGCCAGTTCCTGGGTCTCTATGCCACTCCCCCTCTGGCCTGCCCTGCCCTCGCGGCCAGTATTGGTTCCACTGTACGTTCTCCCCGGGAAGTCACACACACTGTGCACCAGGGTCATGGGTGTGTTCCCTCAGACTCCAGTAATATCATTATGAATTTGTCAAACCAGCATGGACCGCACAAACTACTGTCCCCATGGCCCTACTGCGTCCCATCACCCCTCCCCCCCACCTCCTCCCTGATCAGTTCAGGTCAGAAGACCCTGTGTTGCTTCTCTGCACCCATATGAACTGGATCTGGCCACATGTAGAAAATTAATAAATGCTCATTGGAGTGATTTAAGTAACAATGATCTACCTACGTTCACTTTGGGAAAAACTCTGTTATAAGTTTTGCAACTGCCCATTTTCACAAACCAGATTTGTCCTTCCAGAACGACATCCGAGGCACAGAAGGATCCATTACAGCTCTATCTCTGATCTATGCTGGGACACAGCCCTCTCTCCGGCTGTCCTCATGTAACTGCCCAAGCCCCTGAAAATGGATGTAATTCAGACCTGGAACGTTCTAGGCATCCTCAGGATCCTTCGGCTCGGGTTCATTATCCTAGCACCCAGGACCTCTCTGACCCCCAGGATGGGACAAACTGACAGAGTCACACCACAGCTCTGGCAAGGAGGCTCTAGGTATCATGCAGTATACTTACCCACTGTGGGTTCAAAGGATGACAACCAAAGGTGTCAGAAGTAAGCCAACCTCCAAGATCTGTGTGAAAACACAGAGGCTGAGACATTCTTGTCCAGCCCCACAGGACTGCTAAACTCTGCCGCACCGGACACACATTTCATTCCAACATAGAGGCTTCCCGTGGGGACCAGGCTGTGCCTTAATTTATGAGTCCCTCTACGCCTTCTCCCACCGTACCCGCAGATCAGACAAATGATCTTTAAGCACCACCAGGAAGTTCTACGTCAACGTAGTAACTATGGATAATCAGTAGGATATTAATTGTATCATTACTTGCCAGCCTTTATTTGCCAATACGGATGTGAGTGGTATACAGAATTAGGTTATTTCTAAATAAAATAATTTTATTTCATCTACGTAATAACAAGTTTATGAAAGATAATTTCCTATCATACTGATTATTCACATATTCAATTTTAGCCTAATCTACTGTAGCAAAAGGTATTCAGAAACAGTACACAGCTGCCCTCTTGTGTCACTTTCATATAATTAAATCTATTAGTGTTTAAATACCAGGATTCAATCAGCTATGCATTTTTAAAGGTCACCACATAGCACTACTTTTCTACTTTTGAAATTAATATCCTAAATGGTAATTTACAAAGCACAATATGTAAAAATATGCCAGATATCTCTATCAATTAAACAGAACTTACTGGCATAAACATCTAAATATTTAAAAAGTAATGTAGTTACTCTGTCGAGGTCCTCTCAACCCAATACCCAGAAGTCTTTACATGCATTTGCATTAGCTCTTATACTTAATTAGTGCTCAATTAATATATCATCTGCTCTTATTAAGTGCATGGATTTGCACTAATCTTTTGCTGCTGGCCACTCAGTGGCCCCGGAGAAGGTGAAATGGAAGCGAGTTCTCTTTTGTAACAGTTGACAAGGGCATGCCCCAGAGACGGCCACTATGGTCTCTGATGCCATTTACTAAGCGCCTAGTATGAGCTAAATCCTGTGCTAGGTTCTTTACAAGCAGAATATGCAGAACATACGTGAAAGAGAAACCTTATCTCCGTTGGACAGATAAAGAAACTCAGGCGCAGGAGTTAGGTAGCGCCTTCCAAGAAGCTAAAGGTGGTGTCATTCTTCAGACTATAGCCCTGCCAACCCAGACGACCGCTCTTTTCTTTGGCATCCCTCCACCATGATAAGCCATCTCCACGAGCGCACGGTCTGCCAGCCATTCAGCATCCTGAAAACAATCTGATTAAAGTGAGAGGAAGCTTAGACAATGAAGATAGGTTTATCATCAGTGTTGACACAAATGGATGTTCTGTTTGTTTAGTAAGTTGCTGTGTTTCCTTACTAAGTACTATATGCTTCTAGCTCTGTATAATGTTTTCCATATTAGGAAAGAGTGGATATAAAAACTGAAAACAAGCCATATTGTTTCAGGGAAATTAGGAACTGTGCTTTTGCACGGGTCAACACTGATTTGGTGGCTACATACAATAACCAGGTAGACAGAGGATCCAGCAGTGGTACAAGAGGACAAACCAGCTGTGCAGTCTCAGTCCCTCACCTCCTGGGAGATGGAGCTTCTATAAGAACTTACAACAAAGAGACAGAAATAAGATGTAGTGAAGAAAGTATAAACTGAGGTCCAACATTCTGTGACCAGGTATGCAAGGAGGTGGAAAGGGTAGGTTCTGGGGAGGCCTGGGAGGTGGTGGAGAAAGGGGGAGGGATGTGGGATACAGGGCAAGGAGGAGACTGCCCCCCATGTTGTATCAATATAGAAACCAGCTCCTCCAGCAGAGCCCAAGGCGGGCTCCCTCCAGACAGGGCATCAAGTGAAATTGATCCCGCTACACTGACTCCAACCTGAGGGACAGAGGAGAGGCGGGAAATCATCCTTCCACAGAGCGTAATGTAGCAACGGTGATTTGGGGCCTGTAGCAGTGACTTGCTTAGCTCAAGATCACTGCCAGGGGTTGGAGTCAGAGCAGGAGAGACACAGGGCACAGCCTCACTGAAGAGCTGAGCTTCCTGAGGCAGTGCAATGCAACAGGAAAACCAGGAGAGTTGAAACGCTGAGTCCTGGGCTCCTGTCCTAGCTCTATAACTAACTTGCTGTGACTTTGGGCCACCTGGCTCACCTTTCTGGCTCCTAGTTCCTTCATCTTTCACATGCCTTCCCCGGGCACTCAGACTGTCCCTCTAAAATTCTCTAAATTCAATCCCTTCCAAGCTACACCTGTTTGTGCCTGGCTGCCCACAAGTACTGATTTTTTTCATTCCTCTTATGGGCTGAACTTTGTTCCCCCCAAATTTATATGTTGAAGCCCTAACTAACACCCAGTACCTCAAAATGTGACTATATTTAGATAGAAGGTCTTTAAAGAGGTAATTAAGTTAAAATGAGGTAATGAGGATGGGCTCTGATCCAGTATTGACTGGTGTCCTTAAAAGAGGAAATTTGGACACAGACAGGTACAGAGGGGAGCACCTGAAGACACAGGGGGAAGACGGCCATGTGCAGGCCAAGGAGAGAAGGCTCCGAAGAGACCAATTCCGCTCAGGTCTGGACCTTGGACTTCCAGTCTCCAGAACAGTGAGAAAATACCAATAAACTCCTGTTTAAGCGACCCAGTCTGCAGTACTTTGTTATGGCAGTCCTAGCAGACTAATTCGACTCCATACTCTTTTTCCTAGTCAGCCCTTCTCCTTCACACCTGACTCCTTCTCTGCATTGTCTATTTATACTTCCTCTCCTGCAAAATTCTGTCCGTCTGTCTGTCTCTCTCTCTCTGTACTGTCTCTGAGGTTTTAACACACAGCAACTGCATATGTAAAAACGATGGCATTAACAGTTTCTGTAACTAAAAGGGGTACTCACAAAAATTAAAACAAACAGTAGCATTCAGTGTCAGAAAGGGCTTGACGGAACAAACAAACTGTTGATGGCAGTATAAATTAGAGGAAACTTTCTGGAGGGTGATTCGGCCATACATACCAAATTGAAAACAAACAAACAAACATTCAGACACCAGTGCTGAATATCCCAAGCAACAGAATGGAAGACCAGGAAGTTGGGGGCAGGGAGAACGAACTGCAAACAGCCAATAACATGTGAAGAAAACGTTCAGCCTCACTAGCAATCACAGAAATAAACGATGTAAAAGAGGAACGATCTACTGATAGTAGGTACCTAAACTGCAAACTCTGCCGAGTGACAAGTTAATAACAGTATTTATTAAAAGCCTTGAAATTATATGATCCTTTTATCCCAGCAATTCCCTTTTGATGGAATTTACCCTAAGGAAATAATAATATGAAAATACTCACTGCATTATTTTAAAAGGAAAACAATCTAAGTGTCCGGTAAGGTTAAATAATTCATACATATGATGGAATATTTTCCAAAAATTACTTAATGCTAAAAGAAATTTTCATTATGCAACGTCAAATGGGAGAAAGGTCCATAAAATTGTCTATAAGACAATTATTGTTAAAAATTTACACATATGTATCAATAAATGCTCTGCAAGAATACACAGCAACACCCAAAGTTTCTGATAGTGGGCTTAGAAGTCATTTTTCCCTTCTCTTTACTCTTTTGAATGTTTTACAGTGAGGATGGATTACTTTTTTAAGTAGAGAACCAATACATTCTTTTAAAAACAGGAAACAGAAGGGATGGAATAAAAGGAAAGAAAAGGAAGGGGAAAACAGGATGGCACACAATTGGGAGGGGGTGATTTGTCACGAGCCCCAAATCTATCTTAGGCGTCCAAATCCAAACCCTGCTGGCATCACAAGTGGGACAAATGTTTAAGTGTTTAAAAAGCGCTTGTGGAAATGACATTTAAAAACCAAGCTGGTTAGAAGTCCTGAGGCATTCTAACTACCCGAACGACAAGAGGTTTGAGTTTGGACCAGATGGTAGCTTCACTCATCCTATTAAAGTCCCCCCCCGGGAGAAGAAAGGGCTGGACATGGAACAGAACGCTTTCTGACTTCAAATCAGTGCTCTAAAGACCCTGTTCTCCTTTTATCTTAATTTGCAGTTGCAGAGTCTTAAAGGAAATGAGATACTGCCTTCCCGACCTGTGATATGAGAGTCTGGACACCATCACTTCTTCTGCTACTCCGAAGTGTCCTTGCCATGGTTTGGGTGATCAAAGCAGGGCACCGCCTGGGATCACTTTCCTCAGTGCTCACAGCTGTGCGGCAGAGCCAGTGTTGGGACATTAAAGGAACAAGAAGGGCAGCTCCAGATAAGCGCTCACTCTTCTCCTCGCCATCTGAACCAGATAGAGCGGACGTCAAGAGCAACACGGTGTGAGGGGAGAGGCACCGTGACCGAAGACAGAGGAGCTAGGTTTTTATCCACCCTTCAAAGTCCAGCCATTAGATTATGATAGAGTCACCAACTTTCTCAGGCCCTGGTCTTACAATCAATACAACGAGACAATCATGCCATTTCTTCCTGACGGTAGGGGTTTGACTGAAGGTCTCTGCTCCCCTGAAAATCTGTGAGTGCAAAGGCAACAAGTGTGGAAGGGCACGCATGTTGCTGGTTGAAACTTGTCCCTCTCAGAGATGTGAGACACCCAAATTCTACCTAACGCGGGACCTACTCAGCTCCGCTCCGCTTAACATGGCTTTCTCAGACTTTAAAGGAAAAAAAGTCCATATAAAGGCTGGGGCATCACACAACACTAAATTCAAAGACTACATCCCAACTTGTACTCACACCAAGTGAACCTTCAGCATTTTCCAGATGCTTTCTAAATCCATCGTTCCCCCAGAAAAGCTCAGCAACACAACTGAGTGCGGCATTACTTTGTGGACATGACAAAACTGCAGAGACGTGGGAAGATAACCAAGGCCAACACAAAGAAACTCTACCTCCTGAGACTGGAATAATTTTGAAAGACCCAATTCCAGTTGAAGCAAAAACTTTGACCGTTCATCCAAGTGAGGCCTTGGGCTCTTCAGCTCTGCCCTTGCCCCAGCTACGTCTTTCCTTCTCTTTCCTGCGATGCTACCGTTCCACAGGTATTCACTCACTCACCTGACATGGTCATCTTTGGTACAGGACTCCTTTTGGCTGATAACTCCCCTCCACCCCAATCAATCATAATGTAGATCTTGGCTCTGTGCTGAAATATAACTAAATTAACTCTGTCAAATTCTTAAGGATTCTACATTATGAAACTCCCATTTTAGGGTCTCCGTCATGATCAAGTAGCATATCATTTGAAGTTCTGAAAATGTTTCAATACCCTTCAGGCATGAAATCTTTCGATGATACTAAGAGCTGACATACTATAATAATGTTCTCATACCATAAACATTTTTATTTGCCTGCTTCGAAAAATAAATCATCATAGGAGCCATCCTCTCCCCCACTCTCACACCTTTCTAGGACTTAAATCATGGAAGATAGAAAAATCTCCCCGTGCCCATCCCTTGTTTTTCTGGGTGGAGGATGGCTGCAGGCAGATGCTTTCCACATTCACCTGGACCACTGGGTGGGTCACACAAAACAAGTTTGTCCCCGGGGTTTTCAGGCACCTCTTCTCCCGACCCCACTAAAATGAATGTAAAACAGTGGGCATATGGTTGTAAACAAAAGAAACTGTGTTACAATACAAATATGATGGCTGTAGTTGGATCATCAGAGCTACGCTTTTTGGAAGAAAAGCAACATAACAAAAAGATGTAGAAGCTCAGAAATCGCTTTATGCGGCACCATTTTGAAAGTCAAAACACTCCTTTCTAAAAGAAAGATGTACATGCAGCCAGGAAGTATTTATAAATATCAAAAAGTGTTCCCACACAAGCATTATGAGAGCCAAATACATCCAAAATATTATCGATCATGAATTTAACTGGGGCAAGGGTACCGCAGATAAAATGTGCAAACATACTGTCAGATTTTTAAAGGAGACGGATGTTCAACACTCTTGCCAGAATTCTATAAACAAAGCTATGATTTACCTCCAAGCAAGGACTTATTGTAAATAATTACCAACAACTATCTTGCTTTGTGAGTGATTTTTCCCTGCGTTGTCCAGTTAATGTTGAAAATCTAACTCATATCACATATTAGATGGAAGGACAATTCCCAACCCTGTGGAATCTAAAACAGGAGAGAACAGCATTTTTAATCAGTGGTTGTGCTGCAGACTGTATGACCGTAAACTCCAGTAAGCACATGCTTTCCAAAAATACTCAAGGAGGAAGTAAGGACACAGGAAAGTCTACATAATAACCAATTATCCAAAAAAGGAAGTGAAGTATTCCACATCTGTCCAACTTTGTGGGTATAATTAACTCTTTGCAACCTGCTGACTTTCTAAGTGGAATAAGTCATAATTAGAATAACCAAAGGGTAGGGCATGCACACATATTCATGCACGTGCATACCCAAACTTTTGTTCATGAAAATTTAATTGTATGAAGATTACGAAAACCTGCCATTGCTATTTAAATTAAAATCTGGCAGAAGGCTAGAGTATTTCTATCATTAGCTGCCAGGGACTGAATTTTCCCACGCATCTAAGGCTTAGATGGACTGAGCTCTCAGTGCAGCTTTCAGCTCAGTTCCAATAGCAGATCCTCAGAGAAGTCTTCCACACCTTCCCCTGCGCCGAGTCCACAGGTCACCCCGGCCCAGCTCTAAGAACTCAGGGAGCACTAGGCTTTCCTTTCACAACATCTCTCAAACTGCAATGAAACAATTAACTGTATTAAGTATACACAGCTGTATACAAGTGGGTAAATGCATATCATTGGTTGTTTAATGTAAGTCTCCCCTCTACCAACATAATACGGAAGTTCCTGTGTTCTGTTCCTTGAATCACGTAAGCATTGAATAAATCCATGCTGAGTGAGTAAGTTACAGTTACTGCTTCATCCACCTTAATCAAGAACTATCACCGAGGAAACCTGGAAGAATTAGATATTTCTGAGAGCTCTGCAAAAACAATTCAGCTTTTGTCACTGGGACACCAGTGCCTGAGTCACTCTCTAAGGCGGCCCAGTCGTTCCCATGTTCTTTTCCAAACACTTAGAAGTTGATGAGAACATTCCTCTCCCTATCCTTTCTTTGTACAAACCCACTGGTTGAAGTTAAATTCATCTGTTATTAATTATTGATACCCTTCATAGAGCCTAGGGAAACAACTTCTAACTAAGGTGGTTTTCAGTAGCACGTATACGGTGTAATATGTCGCATCATAAAAGAAAACAAGAGAAAATTATTTAAGACAACCTTGGAACATTTCAACTGCAAAAATGTAATTGGCATTTCAATCACGTTGGCCACTTGGTGTTTCGTTTGGGGGACACCCTGCAAGTGTTTCCAACATTCATGAAATTTGTTCCTTATCGAGACAGGGGGAGGTGGCCTCACATTGGCAGCAGGACCAGGATGGAACCTTGAGCATCTGACATGGAGTGTGGCCGCTTCCTCAGCAGCAGGGGCTGGGGCTCCCTACTCTCAAGGGCTGCTGTTAGCAAGAATCAGTGTCTTCCCATCTCCAGGGCTCGTGCCACCACCAACCATCCACTTCATTTTTTGCTCCATCTGTCCTAAATATCTTTTCCCCATCTCATGGTCTTTCCCCATCTCCTGCTTTCTGCTTACTCACAGCTCTGCTTACTCTCGACTTCCTCCTCCTTTCTCTATGTCTTTTGGCTTTTAATAACCAGACCAGTTAACCAACCTGCTCTATACTGTGAACTTGGGCTCCTCAGGGAGACGTGGACAGGTTCAGTGACCATCATTCCTGTTGGGCAAAGTTCTTGTGAGGCTCCTATCAAGGGCTCCTGGGCATGCTATAGATGGGTCACCTCCATCCAGCCGCCTGTCATGAGTGGCGAGATAACAGAAGTTAATAAGGGCCACGTGGCCTTGGGTAGAAACCCTCTGGAAAAAGTGGGCTGGCTCAAGAACCAGAAACGAGTCCATTTTAAAAGCCATCGAGTAACTAAATTTGGAATGCAGGAAAGTTCCTTATTTTCTCCAGTGAAATAACAGCCATTCAGATTTTGCTAATTTCTCTATTTTAGTCTACTATTCTCTTTCATGTTTGCTACTTTTTTGAAAAAGTGAAAGCAAAGATCAAAATGCCACAGTATAAATACAAAATCAGTAACCGGGTCCTTTGTTCTAATATTGACTTTTCACCCTTTAAACCCATTTTCTCATTCTATTTTTCATCAGAACTCTGCGGCTCCCAAGTACAAATATAAATGGACAAAGGCCTGGGAACTTTGCTTAAAACTGCAGAAAGGAGTTGAAGTTCACACTTGGACCATATCCAGTTTTCTGCCATCACAAAACTCTATTCAATCCCCCTGCTTAGGAGAAGCAAATTACATAAAGGAACAAAACTTTCCTTTTATCTACTTTTCAATTTATTATGTATAAGTATTCTTGTAAAAAGTTACTTTGGTAGACTTCTAGTGGTCACGTATGTCTCAATTACCTGTACAACTAACTTCACAAATTTTTAAGTTAATAAAAATATAAGCATCGTTTATCCTAAACCTAAATTATTTTAATTCAGAAAAAAAAAAAAAAATCACTAAGTTACTCATTTCTCTGTGGGTTGGGTTCCAAAGAGTAAAATCTGTGAGCATGGTGGGGAAAAAAAACTTTGAGAGAGAGAAAAAAACGTAAATTCTTCAAATACCCATAAACGAGCAAGCTGTTTTGTCATTTGAAATATTATCAGTATGTTTGCTGATTCATATCATACAAATATTCATTTCATACTTTTGGAATATGAGAAACACAAAATTCAAGATTATGAAGCGTGTTTACTCTATAAGCAAGAGTACTAAATGTGTCATCAGCAGAGTTTATCAGTTTACAATTGGGAGGGTTTAGGCACCATCAAAGAGGAACTTCTACAAGATAACACAATAAAGCTAAGATCCTAGTCTCAGCAGATTTATATGAGGGCAAAAAAAGGAAGTAACTCACTTTTTCCAACTATGGGAAACAGGAAGAAAGCAATTCTCCTCTATGATAAATGAGCCATTCTGAGCTGGGAAATCAGAGCATCTCCCTGTTTCAGGCACTCCGTTTGTGCATTTCCTATTCTTTGCTGCAAGCTGTTTCTTTCATCTTACAAATACAAGAAAATAAAAACTGTACTATTGAGGACATATGAGGAACTTAATCTTGAAAGAGGTGAACTACGATGATGTATTACTATAGCACTCTGATATAAAATCAGAAGGAGACGGAGTTTGCTAAAGCGTAATATTGTTATCATTTAAAGCTAAGTTTATTTGGGGGAAGAAGACACATTCTGAATGACTCACCAAGGTTAGTGCGCTGAGGCCACCACAGACCTTCGAGGCCATTTGACGTGAGTTGTCTCGATAAACCCATACCCAGGGTGTTATCAACGACCCCTGCTCCAAGAAACCAAGGTGAGAACCAACAAGTGGAACCATTTTGTTATATCCTGCATTTATTTAAGCAAACCGAATGTGTAGAGATAGGAAATTAAAGCGTTATAATGTTTTACAAATACAGAAAGAAGACACAGAATAATAATACCCTGGAGAGAGCGCATCTGAGAACGCGGTTCTATCACAGGAGAACACTTGCAGGGACCACCTGGAAGCCAAGGCCGCTGCATCCATCTGTCATTCTTGTTCTGACATCGTTGACGTCGTTTTAACAGATAAATCAGCGATCTGCTCTTAAACGAAT
This sequence comes from Phocoena phocoena, assembly GCF_963924675.1. Taxonomy (NCBI): domain Eukaryota; kingdom Metazoa; phylum Chordata; class Mammalia; order Artiodactyla; family Phocoenidae; genus Phocoena; species Phocoena phocoena. The sequence goes on from NC_089220.1 coordinate 163,392,135, forward strand.
GGTAATACTAATGATTATGGTAGCCGTGAAGGGTTTGTGAGTAACTATCTATACATACATGATGCTAGGCTTAATGTGTTATTTCAATGCCGCTGTACATTACGCAGGGGGAAATAACGTCTTGTTACACAAGTCCTGCGACATCCACTAAAATGTGAACTAGTTTGCATAGGTTAGTCCTTTGGGCAGCACGATGCTCTAGTCCACCAAGGCTTAAAGATTCACAGTGTAGAGGAAAGAAACATGAGTTAAAGCATTTCTACTAAAATATATTTTAATAGCTGGTGTTAACAATTTGCATAACAAAAGCCAGATTATATTAATACCATCGTATTGTTCTGTAAGCCCCCTCATTTTAAAAACATGAAGCGTTTCCTGTAAAACTGTACGCTCTCAAAGTTAGTACAATCTTGCAAATTAATCAGCAGCCACAATCCTACATATTTTGAGGCAAAGAGAAGCCAATCTGCACAATGATTCAATTTGGGGTTTTAATCACAGGTCAAAGACCAACGGTTCCACACCCCTCCTGTAACACACTCGGTGCTGCTTCTACATGCTCAGCAGTTCGTCTGAACACCGAACTATGAGGCGGTTTTCTCTTTTCCTTTAAAATAAATCATTCTTAACAGCAACTGGGTTACAAAGAAGTATATACTATGCACATTGAATACCATATGTCAAACACAAAAAGCCTACGGGATTCCCATGAAGATACTGAAGTAACATGGACAACTGGGGAGGAGGTCCGCCTTAGGGATCCTTCCAGGCTTGCGGATCAGGGAATGATGGCCACAGAAGCATCGTACAGCGTCTTGATTTTTTTGGATCAGCACTGGTTGGCAGTGCCTGGAAAGAACCCTAATGGGCACGGAATACTTCAGAAAGAGACCTTCATTTTAGCATTCTTAACTTGGTTTACGCAGCTTCTTATTAACTAAAGCTTTCTCACCTCCATGTCGGGTTACCCCAAACAACCGTACTCCAGCCACTTTCAGATTATCAGAAGCAAACAGCTAAGGTATAATGAACTTATGAAGTGAATTTCATCTTATGTAATGAATTCAGCCTCATAACATAACTCTTCTATCTTACAATAGGTATTTTAAATCTCAAACCTAAAGTTAATGTTTATGCATCTCAACTATATATAAATCCACAAAGAACCTTTCAGAAATAGACGGAAGAAGTCAGTATTTTCTAAACCTCTAGAGGTAAAATACAATCATCTATCACATTTCGTATCTGTCAGGAGCATCTCACTTCCCCACCATAAAAAATACCAATCATATAATAAAATATTACTATAGAATAGGCAGAAGCTTGCTTGCTTGGTTTTCTTTCCAAGACCATAGCGAATAAACAAGTGTAATCATAAAGGCACCTATATATTTTTTATATCTCTGTATTATAATTTTGATATAAACTGTTAATATATCCACTTTATATAGGGAGGTGTTATTAAAGGATCACACCCATTTTCTTTATCTTTTCATTAAAAACATTCTACTGGAGATGGACAAACCTGAAAAAGAGATGCACCTTGAGCTTCCACTGTGTGTTTAGAAAAGTCTGCTTCCCAAATCCCAGAGTGTTGTCTAGCTCAACATGGAGGATAAGGAAAGAAAAGACTGTGGCGAGACTGGAGAAAATGTATCTTCGTCATCCTCATGCAATGAACCTGGTGGCAAGAGAGGGGCTGGTCTAATCGCATCCATATTCGTACAAGGTGCTCCTGGGAATTGTGCTTGCAAATTCCTGTGTGGTGTCTGAGGCGGGGGAGGCCTGAGAAGATGCAGGGACAGCGCGGAGAGCTGACAACCAGACAAATATTTCAAAGTGGGCTACACTGCGGATGTGTAAACAATAACAAGAAGACACGAAGACTTTGTCTTGCCACAGGTTAGAAATAGAAAGCTCTCCCAGAGAACGAGAATTAGTAAAAACGCCTACTACAAAAACTTACACCAAAAGCAATATATTCTGTTGCCATGCTCTTCTCAAAAAAGAGATGATCCACGTACAGTTCTGTTTTCGGAACTTTGAAAAGCATATCAAACTGCCCGTGTGCTTTTATCAGGTTTGAGAACACATTTAGAAAATCAGGTGCATGCTCTCTGTGCTCGGGCATATACACAGTCTTCTTTAACTTGATTTTTAAAAGGATTGTTTTTGAAACCATTCTTGAGCTGTCAGCGTTATATGTAGCATCTGCCCGCTGCCAAATCGAAGGCGAGAGGGGGAGTGTGGAAAGGGGACAAGTTGTCCGAGAATACAGTTTTGAAAATGATGCTGTAAAAATAGCGCTTTGGTTTTATACATCTATTGTTTCCTATATTTCTGCTGAGATGCTTAATATCCTGACAGGCTTTAGTAATGGTGACAACACTATCAAATCATAGCATCAGGAACATGTGCAACTGGTTCTCTCTCAGTCTTTATTGTAAAATAACTGCCCTCTAGTTAAATTCTGATCCGATCTTAATTCCTGAAGGCTGGAAAGCAGAAACATTTTACTATGCAAACATTATGTGAAGCTTAAAATTTTAGGAGAATTATTCCCCAAATAAGTATTGACGTTTACATTCAGTGAATCTGATTTTGAAATCAGTGGATGAGAAAAACAGTGAAACATCAAGCTGTTACTTTATGGTTACTTCCCCGATTATAATCATCATTTCAAATCGGTTTCCTTTGAGCTTCCTATAAATGTGTTATTTATCAAAAATTGTACCCGTCTTACATTTCCTCTGCAAATTTAATCAACAACTACTCTTTTATAATCACAAAAAAGTAGTCTGTCTGGGTGAATCTTAAATATTTACTTAATGGTATAATAAAACTAATAAGCAAGCTTATTGCCCTCAGTTTTAATGCACAGAATTTTTGCAAGAATATTGCAAGTTCCGCTTGTCTTTGCAGGTTTTTGTATAAGACACCAAGATCTATATGGGGTTTAATCAGATGAATCACAACTGGTCATTCAATGACAGAAAATCAGCTAAGCTGGCTATGTGGTAATATGTAAAACCCCCTCAAAAAATCTCTAGTTATTTGCCTGAATTTTTCTCTTTTCAATTTTACATCAGTGTCACGTAGATGCAGCTTGAATGTAATACAGCTTATTTAATTACTCTTTTAGCCTGATCAAAATCAGACTACAGATTTTCAAAATGATGTGCTTACTTTTCAAAGGTGTACATGAATTAACATTTGCCTTTGAACCAATAAACATTTCAGTGAAAGATGTTTTACAGCATATTTTGTTAATTTCTTTGAATATATTATTAAGGCAGAAAGCCCCAAGGCCCATACATTTGATGACATTTTTATAACTTTACTTTTTCAGTTTCATTACAGCTACAGAGTCAGGCCCTACATGGCTGCTACCCTGTTGCAAGTCTCACTAAGGGCATGGTCAGAAAAACACAGAGTTGCTGATGGACCTTCGTCTCTCCAGTGATCTTGACTGTGGACTCCAGGTTAAACTTCACGACATGACGGTCACGGCTGTGAACCCAGCAAGAGCCTGCAGAGTCACTCATTTGGAAATGAAAATGTGACAACGATCTCTTTTTAAATGAACAACCTGTTGGGCCTGTACCTCAAATCTCTGGTGACCTCCCAATCTCACCCCTGGATGTGATTTACAAAATAAAAACCAGAAAGCGGAAAGGAAGTCTTTTCATTAAGCGGTTTTAGTGGCTAGATTCCCATTCCAGAATCTGAATACCATTTTCCCAAATAAGAAACCAGATCACCTGTCTCTGTGTGTGGAGCTGGTAATCTTTTGTTCGCTGGCTTCCCCCAGCACACTTCGTATTCCGACTTTGTAACTGGCTTTTATGAAGTTTTCTTTGCTTTTAAATCAATAGCGGCATTAAGTTAATGAAAGCTGTTCAATAAACACCTAAATCACTTATTTGCTAGAGTATACATCTATTTCCTAAGGTGTAAATCCTTCAAAACTAGAGTGCAATGCGGCAAGAGAATCTCAAGCAACTTTTCAAGTTATGTTTTTCTGATGAGCTGGCAACTAGAGGAAAGGGCTTTTAGATATCGGCCACACTTTTTGTTTTAATAACAGGAACAGGCAGTGCAGCTGCCTATGTTACAGAAGCTTGAACCTACATGACATGCAACAGGGTAAAGGCTATTAGTATCAGGGAAATAATATAGATGACCTTAAAATTTGCCCTTTGTAGAGTAGCTGTGAAGTAATTTGGTCCTGACATTCTAGGCAGTCAAGCATATACTTAGGTCCATAGAATGTAAATGGAGAGTAGGATACACCTCGGTACAAATGAGAAATAAATAGACCGAAGTTGGCCCAAGGAACAAGGAAATTTCTTTGTTCAGTAGAAGTTTCTAGATCCCTAAGGCCACCAGTCAATATAATTTTAACCAAACTGTCATTCTGCCACTGCTTACATTTAATATATTTAGGCAATTTTCACTTGAATTGGAAATTGCCTCGTGACTCAAAAGCTAAATGGTTTTTAAATTATCGGCTGTGTTACTGAATTAAGAGGACTGGCTTCTGGTGATTCCAAAGGGACAGCTAAGAAATTTCATATACTTGTGACATTTAAGGGACAATCAACATCTCTATTAAAGTCTACAAAAATACATTTCCCCGGAAGGGTTCACGATAGCCAATCAAAGGAAAACATTAACACAATTAGCAGCACCAGGTCTCCAGACCTAATTATTTTGTTTATACGAATTACCGAAAATGCTGCTGTTTTCAGCCCAGAAGTCATTCCTTCTTCCTGGTACCTGCGTGTCTAATTGTCAAAGGAAGGATAGATTACCGTAAAATAACTGCCAAGTTGTCTTAAAAGTATCTTCTACCTTTTAAAAAGATTACGTTTAGTGTACATTAGAACAAAGCTCAAAGGGCAAGGAAAAATGATTAATTAACAAACTCAATGTAATTCGCCGGAAGCATCCCGGTTTTCCCAGTTCTCTGCACCGTGCCGTACATCCAGCCGTCGTCGATGGGCTGCACGTTGACGATGTAGTCGCCATCCCTGAAGGAGACTTCATCTTCATCCTGGGCACTGTAATCGTACATGGCTCGGTAGGTCCTCTGAGGAGGGAAAGACGGGGTCACACGGTGGACACCAAGATAGTCACAGCCGCAAATGCGGATCGCAACAAACCAACCCACGCTTAAAGTAACTATCAGGAATCTTCCCAAGCGCATCTATTTCTGGAGTCCTGCAAACCAGAGCGTACTGTCTGTCCTGACTGTGTTCATCTCAAGGTTACTAGTCTGGCAAAAGACGTAATACTGGGGGCCAGAGCAAGCCGCTGAATACAATAGCCAGCCCGTCAAAAAGTAAGCTCTGAAGCAGTAAAGCCACTCCCCCAGCTTCAGATAAACCCAGAGACCTTAGATTATGTAGATTCTCCCCCAGTCCACATTCTTCAGAGAACAAAACCCACCATAGTGGCAGACAGGTCCAAGTCACTGCCAAATCACTACCGTCGGTCCCCTGGCAGAGGTAATGAACTTGACTAAAAATTTTTGTTTCCTCTTAAAAATATTTAAAACAAATAAAAGAAAAAATCCATAATATACTCAACAGGTTTTTGTATCACAGTGATAGAAATCTAGCATATAAATGTCCTGAATATTAAGTACATATAATTAAATCCTTGTTATAATGAGGAAATTTTTTAAATGAGTTTTACTATATTTGTTTTCATTTGAGGCCAAGAGTTTAGCTAATAATATCAGACAATCTCAAAATCAAGTGTATTCATAGACTGAGGAAACTGGCTGAGATGCAAAGAACTTTAGAGTGAATAAAGATACCTTACTACCAGTTATAAAAAAATAAGTAGGTCACAGACGTGTGACGTATAGCCCAGAAAAACAGTCAGTAATATTATAATAACTTTAATATGGTGCATAATCCATAAAAACACCAAATCACTATGCTGTACACCTGAAACTAATATAATATTGTAAGTCAACTATACTTCAACAAAAATACATTTTAAAAAAGGTATTTTACGAGCTTAGAAGGGCCACCTATTTCTAAGTGCACAGGCAAAGGCCAAGGGACTGTGTCAGGAGCCTGGAGAAGCAATTTCACCATAAGATACCACATTTGACTAAATGACCCGGAACACTGCTTCCAAGCCTTACATTCAGTGAATGAATCAGCACCCCAAGATTTCCAGAGGAGGACTCAAAGACATGCTGGCTGTGTCATTTAGCTCTCAGTGGCCATTTTGATTCACTAGTTAACGTGACCAGATATTTGTGCTTTTTTTACTGAATGAAGACCATAGTTGATGACTTCCAATCATGAGATAACAATGAGGTTATAGTACTGGTAGAGTCTTTGTATGTTTTACTGTTTGCATGTTTTCTCATCGTGCCTCCCCTTCTCAACGGTTTACCCCTATATGTCTTCCACTTCTTTAGGGAAGCTTGTAAAAATGCAACACATCATCATTTACCCTTTATATTAAAAATGTACCCTATTCAATTCAACTGTACTCTATGTGCATTTACATTCTGGAGATAAAATATGAAGACCAGGGAAGGAGGAACGCTTCAAATGGGCACTTACTAGATTTGGTGAATGCTGCATTGACCTCATGGATGACAAGCTGGTCTGATGCATGTACCCATACCCTTGAGAATGGCTTTGCTGGTAGGCTCCAGGAAGAACAGGTGCTGGACGTTAAACAGACACACACACAAAGAATCCTTAAACCGAGTCTCGAAGTACCCCTCCCAAGCCCTCAGGTGACCCCATGCTCTGCTAGACATTTCTGAAACCAAATGCCATTTTCAGTGTCATGTGAAATTTGAAGAGTGATATTGTAAGTGATCTCTAGAGCAATATAAATGTCAGTAATTAAGGACATATATAGGTAACCAGTTTAACATGCAGTTAAATATGTCAGAAATATTTGTATTACTCTATTGCCGATGCTATGTTAAAACAACACAAATACAAAACAGAAATTTCCCGCAATCCCTTAACAAAATCCTGTTTTCATTTGGCCATGGGATCCTTGTAGGTATTTTCCAAAATAAAAATAAGAAATTTAAAGGAATTTACAACAAGGACCTATTGTATAGCACAGGGAATTATACTCAATGTTTTATAATAACCTATAAGGGAAACTAATCTGAAAAAGAACAGATTTACATATATATGCATAACTGAATCACTGTGCTGTACACCTGAAACTAACACAGCATTGTAAATCAACTATACTTCAATCAAAAGAAAAGAAATTTAAAGGAATTTAATTGGATTGTCAATGACAGGGTATAAGTGTTTTCACAGGATATTTACTAATGGGTGCTTTCAATATTTTGAGACATACTGTTGAATATTACCTTTACAAAGACGGTAAACATAGCATAGGTTTAGCAACAAATGTTTGTTAAGCCTTAAAAGAACATTTTACTTAGAATATTATGAATTATCCATTTTATTTTTGGCTATAAGTTAGCTGGATAGTGTTATGAAAGCCTGAGGAACGAAACCACTTAAAGAATTTCGTAAACATTATCCTTCTATAATACATAAAAAAAGAGAGTATTCACTTAGCTTGTGCTGTTCTCACCACTAATTAATGACATTCAAAAGACATAGTTCCTGTTTTGAAGAAAACTGAATTCTAGAGAAACCAATACAGAAGCTAGATAAAACCCCACAAAATCAGTAGTGTGTGTTTAAGTATTAGTAACCAGAATCATGGGCTATAAATGAAGGTATTTTAGTAGGCATGCCCTTCGTTGTGGTTTGAATAATTATATGATGCACTAGTAAAACTTCTATGATATATGTGCTATAAAAACCCACAATAGGTTGCCATCTTTGTTCAATCAGGTTGAGTATATAAAGTAATTATCATGGGTTGATTTACTCAGGACAGTTATAATAAAAGAATAAAGCAGATGTAATTCTTGGGTATTATGAATAATTAATATTTTATAAGTGGCACACTCATTCTAATGATATATGAGAACACCAAACTTTAAAGAAGTTTAATCATCAGAAAATTACAAATCATTAATCTGTTCTCCAGATAATAATGATATTAGGTTAAATGGGGATTTTTAAAATAGTTCTTGAATTAATTCATATTACAATGTTGTTACAACTGTGTTTATTTAATGTCTTTTTCGAGAAAGATCTTTACTTGGATTGTAGTATATTATAAAGTGATTAAACATCAAATATGTCAGAAAACAGCACTTTTTAACATTATCAACTCAATTTGAATATTAACATCACTAGATGTCAAGGATGTTGTCATAATTCAGTCATGAAGAAAAAATACGGGAATTCCCATAAATATCTAGACCTACTTAACTAGCTGAGTAAAAGAGCTCTTTCTTGTGTTGGAAGCTGGAAGCAATGACCATTCATTTATTTACTCCCTTGACTATCGGCAAGCATTTAAGAGACTTCATGGATGCACAGAGCTTACTACCTTTCCTGTCACTTAGTAAGCTTGCGTGGATGTTAACAATAATCACTGCCCACTATGCTCAAAGCATGCAGGCGTAAGAGGAGTGACAGAACTAACTGCCCTCCCAGAGCAGTGATGGCCTTGGACATCTGTCCTTTGCCCAATTAAGGAAATGGCTCAGGATACTTGGGGCATTTCCTTAAATACATTATTAGTCAATGACTCCAACTGCATCCCCAGGCCAGCAGTCTTGTACTGGGTTTTATCCACTTAAAGAAGACATTTCTTCATTATTATTTTGATCTATTTGTAAATACTTAAGATGAAATAAGTAACCCTTGACAATTAATAAAAATAAAGAAGTAAACACTTAATCCTTTGTTACACTACTTAACTATGACCTTTAAATTTTGATGTATAGAATCATGCACAACCATCTTAAAATGTTTTGGGGAGAAAAATGATCAGGAAAGGATAATGATGAAAAGACTCTTAAATATGCTATCTCATCAGCTGTAATGCGCTTATGTTTACACAGGTCGTGCATGATAATCCCAGTTTAGCACCCATCAGTACTGACAACTCAAGAATGTCGTTTAACAGTGCTCTCTAGATACAGAACCATAATTCAAAAAGACGCATGCACCCCAACGTTCATTGCAGCACTGTTTACAATAGCCAAGACACGGAAGCAACCTAAATGCTCATCAACCAATGAATGGATAAAGAAGATGTGGTACATATATACAATGGAATATTACTCAGCCATAAAAAAGGAAATAATGCCATTTGCAGCAACATGGGTGGACCTAGAGATTACCATACTAAGTCAAGTCAGTCAGACAGAGAAAGACAAATATCATATGATATCACTTATATGTGGAATCTAAAAAAATGGTACAAATGAACTTATTTACAAAACAGAAATAGGATCACAGATGTAGAAAACAAACTTATGGTACCAAAGGGGAAATGGGGGGGGCGATAAATTGGGAGATTGGGATTGACATATACACACTACTATATATAAATAGATAACTAATAAGGACCTACTGTATAGCAGAGGGAACTCTAGTCAATATTCTGTAATAACCTATATGGGAAAAGAATCTAAAAAAGAATGGATATATGTATATGTATAACTGATTCACTTTGTTGTGTACCTGAAACTAACGCAACATTGTAAATCAACTATACTCCAATAAAAATTTTTTAAAAAAGAAAAGTGTTCTCTAACTTTGGCTTTTAAAAATGAAAATTCATGCCTACTCAATTGTTCAAATCCGACCTTCAAAAGGAGTCTGTAGCTACTGTCAAATACAGAAGGAGAAGAAGGTATTTATCCTAAACACGTGTGGGCTGGAGCGAGCAGGAGAGTTTAGAATGAGAAACCTTGTCCTTACGGTCTCTCCTCATGCCTTGATTATTTCCATCTCCCTCTCTGTTTACATTATTTAACGCAAGTCTCTTTGGGGTTATCAAACTTGTTATCTACCTTATACCTGGTACAATAGAAGATATTTTAGGAAGCTCCTATTAGGACTATGAAAAATATAACTGAGAGCTCAGAGGAATCAACTTACTAAAAGCAAATCCCTATTTAAAAAGAGGCACAGACATTGCTTTTTCACTGTTGTGCTACATGAATGTTTTTTATGAAACATAGGTGAAACAAGCAAAAGAAAATTTCAGGTAATGGCTTTGGAAATTGGGTTTATTATGGATTTGTGTAAAAGATAGCTATTCCACGTGAGTATGAGACATTGTCCACAAAAATATGGAATTCAATGGGTTTTGCAAAAGCAAGATGTTAGGCTAATTTTGCAACAAACAAGTACTTCTTATGAAAGAGAAAAACACACAGTGCCCTCCTTATTAAACTAGTGGTCAGACAGCATGAGCATTTTTTTTTTCTTTTGGCCGCACAGAGCGGTGTACGGTATCTTAGTTCCCCCTGACCAGGGAATTGAACCCGCATCCCTTGCTGTGGAAGCACGGAGTCTTAACCCATGGGCATTAGTACAGATGGTGGTAGAGGTATGATGGTCTTCCGACCCAAGAGTCTTGAGGTTGAGCAGTTTCTATTTCAATAGCATAAAAGCCACAAAACAGTAGCTTTCATTATACTAAGGCAACAACAAAACACAAAAGTGTGACTCAACTTTCATTTCACATTGGTAAGATTTATTGACCAGAGGTCTGGAAGATGACTAAAGCTCTGAGGGTTTCAGGCTCTATTTGAAATGTCCTACAGTCTTTATAAAACTGAAATCTCTCTTGTAGTGCACAAAAAATTCTTACATAAACAGCCAACACTAATATTTTCTAATGAAGGCTTATTCTTATGATTGAAGGAGGTAAAATCAAGATAAAGAAAGAAGTAAGTAGACAGGAAGGTCATAAAACAGAAGGTAAAACTGGAGGAAGAAAAATTTTTAGGAGCCTTCAGAAATCTGAAACTGGAAAAATAAGGAAATACATGTAAACATACAAAGACTGGAGTAAATGAACCACAGAAATTCACCCAAATTAAAAGTAGAAAAAGCACCCCCAAAAATGTCCACTCTGGGGAAGGTACCCAGAGTAGATGGGAGAAGAGAAAGAGAATTATGGAAGTGTCCTCCGTGTGCCTGGTGCTTTATGTATTGCCCCTTAATTAACAGAATAACTCTCTAATACAAGTGTCATTCCCACTTTATAGACTACAAATACAGAGGCTGGGAGATTAAGCAGGAAGGCACCAGAACAATCATCTCTGCACAGTGACACCACAATAAAAGTCTCAGGTCATCACAGAAGGAGTGGAAGCTTTGACAGCCTCACAATGACCACAGAGTAATAGTATATGGCCAAACTCCAAATGCAGAACATAAAAATAAAAATGGTGCTTTACTGATGTCTTAGGTCATCCGGGGTGGGCATAAAAAAATACCACAGACTGTGGGGCTTAAACAACTAACATTTATTTCTCACAGTTCTGGAGACTGGGAAGTCCAAGAGTAAAGCTTCAGCAGATTCGGTGTCTGGTGAGAATCTGCTTCCTGACTCACAGAAGGCCATCTTTTTGCTGCGTCCTTACATGGCAGACGGTGAGGGAGCTCTGTGGGGTCTCTTTCATAATGGCACTAAATCCCATTCATGAGGACTCCACCCTCATGACCTAATCACCTACCAAATGCTACATCTCCTAGTACCATCATATTGGGGGTTAGGATTTCAACACATGAATTTGGGCGGGGGAACACAAGCATTAAGTCTATAGCAATTAGCTAACTATAGACACAGAATGAACACAGAAAATAATTTTGGGGTTTTTCTCATAGGCTTACTTTTTTAAAAATCTAGAATAAGGAGAAAATCAGCCCTCGGGAATTTTCCAATGAAGAACACAAGATACAATGAAATCAGAAATATTTTAGCTATTTAGAAATTCTAAAATATTTAGAAATATTTTCTAACACTTGACTATGGTTTTATCAGCTAATGCATGTCAAAGAACTTAATAAGGTTTTTTTTTTTCTAGGACAGAAAAATCTCTATTTAGGCAATCACAGGAAAATTGCTAAACTGAACGAAGACAAAAACATAAAAAAGAAAGTATGAAGATGCTGTTAGTTTTGAAGTAAATATTAAATAATGAGCTAGATCCTAACTAGATCTCATGTAGGCCATGAACAAGGTGGTTGAGCTAACTGGTAATAAAATAGGCCCATGATGTGAACCTTTTTGCTCAAATGGCTTTTGCACATGCCATCAAGAGTTCCATGCCAGGGCCTCAAGTCCTCGTGGCCTCTGATTCTCTCCACAAGCTACAGTGGGTACTAAATCCACAACAATTATGCCTAATCCAGCAACAAGATGCTATTTTTTAATCTGAGAGAATTCCTAGCACTATAGAAAATGCTTTTCCGTCCCTGCAGTAAACGGAAACAAGCCAGACTGCCTCTAGGTTTTAGTTGTTGGTTTTAACGATAAGCTGTGAATAGACAACTGCCTGAGAAACAGCCTTGCTACATAATAAACTATGAATAAACAGACTTTAACATAAAAGTGAAACCATCTACCACTGAGTTAAAACCACCAAGTTTTAGAGACAGGCATAGTCATCACTGTGATTTACAACATTGCTCAAACTTTGGAAGCCATATGTGAAAATAAAAGCAATCATTACTATATCATATTTTACATTTTCAGCTCCAGTGTGGGCCATGAACTGTGGGAAGGAAAGGAGGAGAGAGGAGGATTCAGGTACGTGCAGTGAGTTTCAACCCTGGCTGCATATTAAATTCACCTGGGATGTTTTAAAACCATGCTATGTCCAGGTCCCCCAGATTAAATCAGAGTTTCTGGGGTGGGAGTGGGAGGGAGTGGACACTGGCGTTTTATTTTTTAAATCTTCCAAGTGATTCAAATGGGCAGCCACGATGAAGAACAACTAAGCTACTGTTGGTGTCCTTCTTCTCCACCTGACACAAATTTAGAGGCACATGTGACCCTATTTATGCTACTCCCAAACTCCCTCTCTCCCCCTGCAATGGACTAAATGTCTGTATCCTCACAAATTCATATGTTGAAATCCTAACCGCCCCCACCACAATGTGATGGTCTTTGGAGGTGGGGCCTTTGGGTGATTAGGTCATGAGGGTGGAGCCCTCATGAATGGGATAAGTGTCCTTATGAGAAGAGGCCAGAGAGTTACCTAGCTCTCCTTCCATCATGTGAGGACACAAGGAGAAGACAGCAGTCTGCAACCAAGAAGAGGGCCCTCAGCAGACCCGACCATGCTAGCACCCTCATCTCTGCCTTCCAGCCTCCAGGACTGTGCGAAATAAATATGTGTTGTTTCTAATCCACCCAGTCTATGGTATTCTGTTATAGCAGCTGAACAGGCTAAAGCACACACACACACCATGACTTTTTTCTACTTGTGGAGGAAAATATTTAACCCAGGGCTCAAGAAGCAACCGGGGATTGTGGGAAGAAAGCTGAGCCACGAGGAAGCTCACCACAGGATAACTGGGCAGGATGGGGGGGGGGGGGGCTAACATTTGACACTCCTGGTGAGGCAAGAGCCACGTGGCACCAGCAACGGGGCGGTGGGGGTGGGGGGACTAATAAAGTCCCCACTTCCAGGTCACCATCTGAGAGGAAAGGGAGACTGGGCAGCCAAGAACCATCTTTGCAATAATAAAGTCTCCCTTTCCTCCCCAGAGAAGACTTGCTTCCTAACCAGGTTGACACAGATAGTGTCTCCCTGTTGGGCAGGTTTGCTAGCGGTCCCCGTACACGATTCCGAGTTTCCTAAGCTTAGTACTTCTCAGCTGCGACAAAGATCCACTGTGTGCTCAGCATCTACCTGCACTTGCTCCCATGACCCACCGGCCACGTTCTTCCTTGGAACTCAGGGGGTGGAGGGGCAAGGGGAACTGTGGCCACATGAAGCCCATGCTGCCTGCTGTGTCGTGGGTATAAAGGTTTCTTTGTTTTCTTACCAGCTGGGTTTATGAAGTGTGGTGAGACAGCCCTGCAGCTACACCGCACTTAGGGATTGCTTGATCACTTGATTTAATAGTAGCAATCTGTGATTATATTTTCTTTTGTGTGTGATGTTTTCCTGGAGGTAATCGTTAACCTCTTTTATTATTTGCAGTGTTCTAGGCATTTGGGATACATTTAAAAAAATATCTTTGCAAAATCAAAAATTATCTCTCAAGCCAATACTACATTCCTAACAATTTCTCCTTCTAGACTCCCATGTCATCTTTGTTTTAGTTTTCCAGTCTTTTATGAATTTTATTACTATAAAGTACTGCAAACCTCCTTTAAGAAAATGCAGTACACATGAAGATGTTTAAGCACCTAGGTATGCGCTTCTGTGAACCTTAACGGGGGAAAGATGTAACATAGGATTCCCAAGGAATACAAAATATGAATACGATAAAACTTGAATAATATAAATGAAATGCTTACAGCTAGGAGGACTAACTCAGTTTGCTTGGAACTTTCTCGGGTTTCACACTGAAGGTTCTGCTTCCCAGGAACCTCCTTAGTCTCGGGCAAATTGGCACGGTCAGTCCCTCTCCTTATGCCGTGCAGGGCCCTGTGCCTAGAGTGTCACATGTGTGAGCTGGTGGAATTGTCGCCCTTTGACAGATGGTAAATGCCCATTTCACAGACAGAGAGTCTGAAGGTTAGCAAGATTCATAACTTGGTCAAAAATATCAGAGCTATGAGGAGCTAGTATTTAAATGCCAACAGCCTGACTCCAGAAACCAAACTCTGGGCTGTAGCACAGCAAAATGATCATGGAAGAAATGACAAGACAGCATGAGGTTAATTTACAAACAAGCATTGTGGATCCAGAAATGTGGAAGAGCGCTATGGTCTGGAGAGGAGCTTCTAGGAGTGGGGAGGACCCGACCTGAAGTCGGAAGAGTCAGCATCAACCATGCACTCCTGCCAGTGGGGCAGAAAGGAGTTAGAGGGAGGGAAAGAAGAAAGAAAGAGGTTTAATGGGGAGATATGCAAAGCAGGCTTCTTATGCTCACAGGGGCAACTCTAGTTGTCACTGACTTTTCTGTGGTAAACTCGGGGGTACAAACCCCACAAAAAGTTTCTGTGTCTGTGGTTGATGAGGTGTGCCAGGACATCCCTGGAAGGAATTATAGTGAGAACAATTCATTCACTTTTGGAAAAGCAAGCTCAAATCACAGACAGTAGCATCACTTCTGAAGCAACGGCTTTTAGATTTCTTCCAAGGGTCATTTTGGCATCTGATAAGTCTCTGGAGTGTGTGTGTGTGTCCGCACACGTGTTTAACCTTTGCTTCTTCTTCCCATTGCCAATACTATCCTACGTTACCTAGGGCGCTTGTCATTCAGTCACCTCATCCTGCATGAATAATTTCAGGTCTATGTTCAAATCACGTCTCCTAGTATGAATCAACCACTTTCCCCCTGAGCAGCAAAGACCCCCATCATGACACCACCGAACAATTTTCAAGGTCATTCTGTAGAAACTGCCTGAAAAATGTCACTCTCTTGAGTCATCAGCAGCATAGTGACAAGCTCTACTCCCACAGACATTCCAAGAATCTAGCGAAAATACAATTAAGTCCAGGAAACTATTTAACTATTTTCTTCCCTAAACTTAAATGATAGACTTATAATGTTGCTTCAATCAAATATAAGTTGGCTATTTAAAGATTCCTAATTACCTGTTAACCGCAAAAGGAAACATATATAGGTTATGTACTTTTTAGAACCATGCATACATACATTACATTTCACCATTTCATTTATATATTTGGCTTAGTTGTCTCAAGCAAGAACTTCTAAAATATTGTTTTGGGACTCTGCAATTCCTAAATGTTGAAAAAGACACAAAGTTAGTTATATTTTAAATTATCTTCCAGTTACACTTAATTACTCTCGAAAGCCCAGAAAAGCAGTACGTTTTGATTTCAAAGCTGTTTTTTCTCTAGAAAACGTAAGTCTGTGGATGTTCTCTGACAGAACCGAGCTAAGACGTAATGTGGTTTGAATAGAAATAGAGCACTTTGGATTGAAGAATGCCTGCTACTTTGCTTCAGAATAATCTAGCCAATTTACTCCTACATTTAGATTTGAATTTCAACTTGTGTAGTTTTTTTCTCAGATTTATTTCTAATTTTTAGCTATCAAAGCCAGAATAAACTCCCCAACTTGTAACCGTAACCCAACCGTAAATACGAGCAGGTCTGTCACTGATGGAAAAGGAAATAATTTCTGCCCCAGATTAGAGAGTCTTTAGTAATATTCTCATGGCACAAAATCCATATGGCATGTATCTGTGTCTACAGGCAGACGTACACGATCCCTCAAAACAAGTCGGAAGGGCTTCCCTGGTGGCGCAGTGGTTGAGAGTCCGCCTGCCGATGCAGGGGACGCGGGTTCGTGCCCCGGCCCAGGAAGATCCCACATGCCGTGGAGCGGCTGGGCCCGTGAGCCATGGCCGCTGAGCCTGCGCGTCCGGAGCCTGTGCTCTGCAACGGGAGAGGCCACAGCAGTGAGAGGCCCGCGTACCGCAAAAAAAAACAAGTCAAAAAAGAAAATAAAGTAATGTACAGTGTGGATATGTATGTGGTTTCCTGACAAGAACTATATAATTTGGGGCAGTTCTCTGATAAGATGAAAGCAATAGGATAGCAGGTAGATGGGGACGCTGTTTCCATTTAGGTAAGCCATACCACCGAGACTAGCTTTTACACACAAATTATGCCATGACTGAAAAGTCAGCTCATAGCAAATCCCAATTTTCCCCAGTGACCACTACTGCTGATATTGTGTAAATCAATCTTGTACAGCAAGATTCATCATCATTCAAGTACAGTGAAAGAAAATCTCATTACACTATTGAAGAGGTAACTCCGTAAATACTTGTTGGATCGATATACATAATATATTCTCAAAGACTTAAAACTGGACTATGCATTAAGTTTATTCTCGCACTAATCAATTCAGATACTGACCCTTAAGGAATACCATCAATCCACAAGGAGTTCTTGAATAGTTTTACATTAGACTCCCCTAGCGATAACCCACACTAAGTATCGCATCTAGACATGTCTCAGTATTGATTACGTTTGTGAATGAGCAGGTATATTTTCTTCAACCAATGAACATTTATGAAACTGACTCAATGTGTTCCTGACATGATTTGAAGATAGGGAAATGTGGGGAAATGAGTGTTAAAGGATTGTCTGGCTTTCCCAGAGCCCAAGCTCTAAGTTCAAGGTGAGTGGCAGGGACTGGTGAAATAGGCAGGTATGAAGAGTCACAGTCAGGTAGGGAGGTGAGCAACGGGGTCATTGTGATCAAAGGCACACAAGTGTAAGGACGTTGAAACAGGGTCTAGGAAAGAGCTTGACAGAGAGACTAGTAAACAATAAGTTCGGTACACATGGGCCAGGTATATGGCATAAGATAAAGATCAAGAACCAGAATGTCTGAGAAATGCAGCATGGACAGATCAGGAAGATTTGGGGGGAGGGAGATCAGACAATAAGAAATAGGAAGTCTGGTCACAAGAGAAACAGCAGTGACAACGAGCCCAGGCAACAGGAGCTAATGAGCAAAGGAAAGGCAGAAACTCGATACATCGCCCAGCTGTATCAGCCCGTGGACATCTTAAGTAGTTCCTGTAAAGTCAGGATCCAACCCTCATGACCTGCTAGCCTGGGGCTTGGGGCGGGAGGATGTGGGCACCTAGATGAAATAGGAAGTTGGGGGAGAACAGGGAAATTCGTGACTACAAAGATAACATTAAGACTTGACTGTTTAATGTGTAAGACAGAAATGTAAATATACGTACACTCAGTCTAGTATCCAACTTGGACACCAATTTTGATCCATAAAAAACAAAAACTACCATTTCCATTTTCATTGCCAATGTTTAACAGTACCTAATAATAAATAATAAACAAAATAAGAAATAAAAATCCAAGAATACCTATTCGCTCCTTTACATGTACGCCACTTACGATTTATAAAGCTCTTCCAAAGTTTACTCATTTGACACATATGCTATAGCCACATTTATATCCTTCCCTTCTCTTTTTCCCAATCAGCTCAGCTTCACAGGAAATATATTTTTAAAGTTTTATTGTTTGCTACTTTAAGTGTCAGATGGTTCTCCTTCAGACACATATGGAACCCTTTGATTTAATTTTGGCAAATCAATGAAAGACACATGTGCATCTTGGAACAAGTGCTATTCATTAGTATTTGATCCTTTCCCCAACTTCACACTCAGAAAAGGAAACTTATGACGTTTCTTTCATTCCAAGTCTATTGATACTAGGAATATGAGCTTCTCTAAGGACTTCAAATTCAGTCAGTCCTGAACCTTTTTCTTGGGGGAGTAACAGAACTAACTAAAAGTTTCTAACAATTTACATTGTGTGCTTTTTTTCTAGGCTAGATGTACTGCCTAGATGGCTAAATATAATTGTCATATTCTACTAACTGGATTTCATATTATAAAGGAATCATTTGTTTTCCTATAGATTAGTTTTAATCACAGAAATTTTGTATTTCAATCATCAACTCCTTAAATCTTCCTAAACTTAGATGAAGATACTAAACCATCACTTTTTTGACAGATGCTAGCAAACGTCTCAAACTTCGATCGGAAATAACAGTCAAATATAGAAGGGAAATAATACAACTGGGATTCTCGTACTGAATGTATTTTATTTACAGAAGTCAGGCTGGGAAGGAGTTGGATCTTTTTCAAGGGATTGGGGGTTGTCAATCAGTAATCAGAAAATGGAATTAGTGGCGAATATAGAATTACTGGATAGTTTATTTCAAATGATGGCAAAGAGTTTAAAATTTGGAGTGTATTTTCTTGTAGGTTGTTCTGGTTATCTAATTTTAAAATTGAAAATCACTGAAAGCCAATAACATGAACTTGGGACAGAATGGCGTCTATAAATCATAAGACATAGATTTTCAATGGCAAAGGAGAATCAACAGAAAAATTAATGTGAATACTGGGCAAAGGATGATGACTTTATGGACACCTGTCATATTAAAAGAGATTTGGAAACAGTGCTGGTTGGATACAATCCATCCCTTTCAAAATATATTAGTAGTTTATTATTGTGCCTGCGTTTAACGTTTCTGTTCCCAGTTTCATCGCAAATTCGGCTTTTAATGACAGCTATTGCCCTTAGGAGCTTAAGGCAGATCCTAGCGGTCTTCGCAGAGCCTAGGAGAGCGATGGCTTGCTTTTACTCTTGACTGAGCACCCGCAGTCCTGTGCCAGGCTCTGGAAGGAAAGCCACATGGCACATTCTATTCTCTATCTCCATGGAGTTCACGATTGAACAATAAACTAGAGTACACTGAGACAGAAGCCATGAAAGGTATGAATTTCAGAATTCTGATGGGCACTTCCACTCTATTGAGTCCCTACTGAGGACAGATGTCCTCAATAAACAAACAAAACACTGAGATAGAAGTATTTATATGAGAACGGAAGTGTTAACGTAGGAATAATTTACTGATTTCTTGGTTATGAAAGGTAATTAGCTGACTCAGGTTTTGTAATAAACACAGGTCACAATGTTACATTCTGGTGATAATCCACCATGACTGTTTTTTAAAAAGTTATAGTAAGGATTATTATTGCACTGTTACTCTCAGGTCAAAGTAACTTTAATTAGACACTAATAAATTAAAGACTGATGCCAAGTTTTAGTGAGTTAACACATGCAACAAAGCTGTTTCTTTATATTTCAGATCAGATTTAATTTGAATATGTTTATATATTTAACAATATTTACTGAGTGTCTAATACAAGTACTGTTCTAGGTGCTAGATATAGAATAGAGAACCAAGCATGCCGAAGGAGTCTGTTCTAACAGAGTTGACATTCTGGGGGAAACATAGACACTACACAAACTAATTAATACATAATGAAATGTCAGGTAGTAAAAAAGAGTTATGAATCCTACTCAGAAGTAGGATTGCTGGAACATATCTGGAACATTTTGGAGAACCTCCATACTGTTTTCCATAGTGGCTGCACCGTTCTACATCCCCACCAACAGTGCGTGAGAGTTCCAATTTCTCCACTTCGTCACCAACTCTTATCTTTTTTTGGTTTTGGTAATAGCCATCCTAACAGATGAGGTGATATCTCATTTGATCTTGAAGAGATCTGCATTTCGCTGATCTCTAAGAGACATCTGTAGTCCCTTGTTCACTGCAGCCAGACGTGCATGCAACCCAAATGACTACTGGCAGGTGAATGGAAAAAGAAAATGTGGTATACACACACAATGGATTATTATCCAGCCTTAAAAAAGAAGGAAATCGTGCCATTTGCAACAACATGGATGAACCTACAGGACATTATACTAAGCAAATAGAAGGGCAAATACTGCATGATTCTACTTATATGAGGTACCTAAAACAGTCAAACTCATAGAGCAAAGAATAGAATGGCAGTTGCTAAAGGCTGGGGGTTTAAAATGCTCTTTCCTTATTTTTACTGTTAGGTATTTTCTATTTTCTTTCCACTCTTGGAAGAGGCAACTTTCTTTCTCTTTCACCAAACCTGTACCTCACCTACTTTCCAACACCTCTTTCAATACTTACTTCCCAGGCTTCCCTGGTGGTGCAGGGGCTCAAGATATGCCAAAACACACCAGGTTTCCAATGTGCTGTGTTCTCTCTCATATGCTACCTCTCTTCCTAAAACACTTCTTTCCCATTTCTCTGCCTGGCTAATTCTAACTCTTTATATTACTCTATCATAATGCCTTCCTGAGCACAATGGATTTATGTATCTGGTTCACCCACTAGAATGCAAGTTCTCTGAAAACAATAAGTATATTTTTTGTTGTTGTTGCTTCCAGCATCTCACACATATGGGAAATAATGGATAAATGTTTGGTGAATAAACAGATGGAGTTATGGGTGTTTACCAGGGCTACTGGCTACCTAATTGGTGCACTGCCCTCTTGTCATGCCTATGGACAACAACTGAGAGTTCCAGGATGTACTGAAGCATCTCTTGCAATCTAACCTCTTTTGAGGACATATTACATGGGATGGGGTGCTATAAGCACAGCACAGCTGGGGCTGGCTAGAACTCAGAAACTTGTTTTCCACCAGTTAAGGCAGGACTAGGTCATACCAATAAGATTCTTTCACAGCAAAATGGAAAAGTTCACAAGGTTGGAACACTGACAATGTCTGCTTTGAAAAGTGCATCTGGTTTTCCTCCCCATCACACCCCCAGCCACTTTACGCTCCAGAGGAAAACAGAAACACATAAAATACCTGAAGCAAAACTGAACCCAAGTTCAAACTGAGAAGGGTAAATATTGGGTGAGATGGCAAACACATGAGAATACCAGTGATACAAAACACTGTGAATTAAGGAAAACCAAAGGAATACAAAGCAGTACCAGAAGGCAAATACATGTTACTGGTAAGAGACCTAAAGACAAACACAGAGATCAAAGAAAACCTCACAGTGAAATAAGCAGAAACCATCAGGATTGTTTCCACTCAAGGAACTGTGTGTCAAGTGAAAATAAGTTAACCTAATCTAATACCAAAAGTCAATAAAGGTAATTTCAAATAATACTATGCAAGAATCAAAACAAAATTAGATGAAATTGAAATAAAAGCCTCCTTTATTGAATCGAAGTAACACAGTAGATATGGAAAATGCAAACCCTTTGGTAATGTAATACCTCAGATAGTAGACCCAAAACTAAAGAAAGCCCAAAATAATCACGTAAGACAATGAAAATATTCAGCAATCAAAGCAAGATGGGAAAACATCATGAGAAATGCATAACTAAAACAATGATAAAAATGTAAAGGAGAAGGCTTTTATGTTAATGCTCATGAAAACCAAATGTGAATGATGAAAACTCTGTACTTCTGCCTCAAGGAAATGAGCTGATTGTTTAACCCTTTGTCCTAACAAGCTACATTTCCTGTAACTCAGAAAAAAGGACCCTGAAACTATGACTCTCATAACTGCCCAGCCATTTAATTCAAAAAGTAGAACAGGTCACCTTCAGGACATAAACACATTCTCATACATAGAAAGAAGAGAAAGAAAAAGGAGTTTATTTAATTTATGGCACTTAGCTTAGGAAATGTAAAGTATCTTAGAATAGAAAAGCTACTTGTTCTACATCCTTCTTGTTACAGATGTGGAATCCGAGCTCGATAAGGTTAGGTGACCGCCTGAGAACCCAGACCAAGCAGTCGGAGAGCAGGATGGTCTCTTGCCCCCACACAGTGTCCTGTCCACCACGGGACCGCGCTGCCACACACGTCATCTCAAAGGCGGGAAGACAGCCCAACATTAAAGGACACCTTTCTAGGACATAACACATTTTATCATATAAAATTCCAATCTAAATTTAAAGAAATCAATAAAATCTGGAAAAAAGGGCTCCCCTGGTGGCACAGTGGTTAAGAATCCGCCTGCCAATGCAGGCGACATGGGTTCGAGCCCTGGTCCAGGAAGATCCCACATGCCGCGAAGCAATGAAGCCCGTGCGCCACAACTGCTGAGCCTGCGCTCTAGAGTCTGAGAGCCACAACTACTGAACCCACGCACCTAGAGCCCGTGCTCCGCAACAAGAGAAGCCACCGCAATGAGACGCCCATGCACCACAACAAAGAGTGGCCCCTGCTCGCCGCAACTAGAGAAAGCCCGCACGCAGCAAAGAAGACCCAATGCAGCCAAAAATAAATAAATAAAGTAAATACATTTTTAAAAATCATATTGAAAAGCTATTAATGAGATTTAAAAAAATTGTAAGAAAAAAGATGGCATCTCTCAATACGAACATTACCTGTTTTTCTTCATCTTACCACTAACAAGTATTGTTCTAAAATTCTTTCCAATTTCTAGAATAGTATTTAAATAAATGCATATGATTAACTAAGGACAGTAAAGGTTTTCATCAAACAGCTGTCATCGCCATAAAAGTTTCCTCCTTCTATGGAGTCACTCAGCACCTCATTATCAGGGCCCAGTGTAATACACATTTCAAAGGGGACCCCAAATTTCAAAGCAACCAAGACATCATGGATACTACTTCTTTGCCTCCCGACCAGAAAAGAAAATACCCTGGGAATGTTTCCACTTTAGGGGTTTTTTGTTCAGCTATGCTTTAATGTCATTGAAACATATCAAAACATCATCAAAACAAAAATGGAAGAATTTTCTTGAAAGGCTTCCACAATAGAATTTTAATTTTTAAAAAAACTCACATGTATTTGTATATTAAGTTCTAATTTTTAAGATATTAACTTTTGTACACCTACAATTATTACAATGTATTACAATAATACAATGTTGTATGTCAATTATATTTCAATTGGTTTAAAAAGTGAAGTGGCATGAGTGGAAAAAAATACTACTTTGACCACTTCATTCATTCACCAAATATTTGCTGAGTGCTTACTCCAAGAGCTGGAGATAGAGTAGTATACAAAATAGTCAACATCCCAGCCGTTGTGGGGCGTCTAGCCCAGTGAGGCAGAGGCAGACAAGCAGACAAACAAACAAATACATATTTCAGGTGTCAAGTGCTATGAAGGAAGAGAAGCCAGACAGAAGGGGAAGGGGTGCTGTCTTCTCTCTGGTAGTCAGAGAGGGTCTCTCTGATGAAGCGACATCTGAGCAGAAACATGAAGCAAAACGGATCCAGGCAAGCACATGCCTTGGGTGTGGCAGGAGGGCGAGTGTTCCAAGCAGGGGGAACAGCAGATGTGAAGGCCCGGGGTGGGTGCTTCCTTGGAAGATGTGAGTAAAGCAGGGAGACCAGGATGGCGGGAGTGGACGAGTCTACCGAAAAAGGAAGCAAATGGTTCAGCGCGGCAGGCAGGGCTCGTATCAGGTGCAGGCCCTGTAGGGTAACGGTAAGGATTTGGGATATACTCCGAATGAAATGGTAGCAAAAGAATGACATGATCTAACTTGTGTTTCAAAGAGATGCTCTGGTTGCCACGTGGAGAACAGACCAGGGCAGAGGGTTGGTGGCTCAGGGTGGCAAGAGCAGAAGCAGAAAACTAGTCTGGAAGCTTCTGTGATGACCCGAGGGAGAGAGGGCAGTAGCTGAAAACAAGCGGCGAGGGCAGAGGTGGGCACAAGGGGTCAGATTCTGGATATCTTTTTCCCGGGAGAGCTGACAAGATTTGCTAATGGTTTGGATGTGGATGGGAGTAAAAGACAAGTGTGGAGGATGATTCCTAAGAGTCTGAAGTCCGTATCTGGAAAGCTGCAGGTGCTACTTAGCAAGCTGGGAAGCCTGGAAAAGCAGCAGATGTTGTGGGGAAGGTGGGAAGGTGGTTTTGGACTTACTAGGTTAGATGCGTCACTGATCATTTGAATACAGACAGACATAAAGTACCGATCAGTAGAATGTGATGTGCTTGACTTAAGATGAATAGAATTCGGAGCATATTCCCAGGTATTCTAAAATCTTTTTGAATTAACTCAGATACCCTGTGGGTACGCCACCACTCGTGTTAATGTTATAAAACTTATTGGTGCATCTTTACTTTTGCTTCATACCTCAATATCTAGTTTCCAAAATTGGAAATGTCACCGAACACAGGCCTTGTTAACAGGTAACTGAGAAATGACAGGTTATAAATGCCTCCGAGGAGTCAGCTTTTCTTACAAGGCATTATTTAAGCTACTGAGACACTCCTTCCTGTCAAAAAATCTCCCCCTACCACCTTCATGGAGTCTGAAATTCCTCCACTTCAAAAAATATAATCATTCCCTCTTAACCATGCGTTACTCTTCCCCAAATTCTTGTATAAGTGCAAGAATATTTATGTGTACTTTCTTTTAATGGAGACTTTTCTTATGCAGTTTGGCATAGCGTAGGGTCCTCTTGCTAGAAATACTTAGGAAGAAAAGGAGTAGCGGCTTGAGAGGAGAAGGGGCAGATAAACCAACAGCAGTAGGTTTTTAGAATGCAGCCTTAGAGGAGCCAGTGGAATTGGAGACGCGCGAACCTGGCGTGGAAGGAGCTGGGGAACCTGCCAGAGGGGTCTCAAATTCTCCTTCTCTGCATAGATTAATCCAAGACCTGATCACGGACACAGGTGATGACTTCTGCATTTAACTGCAGTGCAGCTTCCTCCTGTGGACTCTGACTGCCTGCTCGATGCCTCCATTTGAATGACTCTGACGCACCACTTCTGTGCTCTGTTCTCTCAAGGAGAAACATTATTTTCCCAAAGCCCCCTTGGCCTAGTTAACTTCCATTTAGCATTCACATCTCAGCTCAAATCTTCCTTCCCTGGGGAAGGCTTCCTTGACATTGAAGCCAGATGGAGTCGCCCCCCCGCTTTGTGGCCCCCATGGCCTCCCCTCAGAGCACTTACTCAGTCCATAATTATATATTACTTGGGTAAGTATCTGCTCAATGTCAGGGTCCCCCGCCCCAGACTCCAAGCGCCTTAGAGCAGATGCATATCTCTGCTGCTCAATGCTGTATGCATTGCCAGATCCGAGCTCTTGGCTGGTGTACAAAGAGCACTCAAACATTTGGTGAATAAATGAATGAATGCCTTGTTTGTGTGTACAGACGTGAAGTAAAAGGGTCCCTGACGAAGCAAACACTAAGGTGCGTCGCATTTGCGAGAGACATCAGCTCCAGTACACTGAACTGAGTAAAGTTAAATAAGGTTGATCGAAATTTGTTCTCGTATTTGCTTTGGGTTTTATTTATCTCATCAGGCATCAACATTATTCTGTACCTCTAGAGCCACTGAAGGGAGAAATCAACAACCCTAAGTCCAAAAAAAAAAAGTTACTGAATCCTTTGTTAGATAAGCGGACACGTGTCTGTAGTAGTTGCCAGAGGTTGGGGGGTGCGGGAGGTAGGGAGAGATTGGTAAAAGGGTACAAATTTTCGGCTATACAGTGAATAAGGTCCAAGGATCTAAAGAATAACACAGTGACTATAGTTGATAACACTGTATTGTATAGATGAAATTTGCTGACAGAGTAGAACTCAAGTGTTCTTGCCAAAAAAAAAAGAAAAAAAAGAAGAAAAAAGATAAATCCGTGAGGTAATGGATGCGTTAATTAACTAGGTGGGGGGACATCTTTTCACAACGTACACATATATCAAACCACCACGATGTACACTTTAAATATCTTACAATTTTATATGTCAATTATACCTCAACAAATCTGAAATTTAAGAAAAGAAAGACTTTTCTACCAAGGTAGGGCCAGTCTGAATGTATAATTTAAGACGTTTTGACTATAACTGATTTTATTCTCATAGGTGCTTTCCTATGAATGCAAAAAACAATTACTCAATTACAAGACATTTCATAGTTTCATCAGGTCCTCAGTCCCATTACGTTTTCCCCCAAGATGTTAAACTGCTCAACTTCAAAATCTCCTGCCTCAGGGATTTCAGCCCTATGGACTTCAGCTGAAAAGGAAATTCCGTTTTCCTTTTGTTCTTCTGTGCTCACTACTCTCTCCCTCCCCATGTCACTAAACCGCAGCTATACCTCAGTCTCAACCTTTAACAACAGCTTTATCAGAAGGAGTAGTTAACATCCAAAACAATTTCAACTACCAGTTTCTAGACCTAACCCACCAGCTTGGATGCAGAAAACAGGAGAAGGTAGAGGAAAAGTATGCTTATATAAAATACAGAGAAGATTATTAACAATCAACGGTATTTTCCATTGAAAAAAATCTCATATCCCAAGTACATACCCCATTTCTTTTTGGCAAGATCTAACTCTGTCTGCAGCTATATATCAATATTCAAACACACAAATTCATAGCAACCTCTTAGCCACTCAAATATAACCGTAAGATTGATTTTCCTTAATGGAAATCAGATACAAACTCCGTAGAACTCAAGTTTCCACTCTGGCTGTGTATATCCATCACATACAACTCCTGTGAAACAAACTCATGTAGCAGATCCCAAGACGCTGTTGTCATTAAAGATCCATTTGTAGCAAAAACAGTGAAGTAAGACAGGAAAAACAAACATGCAAAAATGCAAATTAGTAGTTAAAAGAAGACTCAACTTTCTAAACATAATTTAAAACGTTCAGATACACCCAGGCCAAACGCTTGCGCAAAAGTGACAAATTTGTTAAAGACACGCTTGTGGCACATTAAAAAAAATTTCTTAGAGTGGTTAACGTCTGATACCTCCTTCATCAGACGGTCTTGTTACCTCACTGCAGCACGAAAAGCTAGGGTAAATCTCGGATATTTCTGATTTGTCATCTCCCAGACCTGTACCAAAAGTACTGCTCGAATGAGATCGAGACCGTTGTCTCCTATAATGATTCGCCTTTTCTATATTGGAGGGAAAATATTCATACTTGTGATTAAGTGACTTGAAGAACAAAGGAAACAAAAAAATTACTTAAAAATTTAACAAGGAAGAAAAATAATCCCTTATTAAATTACAATCCAAAAGCTCAGGTATTAGAAATTCTAGTCACCTGTTCCCAAACTTCAGCACACATTGCATCAACTATATAAATGACTTAATGATCATTTATACTCATTTTTTGTCTAAATTTTAAAGGAGAGATGAGGGATGGGAAATTGACAAGAACTAAGAAAACACTGGCAAACTAGTAAACTTCTATCAAACAAAAGGTTTGGTTATAAATAATTCTTTTCAAATATCACCAAGGATACAGCATTTGTTGCCTTTATTTTTGGAAAATTAAATACAATTTGGCTGATTATGTGGATCAAATTAACTATACAAATATTAGAATCGCTACTTTGCCTTGGGCTTTCAATTTTGTTAATGTCAGCAATTAAACGTGGAGTTAGAAATCAGGGGGCAGAGCAAGACCTAAATGATATATCTATTTATATTTTTAAAATACCTGCATAACTGTCAAATCTTCGGTTTGCTAAATGTGGTCTGAAAGTCTGAAAGGTCAACCCATGCTATCACTATACCCAAACATCCAAACCATTTGGGTTTTGCTTTTAATTGTAAACATGCAGTCTAAGTTAAAAGTCAAATAGACTTCCTAGGTAAACTACAGATTTTGCATTTTCTAAAGACCCAGAGATAAATTTTAAGGATACTATTTTAAGACATTTATGATACTATATAGAAAATCACCCCACTGTTTTACATAGAATTCTTTAAGTTAAAGAAGTCTTTAAATTAAAGAACCATACCTTTAAAATGTTGTGTTTTTCATGAAACAAATCTCCTTTATGTCTTAGCAGTTTAGTGCAGTCCAAATGGCTGCATTTGAAAGCCCAGAAAACCTCTAAAATCATATTCACTAATAAAAAGGAAATGTAAGTAAGCTCTAGACACCTTTCAAATAAATCTAGAACAAACTAATCTAGGATATATTAAAAAGCCCTTTGGCAAGTTCTGTTTTCATAAATGATTAATGGTATATTAAATAGCACAGCAACTTGTTCAGTTTTTCAAATCCCAAACTTAAAAATTTACACTACACAAACGGCACAATGAACCTCCACAGCTCACAGTAGCTTCACTTTGAAGACAAAACCACGTAAATGGGGAGGAACTCGAAATGTAAGCAGTACCAGAGAGCATATGTAGACTTCTAGACTGAATATTGTCTTCCAGGGGATCAATGTCGAAGATGGAGCCAGGATCTGTGCGCCAAACTTTGAGGTCTTTTACCAAAGGAAGAAATCAACAAATCAAGAATGAATAAAAAAAAGTCAGCACCCAAGAGAGTTAAGCAAAAGTCTGAAAAGGGGCATATGCAAAAAGCAAGCATGTAATAGGCAAACCCACCGTACAGCCTACTTCAGAGAACAAAGGGATATTCACACTCACTGGATTTGCTAAGAAAACTTTGTGATCAAATTTAAGTTGCCTGGTTCATTGACCTTCCATGGGGAGCCTGTGAATCATCACCCAACACACGTGCACGCCAGACAACTCCCTGCATCCCTGAACCCTCACCACTCGTGCTCTCCACACACTGAAACAGGTAAAATGTTGGGTTAAAACTCCTGATTAAGGACATGTGAGTAACTCATAAGAAGTAACTAAAAGGTTTTTGTCTAAGAAAACAAAATAAAAATCAGAAACTTCTCCCCCTACAACAGAAACAAATGTTGAACAAATTGAAAAATTAGTAACTTTCCTTTCTAGCCCTGCCTTAGATTTTAGTATAAGCCTTGCTCTGTCACCATTCAACACTATGTTCCTAAGATTTTTCCCAGGCTGACAAGAAGGAACAGCAGGACGAGAGGTTCCTTCCTCTCTGATTTGTGAGACTTTCAGACAGCTCTCGATTCTCCCAGTTCAGAGATAATATTAAAAAATATATAAGCTATTCATATTGTGGAAATCATCAGAATCTCTCTGGCATGTCTACTTGCGGTAAAAGGACGTAAATGGGATTACTGCTGTTATGTCACTCATGCAATGTCTGCAGTACAATTATACAGTACATAAGCTAAAGCGAAACAAAAAAATTGCTCATCCTTCATTATCACCCATGTCTGATATCTGGGCTTCTTTGCATAACAAGTAGGAACACTCTTAAGACCAGAAGGTTATTAAAGACAGAGGACGTCCAACAACAGAATGGATTTGCAATGATACCTGGCAAAGGCCACGAATCCCATCCAACATGGTGCAAACAATATTACCTGTGGTCCACTTTCACCTGGGCACCACCTCAAGCATTTGAGGAGGAGTCCGATGAATAAGGAAGCGAATTTTAAAGCCAGGGCAAGCACGATCTTTTTGACTGTGCAGACTTGCCAAGCAGGCCCGTCAGCTTACCAACGATGATTCCAGGTCTCCTGTCCATCTCCACGATGTGAGGATGGACACCTTTATAGGCGGCATCGCTGACAACCTGGGTGTTCTTCCTCACTCGCTCTGTCACGGGGTCATCCACAACAGGAGTAAAGCCCCTTCCCTTTGTCTTCTCAAAATCTTCATGATATTTCACCTGAAAAAGGGAAAAACCATATTAACTCAAACTGAAATTTCCTGATTGTTACACAACTCACAAAATTTTGATATAACGACAGTTGTCACTGTACCAGCTGCATCTAGATTATTTTCTACATAGATGTATCTTTTCCAATTATTCCAAAAATAATGTCTGAAACTTCAGTTTCCTAGCATCAGAAATCAAGCTGACATTTTCACAATGTTTTTCATCATTACGGTTAGCAGCTCTTTTAATATACAAACCTGTATATCAGTAAGAAGTGTTGAAAAGATATATTTTTAAAATCCTGGTTACTTCCTAAAACGAACTCACTTAGGTATAAATTAATATCTTATCTCTTAAACTTTAGTATGCAATAAAATGATAAGGTATTTCTACACAATTATTCAAGAAAACCATATTATTTAAAATTAGATTGAGAGTTACAATTATATATATATATTTTTGTATATAATTACAGAAACATATATATATTTCAAAACATGTTTTTTATGTTCTGAAATTGGATTAGGGTGATGGTTGTTCAACTCTGTAAATTATACTAGAAACCATTGAATTGTATACTTTAAATGGGTGAACTTTATGGTATATAAAGTACATCTCATGAAGCTGTTCTTTAAAAATACATATTTTTATATTCTTTAAACATGTAAACACACCAAACTCAACCCTAAAATGAACTGAAGAGAAGTCCAACCAAATATCTTTCATAAAGTACATTTACAGTAGTCACGTTAGAAATAAAAAACACACCCAAAAAGTCACTGAGAAAAATTATTTTATTAGACTAAATATTTTCATTACATTTCAGTGTGACTAGAAAGCTCCCCCCAAAGGACGGGCCCATCGGCCTTTCCATGCTTTGTTAGTTATCCAGATTAATGGTGAACAACGCCATCAGTGCCTTGGGTGGTGCCATTCCTTAGTATGTTTTAGTCACAGATGGAGGACCTGGTTGGACCCTACCATTGAAATATGATTTTGAGCTTCTTTGACATGTCTGAGACCAGGTGTATCTAAAATCAGACTTGGTCTACCTTTCATCTGTCTCTGGTCCTGGGTATATTTTACCTGCAAAGTAAATAGTAGAACATACTTAAAAATACGACAATTATAATTGAAAAAAATTACATAACTTTTTCAAGCTTCCCAAGTGAGTGAAACATATACAACGTATCGTGAATTACTTCCCAGGTAACTTGTTTGGTGAATTACATTTCGTTCTAGAATAACAATCTAAAATTTTACTCTCGATGGTCTCCTTTAAAGGCTGCAGCCAAGATGACCTAAATCTCTCTACCAACTGAAAACAAACGTGTGAGTGACCAACATCCACTAACAATGTGTCAGTAAAAGTGGTTATCACACTTAAACAGGGAAAATCCAAAGCTAAATGGAACCTAAATTTATTTTTCCATTTCTCTATTTCCCCATTTCCCACCATAACACTGAAAGAAGGCATACGGAACATCCCTCTATTTCCTTTTATTTGCCCACTGCAGACGACAAGAATCAATAAGTAACAAATTTAGGTTCCCTCTAAGCAGCCACCACTTAAAGGTAGTTTATGTTGAATACAATCCGCATCTCTGGACAGAAACACCACTAGAGAGCTGTGCATTGTAAAACCTAAATGCTGATTCCTAGGCATAAAGCTCTTTTTGACATCTGACCATCAGCACACTGCTATTTGCGAAGCTGATTATGTATAAGATTAGGATACCAATTATTGCAGACCCGAGGGCATATGTGCATTCAGAACGGAAGCCCTGGTATTTCCTAAGAGAAAGCACACTCCCCGAATAAGACACCGATGTTCATCAAGGGAGTTTAATGAGTAACTGAATTCCGTGTTAAATATATTTAAAGATTTTTTTCCCCTCTAAATCCTTACTTTGGAGTAATGAGTCATTTCTTATTTTGTTTTGCAGAGAGGATTTAACAATCCACATTCAATGGAATACATCTGTCAAATAACAAGTGTTTAACTCACACACCAAAGACTTTACTACTTTCAAAGACACTGGCTAAAATAACATGAATCATTGTTTAAATGAACATAATACAGTTTAAAACAAGACTTTAAATGTAAGTGTTGGTCACATCTGGAAATATCAAC
Organism: Phocoena phocoena; assembly: GCF_963924675.1. Taxonomy (NCBI): domain Eukaryota; kingdom Metazoa; phylum Chordata; class Mammalia; order Artiodactyla; family Phocoenidae; genus Phocoena; species Phocoena phocoena. The sequence goes on from NC_089220.1 coordinate 163,424,223, forward strand.
AAAGAGTTGCAGGATAATATAAAGTTAGACAGTGGCAGCTTTTGGAAGTCATCTGAAATAATACACGGACTTATTGCATATATTACAAAGGTTTCTTGGAAATCGATTTTATTTTCACAAGGAGGAAACAGGTTTGCAAGTAAATAATATAAAGGACATGTCCTTTGCGATAGCCCCAAGTGAATAAAACAACTTGCCGAACTAATATTTTCTTGATTCTTCTTTACTCTTTCCATTTCAGGAGTTATACTTAAAGCCGTAGCTCTTCCCGGCTGACCTTTATAATAAACCTGTCATTTCAGAAAACAAAAAGCAGAGCACTGTGAATCCATTCACCTAAATAAGAGTCTCATTGTACTTATTTTAAAGAGCTAGCCAAGGAAAGGAAGCTATGAAAAAAAAAAGGATGCTATCAGAAGTTCAGTCATATTTAAAATGCTTGCATCTTAAATCATTCTATTTTAATTCATCCCATAGCAGTGAATCACCGTGAATGAAATCACTATTAATGTACTCATTATATGGGCATACCGTCGGTAAAGCTGTAATACGCATTTTATCACAAAGGAGTATGATATGAAATGTCTTCATGGATATTACTTTAAGGTACTCGCACCTATATAGAATGCTGCTATACTGTTATGGCTTTAGTAATTAACTGTGGCAGAACTTCTGCCTGGATGCCTAAGTAGTAACCAGAGTCATCCATGAGGCCAGCATTCTTCCCACTGCTCCATCCCTCCTTCTCCAGAATCATGTGCCCTTTTGAGAGTAACAGAGTTACATCAACTGTGACTCTGAATATATTGGGAAAAAGTGAGCATCTGCTTCTCCAAAATATAGTTGTCAGGGAAAGTGCCAAACAGGAGACTGCCTTGCCTTTGTAATCTGGTCAAAAGGACTTTATAGGCTTGAAGAATAAAAGATTTCTTTGAATCTAATAGATCTCCAAATTTCCTCTTCCAAAGAACCCAATTTATATGTTAATGACGGCGAAAAAGGATTGTCTCAGTGAACTGCATCCACGGATTACATAACAGAAAGGAGTCAGAGCAGGACAGGAGTTGGTGTCTGAGTAAACACTGACAGCCCCTCAACAAGTGCCCCCCGAATGGACCTGTCCCATGTGACCTATTCAGCCAGGCACACTTTATAATTTTCCCCCAGCATCATCCAAAAATAAAGTGACAACAGCTGGGAGTGGGAGTCAGGGCCGGAAAGGCTACAGAACGAGAATATGTATATATATATGTAGGAAAGGGACTGGGAAAGCGTATTTGTAGGGCCAAGATGCCCGAAGCTGCCACTGTAAGCCTTTGGGGCACCACAGAAACCACAAGCATGAAGGAAGACCAGAAAGGAGGGATGCACAGTAACCTGCAAACAAAAATCAGACTGTAGTTCCTGGCAACTCTAGCAGGGAATGCCTGGCTGGACCCACAATACCTAAGACCCTGAAACCTTTCCAATAAATTGGCAGTCAGTTGAGAGCAGAGTATCAACTCCAGGTCATGAAAACTTTGTAAACACAACCCCTTCACTGACATGTTGACAATATGTTTGCTCTTGTAAGAAAAAAGTTACTAAGATCACACATTGCTGAGGTTCTTCTGGTTTTCTTTAACCCTCTTCAGCTCTGGTGGATCAGAAATTGCCGTTGCCTGTTTAATCTCTCCTCTGTATTTTACCTATGGAGGAGAAATAAGACTTTTAACAAACAGTAGAATGGTCTCCACCCAAATAGCAACAGAGGATGAGCCTCAAGATTAACCCTAATTTTTAAACATTTTTTTCCACAGTAGACACGTGTCAACCTTTCAGTTCAAATGCACCTGGCTTCCGATTCTTCTAACTTAGCAAGCACAAAGTGTTGTGCTTCTTAAAAATGATTTTTTTATAAATATATTGCTGTTCAATACCAAAACTAATTGCAAATGCCACAACTAAATGTAATGGAAATGTAAGGGGAAAACATTGTAATGAAATCATTACAGGAGAACTATAGTGAAGTAGCCATGGCAGCCTGGGAAGCTGGCTTTACTCCCATTCTGACCCTGGAGCCTCCACCTTCAAAAGGAGCTGCAGATTCCTCACTCCTACCGTCATCAGGGATCTTGTAAGGATGAAGCAGTCATCAGCCTGAACTCACTCTTAAATTTTAAAGTCTCTCAAAATTACCCATTTTAGAAGAAGGTTACTGTTTATAATGGTAAAAGTTCCATAAAAGGGTGAAAGAATGGGAAAAATAACTATTGGCGGACACATCTGAAAGAGATTTCTGAATTCAGGGAGGCCTGGGTTCAAATCCCAGCCCTGCTGTCACAAACCGTGGGTTCCCAGCATGTTCTCTAACTCCTCAAGCCTTAGTTTCCCACACCTACAAGCCAGGAGAGTAAATCGTGCCAACCTCATGGATTTATATAAAGCATTTAGCACAGGGTCCACATTAGAGGAATCTCATGATTGTTAACTACGATTCTTTTATTAGCAATAGATTGCTGACTGATTGGATAATGTCTTCTGTTTTATTTATAAGGTTCCCTGCCCTGACATTATGTCTTAGAACCCCAGTCAAGCCAGGTCTTCTTTTGCCTTATGCCAATAGACAATCTGTTTTCTCAGACTGACAACAGACCCACGATACTATTCTTTAAATCTGCATGTGGTTTTAGAGATTTACCAACTATGAGGTCTTATCCATCTTTGTGTACCAGTGACCAGGATAATGCCTGGCACGTGGCCTAATGAAGATTTCTTGAATAAACAAGCAGGACTGAAGGACAGCAAGACACTCCCCAATTTTCTGGACTCACACGAGAGGTCTACTGTCCCAGCCCCTCAATACGTGACTGTGGAGAAGAAGCGGCCAAGATGTAGAGGGTCTAATGCTTTTCAGAAGGCGTTGTAAAGAATAAAAATATATACTGTTCGGTAAAATATAGGAAGAAACAGAAACAACTTGCCGTGCTCAGCTGCTCCTGGTTTTTCCTCACTCTCTCTATCTCTGGCGTCGTGCTCACTGGAGTTGCTGTGTAACATTGCTCTTTGTACTGGAGCTGAGAGACAAGCGCAAAACAGTGTGGGATTATGGGAAGCAAGTGTGAGCTAGCACACTGCAACTGACTAAAAGAAACGTTACACAGTGACAGAGCATTCATTAGCTAAAATCTTCATTAGGATTTTAGAGTGAAATATGCTTTGCTAAAAGACTTCGTCATCACAGTGATCCCAGGTCTAAGCTTTTTCTTGCCCAAATGTTTTGAATTCTACCTTGGGTTGTTATTCTGCAAACCGCATAATTTAGTGGTGGCCTCTCTGAGTTCGATCTTATCAGCAATGATAAATGATCCCTTCTGTGAGCTCACGGCACTACAGCACCATTACCAAATGACCGTTTTATATTGAAAAATTAAAATTCTGCACTCTTATCATTAGAAATGAGGGTTATGCCAGTCCTATGCCTGCACCTCAGTGAGTGGCTGTCACTATGTAAAGAAACCCTGAACCTCAAAATTTCCTCCTCTACCAAGTTCCAACATTAGAAGCCCATGCTCTGGCTAGCATTACGGAGATATTTCTGACTGACTGCATAGAGGTGCTGTTTCTTAGCTGAGGGATCAGACCCAACGTTTGTGGTCAGCTTTCTTGGCAACTCCACAACACCCCAGGAAATAAATGAGGATCCAACACAGACAGATAGAATGACATGTCCATCAAATGAATTTTTGACAGGTAAAAGGAAAACTAGAGGTTAAAAAATCCCATTATAAGGAACTCCACGGGGACAGTCTTAATGATTTTTTGGAGTTTAAATTTAGCGTTAGAGAATTTTTTTTTTTTTTTGTAAGACATCACAAGGCCTACAGGGCCTGCAGATAAAATGGACTTGAGATGTACACCCTCAGCAGTGCATGTGCAAGTGACCAGATATTTGATAAGCCTGGAAAATAAATGAAAAAGGGTCAGGTCCCTGCCAGTGTGATTTCTTTCTCTGTGCCGTGGTATGCAGTTTGAGAGTTTAGGCAGATTCTGTGTCGGATAACTGCCTGAAGTGAGGAAAGGTCCAGTGTAATCTCTATTGATGGCAGGATACAAGGAAAGATTACTCTGGGCTGAGGTCAGAGGAGAAAAAATTGTTGAACAGCATTACTGATGTTGAGAAACTGTTGTAGCCAATTTCTAGTGGATATAAGTTTGGAGACATAAAATTGATATGGAGACTCTTTATGTATTGCATTCATCCGCTCACAAACATGCTGAGTGCTTTACAGGCAATATCTCACTTAATATTCTAGTCTCTGTTTTACAGATGAGGAAACTGAGGCTTGGAGAGGGGTTGGTAGCTTATGAAGGTTATACAGCAGGTAGGGTCTGAAGCTGGGATCAAACCAACAGTCCAGGGCCCACATTCTTCTCCACTATTCCAGTGTTATCCAAACTTCCACCACGTACACACCACTTCCCATATGACATGCCAGATATCACCTGTGCTGTGATTTATAGTATTTTCTTATTAAATTAACTCATTATTATTTTCAAATAGTTATTTTAAGGGAGTGTTATGTTTCTATGATAAATTGAAAACTAGTAACCCTTCTTTTAGAAAAAGGGACACATTATGACAATCTCTAGGCCATACTGAGTGAAGTAAGTCAGACAGAGAAAGACGAATATCATATGATATCGCTTATATGTGGAATCTAAAAAACTGGTACAAATGAACCTATTTACAAAACAGAAACAGAGTCACAGATGTAGAAAACAAACTTATGGTTACCAAAGGGGAAATGGGGGGAGGGATAAATCGGGAGATTGGGATTGACATATACACACTACTATATATAGAATAGATACCTAATAAGAACCTACTGTATAGCACAGGGAACTCTACTCAATACTCTGTAATGACCTATATGGGAACAGAATCTAAAAAAGAATCTTTTTAGATATGCATATCTATACATATGCATGCATATCTATACATGCATATATAGATATGCATATATGCATACGTATATACATATCTATACATAGATATGCATATATACATATGCATATATGCATATGTATAACTGATTCACTTTGCTGTACAGCAGAAACTAACACAACATTGTAAATCAACTATACTTCAATATAAAATAATTTTTTAAAAAAGGACACATTAAAACAATTTAATCCCTAAGTCAAGGCCAGAGCGGCAGCAGCCACTGCATGCATCTGAATCACCATGTCGGGGCACTGGCACTGCCAACAGCCTCCTCATGGCCTGAATTATGATTTCTCTCTCCACCACCTTTCTCCTGCCATCTTCCCCCCCAAGTACCCATCACACTAAACCTTCCCCTCTTTGAACAGATCTTGGATCCTGAACACATTCAGTTTGCACTACCAGGAGGGCCCTTTCTCACGAAATCCACCCCAAACTTTTATCAATTCCTCAAGATCTAACTCAAATGTTAACTCTTTCTCCAAGGGTTCTCCTCTCTCTCACTGACATAGCCTTCCTCCTCTGCATTTCCCCAGCACTTTGAAAACAGGATTATTACTTAATATTAAATGAGATATTGCAGGTAAAGAACTCAAAAAGCGTAGTAAACACTCAGTAAATATTAATTATTGTTATAGCACTTCGTGCACAATCTTTATTTATTGCCACAGCTGTTTCTCCTAGAGACCCTGAGAATACACACAGCCCCTAAGACCTCATCTCTGAATGCTCCCAAGAACAAGAACAGAGTAGGCATTCAATACCACGTTCTTTAATAAGCAAATACACATGCTTGGTGTAATGCTACCCCAACATAAATATGTGTGAAACCTTATCTCCACCTTTCAGGAACTGGCCCTCCTACAATGGTATTCATCGTAGTGGGACCTCACCCGGACAAGCGTCATGCGCACAGAAAACAATACTTAAAGGAATATGATCACACATTGCTGATGTTCTTCTGGTTTTCTTTAACTCTCTTGAGCTCTGGTGGATTAGAAATGGCTGTTCCATGGTTCATCTCTTCCTTGTATTTTACCTGCATGATTTATTTTTTAAAATGTAAGTTTTATTCAACACAAGGCTTAAAAAATAGTTAAGAATTCTTCATTTGTAACTACTGCATAGTTGAATTTTTAATTCCAATATTAATTTTCCTTCAGTGGGAACACAAATTTTTATTTCATCTGGTGCTTTCAGGATTCCTTTATCCTGAAGTACAAAGAAACCCATATCCATTCACCTATCCATCACTGAAGAGGTTTTTGTTTGTTTGTTTGTTTTGTTTAGTTTTTTTGCGGTACGCGGGCCTCTCACTGTTGTGGCCTCTCCCGTTCCGGAGCACAGGCTCCGGACGCGCAGGCCCAGCGGTCATGGCTCACGGGTCCAGCCACTCTGCGGCATGTGGGATCTTCCCGGACTGGGGCACGAACCCGTGTCCCCCGCATCGGCAGGCGGACTCTCAACCACTGCGCCACCAGGGAAGCCCTGAAGAGGTTTTTTAATTAAAATAAGCATACATTGCTTGTGAAAATAAATTTTATCATCAGGCAGATGCACCAAAAACCTTGGAAATTATCTTAATATAATAACTTATTATTTTCTATTTGAAAAGCAGTTTCTATTTATTAACATGTTAATTGAAATTCACCATGTATTTAAAGGCAAAAGTCAAACTGAGTTAGCTACAAAGTCTTGGAAACACTGTGTATCTGACCGAGAGTACCCAAATGATCCAGAATAAGAAAAAAATAAAAGAAGAGAAAGGGGAAGGTGGAGGGAAATGTACTACAAACAGAGGCCACTGAGTGCTGATCGCTGTAGATGGGCCAGTGGCAGAAAGTCAGGAAGTGTCTTCTACCCACACAATCATGTTATGTAAAGCCCGCCTATATCCCGGCATTTGCCTCAATCAAAAGCTCCTCGTTCAAGTCCATTTAGAGGAAGATCAACCAGACAAATGATAATGCCAACACACAGTTATGCCTGGGACAAGCTCTTTAAATTTACGAAATGATTAGTGATGCTATCATATCAGGTGGTATTTTAATATGTGTAAAATTCATGGAAGATTGGATTCGAGAAAAAGGACACACTCATATGTACGGAAACATGGGCTAGACTTAAGAGGCACATGTTGACATTTAGCCAAGACTTAAATCTACATAAAACATCTTTTAGAAATCATTTGGTAATGTTTAAAATGATTAAAGCTGAAATCCACACTGACAGTCATAAAGAAACGATACCTAAATATTTTTGCGATCATCTATATCTTAGCATCTGTACATTTAATGTGAGATATGAGTAACAACGTCAATATTAGGCCAGATCCAGAATAGTTAAATGGAGAGTACATTGAGACAGACTAGCTCTAACTAAGATTCAAAAGTAGTTCTTAACAGAGAAAGCTAATAGCCCAAAGATTTTTACTCTGGAGGTGGAAAATGTCGAGATCTTTAAATGTTAAAGAGTCCTACCTTGGTTTGACAGATCTAGCTAACCTTGAAAGGGCAACTTTCCATTTGAATACTAAGCAGGAGTTTAGGGCCCAACCTCATAGAGATACAGAACTACTGTTGTTTGCTACAAGGGGCAGTGGGATGCTGGGAGACGAAATGATAGACTGTACTACTTTCTGTGATTTTCCTCGGGTGAGAAGCTAAACATGATTAAAGATGAACGTTTTTGTTTTTCATACGACTCCAACCAGTCATTTCACTGGAGGCAATAGAACTGCACAGTACAGAACGTTTATAACATTATATACACCAGTACACTGATGGGTACATTTCAAATATTATCATTTGGCAGTGAAGGAGACAACCGTTTTACATTTCTCAGCCGAACGAATTTCTCCACCAGACTCTAGCGTTGCCTGACACAGGCTCTCGCCGTGGCGGATCGGAATCCTCACCGTCAGGTCCTCCTCCTTATGCTTTCCTCAGGAGATAGCTTCATTCATGCTACAGGGGTTTTCGTGCACAGTTTCATCCATGCTACAGGGATTTTAGTGCACTAGGATTCTGCAGATTTTTTGTAAGTTCATTTTGAAGTCTGTTTACCACAGCATTACCTTGCCTCTCCTACTCTGTCTCCACAAATGCCAGTGCACACATATTCTAAGATGCCAGGTAACCGTCAGAGTTCCTGACAGAGGAGTTTAATCAAGGCAGTTCTACTTGGATGACTTCAAGAAAACTCTGCCTCTAGGGTGAAGGTGAAGAGAAAGGTCAGGCAAGGGCAAGTGAGGAAATAACCCTACTGAGTTCCTCAGCAAGAAGCTAAATACAGTAGGCCCTTCGCTTGCTCAGTGTGAAACCGTGGATATGGAGGGCCAACAGTAAGGCAGTTGAGCATCTGCAGATTTTGGTATGAATGTGTATGAGTGTGTGTGAGTGTGGGCTGGTGGGGCTCCTGGAACCAACGCCCATGGATACTAAGGAATGACTGTATAACAACTCTTACCAAATATGCCTATTGGTAAGGATAGCAATTATCCATTGTAAATGTCAAGCACTGAATGAAGAAGTTTTTAATCCATAACATTAAACACCTCCTCTACCCTTCCCCCAAGCTCAAAGGGAACTGGGGGTGGGGAAGCAGGTAATTTATTTTACAAAATTATAGTGAAGGTGTGTGCTTTCCTTTGCTAGAAATTGGAAGAAGCAGAAGGCGAATGGGGCCTCTTTGAAACCTTCTCTTAAGCCACCAAATGAATGTTCTAGGGCCTTTAATCATTCTGTCAGGGTAAAATTTCTTTCCTCCAAGTTGTGGAAAGGTATTGAAATTTATCCTTTCTCTGAAAAATTTAATACACTTAAAATTCTGTTCAAAAGGGTGAAATCTAATCCTAGATTTCATTACTGTACTATTAAAGTGATCTATCTCTTATGCCCTATGATATATCAAGATGAAATACTGCTTTAGGTTCAAGGGGAACAAGGCTACAGTTTCCTTCTGAAAGTTAGACCTTTGATATTTGATGAAACAGTGCTTCAACAAAGTGAAGAAAAAAAGGCAGCCAGTTTAGTAAAGAACCAAAAACATTTATCTAGCTTATGTTTGCTTTTGGAAAGGATGATTAATGCTATAGAGAACTGGGGGCTTCCATGGTGGCGCAGTGGTTAAGAATCTGCCTGCCAATGCAAGGGACACGGGTTCGAGCCCTGGTCCGGGAAGCCCACATGCCGCGGAGCAACTAAGCCCGTGCGCCACAACTACTGAAGCCTGCACTCAAGAGCCCGCAAGCACAACTACGAGCTCCCATGCCACAACTACTGAAGCCTGCGCACCTAGAGCCCATGCTCCGCAACAAGAGAAGCCACCACAATGAGAAGCCCGTGCACCGCATTGAAGAGTAGCCCCTGCTCACCGCAACGTAGAAAAAGCCAGCGCACAGCAACAATGACCCAATACAGCCAAAAATAAAAATAAATAAATAAATTTATATTAAAAAAAATGCTATAGAGAACTTACTGAACTAATATTCTGCTGATTTTTCTTCACTCGCTCAATCTCTGGAGTATCTTTTACTGCTGTGCCAGCTCCTACTTCTTTCTTATAAAGTACCTTTATTATAAGAGAAGGAAAAGGATAACTATAAGCTTATTAGAATTCAAGTCCTAGAGATCTGATTCTTGAAAAAGAAAATTTCTCAGATTTTAAAGTAACGTGAATACAGCTTCTATTTATGAGAACCAATGTCACGTTAATCAATTAAATAATCCATTATGAGAATAAATGCAAAACTTTGGTTTTGTATTCCACAATATTACAGTAAACCTCTACTACCTGTTCTAGGGTATGCTTGGTAACTTACAAGGCTTGCTCTAAGAATATAAATCAGCAAACTAGAGTTTCCTTCTCAAATACAAATACATATCACATGTGTATTTGAGAAAAATCAAAGGACATATTAAAAAAGCTCACTAAGCAGTTATCATTTAATTCAAAACCAGCATGAAGTTTTAAGCAACTGCTATTCTCCAAACGAGAGCAAAGATGCTCTCGTTCTCTTCAAAGAAAACATTAGCTCTATCTTCAACATTAACACTAAGTCAGCCTATTTTCCTTATCTTTCCACTTATTCCTTAGACCTTCCCATGTCTCTCCATCCCTACCAATACCCACCCCTTTCAAACACAAAGCAAAAGAAAAAACAAAGCATCCTACAGAAAAATAGAATAATTATAAGGAAGTCATACGAGGACAGAACAACTCCCTCTCTTGGTATTTGTTAACCCGCAGGTCCCGTGAGTGTGTGTGAGTCGGGGTGGGGAGAGGGGGGCCCTGGAATCACCAGGACCAGTGGGGGTCAGGAGAGCAGGACATGAGAGATGTTCCCCTGCAAAAGCTAGAAATCTGGGAGACCGTGGAATCACAGGAGATAAGAGCCACGCTGCCCTACTCCCTCATCGACTCCTCCAGCAAGATTTCTCCATTTCTCAGCACCGCCTGCCTGTGAAGACCCTAAAGGTACCTGAGCAGCACACCTGGAGGGTTAAGAGCTTGCCAATTTACTAGAAGTAGAAAATATTCCAGAAATCTTCAGAAATAATAGGATTTATATTTTTAATAACACATTTGCCTAACTACTAAATGAGTTCATTCTACATTAAAATATTAGCTGTACCATCAATTTTTATTTTAGAATTCAAGTTTATATATCCCTTAAACATAAGCCCAATATCTTAATGAATGGTGCTGACAAAATTCCTATGCCTCAGAACAAAAATATGAAAGTTTAGGAACTGGTTACAAACTGGTAAACCTCTAAGTATATTATCAATGTAAATAATCAATGACCAGGAAGGAAATCACTTCATATGACTATTTTCATCTTCAAAGTAAAATCTGTGTGGAAGATTAAGATCTCTTTCTTGAGTGAAATTTTAAAATTCAGTTAAAAATAGCAGTTGCCTGTACCAAAGGAGATATGAATTTGTAATTTACAATAACCACGATAAATTATAAGTTATAAGAACATTTGGTATTCTTATTATTTTAAAGAAGGAAAGATATACATTTGACAGAAAATTCTAGCAATGCAGCCAAAAATCAGACAATGAGGGAAAAAGGCCCTCCTTACAAAACATAATTTCAAGGTGGCAACTGAAAAGAAATAATGACTACTCACCGCACTAATGTTTTGTTGAGTTGTCTTAACTCTATGGATTTCAGGAGTATCTGCCACAGTAGAATAGCTAGAAAGCATCTTCTCTGCCTCATCTTTATACTTTTTCTAAAATTATAAAGAGTGAATGTGAATCTGAAACTCTGTGTGCGCATGTACAAGAGAGACAGAGACAAAGAAAATGGTATTACTTTTTCCAACTCTATTATATACCACCTGGCTCTAAATTATATCTTAGGATTCAAAGCAGTTGTTGATGTGCTTATGCAATAGTAAAAATAAAAGCATATGCAAACAGAGTAGGCAAACAGTCTAGGAAAGCACATTCACCTCCACTCAGGCAATGGCTCCCAACCCAGACTATTCAAACGCCCTGGGAGGGCTTGACCTTAATAGCATTCCTAAGCCTAGAACCTACTCTCTCAGGAGCAGTCCCGGTTCCTGTTCAAAGTAGCCCTTATAACTCCTACCGGTAACCTGACTCTCTTTGCTTACTTGTTTTCATGCTCCTGGATTTATGCTTTGCTTCCTACTTCAGATAAAGACCTTTGATTAAGAGAAAGGTACTAGTATTTTGTAGTGGAGACTGAAACCTCAATTTTCTTTCTACTAAATGTACTCTGAGGGCTTCCCTGGTGGCGCAGTGGTGGAGAATCTGCCTGCTGATGCAGGGGACACGGGTTCATGCCCTGGTCTGGGAGGATCCCACATGCCACGGAGCAACTAGGCCCGTGAGCCACAACTACTGAGCCTGAGCGTCTGGAGCCTGTGCTCTGCAGCAAGAGAGGCCGCGATAGTGAGAGGCCCGTGCACCGCGATGAAGAGTGGACCCCGCTTGCCACAACTAGAGAAAGCCCTCGCACAGAAACGAAGACCAAACACAGCAAAAATAAATAAATTAATTAATAAACTCCTACCCCCAACGTCTTAAAAAAAAAAAAATGTACTCTGAGCTCTGATACATACTGGGCAATACCTTCTACTAGTGCCAGCGTTTACATAGTATTAGGTATTGTCCTAAATACTTAACACACATTAACTCATTTAATTAACCCCACAAGCAGATACTATTATTATCCACTCTTACAGATGGGGAAATTTAGGGATTAGCTAAGAAGTGTCAGAACCAGGATTTAAACCCAGGCACTCTGGCTCCAAAGTCAGGGAAGGTAACTGCATGGCAAACGGATGCCTGTTAGGAAAGGTAATTCCTGTGCATGTTGAAATGCACCACAGCATCATTACACCGTTTTAAGTATTCCATTGTATCCCAAATAACTAAAATTCCTTAAATCAGATGTACCCTCATCATACTCAAAAAATCAATATTGTTAAGTTAAAGCAGGAATTCCAACAGCTCAGGCATCACTTCCTATGGGAAGCTTTTACTCTTTTTTTTTTTTTTTTTTTTTTTTGCGGTACGCGGGCCTCTCACTGTTGTGGCCCCTCCCGCTGCGGAGCACAGGCTCCGGACGCGCAGGCTCAGCGGCCATGGCTCACGGGCCCAGCCGCTCCGCTGCATGTGGGATCTTCCCGGAGCGGGGCACGAACCCGTGTCCCCTGCATCGGCAGGCGGACTCTCAACCACTGCGCCACCAGGGAAGCCCAGTCCTGGATTCTTGAGTGACAAGCCGCCGAAGCTGAGTTCTGTAACACTCTCATTTTGAACCAGTGAATGTTTACACTCTTTGCTCATGTCAACCAGAATTTTGACAAATTTGGTCAAATTCGGTTAAAAATTATTTCAACACAAACCCCATTAACCAAATCCAATCCCTTCATCATTTTTCTTTAACCATTTTATTTTTTTCATTCCCTTTACTATTTTTCCATTAGGATTCATTCTTTTTGTAACAAATTTTATAACAAAGAAATTATTCACTAATGAATATTTTTGCCCAAATTAGGTTTTATCTGATTAACTTTCTTCTTCCAATAAACTTTCTTTTGTGGTCATTATTTCTCTCACATCCAGTTTTCTAGAGGATATGTTACGTGTATACCTGGCAAATTAAATTTTATCAAGAAAACTTAGCTCTTCCATTAAATTTTAGTTAATATTCAATTTCACCTAGTACAGTTTTATTCACTCAGTTTCAGTTGAAGTTGATTATTTTAATTAAAACATTCATGATGAAATGGATAAAAGACAAATTGTTTGTAATTTTTTTCTGTAGTATAAGCATTAGAGCCAAGTTCACAATAGAGTCAAAAAATGGAAATTAAAAAGGTCAAAATGCCCTTGGACCCAAAACAGAGGGCCCCAACACGGGCACTCTGACGCTCAATAATGTCTGTTGAACTGAATCTACAGCAGTTGTCCCTTTCATTAATGAGGTAATCAGGTTTGGTCAATGGTTCCTTTATAATAGAGTACATTGACTTTGAATAGAAAGCCCTCAAAAAGACACCAATCACAGAGACACACACAGCACAAGGTGACTGGGTATTAGAATACATCTTCATTCTCTACCAACCTGGCTATAGATTTCAGATGCCCTCTTGGCTCGAAGCATATCCGGGATATCCATGCTCACTTGCATTCCTTTCCCTTTAATTTCATTTTCTAAGTCTTTCTTATATTCTTTCTAAAAGAACAGAAAACAATCTTCAGAGGTTTGCATGGCCTTCCATAGCAATGTAGATATTTATGTGCTTGAATCTCAATGCCACACATCTGGAAACACCACTTATACTTTTCCTGTATACAATTCGATATGTTTGTTTTAAACTTCGTGTGCCATTAGTTTCTTACCTGGCTGGCCATTTCAGATGCTTTCTTAGCTCTCTGGATATCGAGGGTACCTGTGCTCACCTGCATGCCTTTCCCTCTAATTTCAGTCTCCAGATCTCTTTTATAATCTTTCTGCAGAAAATAAAACCTGCAATTAGGGCTTTACAATAATTTGAAAATCTGTGTTGAAAAACTCGATGTCATTTTTGACATCAAGATCATGGCTTTTAGAAATAAGTCGGACCTTTATGTCTTTTATTTCTAGGAAACAACAAAGATTTTTAATTTGTGGCAAGAACACAACTTGGAGTGATGTATTCACAAGGAATCAGGAGGTTTTCTTTACTAACCTGACTTGAAAAAGAAAACAGAGCGAGCTGAAGGAAAATGTTTTATATTTTAATATGGTAAAATTGATAAATTATTGGTTAATATATAACTCAGTTGATGAATATCAATAAAATGTGAGTATAAAATTGTCAGGTCTTGTTCTGTAGTGAATAACTGCTGGTTGCTTCCCTGGAATCCCACTCCTCTTTTTCCTTCATTAGCTCCTTGATTTGCCACTGGGCAACTCACTGCTTTCTGTTCTAAACCCCCAGCTTGGCTGAGACTGGCCGCCATCCAAGGGCCCCATTGGGCTTAAGTAAATCGTTATAGCCCACCCCTGGCCCTTCATGATCGGTTCAAGGATAGGTACATTTCTTTTTCCACACAAGGTATCAAGAGACTTTCTCTTTCCTTCTGGACATGAATGGAGAAGTCTGTAGCCCTAGGATCTGCCAGATGTCTCTTTGCAAACAGGAGAAAAAAGCCTGCCTGAGAACAGAAAGATAGAAAATGAAACGGAATCACACTGTTTGAGTCCTAGATCAAGCCACTCCCAAGAACTCCTCTACTGTTTGGTTACAAGAACAATAAGTTATCTGCTTTTTTGAGCCAGCTTGAGTTGCATTACCTGTTACTTATAATAAAATGTCATAATTACACAGGCACAACTGTCTTAAGACACTCTTGTCACATTCTAAAACTGATTATAAAATTCAGCAAGCTGTACTCTTATAATTGTACATTTTTCTGTATGTCTGTTTTTCGTCAATGAAAATTATATTAAAAGAAAAAAAAACTATTGATTATCTCCTATTAAATTCTTTCAAAAACAGTTATTTTCTATTATGTTGACATACTCTAGATTTGTGACTCCCTGCTCTAAAGTAAATTTTGCTTTGCTTATTTGTGGTGTTCTAAATTTAGAGAAGTCATAAACAAAAATCTCAATCTCAGAGAAATACTATATTTTTCCCCATCTACTACCCATAAATCTGCCTATTTTCACTGACTTACAGTCTCAGTTTCACTTTTCGAATGAAAGTTCAAGTACTAATGTTTAACTTTCAAACTAATAATATTCAATTATTACTATGTCTGTAAAAAGCTCTGTTTTTAGCAAGCCTCTTTAGGTCCAAAAGCAAAACACCTCATTTGAAGGGCAATATATGTAGAAACTAAGGTACTGATCATAGATTTTGCCACCAAAGTCTCATGGTAGAAATATGTCATCTAATTTTCCGATATGAACTTTCAAATCTAAAAGCATTCAAAAGCACATAAATAGACTACATAGGACGCTAATCACATCAGTTAATATTGATGCATAATAAAATACCCGAAAACTTAAAAGAAAAACATGACATCTAGGTTCCAAGCAAGTCCCAATGCACACATGCTTTTAGAGCCTGAGTCAAATGTGTTAATGACCCAGTGGCTAAAGAAAGTCACATGGTCAAGCCCACAGGTACAGGAAGGTTTGAATATTAGACATCATTTGTGTAATAATATAGCACATCGACTTTACCTGAAAAAACAAACATTGAGCTATAGCAAAGGATCTGAGAGTCTGTCATTTGGGCAAACTGGGACATGGTTATAATTACATGCAAATGAGACCTCCGGATTACAAAGATAATAGCCTCACCAAAATTGGCTTAAGCTACCTGTAGCCACAGTACAGCTGACTCCCCTAGGCCTGTTTTCCCATAGGCTCTCAATAACAAAAATGCACCATTTTCCTAGTAAGTCTGAGCCTTGAACAACATGGGTTTGAACTGCGCAGGTTCACTTATACGTGGATAGTTTTCAATAGTAAATACGACAGTACTACCTGGTCTGTGGTTGGATCAATCAGTGGGTGCAGAGGAACCACAGATACATAGGGGAGACCATAAATTATATGTGGGTTAACCCCCCGTGTGGTTCAAGTGTCAACTGTGTACAGTCCCAAGATACTCAGAGAAAGCTAAACCAGCATATGGCTGAATAAAGTAATGTATCACCACAGACTAAGGAAAGATGCAACGTTCCAACTTCTCACAAAAGGCATACGTCACAGAAGGTTCTTAGGTAAAAGTGTGAAATGCAAAATTTCTATTCTTCCCACATTCTTTCCTCCAGAGGAAGTGTGCTTTATTTTGGCTTCAAGTCTCAGCCCCATGAGGGTGATTTGGAAAAACTCTTCTACAGCTCCAAATTCCCCACCCCACTCCCACACACCAATCCAGGACCTTAACTAATACTGGATGTCACACTCTCCTCATAATAACAGAAATAGCAGAAAATTGCTAAGTAGTGATTTGATAGTTACTGGGTCAGAAGCTCACGGAGGCCACCACAAGAAAGTACTAATAAATCTAAGAAATGAATGACAAGAGAGAGCACGAGACAGAACCAACCATGCGAAAAGCAGGGGAAGGAGTATGGCGCCCATGCTGCCCATGACTGGAAGCCACTGGAGAGTTTTCAGTGGGAGGAATCACATAACTTAATTCTTCCAGGATTGTTCTGGCTACTGGGTAGAGAATGGGTACTGAGAGGTCAGTGATGGAAGCAAAATTCTGGTTAGGAAGCTACTGTAATGGTCCAGGTGATAGAGATGGTAGCTTGGATGAGGGTGGGGGAGAGTAGATGGATCTAGGAAGTCATTATGGGGCTGGAGTCAATGAAACTTGCTGACAAGAGAAATCAAAGTGACTTCTGGGATTTCACTGACACCATTTGCTAAGAAGAGGGTGGAAGAGGGAAGCAGACCCAGGGAAAAATTAAGGGTTTTCGGCGTGTAATGTTGAGTCCCTGTTACAATGCATTTAAACGTCATTTACATGTGGTAATGCCTATGGGACATTAGATGTAAATGGCTGCATATTCACATCCACGTTATAGAACACAATTTTTCTGTAAGAATGAAGTAGAACTATGTGAAGTAACATGGAAAAGGGTCCATAATATTTAGTGAGAAAAGCAAGCACAAAGTACATGGTATTTATTTAAGGTTTTTTTAAGTCTCTGTGTGCACAAGTGTATAGTTACCTATATACAAATAAAAATGGACCTGGAAGGCTCTACAGCAAATTCATAACAACGGCTGTCTCTCAGGGGGATGACAGAATTAAGGGCAGAGTCAAAGAAGGTTTTCAAGTGCCTGTTCAGCATGCATCCTCCCACCCACCCCCACCATTTCTAAATGGAATCCCTATTGGTCAAGAATTCTCTGGCATCCCTAGTTTCTTTGACTAAGTCAGTTATGGCTATTCCATTCCCCTGGCCAGTACCTAACCCTGGGGATGGAAGCAGATCCCAACACAGCAGTAACTCCCCCAGCAGTTAATCAGCTACCTCTCAACCTCCAGATTTCCTGGGTGGGACTCAGTCCTAAGCCAGCTCTTCCTAACTGCACTTGTCACATCGTAGCTCTCCCAGTAACCCCACTGAAGCCTCGCCCTAGCCAGCCTTGAGGTAAGTGAGCTGCATCCCTTAACCTGTACCCCAACTTTCTCTTTATGTATTCTTCTTCTAAGTCATCTCTTCCCAAATACTCTCTGCTCCAGTGGCCCTGTTACATTTTCAAAATTTCTGGGGCAATTCAAGAGATGTGGAACTGATTCTGGGGTATTTCCTTCGAAAAATACACATTTCCTTCTGACTGCTACAACTTTCTTATCTTGTATCTATCATGTCATAGCATCTAAGACAAAACTTCTAAATTAATATCCTGTTGTTCATGTGTTACATGAAGAAGAAAACGGCATTAGATGAATGAACCTCAACCCCAAATTGCTGACCCTACAGAAATTTCAGACGTGTTGATGAGGTCAACAGAGGATATTTTGAGAACATGCAACCAAAGCACACAGAGATGGCATGATTGCCATGTTATAGTCTCAATGTGTGATTTTCAAGTTCTGCTCACCAAGTTGGAAACGCAGATATGCCAAGTAGCACACGATCCATCCTTCAAGAAAAAACGGTATGAAAATATTTATCATAGTTTAAAATTAACATGAAATTTGTATTACGGAATAAAGTGAGCAGGTGTGTGTGTGTCTGTGTGTGTGTCTGTGTGTGTGTTCTACTAAAATGCCTTTCCCCAAGTTTTCTTTGATATACTTGAAGTTAATGAGCAAAGCAGAAACTGTAAATTTTCCCAGTAAGCATGATGACTGCAGATGGTTTCCATTCCAAACTGTTAAACTAGTCACAGAACGCTTTGGGAAATGTCATGTACCAATCGGTTTGTTATTATGATTTGTGCGAGTCTCAAGGTCTGCATCACTCACTTTACTAACCTCGCTAGCGATCTCAGAAGCTCTTCTGGCATGCTGAATTCCAAGGGTGTCGGTGCCAACTTGCATTCCCTTCCCTTTAATTTTTGATTCCAGATCTTTCTTGTATTCTTTCTGTAAGAAAGCAACGTTTTACAACACTCAGACACTCAGGGGACAAACATACATCTGTATTCAATGATACCAAAAATGGCTAAATGTATTTTTTTAAAAAAGAAAACATAGTTTACTTTGAACTATGAATGACCGCCTAGAACTAAATTTTCGGAACTGCTTAGAACTATATTCACTATTCTCACTGAAGAAGAGTATATATACACTCTGAAGATTTTTATTATAAAAAGGCTATTGCCAGGTGAGAATCTTCACTGACAATTGTCTTGAGGCCTGAAGGACAGAGGCAAGTTTAAATGAGTTGATATTTTAGAAAGAAGACTGATTTTGAGGTCAGAGCACTCTTGGCTGTGTGTGTGATGTTGGAAATCTTTCTTCACATTTCTGGTTTACTCATCTGCAATTGGGGATAATAATTCCTCCATGCAGGATCACTGGGAGGGTCAGTGAGACAGCATGTAGCCTAGTGCCCAGCACAGAGCGGGCGCTCAGTAACTGACAGCTTCTTCTGGTCTTTTACTCCTATACCCACATGCGAAGACCTGGGTTTTTGCTGCTCCTGCTACCGTGTTGCCATTCAACTTTCACTGGCTGAACTCTGCCATTGAGAGTTTAAAACAACTTTTCCAAGTATTACTGACAAGTGATTTACAAGATCTGACTCTGAATGTCACTGGATATGTCACCACAACAGAAGAATTTGTAGAAAATTACTAACGCGGGTAAGTGTAATGACAATATTAGCCAAAGACATCGTGGCAGACAGCTGCTGTTTCTGCCCGAACAGCATCTATTCCTCCCTCTTCTGGCAAAAAGTTCTACAATTTTCTCTTGAGGAATTACCTCTAACCCCTCTCAATCGATAAACTTTGGGTGAGCTGATTTCCTACTACCCACATATACTTTTAATTCCATTAAAATGCTTTTAATGTTTCTTTTAATTTACGTAAAGAACACTAGCCAAAGACAAACATAAATCTTTAAAAACACATATCAGTTTAGAATATTTTATATTTAAAACATCATTAAACTACCTAGAAAGTTAACTGACTCCAGACTTGATTGGGTCAAGTGTGGGCACAGGACAGAAGGTGACCCAATGAGATTCAATCCTTAGACCTTAATCCTATTTTAAAGAAACAGATGCTCACTTCCTACTGGGATTAGCGGCCACAGACATGAGTTATCCTGTCGTGAAGGGGGGCCATCACATAGAAGCAGCCTCTCACAAATGAAGCAACTGTGAAGATAACAGAACTGAGGGATGAAGGAAGAGAGACATCATTCGAATTCCAACCTGAAGGAAACCTGATCTTCGGATTTCTCTGTTCTTCAACCAAAACAAAGTTTCTTTGTTGCTTAATCCAGTTTGAGTTGGGTTTCTGTCATTTGCAACCTAACAGGGTCATCACCATCATCACCACCACCATCATCGCCACTGTTTATTAACATACGGGGATAAAGCTTCAAATTTTTTCACTGCTAAAGTCAGCCAGATTCTCCTCAAAGCCCAGTGCCAATATTTACTATTAAAGTAATGACATAATACAAGGATTAAAGGATTTAAAGCACTTCAGAGGCACTTCATTCTTATAAATTTCATGTACAGTAAGTAATGGCCACTATCATTTTATACAGAGGTTTAAGTGGACTCACTTAAGTAGCTAGGCAAGGACTAGGACAGTCATTTTGTTTATGGGCAGGACAGCATGGGAACTTTTTTTTTTTTTTTTTGCGGTACGCGGGCCTCTCGCTGTTGCAGCCTCTCCCGTTGCGGAGCACAGGCTCCGGACGCGCAGGCCCAGCGGCCATGGCTCACGGGCCCAGCCGCTCCGCGGCACATGGGATCCTCCCGGACCGGGGCACGAACCCGTGTCCCCTGCATCGGCAGGCGGACTCCCAACCACTGTGCCACCCGTGAAGCCCCAGCATGGGAACTTTTAAACTACAGTTACTGACAGACCATGATAACACACCTTCCTAATATGCCTTTCACTTGTTTAAAAGATGAAGTTAAACCTTATTAAATTATTTTGGTTAATTATATAGAATTTTCTCTAAAATGAGGAAATGGTCATTTGTCTCACACCACATAGGAGATGGTGAGCATCGTTTTTTTTAATTCATTGATTGGGAAAAGACAATTAGGTCATAGCTGCTTATAATCATCTTACACATAAAAGCTGTGGAACATTTATACTGTATACAGTTGACCCTTAAACAACAAGAGGATCAATCCACCTACTACTTGTCATCGGCTCTCCACATCCAAGGTTCCTCAGCATCCACAGATGCAACCAACCACGGACCGTGGAGTACTGTAGAATTTACAATTGAAAAATACATATAAGGGGACCTGTACCGTTCAAACCCATGTTGTTCAAGGGTCAACTGTAAAATCTCTGAGAAAGATTTACAGACAACGAGATCAGCTGAAAATTCATACATTCTCAATTGTTAAATAAATGTACTCACCTCACTAGCCATTTCAGATGCACGTTTTGCTCTCTGAATATCAAGTACTTCTGAATTAAGTTCCATTCCTTTCCCTTTTATTTCATTTTCCAAATCTTTTTTATATTCCTTCTATGAGACAAGAATATTACTGCTTGAAATTTACTAGGAAACTCTAATTTATATATTGTTTTTTTTTTAACATCTTTATTGGGGTATAATTGCTTTACAATGGTGTGTTAGTTTCTGCTTTAATAACAAAGTGAATCAGTTATACATATACATATGTTCCTATATCTCTTCCCTCTTGCGTCTCCCTCCCTCCCACCCTCCCTATCCCACCCCTCCAGGCGGTCACAAAGCACCGAGCCGATATCCCTGTGCCATGTGGCTGCTTCCCACTAGCTATCTACCTTACTATATACTGTTTTACATGTTTTCCAGAGACCACAGAAAGAAAATATTTCTAGAAAGGAATGAACCAGATTTCAGAGCATTCATGCTCTATATTTCCTACAGATACTTCATTTTCTTTTTTAATCATGCTTGAGTGGCTTCCAATATTATCAGTCTTTTTTCTTTCATCCTTTCCTCTCATATATTTTGGTACCATATTGGTGCCATATTTTAAAAAGACATCTTCCCTTTAAATGGTGAGGAAGATCTTAGGAATGTATGTTTCTTACTAATTATTTGAAATATTTCTTTGAAAGCTGTCTATAAAATATGAATCATCAGAAGAACATAATTGGAAAAGAATGAAAAACTACAAAATCAAAAGGACTGATATGGCCAAAATTTTTTTAAAGTTTCCGTTTTATTCAAAGATTTGTAAAACCAAATAATTTCCTACAGATTGATAATATATAGTCTGAATTTTGCCCATTTAAATATATGTTAAGTAGATCCAAATGTCTTTACTAATCCTTACATATAACATGGGTTTTTTTGTGTGTGTGCTAATGAATTTCTTGTCTTCTTACTAATTGAATTATGAAAACAATATATATCTTAATCCAATTCAACTAAGCTGCCTTTATGACTAACTTGTCAGATGAAAGATGAGACTTCCTTTAATGATAAGAAATCATGTTCTAGTTAATTCTAGGATTCATTTGATGTTATTTTCTCTTTGTCCAGTTTAATTAAATTAGCCAGTACTCTGCTTAACTAATAGCCTACAAGACATTGTAATGACCTGCATGTAATTTTGGAAAGAGCTCTGGAGTCAAATGACCTGGATGAAAGTCAGAGTTCTTTCACTTATTAGGTCATGTGAACTTCAAGAGAACTTGAAGTAACTGAACCTTGATTTCCACAGAACAAAATGAAAATAAAAGTACTTGTCCTACCAGTGTCAAGGACAATTGAGGAAATCAAATGAAATGAAGTATAAAACGATACTTTGAATACTTTAAATGGCAACAGAAATGCAAAGACCATAAAGTAAAGAATGAGAAGACAATTTAAAGCTAAATGCACACACTTTCGAAGGGAAGTCAGAATTTCATTAAGTTACTGAGTCTCTTTCTAAAATTAGACATCACTATAACTTAATCAAAAGATTTTTAATCATTGTCTCTAGGCTTTTTTCCTACACGGATGCATACATTCTAGATTAGTAAGTCTAAAATAAGATTCACTCAAAAAGATAAATAAAAGAGACTGGCGATGGCGTGTATATTAAAGTCATTTTTTTTTTTTTGGCCACACCATGCGGGATCTTAGCTCCCTGACTAGGGATAGAACCCAGGCCGCCTGAAATGGAAGCATGGAGTCCTAACCATTGGACCACCAGGGAATTCTTAAGTCATTTATGATTCTCAAAATAGATCTCACATTGTCATTTGTATGTAAATAAGAAAAAGATTCCCCTTTAAAAACTTCATATAAATAGTGCATATTTTTTAACTGGAAGACAATAATAGCAGGGAGGTGTCACATGATCACCCTTCAACTTCAAAAGCTTTTATAGGATCTAGAAGTGAGAAGAGGTAGGGTAGCAAGGACTCTCTTCCATAAATTATATGCCTATTTCAGCCCGGCATATATACAACAGTGAATCACATTAAATTTCTAAAAGCAGTTAAATGGTAAAGGCCTGTTGGCATTTGCTTATTAAAAAAGTTCATGATGATTCATGTCTGTGTAGGTAATTATACTCCAATTTATTTCACTGGTTTAAGACATTTCTTTCAGGAATAGTTTCTTCAGTTCAAACTTCCGGATGACATGGAGTTCTCTAACGCTTTCTCTTAATGTAAAGAGAATCTGTTTAAACAGGGAATTGAAAGAGCTCCAGGTTACTTAGCAACCATTTAAAATAAAAAAAAAGAAACAAAACAAAACTTTTAAACTGTGAACATGATATTTTTAATTGTTAGATTTGAGGGCCTTAATATTCAACAAATTTAATACACTGTGAGCCACAATGTACCACTAAGTTTGGGGTTTGGGAGGAAGTCCTGCTGAGTATAAAATGAAAAATGGACAAGAATTCCTATGTTCTATGTGCTAAACATATTATTTCTCCCTACTTAGAACAAAAACCACTTATAAATGTACCATTTATCCAGACTGTCACAATAAGCACCTCATTTCTGATATCAAATGTCATGAGAATGCCGCAGTGCTGGGAGGTCACAGGAAAAAATGGTTCTAATACATGTTTTTGCAATAACTAAATTTGAGAGAATCAAGCTAGCCTCATCTATATTGAAAATAGTTTTTTGAAAAACTAACTGCTATAAAGCTGTGAAACTACTTATAGAGCTTCTAAGCTACAACCCAAACACAAAATCAAACTAGTTTTCAAGTTTTTCCAGGAAATCTGGGTAATTTCTTCCCTCATCTTTAAATGGAAATGTTAACACCTGTTTTTAATGAAAATGGAAAACTCTATTAGTAAAGCTCAAAGTGAGGGAAAGAGTAATGGATGAATAACTCAAACACTGAATTAGAGAATTAGTAGAGAATTGTTTAGTACCTATTTCCTGGGTTATTTCTTAAAATGTCTTTTGTAGAATCGTATAGCAATAGTAGGATCATACCTCCTTCAGAAGGCTGGTGATGTACTTTACATGTAAAAACTCTGGAGTCTTGTCTAAATCCATCGATGACCTTCCTTTAATCTCCTTCTCAAAATCCTCTCTGTAAACTTTCTGTTAGATAAGACCATACAATTTTAAATTTAGAAAATATTAGTGACTGTTGAAAAGATAATAGAACAAGGGTTCCCGGAACAAAATTTATGTTTTTCATATATAATTCTACCACCTCTGAGTATTTTATTTACAGGAAAAATAACTCCAACTTTATCATAAATTTTAGAATTCTACCAAACAAAAGCAGGCTCTTCAAGTACACCGGCTCCCTCTAGGAAAGCATTCTGAGAGGGGCTACTTAACATCTCAGACTCTGTTACTGTTTGACATCAGCCCGTTTCAGGAGGAGAACCAATACCACTGGCTATTTGACTGGATCACCTGATTGGTTCACCCAAAAGACAGTGGATCCACCCACTGGAAGAAAATCTAGAGGCATGGAAATCCACTCAAACAAGGGAGAATGAACGTTTATGTCCTCATCGTCCCTCTTAAATGTTAGTCTTATGTGAATTCAAGGAAGACCATTTCTGGAAATTCCCTGGCGGTTCAATGGTTAACACTTGGCAATTTCATTGCCGAGGGCTGGGGGGGGGGGGGGGCGGGGGTTGGTGGGGGGGGGTCAATCCTTGATCCGGGAACTAAGACCCAGCAAGCAAGCCACGTGGCGCAGCCAAGGAAAAAAAAAAAACCATTTCTAAAATGTAATGGAGGCTGGAGATTTTCCTTTAATAATTTTGGCATTGAGAATATTTCTCTACCATCTATGGAGTTGATATGAATCAAGTTACACTGTGAGGAGAATCTTATCTGGAACCTGATAAACTGTTCTTTGGGTAACAGTTCACGACAAGAAATGAAAGGAGATTGCGGAGGGCCTAAATCCATATCCCCATCTGCCTTTTTGACATTGCCACCCTTTGGTTATTAGGCTCTAAATTCTACATTTGAGCTAGGCGTTTGAAAATCAATGGAAACCCAGGATTCATGACTATAAAAACAGTCTCCCTAAATAACAAAAATATCCATCCATGTGAAATATTTATCAGACAAACAAGGGTCCAGATTTTACCAGCTCAATATTTTATTCAAATTGTAACACAAAGATCATACAAATAAATAAATTCTGCATGAATTTATTCCTATTGATACAAAATGAAAAGCTATTTCCAGGATCATTATGTACTTATTACAGGGATAGGTAACTGTGCACAGAAATTCTCCAAACTGTGAGGGAGGATAAGAGAATACACTGTCCCCTCCCCTACATTTGAGTTACACATGGCCATTTACCATTTAACAAACAATTCAGGAATAGCCATGAGAAATAGATGTTCTATAAAAACTAACAGAGCTAATTAAGAAGAAAACACACTGAATTAAAGGAACTACAGACACACCAAAGAACAATGATGAGAAGTGGTCCTCTTTATGTGGAACTAACTGAGATCATAATTATAAAGCTGAATCTAGGGCATTTTGAGGCCAAAAATGACTCTAAAAAATGAAATACAAATATATGTACATTTATCTATTTCTTATTTTTCACTTCAAAAGGCCCTTCTCTCAAAAAAAAATTATTTGACAGAAGTAACTCACTAAGGAAGATTGACGATGACTTGAACTCGCCAGTATATGACTAGAAAATAGAAAAAAACACTGAAGTATGCTTTTTGTAGGAGAGCTCTATTTGTGGAACAGAAGACAAAGAACTTTTCAAAGCCAGATTTAGAGATTTCTTCTAGAAAACACACTGGCTAAATGTACATCTGGCATTAGAAGAAAGTGAGAGAAGCTTAGTTATAGGCTATAACAAAAACATTAGTGGCTTTTCCTGAGTTCATACTTAGCTTTACCTGTGGGAGGCTCTTAAAGAAGCACATGGTCAAGCTTATCCCTTAGGAATAAGAACCGTCTCTTGTATCTACTTCACTGGTCCTGCATTTAAAGACATCTTTCACATCAAACTTTGTCTAAGATTTTTAGATATATTATTTTTCTAGTATAAAATGTATCTGCCAATTTATACAGAATAAATTATAGAGTATAAATCTTTATAGTATAAATGTGGTTCAAA
This sequence comes from Phocoena phocoena, assembly GCF_963924675.1. Taxonomy (NCBI): domain Eukaryota; kingdom Metazoa; phylum Chordata; class Mammalia; order Artiodactyla; family Phocoenidae; genus Phocoena; species Phocoena phocoena. The sequence continues at coordinate 163,450,445 of NC_089220.1, forward strand.
GATATTTTCCATTGGAAGATTTCTTTCTCCTCAAGCCCTGATGAGCAGAAACATAATTGCTGAGCCTAAAATTCTAATAGCCAATGGCTATAATTTAAGGGAAAACATGTCTCAGCCTCTGCAAAGGATAATTCTCCCCGAGTGACAATACCAGAAATCAGAATAGCAAAAATTGAAAGCCAATATTAATGAAAGACCCACACAGTCCACAACGTAAGTTAATTCCACAGCATATAATAAATGTATAACTACAGTTAAACATTAAAGCTGATTTACACCTAATGTCAGAAACAGCCAACCACTGCAGTGTACTTTCTTCTGGACCCACTAAACATTCTGAACCACTCTACTGGTTCCTTTCAATGATAAAACATCAAATTTGCATTAAACAGTTGATGACAAAACAAAGGGACCCACCTCACTCTGCATCTTCTGAGCCTCCTTTGAAGCTTGATATGATGGTGTCTCAACAAATTCAAGCATCGATTTCCCCTTATTTTTCTCATACTCTTCTTTGTACTTAACCTTCATTGAAAAACAGTACAAAAGGCACATAAAGCTCACACAAATAGAGCAAAGTCAAATAAATATATGTGCAAAACCAATCACCCTATCTTCTAAAATCACACTCTTCTGGCCACTTAGGTTGATGACTGGGTTCTCTGTGGTTAATGATATACAATGAAAGTAAACAGGAAATATATGAAAAACCTTAAGGGGTAAAAATGATTTAGAACTAAATAATGTAGTTCTAGGACTTGTATAAGTATTTAGACAGCTGGGATATATAGGTATGTATCATCTACGTGGGGTTACATATGTATACACACATGTTATACACACAGGTATAGGTACATATATAGAGAGAAAGACAAAGAGACAGAGAGGCTGAGACAGAGAAAAAAGGAGAGAGAAAAGAGAGAGAGAGAGAGAGAGAGAGAGAGATTCCCGTGATAACTGAATGCCTAGCAGTAAATCATGAACAAGAAGAAAAACATAGCTGTGATTCTCTCTTTCTGACAAAGGAAAGACAGTGTTCTTTGGGACTGTTGAATTTTTCCGTAGACGCTGAGTGAAACACAGACACAGAGCTTTTATGTGACTTCTTTCAGTTTCACTAAGCATTATTTAGTACTATAATAACATGAATTATTTATTTCAGTTACAACCAATTTCAGTTACAAACTAATAAATTTCGGTTTATAAAACGATCAATATTTTCTATCTCCTGAAAACAAAAACTAGAATTATATTCTGTAAGCTGTCAGAGTGGTCGGCTTTTTTAGCAATATACCTTTTTAAATTAAATTCACAGAAAAGTTTTGATCATGATTCATTTCATTCAGAAATGTATTTTCATTAAAATCCTTAGGTATAATAATTACTTATGAAATTAGTTCTTAAGTTGTATTATAATAATAATTTTAATGGTAATTAAATCCAAAAGAACCTTTTCAAAACTTAGAACTTTGTGGTGGCAGGAAATATAACAAATTTTTAAATTCCTATTTTTAGGAATACTTTTGTTTTAGAGAAGTATAATAGAATGATCGATGAGAGTGTGTGAAGTATAATAACACATTATGTTAGGATAAAATTTTGTGGGGAAAACGAAATAAAAGTAAGAACACAAGAGAAAAACACATACATTTCCAAACCTTAAAGGAAAGCTGGTTTGTATATTTTTTAAATAAATGAAGGTGGATATCACATCATTATGGAATTTATGTTCCATGGGATACATTTAAAAGCGTGATGTAAAATTTTATCTTAATAGATGCTGGAAATAACATCTTTTGCAACCATTGAAATTCAGAACCAAAGAAAAGCTATCAACTTTAAAGTGTGTAAGAAAAAAGATATTTTTAGAGATTTCTTTCAGAGAGTACATAGAATTTCATAGTCGAAAGAAACATTAATGTAGAATACACTGGTAAGATAGTTTTTCCTTTTTAATACACTTATAATTGAACTGAGAAATTATAATGAACTTTGTGCCTAGAAAATTACTTCTGCAGCTCAAAATGACAAATCAGTACACTATAAAATTGAAACTATGAGATATAATCATTTAATTAATTAACTCATAAATTGTAAGTTTTAGCTTGTGTATAGTAACTATAATATTATGAAATGCCTGCATATGAAACATGGTTCAAGCTTCCCCAGCCCAATAAATATAGAGAGTGTAGTGTTCGAGATTTTTTTCACGACACACATTCCTTCCAGCAGCTGCACATTCTCGGTCCAGGTGCCCGGCAGTGAGTGTTACAGGGTCTGGGTTGGGGAGGTCTAATACCTGACTCTGGAGCATGGCATTGCCTTTATGGTGCAGATGTTCCACAGCGTCCGTGTCAAAATGATACATGCCTTTGTTTTCCTCAAAAAGCTTTCTATACTCTCGCTAAAATAGAGAACACGAAAATAAAGTCAGAATAAAAGAGGCTGATGAGAGCAACTAATACTTAGGAATGCAAACTGAAAAACGCAAGCCAACAAGAACTGCAAAGCTACCACCGGGCTCCCATGGCTGGTTGTACAGATTTCTGACCCTGCGCTAAACCGACAACACAAGATAGACCAGCTCTAGGTGGTCAATGTGAACAGCATCTAAAACACTGAAGAGAAGTAGAGGACAACTGGCTGTAAACACAATGTAAAAGAGATTTGCGACACTGAGGAGTGACAACAGAAAACCCGTGACATGTGTGAACAGGCAAAGTGGGCAAAATAAAGGCAACCTGTCCTGCCCTTATTCTAGAACAGAAATGTATTTAATTTCATCTACAAGAAGAGAAGGAAAGAAAAGAAGAAAGAACATAGGAATGGAAAGCTGGAGTCAGGAAAGAAAAATAAGTTGTATACAACGGTTCAGCCCTGAGAACAATTGGGGTTCATAAGGAAAATTAGAGGGTGAGAAATAATTCAACTAATTTTCCTAAAAGGAGAGGGTAGGAAGTGCCTGGAAGAGAAACTGAGGAATCTGGGTATGGTTGGTTGCATTTTTAAGGTGAAGAAACTGGATTAAGACATTATTTAGACATACAGACAAAAAGGTAAATTTGGGGCTTCCCTGGTGGCGCAGTGGTTAAGAATCCGCCTGCAAATGCAGGGAACACAGGTTTGAGCCCTGGTCTGGGAAGATCCCACATGCGGCGGAACAACTAAGCCCATGCACCACAACTACTGAGCCTGCACTCTGGAGCCCATGAGCCACAACTACCGAAACCGGCGCACCTAGAGCCCGTGCTCCGCAACGGGAGAAGCCACCGCAATGAGAAGCCTGCGCATCGCAGTGAAGAGTGACCCCCGCTCGCCGCAACTAGAGAAAGCCTGTGCACAACAACGAAGACCCAACGCAGCCAAAAATAAATAAATATATTTATTTTTTAAAAAAAGGTGAATTTGGAAGAGACCAGAATGGATAAGGATGCCACATTTGTCAAGTGTAGGACTCTAAATACAACAGGCAGCAATAAGACAAAAATTGCTTCCTGATTTTTATCATTGGAGATTGGACACTTAGTTATTTTGCCTATTTGGAAGAGACTTTTAGAGGTAAATAGTAACTCTCAAAGACTTTTAGAGGTAAATGGCAACTCTCAAAGACTCACGTCTACAGAGACTTAAGCTAAAGTTTGTTGCTCCTAAGACAATGAGGATTTCAGTAAAAGTGGCAGAGTGGAGGGCGAGGTAAGCAGCATTTGAAAGGGAGCAGGAAAGAGCTAGGACATTTGGGTCTTAGGAGATGCTCCGTGATCTGAGAGTGAAGCAGGAAGAAGGCCCAGTGCCAGGGATGGGAAGGATGGAAGGTCCAAGTGGCCTACACATGAAAACTGCTTTCCCTGGGGACGCAGCAATGGTCCCCAGAGGCATTTTCAGCCAATTAGGGAACTAAGACATGTGTCTCCCAAAACTCTAACCAGAATACATTAGGGAGGATAGCACCCCCAGGAAGCTCATGAAAATGTTCACACAGTACATCTCAACACAAGAGAACAATCTCTAAATAAATTTTGGCTTCTCTACTAATTTTTTAAAAAAAGATAATTTCAAAGAATAACAGTATACTTAGAGATGCTATAATTTGATTACAAGTTATTTTATAATATATATTTATAAAATAGTTATGAACTGAATGTAACAAGCTAGGATACATTCCATTACTAAGTTAAAATCCAGAACTAATAAAGTCTGGGATAACGGGTATATACTGAGAAAAGGTCAAAAACTACTGTCCCTAACTCAATGATCTATTGTAGTTACAGAGAATTTCAGAAACTCCTATTTTAAAACCAAAACAAAACCACCCTGTTTGAACTAAGATCTGTAAAAGGTTACCAATACTTGCTTTTTCTTATATAATAGTCTCTGTTGCCTCCTAGTGGGAATTATACAGAGTAACACAATATATATTTTTTTAATTTATGCAGTTATAAAAGAAACTGAAAGCTAATAGAGCTCTATTTTCCAAAGGAAAATGTTCTCTCAAAAATTTAATCAGTATGGATGTAAAAACTCATAAGGCACTAATTTTACTCTACACATTACAATTTTTAAAATTATGATTTATATCAAAGACATTCAGAGGTCTTTTAAAAAACAGCCATTTATAACAAACTGACAACTAATTCTGGCAGAATGTCTGTTTAAGCATTCCCTTACTCAATCTTTTATTAAAATTAAGTTGCCTTTATAAATCAACAAAATCCCAATTCTCTTTACATTAAAATTTAAAAGAAGGCAATTCTGATGTACAATAAATTCGAGCCAGTGTAACATCGTGCAACTTTAATAAGCAGAAACTTCAGAGTAACACCTTTTTTGGCTCAAACGTTCTCTTCCATGAAGCAACTGTTCAGTCACAATTCTATGACTGAACGGGAAAAAAATCTATAATCCAGGCAAAAACGACCTGAATGAAGGTTTAAACTTTATAAGTGGTATATAAAACAAGTGGAATATACAAATTTGGTGGGTTTTCTCTGTTGAAGAGAAAATAGAAACAATTACTATTACTGCTTTTCACCACTATTATAAAATAAAGGTCAATTTTTTTTTTTTTTTTTTTTTGCAGTACACGAGCCTCTCACTGTTGTGGCCTCTCCCGTTGCGGAGCACAGCCTCCAGACGCGCAGGCTCAGCGGCCATGGCTCACGGGCCCAGCTGCTCCGCGGCATGTGGGATCTTCCCGGACCGGGGCACGAACCCGTGTCCCCTGCATTGGCAGGCGGACTCTCAACCACTGCACCACCATGGAAGCCCAAGGTCAATATTTTTAAAAAGAAATATTGCCTATGAGTGGCATGCCTTTTTTCTAGCTACCAAATTTTTGAATTACCACCATGATATTTTTGTTGGCTTATTTACACATGAAACCTTGTGTCCTAAGGAAATTTAACCCAAATAGGGATGAGAAAGAGTCCCAGGTCAAATGCTACTGCAATGATCAAACTAGATGAGCAAAGACTAAATATGACGAAAGCAGAGGCTCAGAGCACAAAAACATATTGATTTTTAGAAGCATACCTATGAGTCGTGGCAGAAAATGTATAACTGAAACAGAGCCACTCAAGGAACAGAGGCATGTGTGCAGAGGAGCAAGGGATAAGCATTGAAATGGCAGGACAGCATGAATTAAGCATCCAGGGACTGAGTCTAATTCTGTGCCTGACAGTCTCCCAACCTTCATCCCTGCTCAACAGACAGGAAAGAATAATGGACTGCTTTTCCTCCAGAGACCAGTGATAATTAATTAATTAATTAATCTCCGTGAATACAAATTATTTACACGCAGATTACATTTCAAGCAGAAAAGAGGATTACAAAGTAATGAACAGAGGTTTCAATATATCAAAGCCAAGTGTAGACATTTTTAACCTGAACTGAAGATGTTCTCTCATTATTTAATGGTTTGGGAACCAGGTTTTGACTACAGATTTTTCTCATGTATGACCGTGGGTACATCTCTTGAAGATGACTGTTTTCGCTTTTTCACATTCTTTGCCAACATATCAATACTTTGCCATCAAATCTGTGCCTGACCCAAAGCAGATATATGATAAATTTGGATAATTTTTGAGTAATTATTAAAATAGGCATAGAAATAACTTGAGGTCAAATTAGAGTTCATCATCACCGTGGGCCATTCTGAGATGTAGGAAATACAGGCACAGGTGAGCCAGGGTCATCAGGAATGAGAGCCAGTGAAGTCAGGGTTCAGACGCACTGCGTGCTGGAAACAGCATGTAAGAGCTGAGCTCTGAGGGAATGGACCACTTGGCAGTGGACACAGATATTTTCATCAGGACATGAGGAAATCACCCTCTCCTCCTAGTTGCGCTGAAGAAAACATCGAAACCTTCATAGGAGTAAAAGTATAGCATCAACACAAACACCCTTGAAATTTATTTTTAGAGAAGATATAGTTTAGACTAAGATAACTTTTATGCTACCTACTGAATACCAGACACTCTGCTCTGGCCTGTACAAAATAAAAGATCCCTGACTTCCAAGTGGCTTCAATCTACTACAGAGAAAGAAAGGGGAAGGAGAAAGACAGAAAGGACGCTCATACAAACACTTGGAAGGGTAGCTGTTCAACAAGAAAGTTTGTATTCAAGAGATATTAAAGAGCTAGCTTTGTAAAGCGACAGCCTGGGTGGGAATTTAAGCAAGACGCTACTTTTCATTAAGTGAGTTACTGAGGGAGGAGTGAAGGCCGGGCTCGCCTAAGGAAGCAGGTGTGCTCATGAGCACTGCAGACACATCGGCTCCAGAGACACACACCTACAGTTGTCAACAAACGACCACTTACTCCGCTGAGCATTTTGCTGGTTTTCAAAGCGTGGTTTAAAAACAAGTTTGGGAGATCTGAAACTGGATCATGCATATTTTGAATGTCTTTCTTGTACTTCACCTATGAAAATAACATGGAACAAAATACCATCTAGGAGAAGAAAATATTACGCTTTTGCATTATGGCCATTATTATTTTAAACACAACAATTATTTAACGGGAAATTGACAAATGAATTTACAAGGAGCCACTAGATGGTGCTCATTTACTACGGAATGAATAAAAGAAAACTACAGGGACTTGAAAATATTTTGGTAACTCCTTTTGTTTACTTGGTCAGAAAGGGTGATGTTAACAGAATCAAGTAACTTTAACAGAAATTCTGCTTGCAAAAAATGAAGAAAATAGAAACTTTACTCTTTAGAAATTACCACCATCTTTCTATTATATTTTGTGTCTATTTTAGAGCTTCTGGTGGTTTTCATCCTATTACTATATAGAATGTTTCTTTTCTCTTTAATCAGTTACTTTGGAAACATAGTAATATTAGTAATAATAATAATAAAATGTTAATAATAGAAAACATCAAGCACTTACTGTGTAAGTAAGTAAACAAGTAAAAACTTTTCTGTTTAAACACTTTATATGTATTAAGTAATCTCCACAATCCTAGTAGGTAAATACTTTAAATATCCCCATTTTACAGATGAGGAAACTGAGGCACAAAGATGAAAGCATAATATTAAGTGGTGGAGCAAGATTCAAATCCAGGCAATTGATTCTAAACCTTGAGCTTTCAGTACTGTGCTCTAGGTTCCTTTAAGTATATCCCAACTCTATTTGCTTTACGTTTATACACACACAAAAATAATCAAATAAGAAAAATAAATCATTAAGATATTCCCAAAGGTCCTAAAAGACAGAAACACCTAATTCAATTGCTGGTAACAAAAGCTGGGTAATGAACACAAATTATAATACCTTCTAAACATTAATGAAAATAAAATATACCAAGTCCCAAGGATATGACAGGAGTTGAAAGGTTTAAATGCTCTAACAAAGCAACAGTTCAACAATAGTCAAACTTAACATTTAAAAAGGTACTCTATACATCATTCAATTATAGCAAAGTAATTGATTTTTTTCCATGTTTCTTTTTTTATATCCTTCCTAATTCTCATAAAAAATTAAGACATCTTTTCTTATAAATTGAAACTTTATTTTTAAAGACATGAAATGAAAACAAAACTTATGAAGAGGTATTTCACAGAATTTACATAAGGGATAAGAAAGATATTGTAAGCCATCTCAAGTACAATTTCTGGAAATAGCCTTATGATAAACTACTATGCACCAGGTATACTTTACAATATGCACAATTTCATGCATAATTACATGAGTGAACTATTGTCATAATCACTAATTTATGATACTACACACTACTTTTCTGAAAAACTATATAATCTATTTCTATTCTTGATCGGCTATAATAGTTTTATTAGCAATATTGTTCCTACTTATTAATTAATTAGTAATCAGTAACCATTAATAGTAAATTACAATATGAAATTTTTCTCAGAAAAGCTTCAAGAAAATATGCTTCAGCTTTTTCTAAAATTATTTGTAAATGACCTGATCCTGATTAAGTGTCACAAGTACCACACAGCCAAGTCCGACAAAACAAGAATCAAAATATACTGAAAATAATCTTCTGTGAATTACGAGTCAGGAAGCAGAAAGTAACTTACATTACTCGCCAGGACAGTGGCCAGCTGACTTTGCCTAAAAGAAGTACTTTCAAGAGGATTGTAATGATGTTTCTTACCCTTCATTTCATTATCAAATTTTTCTTTGTATTTAACCTTCCATAAAAGAAACAAAAAGGATAAATTAAATAGCACATTTACCTTTAAGCTTTCAAAGTAACATGTTTGATTTTTAATTACATCAGATAAAAGCTGCCTTAAAAATGTATGATAGCAAACGTTTAAATTCCTGGTATTTCCCCCCACACTCCCCCACCCCCATATAAAGCTTAATTAGGCATAAAGGGTTTTTTTTTTAAATTAAAAAACACCTCTACTTGAACATGGATCATAAATGCAATTAGGCATGAACTCAAATCCTATTAACAAGAATTATACACTAAAATCTGGGGATTTTTAAATGTCAGTTTCCACTCCCGCATTCCTAACATTTATGATCAGTTAGAAATCAAGACCACAAATGTCTTAACATCTACCACATTTAGAAAATGGGTCCTAAATCTCAGAATTTGAATATTAATTTTCCTAAGAGAATTATTCCAAATGCAGGACATCGCTCATACCATGGTTTTTCTCATCATTTCCCATTTGTTCAAAACCTCATTGTTAGGGATTACATTTTCTGAAACATCCTGGGTCTATTTAATGTCATTTTTCATTTCTCTGTTTTAACTCCACAATTGTATTCAGTGGCAGAACCATCTCCAATCTTCACCGTGGATTTTTTTTTTTAAGTAGTCTTAAGGCAACCAAAAGAAGGATTATCAACTTATCGTGTAGAACTATATTTTTCTCCATGAATAGAGAAATATGTGAATGTATGTTATGATAATTAATTAGAATATATATACAAATTCTTTACAAAAATAAAACAAAAATAGCTAGTCTCATTTCACATCCGCTTTTACTCCTGTAGGCAGGAAAGGATGCACAAATCTTAAAAGCAAAAGTAAGCTCTTTTGTCTTCTTGTAATATTTTTTATTATATAATGATTCTTACACTATTTTGTTTTCTTACAACATTCAGAATGCACCTTTATTCTACATCCTAAGCTCTGCCTTGCAGAAACCTTTACAAAAAAGCAGTTTGGGAATGGCTCATGTTACCTCTTTTAATCTAGTGTGTATTGGGGGATGGTCTCCCTCAGGGACACATGCCGCGTTACCTACGAGTGGGAGCTTGTGAAAACCCTGGTGGGAACACTTTTGGAAAATATGTCAAGATGGTTCACAGGGAACATTTTCTGTTGCAGTTCCATTTGCTAATAATAACTTTTGATACTCAGTTTACCTTATAAATTCAAGCAAAATCTCATTCATTCTAATTAGCAGGCAAGGTCTCCCTAAAACAAGAAAAACTTTGATTTTTGAAAATTATTTTATCTTGAAATCAGGGCCAACATCACCAATGGAATAAATTTAGACGTCCTTTACTACTTTCCACAGTAGCTGGCACCAAAGCCAAGATTCTTCCTACCTGGTCCTCCCCTAAACACACAATGCCACTCCTCTGCTGTGGCATTTTTCACAGTATTCTTATCTGTGTTTTTGTCTCTTCTAGGTTTTAGTGCCTGAAAGGTATTCACTTAGTGATGATAGTAGATTCTCTGAACTGACTTCCCCTAGAATGGCACTCCCGATTCAGCCAGATTCACCAACACCTTCGACCTACTGAGGAAAACATGCTGCCTGATGCCACAGTGCCGTAAACACTCTCAGCCCGTAGCTGTTCCCATCTAATCAACTGATTCTGCTATGTAACACGGGCTTGCATCATTTCCTGTCAGTTATTCACAGTTCCCAACCTCAGGCACCATGAGTATCTTACTAGCTATGTATTAGCTAAAAGGCAAAAGTTGAGCACGGAGAGCCCACCATACCGTCTTTGTACCCACCCCTGGGGTTCCCAGCACAATTACACTAAGCCCAGAGGCAACATGGAAGGAAGTGTTACTTGGAAATTAACCTGACACATTCTCATCTGTTAGATAACCTGGCAGCATTTACTCTTTCCAAGTAAATGCCTAATTTCTGAAAAACAATTATCAATCTACACTGTAATGATTCCTTCCTTCCTCGATTCAGTAAACATTGAGCCTGCACTGGGTTCCTACTCTGAGTTAGGATGAGTTCCTACCTGAGGTTGGGAATGCTGATATGACCCTGACACACTCCATCAGGCTTGGAGCCAGTAATCTCTTCCAAAAGCAAACCTGATCAAGTCACATACATGCTTAAACTCACTTCTTATTGGGCTTAGCATGAAGACCAGGATCCCAGACATGGTTACAAGGTTCAGTGGGACCTGGCATTCCCAGCTCTCCAATCTCCCCTTTAATTTCTGTCCTCTGGCCATCCTCGTGTTCTGAAGTTCCTTGAACATGCAGCATGTGCCCCTCTCTGGCCTTCCGTATGCTGTCCCCTCTGCGTCAGATTAATTTCCAAGTCACACCCCCCTCCGTGTTGTGTCTGCTCCTAGTGTAACTGTGCTGAGAACTACAGGGGGTTCAAAGGCAGTCTGATGGGCTCTCCGTGCTCAAGGATGATATGACCTATTTTTGCCATTTAGCTAATACGTAACTAAGACACTCACGATGTCTGAGGTTGAAGAGTATGAATAATTGAAAGAAAACTTGATGGAAGCCAGCACTGCTCAGCTGGATTAATTGATCAGATTTAAATACTTCGGTACAAACAGAACCCTGCATTTTTTCACCTGACGTTTTACGAGACACACTTTTAGTAATACTAACCTATTATTAAAGGTGAGTTTTCCCTGGAAATATAAGGTTAGCCTATTTTCTAAGTTTTGGACATATTTGAATTATCTGTGTATGTCTGCTCTCCCATTAGACAGTGAGCAAGAAATAGATTTTTATTCATTTTTGTATCCCCAGTGCCTGACACACTAGTGCTTTGAATGGATTTGGCACTTAATATATGTTTATTAAAGAAACATATAAATTAAAGAGAAAATGAAAAGCAGTCAACTCTCTATTAGGACTCAGAATGAGTCATACCCTGAGGGAGGTGTTGGAACTATATATACTTCTCTAATTTCCCAAGTCTGTTCCCCCAACACACACCCTCCAGTCATTGATAAATTGGTTTGAACAACATCCTATTAGGAAGAAAAAAATGCAAAAGGAAATGAAAAACAATAGATATAAAAATAACATATTACATCTGTATCATACTTTATAGTTCCTGCCAGACTTTTACTCATTCCTTCAAGAATTATTTATCTAACGCGTACTCTACATCACTTATTATGCTGAAGAGTTCTATACTGAAGAGATTTGGGAATCGGGCGGTAACTGTCTTCAAACATTTGCAAAAACAGAAAAATAGCATTTGTTCTAGTACAAAAGGTAAAGCTAGTATTGATAGGTAGGAGTTGTAGCCAACGAGATTTCTGCTGGTTATAAGGAAAATCTTCCATCAGCTGAGCTGTCCACCAGTGGAACAGCTTTCCAGTTCTGTTTTCCCCTTCTGCTTTCCTGCTTCAAATCACTGCTTCCTACCTCCTCCCAACGTTCACCTGAAATTTTTCCACACATCTTGCATCTGCCCAAATGTAACTTCTTTCTGAAAGCCCTCTCTGACCCTCTAAACTATAATATGTACTGCTGATATATTTTTTGAAGCACCCCCAATTTACCTGGTCACTCATCACACATTGCTGCAATTACCTGCAAAACTGTCTCTGGTGTTGGTCTTCCCCATTAGACTCTGAGCTTGGTGAAGGCATGGGCTATATTCTGTTCACCCTTGAAAATCTAACCCCAAGCATAGTGTCTGGCATGTAGTATCTGGTTCAGTAACTGTTTTGTTTGAATGAATAAGTGGATGGATTACACTGAGAAGGGATTCTTTCATTGAAAAGCAGGACCAGGTAACTTTCATGGTGTCTCCAAATTTTGCAATAGCCTTGTAATAGATCTTTATGAGAACTTTATTCTTAAAGATTTCTACCACCGTTATGCATTGGGTTACACACCCTAAAATTTGAATTTTAAAATGCTGTCTAACCTTTCCAGGTTATTTCTGTAGCATGAGATTAATTATTTAAAGTGTATCTGTCATTCATGTACTTCTAATGAGTTTAATAATAAGCGAAGTGCTATGAAATTTATCTTATTTTAACCTTCAGAACTCTGTGTGATCTGACTTAAAAGATACCTAAAGAACAAAAATGCAAGAATTTCCCTCATTAATTAACCAGAAAGTAAAATAACTGAATTACATAAAAAACATATTTACCAGACACTGATACCAACTGTTTCTTATCTTGCTGTAAGGTTTGCACATAAATGAACTAAGAAAATAGCCAAATAGTTTGGTTCACTCACTGGTTCACTCACTAACTTCACATACACACCGAACATTCTATCCTACTTTCAACCCACAGTTCACACATCTGAGTGTCGACCTGCTCACGCACACTCGCTTCTGCTAAGGGATCAAGGTAATGCTTTCCTTTCATTATAATGGGTGACTCAACCATGGAACAAAGTATCTCCCTTCCAGTTTTAAGACCATTTGAGACAAGAGGAAATAGGTGTTGGGTGATTTTGCTATGGTTTTAAGGCACAATGTTACCCCTTATACCTAAATCAATCACTGGAAACAAATGAAAAGTTATACCTATGACTGATTTTATTCACATTATGAATATCATATCCAAAAGTTAATGACTACCAACTTTTTAAAAAATATAGGTTAGGTATATGGGATGAAACTCCTAGAAGTTTTATAAAGAGTTTTAACAGACTTAGCAGAACTTTCAGAGGTACACACTACAGAAAAACACTAGAACTGTTCAACCGCAATGATAGAACTTAACCTAGTTCCTCATAACCGCCTCTGAACAGGGCTGTGTTTCAACAGTCAAAGCCTGACTTCCGATCTCGGTAGTTCAAGCTTTCAGCACAAGGAGTGCTGGGCTTGGTGACATCACCTGTGGCTCGGTTTCACACAGTGCCAGAAAAGCAGGCAAAAAGCAGACCCTGAACGGAAGCTTTTCATCATAGTCACAGAAACACATGCCAGGAAAGAAGTGGATAAGTGCACTTGATTATCAGGGAAAGTGAAAAGTAAACACCACCACAATGCCGCACATCCACGGGCATCAATGCCTCCAATTTTGGATGAAACTGAACTAAAAGCTGTTGAGGAAGAGAGTAAGAACGGATTTTTATGTGGAATTCATCATAAAATCCATGTGTTTAAGTCTGAATTTTACCCAAAATATACTCTGCCCTTATTTTCATAATAAAATAATACCTTACTGACTTTGAACCAAATGTGAATGATCTAGAGAAATTTGTTTAATCAGTCTCTATGTCATTCTTGAAAGCCTAATCTGTGCCATGAACGCCATTAAACCCTGTCCCCCACAGAGCCTGCTGAGTGGTAGTGAATAGATGTTTAAAACACACACATGTACATTTACATGACTAATATACATTGTGTTAAGGACTGTAAAGAAAAACAGAAGGGGAACAGAGCGATATGATTTAAATCAGCAAGTCAAAGACGTGACATTTAAGCCAAAAGTTGGGTGGAAGGAGGTTGGAAGGGAGAGTGCTTGCCCAGAAGGGAGAATGGGAGATTCTCCAAACCAGTTAATACCCCTTTACAAGTTAAGGACAATACTTACTATTATATTTTAACATCAATCTGATTAGTAATTTTAGGTTTAAAACCCTCTCTTACCAATACATCAAATGCAATTTTAGAGGAAACACTAATTACTATAAATACAAAATTTTCTTTGATATTATAAAACTAAAGGAATTCCATTCATCACATAGACAAATTCCAATTCATAAATTAAGATGATCTATGAATATGAAAACAAAATAACCAACTCTTAGAAGAACTTTTTTAAGATGATGACTTCGATAATTACTGCCCTAATATCTGAGATACTTATAAATACACCCATCTCTTTATCTTAGCACATGAGATTTCACTTTCACTTTTCACTGATTTTCTTTTAATTACTTGACCATAATTTTATGTGCCTCCTAGACTTTACAACTATGGGAGCAAAGCTATTGTACAAGTTAACATAGGAAGAGTTTTGTTTCCATAGCTTTTTCCAGGTTCAATCCCACAGAGCTCAATTTCCAGGTAAAATGGGAGAATTGTGCCCTCTTGCTTTCTCTTTCTGTCTATTCAGCAGGGGTGTCTTATCTCTCCACACCATGGGCACTGCCCCGTCATCGCCTTCCCTCTCACAATCCGGGTGCTCTCTTACTCTTTCTGTTCTGCATCTTGCATCCTGCCCCTAGCTTCCCAGCTTACTGCATTCCTAAATTATTTCCCTTCTACGTATCTACTTGCCTTCGTGGGCTCCTATATTCACAATCTCATTAGCTTAGGAGCAAGAGAATACATGATCTCCAAAGTCGTCAATAAAAATAAGAAACTACACTTTCTGCCTTTATTTCTAGTCAATGCACCTGAAAATACAAATGAACATACCAAGTTCATTCCAGAAGTCCTATATATTCATCTGCCCAGTTTTTCCCTTTTCTAATGGGTTTGTACACTGTGAGATCAGCAAAAATGTCATAAAAAAACAAAGATGACAGATACAATATAACCTGCAGATTACAATCTGCTTAGGCATCTGATAATTCAGTTATTAAATGACTTGAGATTTTTTTTTTTTAAGTCTGCCTAAGAACCCAGGTAGGATCAAATGGTAGGATTTTTGGTGACTGCATTTGAAATGTGAAACTAAAAACTCAAATACTAAAACTTTCTTCTAAGGACTCTCAAATAAGATTGTGAAGGAATGAATTTAAGACCAGAATCTAAGGGCCAGTCAACTACTTCTGCTTCATTTTGTGCATGAATTCATGTAAAAAATGCAGAGTAGAAAACTATTCCGAATAGCCACAGTAAAGTTATTCCTGGGAAATGATGCAGTGTTTCTACGGGCCAGGCAGTGTTTTAAGCTGCTCCCGGTAATTCATTTAATCCTCAGGACAACCCTAAGAAGCAGTATTGCTGCCATGCCGTCTTACGGGCCAGGAAACTGCAGATGGAGAAATTAAGCCATCTGTCCAAAGTCACTCAGTGAGCCAGCGGCAGGACCAGGAACTCAGGGTCCAGGTCCACAGCCCATTTTCTTAATTACTCAGCCAAACTGTACTGCTTTTCTAGAACCTGCCACTTCTCCTACACAACCGATAGGAACTCTTTGCCCCCAGAAAAGGCTGAAATTGTAAGAAGTCAGAAAATCTAAAGCGATACCGGAAGAGTTGTCAGGTCTGTGCCAATATTCCCTGCTCTTCAATGAGTGTTATTTGGGCTGAGAAGAGCTTGGAGTCACGGCCCTTCTCAGGCCCTCCAAAGCTAAGAACATAGTAGGTCTTCTCATTTTTTCAGATAGTATTTTATGTTCCTCAGTTAGATTTTACAGCTTTCCTCTTTTACATCTCTCCACTTTGAAGTATAATCGAATTAAGACTTTTGCAACTTGAGGAATGGACATTTTCAAAGTTGAAAACACTACACATGCATAAAAATTACTGTTTGTCATCACTGACTTTGCAAATGTTACCTTTTTCCATTACAAGAGTTGTTAATTTTTATATAGTCAAGCATGTCTAACTATTATTTTATAGCTTCTGGTTCTCCAGTTTTAAGAACTCTGTTATCCCTATGTGGTATATATAGTCTCTTGGATTTTCTTTTAAGGTTTAAAATATTTTTTTGGTTTACATTCACATCTTTAATCCATCTGGAATTCATTTTGTAGATGGTTTAAGACTCAGGTCCAATTTTATTTTTACCCAGATGGATGGCCAGTTATGTCAGCACCGTTTATTAACTAATACAACTTTTTCCCACTGACTTGAACCAACACTTTTATCATATATTAAATTCTTATACACATTGGAACCTGTTTCAGGATTCCCTAGTCTATCCTACTGATTATTTTATCTCTTACTATATCAATCCCATATTGATTTAATTTCAGTGGTTTTATACTATGTTATGGTAACTCACAACTTAAGTTCTCCTTCACTGGTCTTCACTTTCATACTTTTAAAGGCTATTCTCAGGCATTTCCTTTCCATTCAAACTCTAAGATCATTTACCCATACTTCAAAAAAACTGTTGGATTCTAATTGAAATTGCATGACATTTATATATTAATTTTGGGAAAACTGAAATTTTTATCTATTGAGACGTTCAGCCAAAGATATGGCATGTCTTTACACTTTTTCAGATCCTTTTTATGATTTCAATGTTCTCTTCATTTACATTACCTCTTTTTTACTTTGTGATTAAAACATTTAAAAATTGAGAAAATTGCTATTTTTCTTACTAAGTTAAAAGTTCTGTGTATGCGTGTAGAGATAGAAATTTAATTATTCTTCTAATCTAATTGATATGACTATTGCTAAATTCTAAAAATCCTAGGAAATGTGACAACATGGCTGAACTCATAGAAAAAGGTTAGAATTTGAGCCAGGAGAAAAGAAAACTTAGTTTTATGCTTAAAATTGGACTTATTTTATCCCTTACTGAAATTTACAATTATTGTAATCCTATCTGACATGGTTACAGAAACATTATCTTTACGTATTCTTGCAATTAAAGACATTACCTAAAGTAAAGTATCTTCCAGTGCTGCTAGAAACAAAATCTCTGAATAAAATCATTGTGGAATCATCACTAGACTCTTACTTGACTAGAAAGTTTAGAAGCTTCCACCGCATGTTCAAAATCTGGTCTTCCAATTACAGCAGGCTCTTTATTCATTACTCCTTGCCCTTTCTTGTATTCAGCCTAAAATGAATAAATAAGAGAATGTTGACTATTTCTACTTTCCAATGAAAAATTACATTGATAATAGCCAAAATAAAATTGACCCTCAGTCCATAAAAAATGATCCTTACAACTCACCAAATACTAAAATGCTGACTGCTAAGAAGAAACTGATTTTATAAAAACAACTTTTTTGTAGTAAAATAATTACTAAGTTTGAGTCCATGAATCCAGTCATCACCATCATTGTGTTTATTTTATCCAGGAGAAATTTCTAGATAATTGAGACCCTGCATTCTGCATACAGATGTCTTCCGGCTCTGTTTAGTCTTAGGAACTGATCTAACCCTGTTTGGTAAACATGCAGTTGAATTTAGTAAACAAGTATTGATTTTTTAAGGTGAGTATAGCCTATGTTACTCAAATATTTGGTTCAAGTTAAGTAATCATTTTTAATCAGGATGTAAGGTATGTTTAAGTAAAATGGTATTAACCAAGAAGGATGTCTTAGGGAAGATAAAAACAGCCATGATGGGCTTCCCTGATGGCGCAGTGGCTGAGAGTCCACCTGCCGATGCGGGGGACGCGGGTTCGTGCCCCGGTCCGGGAAGATCCCACATGCCGCAGAGCAGCTGAGCCCATGAGCCATGGCCGCTGAGCCTGCGCGTCCGGAGCCTGTGCTCCGCAGCGGGAGAGGCCACAACAGTGAGAGGCCCAAGTACAGCAAAAAAAAAAAAAAAAAAAAAACAGCCATGATGTATAGGAAATGTGCATTGGTAAATGCGGACCAAAGAGAACCTGCACAATTAACAGCAACAAGATGGAAACAAGGCCAAGTGAAGTTCTTTGGGACAAGGTGAGAGATAATATGGGACCAGACGAATGACAAACTTGATTCTCAGGCTCAGACGTTTGAATGTTATCTTATGCCTGAATAGTACTCATTTTTTTAAAAGCATGACAACAGAGCCATGGTCAAGTCAAGTCTGATCAGTTTCTGCACATATCCAAATAATCTACATAGTGAAATGGATAATTCAGATGAAAAAATTGAGATGTCATCAATTCAGATTGATTAATTTCACTAACTAAATTAACCATCCAACAACCAAAGCCACTTTGTCTCCTGCAAAAATGAGAAATCAATTCTGCTCAAGATAAGAAAGAGAGATTACATTGCTTATGATCTTGGAGATCTGTGTCGCCATCTTGATGTCTGGTCTGTCAAGCTCCGCATTATACATGTGGGTGTCCTGCACATCTTTTCTATAAAAAATCTGATCAAAGAGACAGTTTTGATTGAAAAAGAGAAAACAGAAATGAGTAGTTTCATATAGCTGCTAGCCTCAATGTCCATAACATAATTTATCCTTGCCGTAATCTTCTAAGAAAGCCACTGACCCTAAGTTTTTTTTTTTAATTTTTATGTGCAACATTTATTTGGATAACTATATTCTCTTTTTACTATGCCAATGCCTCACTAACATTTTTGCATATGAACTGAATTTATACAACATAAAAAATATAATCCCAAGACCTTGGCACAGAATCAATCTTATAAGATTTTACATATACCATCCTTATAAGCATGTCATTCTGTGTAAGTGTATATGTGCATATTTACATACAGAATATCCTCACCAAGGGCGTTAACTTGTCTACCACACAGTCTTGACCCCCAGGGCATACAGGATAAGCTCCAGCACACGAATATGGAAAATCATTTCCTGGGGTGAGGGTATGTGAAACTCTGGAACTCTCCAGCTCTTTCACCCTCCCAACCACACCTTTATCTTCCTTTTCTGATTGGACTCTTCAAATGCCCCTTATCTGGGAGGCCTAGTGATGGGTACTGCTAGTTTTATTCTAGTAAATATCACTGCAATGACTTGATCCTCCAACAATAAAAGGATCCACACTAAGGAATATTCATCCTCTGAATACACATTAGATACAATCAAACCAAAGTGTGGAAAATAGAGATTTAAAGAGAAAAATATATATAAGTTTTGCCAAACATACTTTAGATGACAGTGGTCGTTTACATTAACTTGACTAACAAATGAGAGGAGAGACCAGAAGCCAACTCATATAATCCCTGATGGGCAAACATCTCACTGTCTATCTGCTTCTCTATTTCCTGAGATCGGTCATGAGCTGAAGAAATATTTATCTATTTGCCAGATGGAGTTCTATGTGGCAAATTCACCAGTGGATGGCTAGTCAACTTGTCCATTACATTAGATTCTATTAAATGTATAATGCAAAGCGTGTAGTAACAGTCACTTTTAAAACCCATCTTCACTTTTTCAAGATGTAAAAGGTAGAACACAGAAATGTACAACTGAACATCTATACAAAATGCACAATTAATTGCATTTGTACAAAACGAGTATTTCTAACACTGCCTGCAAGCTTTCTGCAATAGCATCATCTGGGGTACTTATTAAAATTTTTAGATTCCTGAGATCCATCCTCAAACCTCTGTAACAGAATTTTGGTAAATGGGGCCCAAGAATCTGGATTTTAATGAATTCCCCAGTTGACCACTATGAATCAGTGCTCTGGATAATATCAGTGTATCTTGTTATTTTCCTTTCAACCTTGCAGCGTTAAAAAAAATTGGTACATTTTTATTTCTTTCAAAAATAATATCAGTTGTAAGAAACGATAATGCATTAAAACTTTCACAGGATCCCTAATGCATTGTATGATTTTATTTCAATGAAGCATATGTATATATACTTCTGTTTAAGAGCTTGCACTGGGACTTCCCTGGTGGTCCAGTGGCTAAGGCTCCGTGCTCCCAATGCAGAGGGCCCGGGTTCAATCCCTGGTTAGGGAACCTAGATCCCGCATGCCACAACTAAGACCTGACGCAGCCAAATAAATTAATTAATTTTTTTTTTAAAAAAAGAGCTTGCATTGGCCTCACCACCCACTACTTTTTAAACTATGTTTATGATCATGAACCTGTCTGACAAGTGAACACAGCTTAAATATAATTAGCGTAATTTTGGCAAGAACATCTGTTTCCTTCACTACTTGCATTTTCACAGGCTTTACCTTAAGCAATTTTAAGTAGGTTTTGTGCACACCGGTAGCAAAAGAAACAAAAATAATCTGAAAACTGAGTTATTTTGTTGGGTGAGTTTAAAATCTTCAGGGATTTAAAATAAGCCAATTTTGGCTGGTTTCAAAAAGCAACACACTCATCTACAAATGATGGCCAATCAACCTCAGCCTGCACCAAGTTAAACACAAACTGTGTAAACAAAAACGGACTCTCAGGTGAAAACAAACCAAAATTATTACCCAGCTACAAGACTAACTGTTTCTAAGTTACTACATTCAGATGAAAGCCGTAGGGGGGGATGTCTTTTTGTTTAGAAAAGAATGAGGGTAAAAATGTAAACCCTTACTTTTTGAAAAGAGCTGCAACCTTTCAGAAATCTGTGCTTTACATGGGTTACCTAATTATATGCTGTCCAGCCTAATGGCTGCGTGAAGAGAGGTGAACAGCACAAAGGCGGCGGGAGCGGGACAATGAATAGGGCCCCATCATCCATGTAAATTGCAAATTAGAGGCCAGCATATGTGACTCAAAACAAATATTAAGATTGACATGAGCTGCACATTCAAACAAGCGGACACCACAGAGCCACGCAGGAGAAAAGCCCAGGAGCCTGTCTCTACCGATCTCCCAGAATATCGAGGCTTGAGGTCATCCCACAGGAACGGGGGCTTACGCCGAGGGACATGGAGAGCGGCAAGCTCCTGATTTTCGCTAGCTGCAAGGATACCTGAACATCGGAAACAAGGTTACCCGAGCAGATTAGGCATCTTCCTCCACCTAACCTGTTACTTAGGGCCAAGGGAAGCTCATCTGACATTTCTCCAATGTCTGCAACATGTGTTTGCTCCCTTCCTCAGGCCGTCACAACTGAGGAAGAATAAAAATGTTACAGTGGAAGAGAGGTTTGTCAGAGGAAGGGCAAACACACATACACTCTTTTTTTTCTGAATAATCCAAACCCTAAATACTCGCTGTGTTGAGACAACGACGACAGATGGGACCCCATTCTCCAGGCAGTCTTCTCAAGACGAGATGGTGTTCTATAAAAAACTGTTTTGAATAAGAAGAAAGACAGAGATTCCTGAAAATCTCTGAAAATTCCTGAAAATCAACCCAGGAAAGGTGCAGGCCTGAGGGTCAATGACTGATTTTGCCTCGTTTTATTTAATGTTTTCTTCCCTATCGTGTCCTCAGAGTAAGAGAATGAAAAAGAAGGCCGAGGGAGGAGAAGTGAAAGGGGGAGGGAAGAAAGAGGAGAAATAATAGTAATAACAGTAATAATAATTGTCATTTTAGGCCATTTATTATGTACCAGCTACCATATTAAGGACTTAACATTCACTGTCTCACTCACACATTTCTTAAATGTATGACTATAATGATTTATATCCATTAAACCAAGTTCCCTTTATGACTCTTCTATTTCAAACTTTTTCTTAATTTTAAACTAGTTATTCTCACTAATGAACATTAGAATAATCCTAGTAAGTTCCACATAGGAAACAAATGGAATTTTAATGGGCATTGCACTAAACCCACCAAAATGATATCTCAACAAGATTTCAGTCTGTTCACAGGAGAAGGTATATTTCTACATTTACTTAAATCTTTTATTTTAGCTTTCAGTGAAGTTTCATCCTTATCTACTATAGGTCCTATACAGGAAAATACAATCATTATCATTTTTATACATTTATTTTGCACTCAAGATAAACTGCTTTATCTTTTTAGTAGTATATAATATTTTCACAAAGACTAGTTATGGTTTCTTCCTCAGGAGCACCTAGAATTATTACTGTACATGCTTGATCTCTTCCTTCCGCCTTTTTTTACCCCACTGAATTTATTTCCTTGCCCTTTTCCACATATCTGGATCATTTTCCTAAATTATTCCTTTGTAGTGGACATGTGTTAATTTTTAAAAAATCTGCCTAGCAGCATTATTTATTTGGAAACTGCCTCTCCCTCACTCCACGTGATCTAGCAGGGCCATCAAAAGCAGCCTTCCTGCCTAGTGACAGGAGTGGCCATGTGACAGGTTGTCCAATCAGATACCCCAACCCTTGGGAAACCATGATTAAATCGAGGGCAGACACATAACCAAGCAAGGCCAGAGTCATTGATGGATCTGAGGCTGGGGGAAAAAAGAACTGCTGTCCTTTCCTCTGGGATCAGTTGCTGTGAGGATGATTTAATTTTGGAAACACCAGCCTTGAGACCAGCTAGACAGAGTTTGTCTGCAAGTGAAGTCATACAGAAGCAAGCAGAGCCAATAGATGGGAAGAGAAGGAGAGTCCTCGTGACACTGTGGAGCCTTTGGAGCCAGTTATGCCTGAAGGTAGCTTGAATTTCCCAGTTACCCAAACCAATAAATTCTCATTTTTCACTTGAGCCAACATGAGATGGATTTCTGTTACCGAACCTAGAAACTCCAAATGCAGCCTCCATTTCATATGTTTTTCTGCAGTGTCAAATCTGTTCTTTTTTGCCTCCAATAAAGATTTTAATTTTATCACCTGAAACTAACACAATATTGCAAATCAACTATAGTTAAACTTTTTTTTAAAGATTTTAATTCTATCGTGGGAGGGAGGGAGACGCAAGAGGGAAGAGATATGGGAACATATGTATATGTATAACTGATTCACTTTGTTATGAAGCAGAAACTAACACACCATTGTAAAGCAATTATACTCCAATAAAGACGTTAAAAAAAAAAAAGATTTTAATTCTATCAAAATCTGTCATTGAATTTCCTCCTTATCTCACCATGTTCACTTTCTCCCTCAGGTTGTATTTTCACCTCATTTCATTGTCTTTTAATCTCAGCTTATTCTCCCCCTTATAATCTTTCTACTCCTGTTTCATAAGGCCACATCTTTTGCATGTATCCTACAGTCACGCCGAGTGTCCCACGTGCCAGGCACTGTTCTAAACACTTTAAACACATTAATTTCTTAAATCCTTACCCCTCCCTTGCTGTGCTCGATTGTCTGTACTCAACTGGGCTCTATCAACACTCCCTCCCAAGGCTAGAACTAGTTATCCAGAATCCCCTTCCTTGTATCGTTCTCTGTTGGACTTGGCCAATAAGAGGAACTTTCAATTAGATATTGAAAATGGAAGTGAAATGGCTGCGTTTATTCTTCACGTACAGCCAGACACATTGAGCAAAGGATTCCCAGTGACTCTGCAGCAAAGCTCTTCATGTTTAGACAACAGTGATTTGAGATTCTTCAATAGGTGAGTTAATAAACTAGAGAAAAGCAAAACCTCCACCATGATGGTCCATACAGTGAAATTCAAGCACTTGGAGATGCAAAGATTGAGAGCTGAGGGATGGCAGGCAGGATGGAAGCCACAGACAGACACACCTGTGAGGCTAAGGGCAATGTGAGCAGACAGACTAAAAGAAATCAAATCCAACTGGCCCCGAACTCATTCATTCCCTTTGCTACTCTGGTGAAGGTTAAAATGATTCTTGGTGAGAAGAAACTAGACAGGATAGGTATGTAGGACAGAAGTAAGTAGTGTAAACTATATTCAGTCATAATCTCAAAACATCAGTCCAGTCAGCCTCAAGAAATTCTTTTGTCATAAACTCTTACATTAGAGAAGCCCTCCAAGTGTCATCAAGTAGTCACATGGACTGGAAGTTCTATCTTAATAAGACTTATTTCTGTTTGGGTTTGCTGCATGTAAGAAACAACTAAATCATAAATATTATTTTTAAAGGAAAATATAAACCTTTGAAATAAAAGTAAATGCAGGATCTGATATTCATCAGAAAACAAAACTGTTTTTCAATTTTCTGAACAGTGGAGTAAAATATAGAGCTGTAGCTAACAGTCTATCATTATTAGCAGTATTATCATTGTTTATAAAAGCATTTCAGAGTTGACAGAAGTTTTCTTATACATGATTTAATTTTATCACCACCACAGTCTTGTGAAGAAAGCAGGATAGGTACTACTAACTATTCTGCCTTAGAGATGAACAAAATACTAATATACCTATTTTAATACTGAATTCTAAAAGCGCTGTTATTTTAAGTCACATCGCGGAATCACAGAGTCACAAATGTTTTTCCAGTATCATTTAACTGATTTATCCTTAAGATTTCTCTCTGTCTGATGGAATAGAAATTGTCTGCTTATTAGGTTTCTTTTTTTAATATTTACT
Organism: Phocoena phocoena; assembly: GCF_963924675.1. NCBI lineage: Eukaryota > Metazoa > Chordata > Mammalia > Artiodactyla > Phocoenidae > Phocoena > Phocoena phocoena. The sequence goes on from NC_089220.1 coordinate 163,475,061, forward strand.
GGAGTATAATTGCTTTACAATGTTGTGTTAGTTTCTGTTGCACAACAAAGTGAATCAGCTATAAGTATATATATATCCCCACATCTCCTCCCTCTTGAGCCTCCCTCCCACCCTCCCTAACCCACCCCTCTAGGTGGTCACAAAGCACTGAGCTGAGCTCCCTGTGCTATGCAGCAGCTTCCCATTAGCTATCTATTTTACGTTTGGTAGTGTATATATGTCCATGCTACTCTCTCACTTCGTCCCAGCTTACCCTTCACCCCGTGTCCTCAAGGCCATTCCCTACATCTGCATCTTTATTCCTGCCCTGCCACTAGGCTCATCAGTACCATTTTTCTAGATTCCATATATGTGTGTTAGCATACGGTATTTGTTTTTCTCTTTCTGAGTTACTTCACTCTGTATGACAGACTCTAGGTCCATCCACCTCACTACAAATAACTCAGTTTCGTTCCTTTTTAAGGCTGAGTAATATTCCATTGTATCTATGTGCCACATCTTCTTTACCCATTCATCTGTCGATGGACATTTAGGTTGCTTTCATGTCCTGGCTATTGTAAATAGTGCTGCAGCGAACTTTGTGGTACATGACTCTTTTTGAATTATGGTTTTCTCAGGGTATATGCCCAGTAGTGGGATTGCTGGGTCGTATGGTGCTTCTATTTGTAGTTTTTTAAGGAACCTGCATACTATTCTCCATAGTGGTTGTTATCAATTTACATTCCCACCAACAGTGCAGGAGGTTTCCCTTTTCTCCACACCCTCTCCAGCTTTTATTGTTTGTAGATTTTTTGATGATGGCCATTCTGACTGAGGTGAGGTGATACCTCTTTGTGGTTTTGATTTGCATTTCTCTAATGATTAGTGATGTTGAGCATCTTTTCATGTGTTTGTTGGCAATCTGTATGTCTTCTTTGGAAAAATGTCTATTTAGGTCTTCTGCCCATTTCTGGATTGGGCTGTTTGTTTTTTCTGATATTGAGCTGCATGAGCTGCTTGTATATTTTGGAGATTAATCCTTCATCAGCTGCTTCGTTTGCAAATATTTTCTCCCATTTGAAGGTTGTCTTTTCGTCGTTTATGGTTTCCTTTGCTATGCAAAAGCTTTTAAGTTTCATTAGGTCCCATTTGTTTATTTTTTATTTTATTTCCATTACTCTAGGAGGTGGGTCAAAAAAGATCTTGCTGTGATTTATGTCAAAGAGTGTTCTGCCTATGTTTTCCTCTAAGAGAAAACTTTTTATTAATGTTAAGAAAGTACATATATCATTCTTGAAAAGAACATTATGTCTCTGGTTTCCCCTGCTGGATACTTCTTTCTAATACACATTGAACTGATTACCAATATGGCATTTTGGGAAAGTTTACCACTCTAATTTCATCACAAGTCTATACAGACCACATTATTTATAAAACTTAAAATGGCAGTTTAAAATTTGTTTGACTTACTTTAGGAGTACTGGACTTCATGTCTCTGATAAGATTCATGAAAACTATTAATGTTACTGGGGTTTTCATTTCAAGCCCATCTTTAGGGGGAAGTAACAGGATAGAATATCTCCAGTTCCTCTAATTACATTAGAAAAAATTTGGCAGGGGTACATCCCTGAAGATACAAAAAAATTTAGATTGGCTCTTTTAAATCATTTTTTGACTGCAGTATCAAAAAGATAGGTAGTTAACTGGGTTCAGGAACCTTCTGAATATGCCCTTCTAACCTAAATGCTTCTTAATATAAATTTCATATTGATTTGGCCTTTTTAGAAATCTCATCTAGTTTCATTGTTTTGAATTAACTATGATATCACCCTAAACTTTTTTTTTTAGTATCTTTATTGGAGTATAATTGCTTTACAATGTTGTGTTAGTTTCTGCTGTACAACAAAGTGAATCATCTATATGTATCACCCTAAACTCTTAAATCACCCTTTAAAACTGAAGGAGGACCAAACAGAACTAATATTTTATGGACTGGCTCTTCTACAGAGCCCTTTACATATCATATCTCATTTATCACTTGCAAGAGCCCTGTGAGATGGGTATCATTGCCCCAACTTTACAGATGAAAAACAAAAACAAAAACAGATTTGGAGACATTTGTAACATGTCCAAGGTCATCCAGGCAACATGTGGCAAAGGAAGCATTTTAACCCTGGCCCGACTCCCAACTCCTTTTCTATCATATGTGACAGTGGAGGATATTATGAGAAATAACTTTTTCCTGTTCCATGATCATTGAATTTGGGGTGAAAGAAGAGACTACTGCCCCCAGAATACTCTTCCCCTTGGAACGCTCAGTTATTCAGAGGTGGAAATTCAGTTGGCCAGTCAGGAAGAATCCTCTCCCACACCCTGCTTATTCACATCTCCAAAGGCATAAGGGACAGTAAGGTTCTGAAAGAAAAATGATTCCATTTGGCCCATTGATGATTGACTCCATTTGGCCCATTGAAAAGTTTGACCAAAAAGGAGGTAGCAATTAAAAGCTATTAACTGTAATCATCCCAGTTTCTTGGTTCTCTAACAGATATCAGAAAGCTGACTCGATTTTGGTGGAAACATAAAAAGATAAGCAAAGATGCTGACATGCACTCTTTCTAGGTAAATCAGATGCACATGTGACAACGTATTTTATTTTAAATTAAATTAAGTCATTAATAGGCAAAGTGACATTCCGCATCATGAAAAGGTAACCCTATTAGTTAAATTCTCTGCAAATGAATTTCATTTTACTGAAGTCTTCTGGGAGACACAGTTTTGTCTTTCACGGAGATGCTGCAGCCTCACCTACTGAACCAAGAGACGTACTTGCTTTCCTGTGGTTTTCAAGACCCACGTTTAAATTTCATATCTTTGGGACAACAGATGTATTATTCTAAGTGACTTGACTCTAGGGGAATATCAACTACTTCACAGGTAGAATACAAATATCATTCTCCCCTTAAATCTGAGTAAACAGTCTTAAACACTTTCTAAATCCTATTATATGTACAAACTTTGCATGTAAAGGTTGAGCCAAGCAGGCACAGGACTGTAAGTAAATACATGCTTCTCCCATAAGTACACAGTATTGAATGGAGGAGAAAAGGGCTTTATACTCTATTCCCTCAATCCCTCAATCAAAGACTTTTTAAAAGAAAAGGCAGAGTTAAAATAATAACCTCAGGTCTATGATAAGGAACTTCCGTATTTGGATTTCATTGAATTTTAGCGTTAGAAAGGGTCTCCCCAGGAGCTGTGTAATGCCAGCCATCTCCCCAGACCACCAGACCACCTTCGAAGCCACGCCATCTATGGGAGTTCAAAGTTTCTTCCGCTCCAAACAGTGGAAGCTCAGGGTCCAGTTTTTCCTTCTTGCAGATGCACTGGATCCACTGATCTGAATTCTAATGATAACCTATTTTGCCCTACATTTTAAAATTTTCATTTAAAATCTTGACCAATAACCAGTGGCCTTCAAGAGGGAGGCAGCAGGGTGTAACGGAAAGAGTGGACTAGGGAGTTTGATTCTTTAGTCTCATTTTCTTCATCTGCAAAATGGGAATCAGTACACGGATTTTGCAAGAACTGGAAATGATCAAAGTCTCGGCACAGTCTCTTACGCAGCAGTGCTCGCTAAGTGGTAGTTATTATGATTATGATAGTCAAGTTCTCATAAAGCCTCCTGGTGAAATGGCCTTGCTGGTAATTACAGCCATGCAGCCCCTTCATCTCTTACCAATCTTAACCCATTTTAGAAAAGCACTTTTGGTATCGGCATGTGTTTATACATTTGGATTAAAATGTAAAAGCTCACTCAGCTTTTACTCAAGCATTGACCTAGTGCAATTTAATATCAGATAACTGTTGCCATACTACAAAGAGACACTGCTGCACAGCTGGGGCTCTGGAGGCCCTGAGGCAGCAAAGCACCATTCAGTAAGAGAACTAAGTGGTGGGGCAGAGCCTGTGTGAGATGACAGAGATGTTTCAGGTACTTTTCAAAGAAAGGGAGCTTTTTAACCCAACGAAGGCAAACACTTTATCTTAACTGATTCTAACCCATAAAGAACCTGACAAACAGTTCCTACATTCCTTCTAGAAAGCAAAGAATTCATGATAAGGAGACAAATAATCTTCCACTGAAATTTCAGGAAGAAATATTCTTCTAGGCCCCCAAGATAGTAGTGGTAATTGAGCAAACACATGAAGGTTCTGATGTACTTGTTACCTTATAGCCAAAGAATAAATGTGTTTTCTATGGGCTTGTTTCCTCTCTCTTGGCTTCTGCTTCTAAGCCGGCCGTTACACATCTATTGCTTTCCTACTCCTCTTGGGTCTTACGTGTGACCATCTGCCCCTCACATGAATTCCAAAAGAAACCCCAGTGGGGTACAATCTCACTAGCATCCCAGTTCTTCTGCAATTCTGCACTGTAAACCATGGGAGTGACGCCATCAAGTCACAGAAGTTCTAGGAATTGCTGTTAAAAACCCAATTTCCCAGGTCTGCAAGTGCCTGACATTTTGAAGGCACTCTACAAGGTTCTAATAACGATGGACAGAATAATTCAGATGTGCTTCTGACTGAACACTGGGACATAAAAATAAAAGAAACTTTGAAGTTCTTTTTGAACAGGAATGTTGTAACATTTAAACTTCAACAACATACCCATCGGCCCTGATGTCAGTTAACTACAATCTTCCAGAAAATCATGCGCAACGGCGTGCTTACGTGACTCTGCTGCTTGTTCACCTCCACGGCATGTTTGACCTCAGGCGGTTCCTTCATGCGGGCATAATCTGAGAATCCTTTGGCAGCATCGTGCTTCTGCTTGTAAGCAATCTTAAGAAAAACACAAATAATTGTTACTTTCATTTACAGGTGTATGAAATTTCTTACCTTTTAAATTTCAGTGTTCCATTAGGATTTCATATAGTGGAATACCACCATTAATGGTCAAATTTGCCTAAGCTTCTGTAACAAAATAATATACGTAATACTTCAAGCTTTGCGCTTCTGTTTAGCCTCCTAATTCTAACTCTTTGTCATTTATTTCAAACGTCTTTGTCCACACACTGAAATCCCCACTCGCATTCATCTAGCTTCAATCTCAGCTACGGTTTTGGGAAATCTTCCACATCCAAGAGGATTTAGGGTCATAAATGTTCAAGGTTTGAAGCTTGGGAAAGCAAATGACAAAACTGGGGAAGTGACTGGATATTTAAAAGTGAATTGTTCATTTTTTAATTGATTGTTATGATTTTATGGAGGCACAGCTATAATAGAATAGAAACCTTATTAAAAGCCCTACACTTTGGGAGAAAATATAACAAAATTCTCACATATGTCAAGCCTTGTCCTCTGTTAGGGAAATAAGTATCATAGCAATGCCACCCATCACCACCATATTAAATCTGTCCCACACAGGGTTGGAGAGAAGACATGAGAATAATCAGAAGTACTTCAGAAGTAGAACTAACCAACCTCAACAGAGTTAGAAATTGAAAAAGATCCATAAGACAGCAAATTATCCCCTTACTCTCAGTCTAATGCCATATTATCCTATTTATTCCCCTCACAAGTTTAAATTACTCAGTTTAATTTTTGTAAAATTACTTATTTTCTTACTTATCTTCTCGTACTAGAATATAACTGTCTAGTTCAATACCTGCTCAGAACCCAGAATAGTGCCTGACATACACTGCAATAAATATTTGCTCAGTGAGTGAAGAAATAGGACCCCAGAAAATATCTGAAGAGATTATAGTCGAAAACTCCCCTAACATGGGAAAGGAAATAGCCACCCAAGTCCAGGAAGCGCAGCAAGTCCCATACAGGATAAACCCAAGGAGAAACACGCCGAGACACATAGTAATCAGATTGGCAAAAATTAAAGACAATGAAAAATTATTGAAAGGGAAAAATGACAAATAACATACAAGGGAACTCCCATCAGGTTAACAGCTGATTTCTCAGCAGAAACTCTACAAGCCAGAAGGGAGTGGCATGATATACTTAGAGTGATGAAGGGGAAGAAACTACAACCAAGATTACTCTACCCGGCAAAGATCTCATTCAGATTCGATGGACAAGCAAAAGCTAAGACAATTCAGCACCACCAAACCAGCTCTACAACGAATGCTAAAGGAACTTCTCTAAGTGGGAAACACAAGGGAAGAAAAGGACCTACAAAAACAAACCCAAAACAATTAAGAAAATGGTCATAGGAACATATATATCCATAATTACCTTAAACATGAATGGACTAAATGCTCCAACCAAAAGACACAAGCTTGTTGAATGGATACAAAAACAAGACCCATATATATGCTGTCTACAAGAGACCCACTTCAGACCTAGGGACACATACAGACTGAAAGTGAGGTGATGGAAAAAGATATTCCATGCAAATGGAAATCAAAAGAAAGCTGGAGTAGCTATACTCATATCAGATAAAATGGACTTTAAAATAAAGAATGTTACAAGAGACAAGGAAGGACACTACATAATGATCAAGGGATCAAACCAAGAATAAGATATAACAATTATAAATATATATGCACCAAACATAGGATCACCTCAATACATAAGGCGACTGCTAACAGCTATAAAAGAGGAAATCAACAGTAATACAATAAGAGTGGGGGACTTTAACACCTCACTTACACCAATGGACAGATCATCCAAAATGAAAATAAATAAGGAAACAGAAATTTTAAATGATACAATAGACCAGATAGATTTAATTGATATTTAGAGGACATTCCATCCAAACACTGCAGACTACACTTTCTTCTCAAGTGCGCATGGAACATTCTCCAGGATAGATCACATCTTGGGTCACAAATTAAGCCTCAGTAAATTTAAGAAAATTGAAATCATATCAAGCATCTTTTCTGACCACAATGCTATGAGATTAGAAATGAATTACAGGGGAAAAAACACAAACACATGGAGGCTAAACAATACATTACTAAATAACCAAGAGATCACTGAAGAAATCAAAGAGGAAATCAAAAAATACCTAGAGACAAATGACAACGAAAACACGATGATCCAAAACCTATGGGATGCGGCAAAAGCAGTTCTAAGAGGGAAGTTTATAGCTATACAAGTCTACCTCAAGAAACAAGAAAAATCTCAAATAAACAATCTAACCTTATACCTAAAGGAACGAGAGAAAGAAGAACAAACAAAACCCAAAGTTACCAGGAGGAAAGAAATCATAAAGATCAGAGCAGAAATAAATGAAATAGAAACAAAGAAAACAATAGCAAAGATCAATAAAACTAAAAGCTGGTTCTTTGAGAAGATAACCAAAATTGATAAACCATTAGCCAGACTCATCAAGAAAAAGAGGGAGAAGACTCAAATCAATAAAATTAGAAATGAAAAAGGAGAAGTTACAACAGACACCGCAGAAATACAAAGCATCCTAAGAGACTACTACAAGCAACTCTATGGCAACAAAATGGACAACCTGGAAGAAATGGACAAATTCTTAGAAAGGTACAACCTTCCAAGACGGATCCAGGAAGAAACAGAAAATAGGAACAGACCAATCATAAGTAATGAAATTGAAACTGTGATTAAAAATCTTCCAACAAACAAAAGTCCAGGACCAGATGGCTTTACAGGTGAATTCTATCAAACATTTAGAGAAGAGCTAACACCCATCCTTCTCAAACTCTTCCAAAAAACTGCAGAGGAAGGAATACTCCCAAATTCATTCTATGAGGCCACCATCACCCTGATACCAAAACCAGACAAAGATACTACAAAAAAAGAAAATTATACACTATTATCACTGATGAATATAGATGCAAAAATCCTCAACAAAATACTGGCAAACAGAATCCAACAACACATTAAAAGGATCATACACATGATCACGTGGGACTTACCCCAGGGATGCAAGGATTCTTCAATATACGCAAATCAATCAATGTCATACACCATATTGACAAACTCAAGAATAAAAACCATACGATCATCTCAATAAATGCAGAAAAAGCTTTTGACAAAATTCAACACCAGTTTATGATAAAAACTCTCCAGAAAGTGGGCATAGAGGGAACCTACCTCAACATAATAAAGGCCACATACGACAAACCCACAGCAAACATCATTCTCAATGGTGAAAAACTGAAAGCATTTCCTCTCAGATCAGGAATAAGACAAGGATGTCCACTCTCACCACTATTATTCAACATAGTTTTGGAAGTCCTAGCCAGGGCAATCAGAGGAGAAAAAGAAATGAAAAGAATCCAAACTGGAAAAGAAGAAGTAAAACTGTCACTGTTTGCAGATGACATGATGCTATACATAGAGAATCCTAAAAATGCCACCAGAAAACTACTAGAGCTAATCAATGAATTTGGTAAAGTTGCAAGATACAAAATTAATTCACAGAAATCTCTTGCATTCCTATACACTAATGATGAAAAATCTGAAAGAGAAATTAAGGAAACACTCCCATTTACCATTGCAACAAAAAGAACAAAACACCTAGGAATAAACCTACCTAGGGGGAAAAAAGACCTGTATGCAGAAAACTGTAAGACACTGATGAAAGAAATTAAAGATGATACCAACAGATGGAGAGATATACCATGTTCTTAGATTGGAAGAATCAATACTGTGAAAATGACTATACTACCCAAAGCAATCTACAGATTCAATGCAATCCCTATCAAATTACCAATGGCATTTTTTACAGAACTAGAACAAATCATCTTAAAATTTGTATGGAGACACAAAAGACCCCGAATAGCCAAAGCAGTCTTGAGGGGAAAAAAAACAGAGCTGGAGGAATCAGACTCCCTGACTTCAGACTACACTACAAAGCTACAGTAATCAAGACAATATGGTACTGGCACAAAAACAGAAACATAGATCAATGGAACAAGATAGAAAGCCCAGAGATAAACCCACGCACCTATGGTCAACTAATCTATGACAAAGGAGGCGAGGATATACAATGGAGAAAAGACAGTCTCTTCAATAAGTGGTGCTGGGAAAACTGGACAGCTACATGCAAAAGAATGAAATTAGGACACTCCCTAACACCAAACACAAAAATAAATTCGAAATGGATTAGAGACCTAAATGTAAGACTGGACACTATAAAACTCTTAGGGGAAAACAGAGGAAGAACACTCTTTGACATAAATCACAGCAAGGTCTTTTTTGATCCACCTCCTAGAGTCATGGAAATAAAAACAAAAATAAACAAATGGGACCTAATGAAAGTTCAAAGCTTTTGCACAGCAAAGGAAACCACAGACAAGATGAAAAGACAACCCTCAGAATGGGAGAAAACACTTGCAAACAAATCAACGGACAAAGGATTAATCTCCAAAATATATAAACAGCTCATGCAGCTCAATATTAAAGAAACAAACAACCCAATCCAAAAATGGGCAGAAGACCTAAATAGACATTTTTCCAAAGAAGACATACAGATGGCCAAGAATCACATGAAAAGCTGCTCAACATCACTAATTATTAGAGAAATGCAAATCAAAACCTCAATGAGGTACCACCTCACACCAGTTAGAATGGGCATCATCAGAAAATCTACAAACAACAAATGCTGGAGAGGGTGCGGAGAAAAGGGAACCCTCTTGCACTGTTGGTGGGAATGTAAATTGATACAGCCACTATGGAGAACAGTATGGAGGTTCCTTAAAAATCTAAAAATAGAATTACCATATGACCCAGCAGTCCCACTACTGGGCATATACCCAGAGAAAACCGTAATTCAAAAAGACACATGCACCCCAATGTTCATTGCAGCACTATTTACAATAGCCAGGTCATGGAAGCAACTAAATGCCCATCAACAGATGAATGGATGAAGAAGTGGTACATATGTACAATGGAATATTACTCAGCCATAAAAAGGAACGATATTGGGTCATTTGTTGAGACATGGATGGATCTAGAGACTGTCATACAGAGTGAAGTAAGTCAGAAAGAGAAAAACAAATATCGTATATTAACGCATGTATGTGGAACCTAGAAAAATAGTACAGATAAACCTCTTTGCAGGGTAGAAGTTGAGACACAGATGTAGAGGACACCAAGGGGGGAAAGCCGTGGGGGAGCGGGGGGGAAGGTGGTGTGACAAATTGGGCGATTGGGATTGACATGTATACACTGATGTGTATAAAATCGATGACTAATAAGAACATACTGTATAAAAAAGTAAATTTAAAAAACAAGAATAACTAAATGGATGAGAATAAAACAAGAATAAATTAATGAATTATTTTAAAATTAATTTAAAATATATATATTAAAAGTTTAATAATAAGATATTAAATGGAATTGGAATTACTTGGCACAGAATAAAGGTAACTTAAAAAAGAAAAACTAGAACAGTGGTCACCAAGAACAAAACAAGATCTAATTTTTATTGAAAGAATACAGTTGCACTTAAGGGAAAACTTTTTACCAACATGAGCTCCTTGAGAGCTGTGTCCGTATCTTACATATCTTTTAATATACTGTGCCAGTCGTACTGAATGACACAGAGCAGAAATGCAATAAATGTTTAGTGAATGAATGAATAAATGAGTTTATTAAACGTTCTCACGAGCTTAAACTCCTCGTAGGCTTTAATAAGTTGAATTAACCACCCACTTAACTTAGATAATATACTTGTCTAAAGGATTAAAGTGATAATTACAAAAATAATTTTTTTAAGTAAAAGCATCCAATCCTACCAAAAAAAAGGGAACGTCATCTAGCACAAATATCAATGTTCAAATCCCTTCTCTGGCTTCCCCCACCGAGCTTTTCTTGAAAACTTCCAGTGAAAGAGAACTCAACCTGGGTATCACAGTCTCTAAATTTTGAAGATGCTGACACAAAGTTCCTCCTTTAATGAAACTCAAGTCTATCTCCCAGGAGCTGCATCCATTTGGCCATAAGGGAAGAATCACAGGACAGAACTCCAAATGTGGGAACACAGCTGTCAGTGGCTTCCCTTCCCCGGACCTGTCTGCATAGATTAAGGTACTGAACCCCTGTACACTCTAAATGCTCTCTGAAGTACAATTCCAACTTTTCCACCTCTTTCTTAAGGTGTCCACAATATCCCAGATATGGCCTGACCTATCCTAATTAGAATTGTTCAGTTTAATCTAGGTTATCATCTCAAATGTGCTATATGCTATTAACACATCCATGGATCACACCATTTTCCTTTTGATTACTGTGTTGAGATTTCTGTCAGCTAATGCCCCTAAGTCTTGTTCACTCCTGCTCAGCCCTGTTCCCACATCTGGTTGATTATTAGGCCTCGCATACAGCACCTCACAGTACTCCAGGGATAATTCATCTTGCTAGAGTCTGTCCGTTGATTTAATCCATCAGGATATCTAATTCTGATGAACATATCGTTTACATTTTCACCAATTAATTAGGTTAAACAGGATACCCATTAAGAACCTCCATTCAGACTGAGAAAGTCCATTATCTCAGTTTCATTACATTATATATTATAACTTGTGGGAAGGAAGGAGGAGTTTAGTGAGTGGCCAAGTCTCTTAAGCCAAGAAACAACTTCTATGAGATCTGTTATAAGGAAAAAAAAAAAACTAGCATATGCCTGTCTCCTTTTTGCTGGATGCCTGGTTGATTTTGCGTTTTTGACTATGGTACTTGTGAACTTATAACCAATGCAGCTGATCATTTTGTGGGTTATCATAGAAGTAGTGAGTCATCAAGCACAATTTTCAAAAGCACTCTTTCTTAAAAAGGCTATGTAATTTTCTACTTGCAGCATTAAAATAGTCATTTCATTTATAGCTGCTGCTAAGCACCCCTTCAGAATTAAGATTACATCAAATTGGAGGCAGCTGAACTTTATCATATTAATTTTCGTCCTTAAAATAGCTAATGGAAAATTATGTCACACTAATAAATTTTCTGATAAATTTGATTTCTTAGGATTTGTCATTAATGTGTGGCATTTCCCTAGATTAATACTGTTTTCTTCCAGCCTTGTGAATTAAGGTTGCTATGGCACTAGATGCTTGCAGTAGTCTTATGGAAGATAAGATGATAAGTCTTATGGAAGATACTTGCAGTAGCCTTATATAAACTATACGTAAATATGTTTACGCAAACAATATACACATTTATGTTATATATTTCATCTTACATGTTTATATCTCATATATACATATATTTCTGATTTACAGTATATTTCATAACTACTATATAGGTAAATGTACTTTTAATCCCATAACACAGGCAACCCTGAAGGTCCTGAAACAGGACCTTGTGGCCACTGTAGATAAAAACATAAGCTCTCATAAATCTCCTCAGTTCAGATGCCTGAGTAGCCTATATCACCTCTGTGATAAGGGATTATTTAGTCTCTGATTGAGACAGCTCTGGTGAGAAGGGTCACAGCACTTCATGGCACAGCCCATCCATTTCCAGAAGACTTCTTTGTGATCTTTGCCTGTAAAATTTTTAATGAGAGTTATCTAACAAAATGGCTTCCTAAAATCTCCACATCTGTCTCTCTCTCTTTTTTGTAAGGCGTTTCTTCCTATCAGCCATTTTCTACAAGGAGTATTAACCTAGCTAACTTCACCTCATCACTCTAGTTTGGATGTAAGCATCTGAGAATGTCTGCAAATTGATTTTAAGATAATATTTTGCTCCAATGTCAAAAGTTTAGGATATTTTTCAATAGAAGTTGGAACACAGTTAAATTTTAGTATTTGCCTAATACTACTACTCTAATTCAGGTTGGCACAAATCTGATACTATTTGGACACAGTAAAAGGTTAGTTCTATAATTATCACAGACACTACCAAATAGTTCTACTTTCTTGCCTGCCTTATTAGGCAATTGAGAATTTAAATTTTAACAATAATAAAATAGATTTATGTAAATCTAAAGAAATGTTATTACAATTACATAAATCTTTGAAATAGATACCTTCTTTGGAACCCAGGTTTTTCCTTTCTAACAAGTTCAGTGACTATAACACTGGGCAGTGATGTCCCTTGAGAGCACACATAAGGGTGCATATTCTAATGTAAGTGATAACCTATTCTGGAAAAAAAGAGATAGATTCCAAAATGTACAGTATGGATTATTTTGTATGGTAAGTTCTATGTGCACATATTTGTGTACTATAGATGCGTTTATGCCATAAAAATTTGAGAAAAGTCGTGCCCTTCCAAAGCAATTAGGATGTAAATATCTGAAAATCTTACCTTCCCAAGTATAAAAATAAGAAAAGATTGTTTCTTTTCTTTATCGTGTAATTGTTGCTTATTATTATTATTATTGCATAAATGTTGTCAAATATCGAGTGTTGTAATTTCTTGCTTTATAAAGTAGTCCGTGTGATCAGCAAGTGGCTGGGTTACCAGGTGTTGGCAGGAAAAAAGGGGGCATATTAGTCATGGTCAGCCATGCAGAACCCTGGCATATATTTTTAGCTTCATGTGCAGAGCTGAGATTAGCTTACTGCCAAGCTGGGTACATAGTGGACATTTAAGTTTGTGATAATGAAGTACTTAAAGATATTCTGCAAAGGATAACAATACTTGGTATTGTTCAAGAGTGATCTATTTTCAGACTATTTTAAAATTATCTAGGTATCCTCTACTTAAAAGTAAAAAGATTCTGAAAAAAGAAGTAACTTGTTTAATAAGAAAAAGAGGGATAGAAATAGTAAAAAGCGGTGGTAAGGGGTATAGTTAAGAACCCAGACTCTGGAGCCAATCTATCCATGTTCATGTGCTGGCTCTGCCATGTATTAGCTGTGCAACCTTGGGCAAGTTACCTAACCTCTCTGTGCTTCAGTTTCTACATCTCCAAAATGAGGATATCTCATGCAGTTGTGAGGATTAAATGATATAAATATATGTGAAATGCATAGAACACTACCTGACACATAGTAAGCATTTCTTTGTATTTATTATTATTAACCAAAAATGTAGCATGAAAAACATAAACTATGTAAAAGGAAATATCCCCTTAGAAAGGAAATCAATAAATTGAACAAAAATCCATTTTACAAGTGTTTACTGAATCCTCCCTGTGTTCCAGGGACTGTTCTAAGCACAGAGGTGGAGCAAGGAACAAGACAGATAAGGTCCCTGCTCTCTTAGGGATTAATAAAGTAACCAAAAAAAAAAAAAAAAATCAGCTCGTGCTATGAAGAAAACAAAGCAATAATAGGAGTGAGAAAGAGGCGAAATATTCTGCTTTGAAATTCTGTTTTAAGAAACACAATAGATTGAATGCATTAAGGATTCCTTCTGTGTTGATGTACTATAAAAAGAAAATTATGTGGATTCAAAATGGGTTTACATGATGACAGTTCTTAAGTTCATGTGCAACTTGCAATCACTAAAATGGCCATTTCCGCCTGGTGGAGGCTCTTTGTTGGTAGCCTGAGATACGCTACCAAGTGAAAAACACCATCCACGGAAAAGAAATTCAGGAACCACTTGTCTAATCGATGGAGCACAGATCTGTGGATACTGAATTTAACCATTAATTCTTTATGTAACTTTTAATAAGCTACTGGAATGTTCTCCCCTTAAAGATCATAGTTAAATTAAAGACTAGTTTAATATTTGCTATAGGATTGTAATCTAAGTAAACTGTCTAAATAAGATTCGAATTTGCTCTATTAGTAGTGGTGAATGGAACTAGGAAAAACAGTGTCATGTAACTGACATACTGGCACGTCCTTGTCATTATCTGATTCCACCGGCGACAGCTGACAGCACATGGATCAGTCGCTTCCAACTTTCCAATCCGTATTTAATATCTAAGACAAACAACTCTTTTTAAAATGCTAAACAATTTGTACTAGGTATATGTTTGGTCTACACAATTATATAATAATTCAGGAGAACCACACCTCACTCTGTAGCTGTGTAACTTCTCTCGCAAAGACACTGTCAATTGTGGCTGGCATCTGCTTATAAAGAGAATTGGAAAGGTCCGCCTTAATGGTGCCTTTGTATTTTGCCTGGGCGGGGAGAAAGAAAAGGGAAAAAATATTTCTTAGCTTTTTTTATTGTGAATATTGAAAAAGAATAAAAAAGTACTTTCTTCAGAAACAGAATCAGTTAAAAAATATAAAGTCTATTTTAATCGTAGATACTGAACCTGATGAACATATTTGAAGAAAGAAAAAGAAATCCAGTTTATCATGGTAAAACCTTTAAATGAAACATGCAAAAAATAACGACTGGGAGAGGTAGGTTGAGCGATGGGGGAAATGGGTGAAAGGAGTTAAGAGATACAAAGTTCCAGTCATAAAATAAATACATGGGGACATAAGGTCCAGCATGGTGACTACAGTTAATAACACTGTACTTGCACATTTGAAAGTTGCTAGGAGAGTAGATCTTAAAAGTTCTCATCACAAGGGAAAAAAAAGAAATAAGATGTGTGACTCTGTGTGGTGACAGGTGGTAACCAGACAATCGTGGTTATCCTTTCAGAAGGCATACAAGTATTGAATCGTGTACACTGTGTGCCTGAAACTAATAAAATGTTAAATGTCAATTATACCTCAAATTAAAAACCTTAAATCAATTTGGTAAAAAGTAATAATGACTATTTTTCTGTTTAAACCCATGCACATTTCTCAAAGTAAATCTGTGTGTATTGACAATTTCATGTTTGATCAGCAAAGAAACATGAGAACAATGAGACATTTAAATTGTTCCAGAAAACACAAGTCATTAGAATTTACAGTCTAGAACCTGAATGCAAAGGACAACATTCCTTTATTCAAGTCCTCTTAACTCCTTCCACCACAATGGTGGGGTGCAGGGGGCGCTTTTTTGCTGTTTGTGCACCTTCCCACGTGCAATCTGCGCTGTCTCTAAGTGATCTCAATCGTTACTCATAAAAAGAGACACTCATTCACTATTTACTCTTGGGAACATTAAGTTCAAAGGAACATAACAGATTGCCCTCTTCCTTTTCTCTGTGCAGGAGAACTAATAGCTGACACAAATAAACAAAACCGTGGTTTTCCCCACTCTGTCCACAGGTCCCTGCTGTTACTCCCACTTGGAACTAGATTTGAGTGCCGATTTATTGAGCATATAGCCTGCGTAAGCCTTGCGTTCCCATAACTCTTTGGATTTGGGTACTTAAAATTTACCAATTTTCTTCAAAACGTTTTCACGTTGACAGAAATAGTCCCGAGAATATCATATTGATCTTTTTCCAACATAACTTACAAAAAACACTAGAGGTCAGTCATTTACAACACTATCTAATCATCTTCCTTTCAAGTTTATCTCTTTGAAATGATATATTCACAGAAACCAGCAGTGCCTCATCACAGAAATTACTGTTAACATTGTGCTTTATAAGACAACGTAAGCTGCAGCTCTAAATGCTCTCAGGAAAAGACCCTATGATGTTTCAGCTGGAAAATGAATGTAGTGTATTTCTCACTCTATGGTTTCATAACAGGTATCTCTGTTGAACTGATCCTACTCAAAAATAGTTCAAACTGATTTAAAGTTACTTACCAAAGATACCACATTTTATGGAATCTGCTGGTTTCACCTATTTTCAAAATTATATTGAATCATTTATATCTAATAAGTCTGTTAAGAAATGAAATAATGGAACTTGCCAATACTTTCTATTGAATAAAAATAGCCCTTTTTAAGAGTAATTTTATATAAATAAGAAAGGGTTAGAGCCAAAATAGACATATAATAAAATACATCAACCATAAATAATAAAACTTATCAGTTTACATGAGTTAATTGACATAGTGCACAGAATTATGTAATATACAGATATTACCAACATTCAGTGGTGTTATCAAAAATATTATTGTCTAACTTTCATGCACAGACTTTTACTTACATAAATAGAAAAAGAAAATGAAAGCCATTTTGCACGTTTTGATACCTTACCTCAGAAATAAAAGCGCCAATATGTTTTACATGTTTTAGCATAGGCGTGTCAGTCACAAATGTACACTTGTCTTTAGACTTTTTATACTCTTCTTTATAATGGATCTAAAAGAATATTTTACATAAGAAGAGAAAGAAAAACAATTTTAATGCTCCTTTTTTGAACAGAAGAATTAACTTAAGAAAAGCTGTTTTCTGAAGTAAATACTCCAATGTGGAAGGATGCTCAAAACAAGCCAAATCAAATAAACTGATATCCAGCCCAGAAGAGCAAAGGTGATGAGGCAAAGGCGGGAAAAGGCTGCTCTTTACATAAGCCAGGGTCTAGTTATCATCAAGGATCATGTGTGTTGGCTAATGAGAACCTACTGTATAGCACAGGGAACTCTACTCAATGCTGTGGTAACCTAAATGGGAAGGAAATCCAAGAAAGAGGGGATATATGTATATGTACAACTGAGTCACTTTGCTGTACAGCAGAAACTAACACAACATCGTAAAGCAGCTATACTCCAATAAAAATTAATAAAAAAATAAAGTTAAAAAGTAACAACCAGGGGCTTCCCTGGTGGCGCAGTGGTTGGGAGTCTGCCTGCCGATGCAGGGGACGCGGGTTCGTGCCCCGGTCCGGGAAGATCCCACATGCTGCAGAGCGGCTGGGCCCGTGAGCCATGGCCGCTGGGCCTGCGCGTCCGGAGCCTGTGCTCCGCAACGGGAGAGGCCACAACAGTGAGAGGCCCGTGTACCGCAAAAAACAAAACAAACAAACAAACAAACCAAAACAAGGATCATGTGTGTTGGACCCACAGTAACTGTGGGTCCTGTTTGCCCAGCTTGTTCAGCATGATTATTAAACGTTCTCCATTTCACTCATACAACTGTCCTAGTTTATTGTTACTTTTAAGCCACAGACCCTAACAGGTAAGCCTACGGTCAAACAGAAACATAGCTGCCTACCTCTAGGTTTAAAACAAGGCGTCACCAGGACAGATGTAACCAATTGAGAAGAGGCAGAAATTAAACAAATGGAGAATACTTCTAGCATCATTAGCTAGACATGCTGGCTTAGAGGAAGAGGCCTAAATTGTGGCCACAATGGGCTTTCTGTTACTAATTACTTATGCTCAAATCAAACTTACCCAATTTATGAGCACCCACAGGCCTCACCACCCCCAAGCATAGAACCCACCCAGAAAGCCTGCCACCTGGTGGAGATCACTGCAGAATGCCCCCTGTGGCAGGCAGAGGAGCAGGACAAAGCCCAGAGAAGCTTAGCTGGGCAACGCTCATTTCTTCTCTCCAACTCGCTAGTGAAAGGAGTCACTCCTTTCCCCCCGGGGAGAGGCCAGAATTAATCTGGGGGAAGATCCCACATGGACACATGAACCAAAAAGAGGGACCTAAGATAATCCCACTGTCACACTAACAGCCATCCAATCTAAAAACTGAGCAGGCAAAACTTACAACTAGTTGAGAAGATGAAGGTAATTTGCTAAAACTTGTATCACCCTGTAATAAAGTCATGTTTGTCTACCCAAGACTATAAATACTTAGGCCAAAAAAAAGTCTTAGTTCAGATGATAAATTACATGGTCTCCCGGGACTTCCCTGGTGGTCCAGTGGTTAAGAACCTGCCTTCCAATGCAGGGGACGTGGGTTCGATCACTGGTAGGGAAACTAAGATCCCACATGCCTCAGGACAACTAAGCCCACAGGCTGCAACTACTGACCCCACAACGAAGAGTCCGTGCGCTGCAGTGAAGGTCCAGCACAGCCAAAAAAATAAATAAGTAAAATAAAAATTAAAAAATAAAATATAAAAATTTTTTTAAAAAATTACATGGTCTCCCTAATTACAGCCTAAAAGTGAAGTTTAATTGTATACACTACCTGGTTCTTAAAGATCATGACTAATACTGATGTTACACTTTAACATGACATAGAGATTTTACCATATTCAAACCTGATTTGAGGGGCATTATTTGACCTGAGGTATAACCAGACACGAACATACTAAGTAACATTCTTTTAAAATGCAGTATCTCATGGCTATGACTCAGATATTAGATGCTGACCACATTAAACATTTGCTTTATTCATGAAATCAACATTAGAACATATTTATCTTATCTGAGCACTAAATTGCTTTTTTTTTCTTCTCAGAGATTAGCCATAATTTTAGGTCTCTGCAAATCACCCTCCTCAGTCACTAGTAATTAAACTGTTAATGGCAGTATGATAAATAGTAGGCTATTTTGATCATAAGGAGAAAAAGAAAAGGTATCTCCGTTATATAATTAAGTGTGAGAGAACATAAGCTATCATTAGGCTTAAGTCTGGCTCATTATTTTTATCTTTTGCCACCATCTCTTCCCTCTCCGGTGCACATGCTTCCCCGCAGGGCAGAGGTATGTGCTATGGCTACAGGCCCCCTGATAAGCTCTGACCTGAGCAGAATGTTCAGGACAGGCGCTCGGGATAAGGGTGAAGTATTTACTTCCTTTACTATGCAGGCAAATAGTTCAGTCTTAAGTGTGCTCTCCATTCCTTTCTCTGGTCTTTATTTAAAAGATACACACACACACGTATTATATGCTTATTGTCACTCGTATTTCTAATGAATTTTACAATATGAGTGACAACAAGCAAATGATCTTAAATTTTTATATAAAGAATACTACATATTAGTAGCCTTCCTATACCAGGAGAATAGGAAAAAATGGATGAAAGGGTACTGCATCGATGACTGATACTAAATCTTAGGGAAAATAAAAATCACTGAGTAGACAGTCAATTCCTAATACAACCATGGTCCCACCTATTGGATAGATTGCATATCCAATCCCTTTCTTTGCTAACAGTAGAACTCAAATGTATTTATGAAAGTAGACATGCCCCTACCCCAGCCCCAGAGGACAAACTGCTCTGAACTAGGTATGGTTTTCTCATTCCCCTTGGCCAGTGATTGGCCGGGGAGGACAAGTGCCTAGCTCCGGCCATGAGACATTCTTGGAAGTCTTCCCAGCATCATTACTGGTGTAGCTGGTATGAAGGGAGAGACTTGCTGACATGGCCCTTTGACCCCTGGCTCTTCTGCCTTTTGTCTTCCCCAACCACAGGGAAACAGCCACAATGATGCCATCATAAGACAATAAGCCATCATACCAATGATGGCAGAGCAGAAGGAAAGGCACCTGAGAGACTGATAACATCCACTGCACCAAGACTGAAGCCCCTACCTCCAGGATTCATATGTGAAAAAAATAGACATCAGTTAAGCCTCTGTGCTAGGATTTTCCTGTTACATGCAGCCATCTGCACTCACAACCAACACACGATCCAGAGTTGATGACTTAATGATCAATAAGATGCCCTAAATATTTACTTTCTGCTTTAACCTCACCCATTAATCCCACCATGTCTCAACTACAGTTAGAGTTAAATTAGTTGAGTGAGCTTCCACCTCCTAGCCTAGTTTCTTTTACTTACTATGAGATCAGCTAATGGCTGACAGTAGATGACAGATGTAGAAATGTTAGAGGACGTTTCCTTTTAGAAGCATTCTTAACCAAAAGGAGCTAGGAAGGCTTTTCGCAAATGGAGCCACGTTGGCTAAATGCAGTGAACCCCAGAAGACAGAACTGTGGCTCCTGCCCTGTGTGTTAACTGGGGCGCTCGGAGGCAAGGCTGCTCTCTCAGGTTTCCTAACACCGTCGGAGCTTTCTCTGGAGGGGTAACCACGGAATTCCATGTTTTCAGCACTGGAAGGGTTTACCCACAACAAACAATGTTCACTTGCCTGGAAAATGTTCTTTCTGCTTCCACGCAAACGAACACCCTAAAAAAGGTCTGAATCAAAACTCTGAATCAGAGACTTCATGTAGATGTGGACTGATTTTCTCTGCAGAGACTCTTTATCCTAATTTACAAGAAACATATAAAGGGTCCCTTTTAACCCGCTGTTTTTTATGACCACCCTACAAAAGGCTCCCAGATCCGTGATTCTGACTGTTTAATGTAGTCAGTAGGTTTGATGTATTCAAAGAATTGATTAGATAGCTGAGTAACAGGACAAAATAACAGAGAAAGGATATCTGGGGAAATAAAAAGCATTACACGGTTAACAGAAAAATAAAAAAGGCTGCCTCGGAGAACCAGGGGTCTTTCAAGACTGGGAAGTGAGTTATGAAGAGGGAACCCCACAACATGGGCAGAGCATGTGCAAAGCGGAAACTAGGTGAGGCCAAAAAAATCTGTTTTGAAAAATTCCTCATACTGATCCCCAAAATGAAGCCACCTGATCTGAAAAACAGATATTTCTTTCTATGGAGAATTCTAAACAGTGCAGCCCTCCCAGGACTTACCGCCAGGCCATTCTTATTTAACATTTTAACAAATTATCTGGCAGGGGCATGATACAGCGGAGTCTGCAGGTCTGCTGATGACCCCACGCTCTCATGGAGAGGGAAATGGTAAACTGAAAGAGATGAACTGCGGAAGCTCTCACAGGGCCCTGCGAGAGGGCAGAAAACTACAGATTACATCACTAGCAAGGGACAAATCATTCAAATTATTAAAAGAGGATGGGCCCTACGTGATCAGCTACAAGTCAGAAACTAGGACTGAAAATGGCTGAGGGTGATGCCCTTACTGAGGTTGATCTGACAGCTTCCTGCAGCCCGAAGTCCAAGAAACACTAAATATCATCACACAGGGGGCAGAAACATCATCCTTCCCCACTCATAATCACAGCCACCCACATCTGGACTTCTGTGCACAGTTCTGGTTATTATATCCCGATAAAGACACATGAAAGCTAAAAGAGGTCCAAAGAGGGATGATTAGAATGATAATGAAGGGGATGTAGAGAGACTGCTCCATGAAGAGAAACCCATAAAACTACCCTCCTCATTTGAAAAATGGAGCAGAGTAGCGGGTGGCTACCAGCCAGGCCAGACCTAAACCTGAATCTTGTCCCCACCCGAGTAGGCAGGTGGCCGCTGACAAGCTACTCAATGTTGGGTTTCACCACCTCTGAACTGAGGCTCATAGGACCTATGGCACTAGCTTGCTGTGGCCTGAAATACAATATTGCATGTGGAGTGCCTGGCACACAGCAGCAGAGAAAGGACATCGTGGTGGCCAAGGCTTGGGAATCAGACAGACCTTGTTCCAAATTCCAGGTCAGTGGCTCACTAGCCGTGTGATTTGATCAAGAAAATGTGAGTCTGCTTCTTAAAGCGTCAAGATCTAGGACTCTACAAAGCAGGCCAACAAAACACCAAATTCACTCGGTGACAGGCTGGGAACAGATTGCCTTCAAACAAACAAACAGGCCCAGGTAAACACACGGATTCCCCCCTGGGATATAAAGGATTATAAAACAAAACTAAAGTCCTCGAAGCTTTGTCTTTAAGATTGAGACCTGGGCAAAGACTGGTGGACTAAATTAAATGTGAGCACGAACAGATGGGCACTATCAGAGACGTAATAAAGTCTTGACTGGAACGCCAATCTAACTCAATTCGTCCTTTTTTATATTTGTTTTCAGCTCCGTATTGATGCAATTTCAAATATACATTTTAGACAACCATCTAGACATGCAGACAACACAACAGAGAAAAGAACTTCAAATTTAAGTTCATCGGCTCCGTATAAAAACACTGATGACACCAAGAGTGAATGAGCAAGTTATTACTTGATGATATTATTTAACCACACTTCTAAAAAACCAGAAATTTGATTTAGTCCAATACCTGAAGCCCTTCCAGAAAGGGTAAATTAAAATCTAATTTTCAAATGACTGGACAAACTCTTCATTTTTTTAGAAACAAAGTCACTGTTCAGACTGTTCATTGGGAGATATAAAAATTCCAACAATTAAACCAGTATCTTAATAAGTATGGAATTCTCTTTGGATATAAAATGTAAACATGTGCACAGATATAAACGAGACCACAGCAATATGATCTAAATATTTAAGTAGTACAGGCATTCTGCCTTGCAATATAAACCTATACTAAACAGAAATTACTCCCACGCATTTGATGTCACCTGCATGAGAGTGGAATAACGTGGCTTTCGCTTTGGCAAAACGGTAAAGGCCATCGCCCCTCCCCACAAGACTGAAGTCACGGAGAGATGCTCTTATCCAAAACAACTCCAACAAAATCACCTACTAACTAAAGTTGCCACTTTAGTTTAATGGTTTATATAATATAATTTAGCTCAGCCACAAATACACTTCAAACAAAACATAACAACACCAGAAGAGGTACTATCTCCAGAGTTATGGAACTTAAGGTTTTAAATGGTCGCATTACTATCACTAATATTTGTGTAATACATAATGATAAAGCTAAGGTAAACTGCATGAAAGCTACAGTGAGAGATAGCATGGCAAACTGGCTAAGAGAGAGGGCTTTGTGTTCAGGTCCTACTCCCTACTGCTTAACTGTGTGACCCAAGGAGGTTACTTAACCTCTCTGAGCCTTCTCTTCTTCACCTCTAAAATGGGAAAACAAGAGAACCTATCTCACAAGTTGCAATGCCTGGCACATAGTACTCAATAAATCTTAACTGTTGCTGATATTATTATCATTGTTGTCATTATCATTTCATTATTATTAGAGTTTACAAAGAACTTCTACATACATTAGCTTGTGACTATTATTAAGCAATGGCACAAAGAAATACTCAATTTAAAGTTTGGTTACATTGCATGTCAAGTATACAGGAAGGGGTCTCATTCCCACCATCTTCTGGCTCTTTCTGACTAACCAGAAGGGAATACAGAATCATATATAAAATGTGATTGGACAGACACAAAATTAATTTACAGAGGCAGTGGTTAATAACAGCTAGCATCTCCTGAGTACTCACAATGTTCCAGACAATTTACTAAACACTTCAGATGTGTTACGATTTCTTAATCTTACTATTAGAAACGCTGCCCTTGAGGAACTGAGGCCAGCCAGCCTGCCCAGGGTTACTGTGGAACTGACTCAGGCAGGTTGACTTCAGAGAACAGACCGGCACATGACCGTAAGGCCCAGGATTGACTTCCTCCACAAACAAACGTTTGTAAAATATTCTGATCACTTTGCTTAACAACAACAGAAACAACCAGTTCTCCGCTCCCCTCTCTAAATAAGACAGGCACCCGTTCACGCTTCACGAGCCATCTTTCCTGTGTACCAGCGACTTTCCTACAACTGTCCCAATGACGATCATCTAAGCTCTCATCCCGAGTGAAGAACACATTTCCCTGTGCTTCTGTAATTCTAGTTTACATATTTACTACAGATAGACAGGTAGACAGATAAACATAGAGATATATACCTATGAATTAATTCCATAATTCTAGGATTCCTTTGAAATATAACATAAACCGATCCCAGTTAACGAAAAACGTCACAACAAAAATGCTCCTTTCACTAATATCCATCATCATCATATAGTTCAGGGCTCTCAACACACAGTTCAGTAATCCGTGAATCCTAAATTGTTAATAAGTGTTATATGCAGGTATATGCATGATTCTGGTTTGGAAAACTACTGAATTCATCAGATTCCAAAAAAGTTCCCCCAAATGCTAAAAATCATTCATTTAGATAGAGATCCTCTCAAAACAAATTGCATCATTATACAAATTGTAAAAAAGCTTTGGGTTCTCAATGGAGTATGTTCTGAAATTCGATGCTTTATGATTTCATGACAGAGTGACACTGAAATTCAAGAAGGGACAAGATTCTGGCTTAACAACATGGAGACCTGTCCCCACAGAAATTCTCTGTCGGGGAGACCTTGGGAAAATCACCTAAAATATCTGGACTTATTTCCATGATCTGGAAAATCACAGTGTTTTAAATAAATGATTTCAAGGTTTTCCCCTCAGCTCTCTGATTCTATGACATAATAGTGCCACACGTGCAATGCAAAATCAGACAAAAATTACTTAAGCCACTTACATCACTAATGAGTTCAGTGCATTTTCTGGCCAATTCCATGCTCAGGTCTTCAATAACAGGCTTAAAGAACACCTGTCCGGGAAAAAAAAAAGAAAAGAAAAGGAAACATTTTTCTAATCATCGACCTCGAGGAACAAATACCGTTCTTCAGCAATGCCTTCTCACCCACCTTGTCTTCTTCATTTTCTTCTTCCCCTGTTTTTTCTTCTTCAGTTTCATCTTTTACATCCTCAAATACAGGGACCCTCATTTCTACTCTTTCTATATGTATGTGTGTGTGTGTGTGTGTGTGTGTGTGTGTGTGTGTATATAATTATTTTTTTTTTAATTCACAAGTGCAGCACCTTTTTCTATACTGCAGCACCTTGAGGTCTTGGCGTCTCTGTGTTCTGGCAAAAAAATGACCGTGCCCAGGCCTCCTCCCTATTTAGCTCACACTTCATCCTCCTTATCACAGCGGGGTGTGAGTGGATGGAACAGCATCACTGAGGTCGGCCAGAGCTAGCCTCATAAGCGGAAATAATATTTTAACAGGCAAAATTCAATTTTGAGAACGTTTAAAGTCAACATTCTCTAAACTGGTTAAGAAATCCAAAAGAGACAACTTATTAATATTTCATGAATTCAATTCATTCATAAAATCGTTTGAAAAAGACTTAAAGATTCTGGGTGAACCACTCAGCTGTAACACTCAAGATAGCAGAGTGCAAAGCCTATTATCTCAAAGATTCCTCAACTCCATCTAAATAAAGCTTTCACGGGAATGTCAGACATATCCCGGATTTGGTATGGTGAATCTGGATCATTCAAACTCATTCCATTAACCTAAATTAAATTTTTTATGAGACATACATGTACTTCTCCAGTCTAAAAAAAAATACTTTTTATTAACTGATTAAAGGCTAGTAATTTATTATGAAAAACCCTTTGAACCACTTCAAAGAATCTAATCTGAGTTAATTATGACTGTTAATCTTATATTGCTATTGTATTATTTTAATTGTAAACATCATTAAACATGAGAAGCTGCAGTTAACATAAGCTGATATATCATTTAAGAATTCTAGAAACATTGTTTCAAAAAATAATAATTACCCTTTTTCAATTCTGCCCACTGTGTCAATTTTTACAAATCCACTAGTTACTCGTATATTTCACAATGTGTAATACATGCTTGGAAATGTTTGGAAAAATAAACTATAACAATATTTATAATGTGGTATATGTTATATAATTTAAAATATATTTCTCAAAACTAAACCTTTAATGTCAATTGAGGTAATTCTAAGACTATACAGCTCAATTTATCAAATTTGGTTATTTAAATCCTAGGATAAATTAATATTTATAAAGCCATAGCATATCAATGTGGGACATAATAAAAAAATACCCTAAGGTGAATAATGAAACTAATGATATAACATATAACTTTAATCAAAAAATACATCATTCTAGGTAGACAATGAAACTAATGATATAAAATATAACTTTAATCAAAAAATACATCATTCTATAGTGAGAGGCCCACGCACCGCAATGAAGGGTGGCCCCTGCTTGCCGCAACTAGAGAAAGCCCTCGCACAGAAACGAAGACCCAACACAGCCAAAACTTAATTAATTAAAAAGCAAGTTTTTTAAAAAAAAACATCATTCTAGGTAGACAAGTAATACTGTTTTCTCTTAATATCATATTTAGTTTTAAATTTTTAAAATTACCTTGGCCTTGCCTAAAAATTCCAAAAAGAAAAAAATTCTATACAGTCATCATGTATAGATTATTTCTCAAATTGTGTTCTATGAAGCTAAAGTTCCACAGAATACTCGGAGGGGAAAAGGGGGTTTCTTCAACAAACATGTTTGGGGAAACCCATATACTAATCTCTCCCCCTGCCACTTAGAGATCCACATGGCACAATGACACATTAGAAGCTCTAAGAAGACCCACAACCAAGAAAACTATTAAGTTTGCTTAACCCAGCATTTCCCAAATATGAAACCTATTCATCTCATCTAATCTAACCTATCTACCCACCTACTTACCTATTTTTTTATTGACATCTGATACTCTAGAAAACTAACATTCTTCTGTGAAATATTACTTGGGCAAACATTGTTTTATTCTGAAACAACGTTGTATTCTATAAGAGTAGTTGATTGTTTCATGAAATGACTTTTTTTTTTTTTGCGGTACGCGTGCCTCTCACTGTTGCGGCCTCTCCCCGTTGCGGAGCACAGGCTCCGGACGCGCAGGCTCAACGGCCATGGCTCACGGGCCCAGCCGCTCCTCCGCGGCACGTGGGATCCTCCCGGACCGGGGCACGAACCCGCGTTCTCTGCAGCGGCAGGCGGACTCTCAACCACTGCGCCACCAGGGAAGCCCGAAAGGGCTTTTAATACAGGTTCACTTAATGGCATCACATATCCTGCTTACCGGCAAAATGCCAAGAAGAAATGCCCGGAGGGTGCTGAAATTGGAAACCTTAACTTTAAAATCATAGTCCTGTCATGCCTATGTAGAGAATTCTACAAGGAAGTTCTCTGTACATGATACTCGTTCCATAAAGGAGCAGAATGTGTAGACTCTGCTTGCTTCCCTAAAGTCCTCTGCCAAAAGACTCTTCTAATATTCCATAGAAGCTCTATTACATTATCTTTATTGGGAAATGGGGAAAAGAGCACTTTCTATAAGCTTTTCTTGCAAACTTCTAAAAGCGTAGGGAGAAAATCTTGGCAGAGCTGCCTAAGATGCACTGCCTGGCTAGTGTCTGAGGTGACAATACCTGCGATGCCCATGGTGACATCTATTCCCCACGGTGAATTACCTGCGTCAGACTTCAGTGGCTGCTATTTTTCTCATTTCCCATCATACAATAAATTCTTATTGTCTCTCCACTGTGCTGGAAGAAAGTGATCTGTTGAGATTATGCACACAAGTTTTGAAAGCAAAAACAAACACCATATACAATGTGAACACGCATTTTCCATTTGAGATTTTAGAATCAGAATTTTAAAGCTACAGGGGTCCTTAAGAAATCAATCCTACTAAAGCCCTCTCTTTCACAGAGGACAAAATTGAGGTCAAGAGAAATTATTTGTCTTATTCACAAAGTTACTCAGGGGAGCACTAGGACCAGAATTTAACTAGAGCTCTACGTTCATTCATTCAAAGAAACGTGGGTAGTTATGCCAGGCACTGTGCTGGGTGTTAGAGATGCAATGGTGAGTAAAATATACTTTGTGCTAAAATGAGATAGGAATTGTTTTAAAAAACCATCACTCAAGATTTGCTGGAGGAACTCCTTAATGGAGTGTTTGGCAAGCTAGATACATTATTACTTTTGATTGAATACATCTTTTTTCTTTTCACTTGTAGGTATAATATAAAATTCACGAAAAGTTTTCTCTAAAATACTTTAAGCCCTGAACTTAATTACAGCAACGCCCTCTTGTCAATAGCTCCAAAATGTAACTTGGGGAATATGAAGAAAGTGTTCATGGATAGCTATTATGTTTCAAAATTCCCCCATTATCCTCTTTTTTTTTTTTTAACCATGTTAAATGTTGTACTTTAATACATATTTGCATCTTGGGGCGCCCCAAAAGGGAATATCTATGTAGTTGCTAATCCCTTTCACTTACTGAGCATTTCATTTATGTTGTCTATTTTTTTACTTTCGCACTCTACCCATGCCCTGGTTGAGAATGAGACCAAGGTGGGAATCACATTATCTACAGCTAGACCCCCTACTTCCAGGTCTGGCTCACCCACATTCTTTAGGGGAAATTATTTAATCCCTCTATGCCTCTAATTCTCCATCGTTAAGCAGAAAAACTGAATTGCCATAAGTTAATACAAGGAAAGCACCTAAAAAATAGGAAAGCCCCTTACAAACAAAAGAGTTTTCAACTATCAAATGAAGGTACACAGTTCCAGGGAAAGTACTTGGTATGAAAGGACCTTCTCATTTGAAAGGGTAAATTCTATACCATCAATATGTTTTTAAAGGCCAGTAGGGGGACTTCCCTTCCTGCCCAGTGATTAAGACTTCGCCTTCCAATGCAGGGGGTGGGGGTTTGATCCCTGGTGGGGGAGCTAAGATCCCACATGCCTCGGGGCCAAAAAACCAAAACATAAAACGAAGCAATATTGTAACAAATTCAATAAAGGCTTTAAAAAGGGTCCACATCAGGGCTTCCCTGGTGGCACAGTGGTTGAGAGTCCGCCTGCCGATGCAGGGAACTACGGGTTCGTGCCCCGGTCCAGGAAGATTCCACATGCCGTGGAGCGGCTGGGCCCGTGAGCCATGGCCACTGAGCCTGCGCCTCCGGAGCCTGTGCTCTGCAACGGGAGAGGCCACAACAGTGAGAGGCCCGAGTACCGCAAAAAAAAAAAAAAAAATATATATATATATATAGCCCAGGAGGGCCTCATGCAGCATAAAAGCCCAAAGATAAGAGCTAACTTGTGTATTTGTAATAGAGAAGTCTTCCATCTTTTTATAGTTTGATGTTTATGTGTAACCAAATATATTTCTGTAACAACTGCCAGGTCCTAGGGGTAATTCAGGTCTCTGGGGACACAGCCCCTGGCCAAAGAAACAAGTCTATACCACCATCACAAGCCATGCAGTGCTCGACTGTCTTCATGTTCTTAAGGTCACATACAAGAATCTCTTGGATTTTGAGAAATGTTTCATACTTATTTCACTTCTTTCTCCTTTCTTTTCTCTACAGTGATAGAAAATGTGTTCTTCCCCAACATGGTGATGAAGTGACTTGCAAATGAAAATCCATATTAAACAGCTGAAATAGATTGAGATACAGCTCTGTGTGAAGGAACATTTACAGAGATAAACTGAATATTTCCACTTTGAAAATTAATTCAACATTTCCTATTAAAAAATATTCCCCCTAGGGCTTCCCTGGTGGCACAGTGGTTAAGAATCTGCCTGCCAATGCAGGGGACACGAGTTCGAGCCCTGGTCTGGGAAGATCCCACATGCCGCGGAGCAACTAAGCCCGTGAGCCACAACTACTGAGCCTGCGCATCTGGAGCTTGTGCCCCACAACGGGAGAGGCCGTGACAGTGAGAGGCCCGTGCACCTCAATGAAGAGTGGCCCCCGCTTGCCTCAACTGGAGAAAGCCCTCGCACAGAAACGGAAGACCCAACACAGCCAAAAATAAATAAATAAATTTATAAATATATATATATGTATATATATATATATATATTCCCCCTAAATGGTAGATGAGAGAGAAATTAGTTCATCTGACTTGCCTGCCTGCCTTGGCAGTCTTTTCATGTACTCATTTTTAGTTGCCTGGGTTTCTTTTATGACTATCCCCCAAAGGTTCCTGCTTCTCAGTTAAATCCCTGGTTATTTTACTTTTGCCTCATGTATTTCTTCATCGTTTGGCATCTATCCAAAAGAGAACTTTACTCATAGATGAGGGAGAGAAAATTTTTTTAAAACAAGACATGTAAGCTCTCTAGGGCATTTTGTCTTCTTTATAAAAGAGAAGAGTTCTGCTTATTATTAGCCCAATCTATTTTTACAATTAATATTCATTTAGCCTATCTTCTCCTTCCTAATGGCTATTCCATTACTGTTTGTTAATTAGAAATCAAAAGAATACAAAACAACCTGAATAACTGTCACCATAATCAATTTTGCCATTAAAATAAGATTTATCAGTGTTTTTCTATATTCATACTCCTGTGTTCACAAACACAGATCCTACTGACAAATGAAAGCCACACATCTAGACTGGTGTTGGAGAAGAACAAGAAACCAAAAATAATTTGTGGCTCAACAATTTTCAGGTTGGGATGCCAAAATGTAAAATACCTATTCTTCTAAGCATATTGACAGGAAAAAATAAGGCCTCTTATTCAGAGTCTACATTAACATAACCACCAAGTGAACTGAAAGACTTTGATTTAATTTGCTGCTTACTTGAGATATTTGTTCCAATTTAATAACCACAAAACTAAAACCATAAACACTTCCGCAATCCTTCCCACTGAGAGAAGCCCAAGGTTTGAATGGCCTCTGAATGGCTTGCAATCAGAACCAAAGGGTCAAGCGTGAAAAAACAGCTTGGCTATCCCAAAAAGTATCCCTTTCCTGAAGTTTTGTGTGAGATGTGTCAGGAAAAATTGTGAAAGACTTTGAAACTGACACACACAAAAAATTACACCATGTCTTAACTAGTGTTACCTTCTGGCTAATTTGGCCTTTCACTGTCTTTGAACTACTTTACCACACCTTAAATTGTTGAAAACTGATAACAATGCTAGTGATGCTTTAGCCATACAAATGCAAATTAATTGTGTCCCGGGGAAAAGCAATTGATTATTGGCTTGTTGATAGATCCTTTTGTATCTATCTGTAAATTCAATTCCAAATTCCTTATTACTCATTTACGTTTGGTCCTTCAAATTCACCTTTGAACCAACTGTAACATCTTATTGGTGGCCTCTTTAATTAATGAGTTAAAATCTTTGAAATATGCTCCTTTTATGCTTTACTAGTATCATGATTTCACCTTTTCTTAAGAAAATCCTTTAACAGATGCAAATGATTTCATTTCTTCTCTTTAACATTCAGCAAAAGCAGAAATTGAGAAGGTATTACTGGATAAAGCCCTAGTCTCTAAATTGTGAGATATAGCTGTAAAAATTTTTGGTATTTATGAAAATTAGCTTTTTGTTTTGTTTTGTTTTGTTTTTTAAAGGTCTGATCTCATTTGACTATTGCCAAATGCCACGTGTGCTTGTATATATGTACATTCACACGCAAAACACACACACAACACACACATGCACTCAGGCAGAGTTAATTCATCACAGCTGCCAGTTCCCTCTTGAAAAGCGTACAAGGCTTCAATAAATGCAAAGACTTAATTACTTCTCACATCTGGAAAAACTTGAATATGAGAGTGGATTTATTGAAGAAGCTCATTGCTTGGCTGTCAACACCATATCAACAGCCAGAGAGAGCAGGCTTGATCAGTGTTGGCAATTCTTTAACCCTTCAGAGATAGATGTTCTACCAATTAATTCATAACATGTCCTGCTTACATGATTTATGAATTTTATGAAAACGCAGTAGATAATTTCCTAGTCATTTATGGAGAAAAGCTGTTTCTCTCATGTTTCCAGACAGGAAGAATCATATATTAAAATGTGGAAATAATGAGGAAGTTCTTATAGTCAAGGAAAAAGGGAAAGGCTTTGGGGTTGAAGAGCATATTGAAAACAGCCATTAGAACAATAACTTATGTAAACATATGTGAAACTCAACAAATTCAGCCCTTTTTGGAGAAAGTTTAACAATGTCTCTAAAATGCAAGTAGGGAGTTACATGAGCTCATAACAAGAAGATTTAGCAGAAACCAAGGAATGGGCAGATCTCCCTCTAGAGAGAATATTTAAGCTGGAATTAGGCAAAGAAACGGGGTGTAGGGAAGACATCCAAAGAACATTTGCAAAGACCCAGAGACAAGATTTGGAGGAACCAAGAGTTCAGTGTCACTGGAGCATACAGTGGGGAGAGATGAGGGCGGCAGGGAGAGCTCCCTGAAGTAAATGTATGGAAATCACTTTTCCTAACACAATAAGCCTAAGCGGGTTTGAGCCACGAAACTTTACGAATAACACAGTTCCTGGTCAATTAACTGCAAAAACATCTCCTTTACACCTACTCTGTTCCCTTCATTTGCCTTGAATTTAATTTTTACCCCTTCATTTTATCATTAGCCAATTGAAATACCCCTCTTACCTGGACATTATGAAAACTCACAGTGAAGAAATTATTCCCAGTTTTATCAGTCTCATGAAGAAAAATATTCAAGGGAAATATATTTGTATTATATATCCGCCCAAATAAATGGAAATTATGTTAAATGTGTTTATGATATAAACTTCACACTTCTACGATGTTACAATTACAGTTTACTTATTAAAACGCCACCTATTGGGCTTCCCTGGTGGCGCAGTGGTTGAGAGTCCGCCTGCTGATGCAGGGGACTACCGGTTCGTGCCCCGGTCCGGGAAGATTCCACATGCCGTGGAGCGGCTGGGCCCGTGAGCCATGGCCGCTGAGCCTGCGCGTCCGGAGCCTGTGCTCTGCAACGGGAGAGGCCACAACAGTGAGAGGCCCGCGTACCGCAAAACAAAAACAACGCACCTATTTTTTTCTACTTTTTACTAAATAAGCATTATCGATATTTCTACTTGAACCTTAAGCATCCAATTACTAAATTCGCTAAGTATTTCTATCTTGAAGTCATGATTTCAATATCAGTTAAGCCAAGGAAAACAACACAACTGACCTTCGCAAGTTTGGAACTTTTGAAGCACTAATTCCTGAGTTTTGTTCCAATTGTTTCCATGGAGTTTCTTCATGTGTAACTCAAAATATAAGATACTATCAAAATAAGACCATTATTAAAGTAAATGTATCGTTAAAACAGCTAAAAATTTAGTGATGTTTTAAAATAATTGGTACCCTTTGAATAGTGAGAACTAGTTTAACATATATTGGTGGTAATTTCTCTCTGAGGACTTTATCTTCTTTATGATTTAATGTGTGTGTGTGTGTCTAACTTCATTCATTCATTTCACAAATATTTCTTGTGTGCATTCTATGGGCTAGGCACTATTTTAATTTTAATCTCTTCAGATAATCAATGAATAACACCAACAAAAATCTCTACCCTCTCCTATTTCAATCACATATTCATTCATTAAATATTTATTGAGCATCTACTTTATATCATGTATTGTACTAGGCTTTGCATCTCCGGTATATTTCAGATACTAAATATACATGTGATAGTCAATGTTCACTAGTATAGTCAGTTAAAAATACATATTTTTTATACTATGATAAATTCGTTGGACTTATAAAACCTGCATTTTCTAACAACACTGTAAATCAGCTACACTTCCATTTTAAAAATTGAAAATAAATAAAAAGCCAAAGCTGCAATTTTCAAAAATGTAGCAGCATGTTTTTAAAAGTTTTTATCAATGTTCAAATAATTATGTAGATATCAATTTTCTGTTCTTTTGTACACTAGTTATAGCTACAGGTGGCTTTCTCCATCCATCTTTTTTTTCTTAGGGTGTATGTGCAAAGTTTTTCTTCATAACCCCAATATGCTTGGCCTATTTTTGATTTGCTCATAAAGTGACATCTCCCAGGCAAAGTCTATCTATGTTGTTTTAACTATTTCCAAAATCATTCCCTGGAGCAGTTCTGTCCAATAGAATTGTAACGTGAGCCACATATGTAATTTTAAATATTTTAGTTGCCACATTAAAAAAAAGCAACAGATTAAATTGATTTTAATGATATGTTTTATCTAACTCAATATATCCAGAATATTATCTTTCAACATATGTGATATTTTATCTTCTTTTTATACTAGGCCTTTGAAATCCCGTGTGTTTTAATTTTACACTTACAGCACATCTCAATTCAGATGAGCCGTATTGGATTGCGGCTCCATAGTGGACAGCACAGCTCTATGGTAATGCTGTGAGACTGGGAATCATTAGCTATTTTTTCATTTTTGAAAAAATATAATTTATATATATATTAATATATATTAAATTATATATTTAATATATATATTAATATATATAATTATATATATATTTATATATATATTTATATATATAATTATATATAATTATATATAATTAATATAATTTAATATATATTAAAATATAATAAATTATATTTTCATATAATTTAAATATGAAAAAATACATTTAAACTTAAATTTCTTGAGATGAGAATTTCAGAATCCTAATAATCAAGCAATAAAAACTGTAATCTATTTTAGTTTCCGAAACTCTCAAAATCAGAGTCCTTTGTATGGGAATGTATTTTATTAAAGGGTTTAAATTGTTATTATAAATAATGAATTAACTCTTTAAATTATGTTTTAATTAACTTCACCAAAGGTGTTATTTTCAAAATGCTATCTTGTTTCATTAATGAGAATGACATATTTAAAGTCCCAGCAGTTTTCAGGATAAATATTCACTCATTAATTATCTATCTAACAAATAGATAATTATATGAGTGAATAATAAATATTCACTCTTTTTCTCTCTAAATAACAAAAGCCCAAATAGTGAAATATCCTCCATCAATACTCCCATTTTTTTTTGAAACTCACATTTTTGACTCACATTGTGCAATTTAAGACACACCAGCAATTTCTTCATCAATATGGCCAGGTGAAGTCCTTTTTAAACCATGTTGAGAAGCAATGTCACAATGAAGTACGAGATTTTAATAAAGAAACTGATGGACCACTTAAAGAACCTAAGTGTTTTACTGAAACGAGACTTTTCTATTGAAAACTTGCAATCTTCAAATACTCAACAGAAAAGATCTTGAGGGATTAAGGGAAATGCAGCATGTCTTATTTCTGTTCCACAGGACCCAGCTTCTTTCCTTGATGGAGCCAGCAAAATGGCTATTTTTAAACTGCTGGGATCTTTAATAATATCCAATTGCCATGAAGTGTTTGAATAAAAAATACTGTTACATAAAATGATATCCAAAGCCTTCAATTTCATTTGTGTTATCCCTCATACAAACTCTGCTGAAAATTTTGGAGAAAGATAACTCCATATAAAAATGGAGGGCAGGGCTTCCCTGGTGGCACAGTGGTTGAGAGTCCGCCTGCCGATGCAGGGGACACGGGTTCGTGCCCCGGTCTGGGAAGATCCCACATGCCGCGGAGCGGCTGGGCCCGTGAGCCATGGCCGCTGAGCCTGCGCGTCCGGAGCCTGTCCTCCGCAACGAGAGAGGCCACAACAGTGAGAGGCCCGCGTAACGCATAAAAAAAAAAAAAAAAAAAAAAATGGAGGGCAGGGCTTCCCTGGTGGCGCAGTGGTTCAGAGTCTGCCTGCCGATTCAGGGGACACGGGTTCGTGCCCCGGTCCGGGAAGATCCCACATGCCGCGGAGCGGCTGGGCCCGTGAGCCATGGCCGCTGAGCCTGCGCGTCCGGAGCCTGTGCTCCGCAACGGGAGAGGCCACAACAGCGAGAGGCCTGCGTACCGCAAAAAAAAAAAAAAAAAAAAAAAAAAGGGAGGGCGTCAGTCAAGAACTCTTAGAAGCCCCCTCTTCTGGCCCCTACCAGGTACTCTGAGAGGGCATGAAAGGGTAATTGCCACATGCCAAGCACTTGCCTTGGGCTTTACATATAAAACCCTACTTAATCCTCCCAACACCCATTTCACAGATGAGACGCAGAGTGAACTCGTCCAAGTTCTCACAGTAGGAGATTCAAACCCAGGTCCGTATTACTTCAGTGCGTGTAAAACCCACTAGACCATAGAGCAATAACAGAACGCTGGCTCACTGACTGACTTCTGGTAGCAATATTATTATTTTCTATTAACTTTTTTGATTTCCAACTTCAAAGGAATTGTCGTTACTGATGGTTCTTGAAAGGAAGAGTACTCGAGGTATAGACACAATTTGGTTCCTGGGATGGGCAAAAGCAAGACTCCCCCAGAGTTAGAATCAAAGGCAAAAGCAGGTGACAGTGAAAGCACGATGAGCATCCTTGACCTGACACAACCTAATCTGAGAAGCTTTCCTGCTGTTCATTCATTGATGGTACATTTATAAGCAGTAGTGAGCCAGCAAATATTTAACAACCATCTTTCCCAGGGAAAGAAAGGAAGAAAGGAAGGAACGGTGGGAGGGAGAGAGGGAGGGTGAAGCACAATTGGGTGGGATGAGCTGTTAGGAGCCGGCACCTTGCATGAAGCACTGTGAGTAACAACAAAAGCCTATATCTCCTAGTAAATGGACCAAGTGTCACCAGGCAACCTAAGAAACTAATCTTCCAAAATTTTAAATACTCATGTCAAGATATACCATTATGCCATAGTGCTATTCTGTTCCTTACCTGCATGTTGAAATCATTCTAAATAATAAGATTTCAAATTTATTTAAGCAGTGCTTTTTCTCTTCTGATCATCATATACTGAGATCATAAAGTCTGTGTTTGTGGTCCTCTTAATGATAATTCAGATGCATATAAGACATTGCACACGCAAATGAAGGAAGTGGAATGGAAAGTAATTTAAGAGGCAGATTTCATTGTAACCAAATAGAGCCTGCTCTTTCTACATAGCTGCCTTGACACCCAAAAAGATCTGGTGTGTTTTCTTTTGTTGTTGTTGTTGTGTTTTTTGTGGTACGCCGGCCTCTCACTGTTGTGGCCTCTCCCGTTGCGGAGCACAGGCTCCGGACCCTCAGGCTCAGCGGCCACGGCTCACGGGCCCAGCCGCTCCGCGGCACGTGGGATCTTCCCGGACCGGGGCACGAACCCGTGTCCCCGCATCGGCAAGCGGACTCTCAACCACTGCGCCACCAGGGAAGCCCTGGTGTGTTTTCTTTTAATGGGATTCAATACATAACAGTTCAGAATATAGTTAAGCATTCATTGAAAATAGTGTGATAGCAATGACTTTTATGGTAAGGTTTCTCTGATTGACACAAAACTGATGAAGATAACTTACCAAAAGAAACTGAAGAATTCTCTAGATTTAGACTAGAATACTAGGAAAAATTCACCGCCAAATTTAAGAGCAATTATAATTGTATAAAAGAAATACTGGCCTCATATGCGTTCCTGAGATGAAAATGAGAATTTCATTTAACAAAATGGATAATTTTTTAAATGAATGTTCTCTAGCCATTTCTTGTAAATCTACATTTTTAAAGCATCAAGTAGCTACTATTAAGGTTTTCTATTATAAACTGTCCAAAAAAGTGAAGTTTCCCACTCTGAGGGTCTTTTTTTCCCCACTCTGAGGGTCTTTTTTATGTCAAAATTTTACTTAGGTATAAAGTTTGCTGATTTTTTCAAGGTTTTTAATTAAGCTTTGATACTACACCACTATCATCATAGTCCTATGAAATATTTTTTTCTTACAGAAATATCATTATGTGTGCATTTGATCAAGGCTGTACTTGGTTTCTTATTTTAGGATTTAAAATCATTAGATATGTTATTTCCTTTGACAGTTCTTTGTGGTATTTACATTACTCTCTCGTACAAAACAGCCATGAGTAAGGAAATCTCAGATTTTCATTTAATCAGATTAAATAGCTAAATTGTATAATCCTATTTTAAAATATTCATCTGTATGGGTTTTTAAAAACTTATCATAATAGCTTTAGATTTTCTAAATAAACCTTACAAGATTCCTTTTAGAGACCACCTGTGGCCAACTCAAAATACAAACATTTCTATAAGGGGTAAATTATCTTTATTATAAAATCTAATCTTCTGGGATTGAGTTGCAGAAGACTTTCTTGTAAAGAAGACTGTGCTTTAACTAGTTCTTTATTTGTCTTTTTATTATATCTTAAGTTCAGTATTTTATTCTTTTTTTTTTTTACTTTGCCAAACACAGCACTATCTTTGTTTAAATATTCAAAGGTTCGAATGTTTATAAGGACTAAATAGTTTTCAAAATATCATCAAGAATGTATCTTTTAAAGTATATTACAGGCTTTTATAATGTTTGTATCTCAGAAACAGGACTAGTGATTGTATTTGGGCCATGATTTGACGAAGATCATAACTGACTCATGAAATATGTTATAATGGAGCTTCTGCTCAAGTTCTTTATGTTATACTAAAAAAAACAGAACACACGCATGAGATCATATTCCACACCGAATTGATAGCAGAACTTTGCTTTTTAGCCTGGCAAAAACACTACGACTGACCAGGCAAGAATGACTACGGACGGAAGAGATACGAAGCCCACTAGCTCCTCACTGAATGAACTGTAGTCACAGAACCATCACTTGGAAAGGGTGAGCTCTGGAAGCACCACTCTGGTGTGCAGAGAGGAGAAAGTGCCTCAGGAGAAGGAGTCCCAAGATCTGGGTTCAAAACCCCACTCTGCTACTGACCTGCTGTGTGGTGGCTGGTGGGTCACCTGAGGTCTTTGGTCCTTTATTTTCTCGAATGTAAAAAATTAGGCCAGCCTTTCCAGTTCTTAGATTGTATGATTACCTGATTACCAAATTTATCTTAAGTACTAATCACCATGGTACAAAGCATTCAAAGATGAAAACATTATCATCAACAAATTCTTTGATCGAATCACTTTTTTTTTTTTTTTTTTGGTCAAAGAGTAATAGAAGTCAACTATGTTGAATAGTAGACACTGGGGTAAGTCCTTTACATATCTTATCTCCTGGCATCCTCATCAACTCTCTAGAAAGTAAATACTATCTGGACCCCCAAACTGAAGATCAAAAGGGTACAGCACTTGCTTAAAACTAACAGCAACAGGACTAGAACCAAGATCTTCTATATATTTTATGTATTGCCTCACCATTTATAACCACTCTGTGCATTCAACACTGTGATGTCATACAGCTGGAATCTACTTTTAAAAACACCCTTTGTATTTTGACTACAGGTCAGAACCTAACCAGGTATGACTGAGTGGTTGATAAAGTACAGGATGTTTATAAAGCCCATTTCCATACACATCAAAATGTTTTTAACTACTAAAAAGACTTAGCCTTCAAACAACTACAAGAACATTTTCATAGTCTAGTCTAAAAACAGAGTATTTAATTCAAGGTACTTACATATAAGAAAATATCAGTGGATTCCATATGCACATAAAACAGTGATGTAGTCCCAAGGCATGGGAAATCATCAGTGATGTAGCTACGCTGAGTATATACATGGCCATGTGTTCCAAAATCGATATAACCATAATCAGTGGGAAATTAAATTCTGATAGAGCCAAGAGTATGGCTTTGAAAAGCTTTTAAGCATTTATCTCTCCAATGATCTCTTGAGGAGTTCAAGCTTGCTTTTCAAGCAATGACACTGTCCAAAGCTCTAAAAAGCAGATATTTATCATAGCACTCAGTCTGTTGCAAGAATTTCTTGGCAGTTTGACTCAACGTAAGAAAATAAAGTTTTCATGTCATCACAAATGGGGAAAGAAGTTATCTTAAGCACTATCTTTCCTTAACCCTCAATTTAATTAACATACTCTCTCAAGGTTATAATAATAACTTTTATTATTCTTCACACTAATAATATTTTAGTTGTCCTGCAAATATGAACGTAAATGTGAAAAAAATAAAAATAACTTTTTTAAAATGACACTAGATGACCAACACAAAATAGAGGACCAACTTTATTTATATTAGTTCTGTTTTATATTTTCAGTTGTATTACGATCTCCCAAAGGAATACTTCGGAGACAATGGCACTGATATGTTTGAAATACAAACGTATATTGTTCATATTCATATTCATACATTACTTTCAAATAATTCAGTATTTGATTCAAAATATCAATGTTTGAACTATTATGTATAAATCACTATGTTAGGCATTATAAGAAATATAAAACAATAAAATCTAGCCCTTTATGCTCAAGAAGCTTTTAATCCATGAGTAGAGATGAAACAATCAGAAAATACACTGACGTCATCAGGGACTTACAGAGTGCTGTGACAGCTCGGAGAATGAAGGAAATCACAAATATCAGGGAGACTCTAAAGTTTCATGAACATTGCCTTAGATCTGCACATTATGAAGGTAAGTCAGTTTTTCGTAAGTGAGAAAAGGAAGGCTGGAAGACAAAGCATGAGAAAAGATAACAGAATGACCACACTATGGCCCCCATGAGAAATGAGTTCAGTGTGCATGGGGAAGGTCTAGGAGTAAGGAATACATGAAGGGCAAAATGAAGACAGCTTCAAATGCCAAGCCAACAATTTTAAGTATAATTCAATCAGAAATGCTGCCTCACAAAGTTTTAAGCAGAGGAGTGACATATAAGTCAAATATGGAAAGATTACTCTAGTTGCAGTGCAGGTGAAATATGCTGAAATGGAAGGAAGAAGGATATCAGAAGACTTCTGCAAAACAATCCAGGTAAGAAATAAAAACCTATACCCAGGATTATGAAAGCTGATAAAGGTAAAGTGTTGGGAGACACTAAAAATGTAGGCTGGGCAGCAGACAAGAAACAAAAATGAGAGGAGAGAGATCATTCTAGGGTATTTTGAGTTGTCGGGATAGAGAGGGAAATAGGCTCAGGCACAAGCATGTTGAATCTAAGATGGAATTGTTCAAGTGGAGGAACAGCTATCAGTTAGATATGCATAGCTGTCAGATTAGGGCACTGATTCAGCTCAGGAAAAGAGGTAAGAGTTCAGAGAAGCAAATCGCGGAGAAAAAGAGAACAATTTTCAAAGGTATCTTCTAAAAGAAAAGCAATTCACCCTCATGAACACTGATGATTGTTCATGTTGTACATAGGAAAAGGTACACTCCTGAAACAAGGTGTTCCAAGAGAAAAAGAAAAATTCTCTCTATGCTGTTTTCTTAACAGTTCTCAAAACCTACTTTGTTTTAATGGAATGCTTCATTTGAAATATTTATTGAGACACAATTACATGAATAAGGAACTTGGAATACCAAAAAAAAAAAAATTAACTGCCCTGAGGGGCTTTTAACCTTTTACATATTTTTGTCTGATTATAAAAATGATAAATGTTCATAGTGTACTGGAAGTAGCAAAAAGCATGAAAGCCAAGTGTTTGAAATATTGTATCAGGAATTGTTGAATTGTATCAAATACTTTTCCAGCATCAGATCACTTTTCTTATTTGATAT
Organism: Phocoena phocoena; assembly: GCF_963924675.1. NCBI lineage: Eukaryota > Metazoa > Chordata > Mammalia > Artiodactyla > Phocoenidae > Phocoena > Phocoena phocoena. Next base: position 163,516,670 of record NC_089220.1, read on the forward strand.
TTTGATCGGTATGGACAGCATATTGGTTTTATTATATTATTAATAAGTGCCCTACTATTGAACCATCCTTGCATTCTCAGATTAAATACTACTTCTTATAGATTATTCTTTGAATAAATACAATTTTATAGCATTTGTTTATATAATAGTATGTAGATGAAAATGCACAAATATGTTCATGACTAGAGCCATTTATGTTGATGAACTGGAGTTTTCTTTTGAAGCTGTCACCTTTTTGTGTGCTCTCTACCAATTTATGTACTTTTGAAATGGTTGTTCCCTAAACAATAGGACAGACTCATCAATAAGCTGTAGCAGACACATCGATAAATTTGCCTGTGTGAACCATTCTCAGGTCCCAGGCTCTTATGAGACTATGACTCACACAACCTGACTATTCAGCGATAGCTCATTAGACCCAGAGCAAACACCTCACTCGAGGAGAAGTACATTGGCCATTCAGTGAGCAATAAGAAAGTGTTTATGTGTTTGAACCAAGAGACATTTAGCTGTAGATAATCAGACAGTGGTGAGTGCTAGAGCTATAAGACCAGGTGGGTGGCTATTTTTCAACCATATGCCAATAAGCAGGCTAAGAAATCCTGTATTCAGAGAAAAACAGAGACAAAGAACCGTATGTATGCTAAAACACATGATGAAAGAGGTTTGTTTTCTAAGAACTTCACAGTTCCCATGAAATTCAGCCTTACTTGTTAGAACTGCTTTCTATGGGATTACACTAGATCCTTCCTATAAATCTTTCTTTTCTTCAGCCATTTCTTAGAATTAAACATCCCTAAGACAAGAACAGGGACAGGAGCCTTTCATAATTATTTCACAATATTTTTCAATGTTTTCTTTAGTTATTGCTTTGCTCAGCTATTCTAATTCCCTTAACATCAATTTCAGTAATCTACATAATTCTTTTAAAAATCTATTTTATTTGTATGTTCCAGACTTATTAATATAATGGCCTATTATGAGTAGTTAATTTATTGACAAGCTAATCAGACTCTGAACTAGAGGCAACAACACATCTAAACAGATGTTCAAAACTTAAAAGAAATGTATGAGAGTAAAAATAATGGAAATGATCTTAAATTATCAGGACAACTTTAATAACCAATTAGATATACATTGACTATACTATACGAGTTCTCAAGATTTATTTTTTATATATTAGTAAAAGTTCTTTATAATACAGAGCTGGGATCTATGAATGAAATATGAATGAAAATAAACAAACCTATCATTATAATAATATTTCACCAACAAATACCTTTTAGACATTTAGTTATATAAGACACTAGGCTTTGAAAATTTTAAGGTTGATGTTTTAAATTAGACCTGCAAGCTAACAGGACATATTTAGAACTAGAGAGTAAATGAACATTCTATTAAAAACATAATTGTTAAAACTCATTTCCAAATGTTATCGTAACCTTATCACTTAGTTATACAGCATAATAAGACATAAAAGATTATTTTTAAATTATAATCCTTATTAACTAGGTCATCCCTAATTTCAGAAATAACTAGCTTTTTATTTCCTAGGAAAGAAGTGAAACACAGTGAATCATAAGATGATTAACCAGTCATCTAGTCTGACTAGATGTTTGATGAGTACAGATTGCTAAATGTCAGAATTCGAGAACTACAGGCCAGAATTGTTCTTTACGGAGTTCCCAACTTTTTTTTGGAACAAATACAAAAGAAGGGAGGGTGGAAATAGTAGCAGATTATCAAATTTAAAATACAAAAAATATTTAATGTAGGAATATCTATGGTCTTATTACGAAATCTTTCTTAGGCAACTCTGAAGAAAACAATTTAATTTTCAAATACTCCCCTGATTAAAAGCCTCTAACTTTATTTAGGGATAAAATGTGTCCCCAGCTGAAGCTCTTCAAGGCAAATAGACTGTTTTATACTCTACCACTAGAGTGACAGACCAGTGATATTTGAAACAGGATATACACATCCTGCACTGCGTTGACATGCAGGGAAAATCACTGGAATGTCTATCCACAAACTTTTTTTACTCTGAAAATTTAAGGTAGAAAACTTTAATAACTGATGGAGCTACAGTAGCACATGTATGTAATTTATTAAGTAAATATAAAATATACTAGGAAATGAGCTCAGACTTTTATTTACTGATAGGGACTACACGGTAAAAAAGAAGAGTTCAGTGCAATAAATCATAAACCTGTTGATGACAGAAACTACCCTGGGTTAGCCTGATAGTCCATGTGTACCTAGAACAGAGTTTATGAGACTTTACTTTTTACAAAGTTAAAAAGCAGGCTGTGAATCCAGAATCTACCATTTTGTTCTCTCCTAGCACACAGACATACAAAATTGCACTTAAAATGCTGCCAGCAAATCACTGTCTTCTGTAATAGTCACTAATACTGTATTTTCACACTGGCCTGATACACTGAATTCATTTCTCTCTTCAAAACGTCTTTGCCATTTTTCATCTTTCTTGATGTGTCTATTGATGTCACAACTGAATGTACACTGCTGAGCTAGGATGCAATTTGAGGCAGGTTTAGAAAACGTCTATTTTATTTACTTCTGACTGCACATTATTCACTCTTCAGCCACGCATCACTATGTACCTCATCTTTTTTTTTGCGGTACGCGGGCCTCTCACTGTTGTGGCCTCTCCCATTGCGGAGCACAGGCTCTGGACGCGCAGGCCCAGCGGCCATGCCTCACAGGCCCAGCTGCTCCGCGGCACGTGGGATCTTCCCGGACCGGGGCACGAACCCTTGTCCCCTGCATCGTCAGGCGGACTCTCAACCACTGCGCCACCAGGGAAGCCCTGTACCTCATCTTTAACTCGAAATTTGGGACAATTTGGATCTGGAAAAAAATAAAGGTAGTTACGCAAATTTTAAATAAACAAACTTGCAGGGAGGCTGTTCAGTCAACATAGGAAAGTAAACTCCCTCTGAACATCATGTAAATCGTTGAGCAGCAACCATGTCTATAAAATCAATGTGCTTTTCTGTGTCACACTGGCCTTCACCAAAATCATTCTACTTAATTTTCAAGATACATCTTTGTGTACCTGCCAAGATCTTATGAATAACATCCGAAGGAAAAAAAATGAGAAAAAATATTTTTAACTCCCTCTTCTTACAATCTGATATAAGCAATTTAATTGTGTTAGAAGAAAGGTGATATTATAATCAAAATTTAATATGACCATTGAGGAAACAAGAATGAACATTTCCATTAAAGTATTACTAAAATAGGGCTTCCCTGGTGGCGTAGTGGTTGAGAGTCTGCCTGCCAATGCAGGGGATACGGGTTTGAGCCCTGGTCTGGGAAGATCCCACATGCCGCGGAGCAACTGAGCCCGTGAGCCACAACTACTGAGCCTGCGCATCTGGAGCCTGTGCTCCGCAACAAGAGAAGGCAGCGACAGTGAGAGGCCCGTGCACCACGATGAAGAGTGGCCCCGGCTTCCCACAACTAGAGAAAGCCCTCACGCAGAAACGAAGACCCAACACAGCCAAAAATAAATAAATTTATAAAGGAAAGAAAACCAGACCTATTCCAGAAGCTCACAAATGTTCAGCTTTAAAAAAAAAAAAAAAAATTACTAAAATAATAGGGTCCAAAATGGTATACATGGGATTCAGTGGGCAGAGAGGTTAAAACATAGGAGCTGGAGGAAACACATGAGTTAGGATACAAGCTCCATTATTTACCAGCTCCATTAGATTGGGCAAGTTATTTAACCTCTCAGAGCCAAGCATTACTCATAAGAAATATTGAAATAATAAAGACTGCATCCCTAGATAGGTTTTGTGATAATTAAGAGAATGTACTTAGAGCACTTTAATCAGTGCACTTAGGTACGTGCTTAATAAATGCTTAATGTTACTGTCATCCTCTCAAAATTGTTAACATGATCATAATAAAAGATTTTGGCATTTAAAAAATTCCAGAAATTGACCAAAATATTAATATATTTCTGGGAATCAGTAGCAGGGTTCTTTTCCAAATGTTCTAAAATGAATATACTATAATTAAAATAAACTAAATCATGTATTATTTTAAATATTCCAAGCTAAGAAAATATTTTGTGATAAGAGAAGGCATCCGAACTGGTTCTAGGTCCTTGCTAGGAGACTAGTCACCCATATTTGCTGAGAAAATCATATCTTTATAAGAAAATCATGCAATGTAGTAGTTGAAAACATGGGTTCCAGTCCCACTGCTGACTATCTGGTAATCATCTTGGTGATTCTGGATGAGCCTGTACAAACTCTGGAAGCCCTACTTCCCGTCTTTGCAAAATGGAATAGTAAAAGTAGCTCATTTGCGTGTTATCTCTAAAAATGCTTGTTTCAAACTTCACGTTTTTATAAACACAGGAATCATGTCATCATTACTTTTGTTTAAAAACTATTTTTCACACATATTATAAAGCTCCTGTTATTAAAACTGTATGCTCCTGGAGCATTAATACATAGAATGAGATAAGTCAGGCAGAGACAGACCCAAGTACATATGATAAAGGGGCATTCCAACCAACGGGAAAAAGGAAGATGCCTTAGTAAATAATGTTAGAACAACATGGGAAAATATTTAATTGGATCCACTCCTCATACCTCACACCAAGATAAATTTCAAATGAAATCTAATTGTACAAAATGAAACCATGGAAGAAAATAGCTGGGGCTTACTTTAGAACCTGGAAGTGGGAAACCACGCCCATCTCAAAATCCAGATCCAATGGGGAAATGAATGAGCACATAAAGATAAATATAACTACAAAAAAATAAGTAATAACTCAAATTTACATGTAAAAATAAAACACTGTAAGCAAAATAAAGATAGTAAGGAAAAGAACCGCAATATATCATGAAGGAATAATAGCCCTAGTTTATAAGGAACTTCTGAAAACTGAGAAGGGAAAGATCAACAGCCCAATGTAGGCAAAAGATGTACATACAGTTCATAGAAAAAGAAATGCAAATGGTCCTCAGCATAAGAAAAGATGCTTAACTTCACTAATGATATGAGAAATACAAATTAAAACAACATGAGATCCCATTTTTCACCTTTCAGATTAGCCAAAACTCCAAAGGCTTACAACATACTCTGTTGGTGAGACTGGGAAAATTGGCTCTCTTGTATAATACTGTTGGGAACACAAAACCTTTCAAACCCAATGGAGATGGATTTGGCAATTTCTACAAAAATACATATGACTCTTTGACCCATCAATTCCTCTTATAAAAATCAACCCCCAAAAGTACTAGTAAAAAATATGAGATAATGTATGTACAAGACTATTCATTACAAGACCAATAATAGCAAAGGACTGGAAATAACCCAAATGTCCATCAACAAGGGACTGCTTAAATAAACTACAGTACAGCACACAAGGGAGTGTCAGATACATAAGGCAGATCCCCGTATACTGCTATGGACTGCTCTCCAGGATACATGAATAAAGAAAACAGCAAAGTATAGAAGACCGTGTACTGAATGTTACAGTTTGGGTGAGAAAGGGAAGAACATATGCTATATAATAAACACAGCTACTTACATATCTGAGAAGAAATAAGGGAAAGCTGAACCAAAATTAATCAGAAGAAAAACCAAAACAATTTTTATCAAGAAAGGGACAGACCAAAAAGGAAGAAGTGGAGATAAAAGTGAGATCTCTCCCCACATACTTCATTTCATAGTTTTGATTTTGGAAAATCATGTAAACATGTTATATAACTGAAAAATATAAACAAAAAAAGACAAAAATAAAGCAACCTCCAAAATTTAAAATCAAACTGAAATAAGTGGACCTAAGTATATATCAAATTAACTAGCATAACCACACAGAAAACAATTCTTCCTAGTATTTTGACATGCTGCATTCAGTGTATTTGGTACCACTAAGGTTGTTATTTTGTCAATACTATATTTTCCTTTCTCAAAAATACGTGTTTATTAGCCCTGTCCACTGAAACTGTTTAGAAGTAATGACAACCCAGTAAAAATGGGTAGTCAAAATATTAGAAAGACTATTTTCAATCTGTGTCACGAACAGTCTGAGATAGTCACCAAGAGAGTGAATTTATGCCTTTTTCTAATTAGGAAACAAACGTTGAGATTTTACCTAAACTGTTAAGAGAATCCAGAGTAGTGCTGGTACATGGCAAATTTTTCAGGTTTTCTTATTTCACATTAGAAAAATAAGAACAAATTCTTTATCTCTCTCTCTTTTTCACACACACACACAGCTATACCTATATATCCACATCTAAACATACATACACATACTCTCCTATATTCCTATATATACACACAACCACATATATACATACATATATATGAACATATGTGTCTGTGTGTGAAGCTGGCAATAACACTTACCACAATTTTATGTGAAAATGCACTTTTTTGGAAGGAAAAATAGAGTAAGCATTGGTCCTAAGTAGGTTCCCCCCATTTTTTTTTTTAAATTCTTGGCTCCAAATCAAATGTCTGGACACTGTATGACAGAGCAAACCCCACAAACACAGAGAAGCACGAGGGTCAAGAGAAAAGAGAGTGAACCTGGAGAGCCGACAGCCAGGAATGGCATCTCCACTCTGCATCAGCCAGGCTGTGACTCTGGACCAACAGCCCAACATCTGCATGCCTTGCTGACTCCTCTGTGACACAGGGACCCAAAGAAGGGCCCACCCACCTCACAGGGTTGTTTTGAGGCTCCAACTGCACCGAGTGCTTCAGAAACATTAAAAACATGAGAAGGATACAATTTATTCTATTTAACCAGTATATGTACAGTGATACACATCAATAATTCAGAGTGCCACTTTACATCCCTCCCTGCCCCCGCCAAAAGGCAAAGTGATTCATTTAAGAGCGCTCGAGACAGAAACGAACCTTGACGGGAAAATCTAGCCTATTCCTTCTAATCAGTAGGACTGCATCAAAACCATTCTGGACAGATGGATATTTAGTTTGATTTTTCAAGACCTCCAGGGAAGGAGATTCTACAAACTGCCTTGACGGCTGATGTGCCAACGCATTGTAGGATAACTTATAAATATAAGGACAGTTGAGAAGGGTCTCCAGAATGCAGCCCAGAGTGTGTGTGCACTCACTGAGCACACACACAGCTAAGGAGGTTTCTGAAAATTGCAGCCATCCCTTTGATTGCTCTTCCTCTTCCTTTTAATTATAATTGGTCCTTCGGAAAGCAAGTAAATTAAGTGCAGGGGAAAAAAAGAGAAGACTTTGTGTTAATAAGAAAGGTTCTGAATAACATAAAATAAAATGATCATACCAAACACACAGAAATAGAATACTTCATACAGAAATAAGGGTGGAGTGGAGGACAGCGTTTTCTCTCCTGGCACATGGTAGATGCTCAGTAAACATCTGTTAGGTGCATACATCTGAGAAGTATAATCTGCCTCTTATCCATATTAATGAGGAAGTGTCTTGATATGCTGTTTAGAAGTGACCACAACACAGCTGACTGAACGTCGAAGACTCAGTTAAATCTGTTGTTCCATCCTTCTACAGGGTTACTGGCTCTCAGAATCTGTTGTTCACCAACTCAGGTAGACTTCCAGACTTAGCTCCAGGCCACAAGAAGTCCTCGTAGCCAAAATCCCCGGCAGGAATAACAGGAGGGACAAATGGAGGATCAAATCCAGCCTGCACTTCCTTCCCTGGTCCTCTTCTCATTCATCTGCCCAGAGGGGTACCTCTCCTAATTCTGCACAGAAGCACTTTGTACACTTCCAGAAAGCCTTGCTTTGCCCCACCTCTAGGTCTCCAAGATTTGAAGACTGCTCTTTCAGTAAAGAACAATCCTTAGAGACTGAAGAGCAAATCCAAAATCACTCCAAATCAGTGACTGTCTGCTAGGGCAATTTTGCCCGCAGGGGACATTTGGCAATGTCTATATTTTTTACTGTTCTGATTGGGGGATTCCTATTGGCGTTTAATGGGTAGGGGCCAGGGATGCTGCTAAACCTCCTATGATGCACAGGATGGTGGAAAAAGGAATTATGTGGCTCAAAATGTCAACAGTGCCAACGTCAAGAAGCCCTGTGCTAGATTAGAGTCCTTTCTACAGTGCCTCCGAGGCCATGAAAGTTTTATCTATGACAGTTTACAGTGACCAGTCTGCTCAGGCATCCACCGCTTAACTTACTGACCCAACAAATATTTGCTGAATGCCTATGGCTCTCTACCAGGCATGCAAACAAATAAAAGGCATTACCCTTCTTCAAGCTAGCTGGAAAAGAAAGTGCAAAACATACGGTATTTTGTTGGAAACAAACTAACGAACAAAAAACCCAGCAGGTATTCAAGTACATGACTGCAGTTTTTGTCATTTCTGATGAGATAAGCGGACAATGTGGTCAGATAGGGCTTCCTGGAATAAGTCTAAAGTCCTCTTTTTTTTTTTTTAAGGAAGGTAATAGACATGAAATTGAGAGAAAGTGGGAGAGACAATTTAGTTTAGCATGTTCTCTGGAACACTGTAGAGTTTTCCCCATAGAAAGTGATTATAAATAGTAGTTCAGTTCCAGGTCAGCCCAGAAAAGCTTATTTAACCATAATCCAGCTGAGGTAATAAAACCAGAAGAGTCCTGGGGTATAAGAGCCCTGAGCTTTGTGACTCAGAAGAAAGAAGGACAAAGAGATTATCTGTCTCCTCCCCACTTCCCTCTTTCTCCCTCCTCCCTTCCCCCACTCCCACCCCCACCAAATCTCCTAACGGTAAGAGAGTAATCCTAGAAATTTAACTAGTTCTCTTTTCTTAATTGAAAAGTAAAGAGCATAAAAATTCAAACTATACCCAAAAACTTGCAAAAAAAAAAAAAAACCAAAAAAATCCTCTCTCAGACCCAGGTCCCCAGGCTCCTTTCCCAGAGGCAGCCAAGTTACTGTTTCCTATATTTCCTCCGGAAATACTCTCTGCATATACTCATACAAACAAATACAAGCATATATAACCTTGCAAATCTATATACAGAAATGGGAGCATACCATACAGTCTGTTTTGCACTTTCTTTTTAACCGCAAATCTACCTTGTTTCTTTAATGGCTGCAGAATATTCCATCATGTAGATGTGTTGTTTGTATCAACATTAGGTTGGCTCCTGGGAACATTTTGAAAAAGCAAAAGTTTATCCTTCCCCTCTTACAGCCCAGGACCCCAAACCCCAAGGTTTCCCTGTTCTTAGTGAAGAGCTGCCCAACCCTTCACTTTCTCTCTGCTGACTGCTTCCGCTCTATCCCCTTTCCCAAAGCCTCCACACTCCCAAAGCACGTGCTTCTCTCCATCCAACACACTTATCTCCTTTCAGAGTGGCTGACCTCACTCACCAACCTTATTCTGAAGAAAGCAATCTGATTCATACTAATTATTATATGAATTACTGACAAGTCCTTAACCCTCACATTTATAAAAGGCCAACCCAATTACTGTAATTCCACGGAGAACAACAAAATTAAACAAAATTAAAAAAAATAAAGCTAGAATAGAAGCTGTCAAGAATACACAACTTTGAGTTGGGGGTTACCATACTGACTGCTGACTTGTGTCAGAGAATCTAGGCGGAGAGAGTTTCCTCTAAATGATGATATTTTGGACAGTTTCTTTTTTCCCTGGCTAAATATCCAATCATTCTTCCAAAGTTCTAAGATTTTTTACAATACTCTTATTCAGTAGGCTGCCTGCAGGTATGATCATTCATAAACAAGTATTTGTAACATAGGGACCAACCATTCTGAGACCTGCCACCAGTAAACTGAGAGAGACCAGAGAAGAACATTTTGTTTAACTGAACTCTCCATTATACTTCTTATGAAATCCCATAGGCCATATAAAAGTACCGGTATCTCTTCATCAGATGCACGGAAAACTGCTTGAGTAGCTACTGGCATCTTGTTGCTACATTATAGACAGAAATAACTGTTCCCTTTTCACCAGGGGCAGGAGGGATGCAGACTCATTTCTGAAATTATATCCGTTTTGGAGAGAGACCCAAAGTAGATGCTGAAGTAATACGGTAACATGTAACTCCAGACATTACTTATATTAATGGCATTCTTTTGCGATCCTTATGAAATCTGACTAATTTTTCGGAGAACTTAAAACGAACTTGTGATTTGATTATATGGAATTCTGCTTCTTTTACAGTCCCTTTTTTATTTTTTCTTTCTTTCTTTTTTTTTCCTTAGTTTTCTATTGCAAGCTTTGGCTTATAAACAGTGAACCAAATGCTCTGCCTATACACCTATATGGAAATCATCCTCAGTTTGTCCCAAGGTTATTGAGTATTAGATATCACATTCTAGGGATTTCTATCCAGTTCTATTCCCCAGAGACATATTAGTTAGGCTCCAAGAAAGAAATCTGTCCCTCATTAGCTGGAATAGCCAGGGAGAGATTTTCGCTGGATCCACATGAACCAAGTGGGAACATGGGTACAGCATGTGATCCTGCATTCACCAAGGGCTTGCAGCACTGCTGCTGACTGTGCATCCAGCTGGGGAGCTTTGCTGAGTAAGCTATGCTAACAGTATTCAGGAGGGAGGGAGAGAAGAATGCACATTGTAGAGAGAAACATAACCTATGAACATTCCTGTCAACAGCACAAGCTCTCAGCTAAGACCTAAAAACCCAAAGATGATAGAGACAAAGGCCCCTCTCAGGAAACTGATGAGTGGGGAAAATAAATAAGTAAACAATCACAAGTGAATGGGAGCAGAAAGAAAAGTTAGGGATGTTGAAGGTCTGAACTAGGCCGTGGCAGCAGGTAGAAAGAAGGGATGAGAGAGACCGGAAGGACGTGGAGAGTCACTTCACCGCGATTGATGGCGGCATCCTGGGGGCGATGCAAGAGAACCGGAGTTGAAGATGACACTAAAGGCAGGGAATGAAAAAGAGGAGGAATGGATAATGAGTTCAGTCTGAGACGCACTGACCTTCAGATGCCCATAGCAAAGCGTGGTAGATCATAACCCTTTAAAATTTATATTAACTTGAAATTAGTCCTATGAAAAATAAATAAATGTTTTCTTCACGAGGATCCCTAATGAAAGCTTAACAATCACAAGACAAAAGGAGCGTATCATCAAGCACGGGATAATGGACTAAGTGCACACCAGCACCTGGTGATAGCAGATCCAGTGCACAGAGCAAACGGTGGTCATCATTAGTAGTAAATAAGAAACATGAAAGAGCCGACTGTTAGTCTTTGCGTTCAAGGCCAGGGAGAGGCCTCACTATAAACTGTGTATCCTCAGTGAAATCAAAGCAAAGTCAGTAACAGTACATTAAAACCATACCCCGAGAACCATAATTTCAACTGCTTGAGTTAAAAACCAAATTCTGCCCTTTAAGTGTCCATGTAAATATCCTTTGCTAGTGTAAACACAGAATAACTCAAGAGAAAGAATGCACAAAATGACTTCCACGTGGTGCACGGTCCAGGGCACAGCCTGCAGGCAGCCAGAGAGCCGGGGTTCAGATCCCAGTTCTGCAGCCCTGAGACCTTAAGCAAGCAGCGTCAACCCTCTGAGGTCACTGCTCCTTGTAGTGAGATATGGACTGCTCTTAGACAGGCGTGACCAAGCACACACCTAAAATATAAGCCTTTCTTACAGGCACAGCCCTAAAGCAGTGCCGCCCAACAGAAATACGATGTGAGCCATATTTTAATCTGAACTTTTCTAGTAGCTACTTCAAAAAAATGTTTGGAATCAACTGAAGTTGATTTAACAATAGAGTTTACGTATCCAGATTATCATCGTTTCAACATGTAATCGATATAAAATTATCAACAAGATAATTTACTTATTTTTTTAGCTAAGTCTTTGAAATCAGGGTACAATTTGCACGCACAGCACATCGCAATCCAGACACAAAATTTTATTGGAGATCCCTGGTATCGCTGAAAAAGTAGATTCACGTATCAACTTTGTCCCAAACATAGAAAAAGTTTTTCCAATAACTGAGTCGGGAATCAGTTTTTAAGTTGAAATGAAATAAAATTAAATGTTCAATTCGTTTGTCGCACCAACCACATTTCAAGCCCTCAACGGCCAGCCACGGCCACTGGCTGCAATACGGGACAGCTCAGTGCTCAGGTGAAAGCAAAACTCTGAGAACCACCCTAAGGTTCTGGCCACGGCCTGGCTACGCCCTCACCTGTAGACACCCACATGAGAACTTGGACACACACAGGATATGTGACTGAGGTGAGACTGGAGTTGTGCAGAACCAATTCATAAGCACTGAGAAAAAGGGGATTTAGAGAAAGGCAGAGCCCAGAAACACAGACCCACAGAAAATGGAAGCAACCCACTGCGACTACCTAGCCTTCCCACCACCAGCCATAAACCCACCTGTAACTAAATGCATACTTTCTGCTTTCCCTTCTCATATAATGGAAGGAATATTCCTGGATCCTAGCAAAGCCAACCCTACACTTGTGCTTTGAATTCCATGCCCATCCTCCTCCTGCTGTTATCCTTCTCTCCCCTGCATCACCAGTTTCTCCTTCTCCAATGGATCAATTCCATCAATGTTCATTCAACTATGCTGTAGTAGTTCCCATAGGAAAAAAAAGAAACAACAACAACAAAAATGAGAAATACAACGAAAATCTTTCCACCTTAAGTTTACCTCCACCTTCAGCCCATCCCAGCAACACTTCTTGAACAATTTACCTCTATTCACTATCTCCAGTTCATCACCTCCATTCCCCTGAACCCTTGCCAACATCAGCAACTCCCTTAAGGGTGCCAAATTTAATGAGCATTTCAACATCCTCCCTTTATTTGACCTCCTCAGCAGCATTTGACTTGTCCTTTTTAAAAACTGTGTTGGGCTTCCCCGGTGGCGCAGTGGTTAAGAATCTGCCTGCCAATGCAGGGGACGTGGGTTCAAACCCTGGTCTGGGAAGAACCCACATGCCGCAGAGCAACTAAGCCCATGTGCCACAACTACTGAGCCTGCACCCTAGAGCCCGCGAGCCACAACTACTGAGCCTGCGCTCTAGAGCCCGTGAGCCACAACTACTGAGCCTGCGCTCTAGAGCCCGTGAGCCACAACTACTGAGCCTGCGCTCTAGAGCCCGTGAGCCACAACTACTGAGCCCACGTGCCACAACTACTGAAGCCCGTGCACCTAGAGCCCGTGCTCCACAACAAGAGAAGCCACCACGACGAGAAGCCCACGCACTGCAACGAAGAGTAGCCCCCGCTCGCTGCAACTAGAGAAAGCCCACACGCAGCAACGAAGATCCAACACAGCCAAAAATAAATAAATAAAATAAATAAATTTATAAATAAATAAATAAAAACTGTGTCTTCTCCTGGCTTCTGTTTCGAATTTACCTAATCCTCTGTCATCTCACGAGACCCATCTTGTCTTGTTTGTCCTCTTCTACCAGACTCTAAAGGCTGGAGAGCTTGGGACTCGGTTCTGGCCCCTCTTCTCATCTCTACCCTTTTTTTCTAGGTGACCTCAGCAGTTTTCCAGGGTTTGAAATACCACATGTACCATATAAGGTCTGATGACTCTCTCCAATTTATACTTCCTTCCTGGCCTCTCCCCTGAGCTTCATGATATAGCGAGAAAAGCTTAATGGCTGCCCCCACATGGAAGCTCATATCCAACCGAACAGAATTTCTGTCTTCCACTTGTTCCTCATTTAAGTTAAATGGCCACACCATTCAATCATTTGTTAGAACCAAAATTCTGGGAGACGTCTTTGTATTCTCTGCTCCTTCATTCTCAACATCTGTTCTTCAGCATGAGGCTGAAGGAGCCCTACCTCCAAAGTAAAACTTGAAATGGTCCTCTTTTCTTCATTTCCATTGCCACCAGATTAGTCCAAACCACCATTATCTTACCCATCCCCCATAATTATTCCCTGTGTTCATTCTTGGCCACATACAATCCATTTTTTCCACCTATCAGCCAAGGTTATCTTCTTGAAAACGTAAATCAAATTGGGTCACACCCCTACTTTAAAACTTTCAACGGCTTCCATTATAGTTACAGTAAAGTCCCCACTCTTTATTGCGGCCCTACCTAGTCTCTCTTCTTACATCCTATACCACTTCCCCCTTTGCTCTCTCCAGCCTTCTCTTCATGCCTACAACATACCAAACTCCTTCCTACTGCAAAATTTCTACACTATCTACTCCTTTGCGTTCAGCCTAAATAGATGGCCTCTCCTTAGAGGTGGACCAAGCAAATACTCACAAGGAAGACAAAATCCTCCTTGCAATGGTTCTGAGCCTCCATCAACGCAGAGAAGCATATGTGACCCAGGCTCCAAATGCTATACCATAGGGCTTGCCTAGAAGGATTCAACTGGAAAACGTTCAAAGAGGCAATACTACATGTCCATTAGAGATCTGGAACATTTTAACCCACCATCTCTGCTACGTGAATAGTGATAGCTTTGCCTTCCACATATGAAACACAGAAACAAAAATCTGCACCTTCACCCCAGTTAATCATGGAAAATAAGTACTATTTAGGCTTTGAGAAAGGACAGTATAACTCTGAGCAAGTAACTCCTTTCAAATTCACACCTAAGTCGTTCATAATTCTCTCAACCCTCTCTTTCCCATAAGAAAAAAATTAATTCCCTGGCATTTCAGCTTAAAATCAGCTAAGCAAAATTTCACTGGGAAGATGTTGCTTAAGCATGACAAAGACACACCATAATTCTCAATCTCTTCCAAACAACTGGTAGATTTTAAATTCCTGGCCAATGGGATGCAAAAAAAGAAATCTTTCACACATCTTTAAACTACAAAACTGATATTTCAGAATCAACTCTGTTTATTCTTGTCCTTCCATGAACTGTTAACATCGGGAGCTGGACATTTACCAACAAATAAGTTTATAAATCAAGAAAAAAACTTTTTCAGTTGAACCTAATAACTAGACAATGCAGAATCAGAACTATAAAGAGATCAAAGAGAGATTTTCCTCCAGACTAACGAAGGTACAGGGTGGGGGTCAGCAGATCACCAAGCAGTGAGGATTGTCAACCCCCGTGCTTCACAGCAGTGTCCCGGAAATGTCCAGGCCTCCTCACGGAGGCTCCTTAGATTTCGCAGGGAGGCTGGACCCCAGACACCAGGTTTTCCAGCCTGAGAAAGATCCCAGAAGTCAGAATTCTCCCTGAGATGACACGGACAAGCATATCAACAGTGACCATGAAGGGCTGGAAATTGGAACCCTTCCCCTCTACCCAATCTCCCACCATCCTGTCATCCTTTACATTCTCACGTGCACCCTTAAAAGAGGCAAAAGAAGCCCTGTTCTAACTGAGCCAAGTATTTCTAGGGGTCAACTTCAAGCTAAAATAAAGAAATAAATAACAAAGAAATAGAATATTTCTTACAAAAATTATTTCATTACTAATAGCATGTTTTTTATACTGGCAATATATTAGAATAAATGCTCTTTGTGAAAACTGCTACATATTCTAAGATATATACTCTGTTTTCTTAAATATCACATTGCTAATTAAAGACTTGTAACTCACCTCTGTTAAACACTGTTAAATAAAACCATTTTATTTGTCAATATTAGCACTTGTGCTATTTCTGTGCATGCCTTTTCTAGTCAAGGAAATTTTGTTAAAAGGACAAAAGTTGAAAACTGTAACTTCAGCAATCACTAACTTTGGGGACTTATCCCCTGGTACAAATGTTCATGCATATGCATATTTTTATCACATACTCAGACAGATGCCCTTGCATTGATTTGAATACTTGCATAAATATTAATGTGTACAAATGCCTGCATGCAGAAAACCCATTTAAGAAATATCCAATTGCATAGATTAGGAACATTAGATACTAACTGTATTAACACTTCATAAAATACACGCACAAGTTTGCATGACAGAAAAAAAAGGCACAATCCATTGGAAGAGGCCAGATTCTCTTAACATGTTTGCCATTTTGTAGGTGTCAACTGGGAATTTACACCAACTATTTGAAGCCTTTAGGTTACTTAAATAATTCACTATTTACATGCATCTCTCCTGGTTTGAAAACTAAACTTCCCTTTTACAGAATATTTATAAACTGTTAGCCATGACCCCAAAAGGACGTGTCAATTTTTTAAGTCACTAAATGGCCTCGGAGACTTTTTCAAAAAGAATATGACTCAAAAGTAATTTTCACAAAACATCACTCTCAAAACTTAGCTGTATACCATTACATTATACATCTGATTCATTCTTAGAGGTGGCAGGTAAATGTAAACTTTAAGAAGTACACACACACACACACACACACACAAATACACTAAAGCCCCTGGTTTAGTCAATTCGGATACAGCACAACCGGCAGTTGGCTCTTCCTGTCCTCCACCCAGCTTCCGTTTTCCAATGCAGACAGGGCTAAACTTCTTATCTGAGGGAGATGGGTGATGAGGAAGTAACTTCCTTGTGACCATTTGGGACTTCTCGGTTCATTATATGGCCAGCGGGGTACGCTTTAAGTTTCACTTTATTTTTGTACTTTTGGACAGCACAGATTAACTTTAAAATATTTCTTCATTAACTCTGACCAAAAATCAAGTCTGCATTTTACACTTGGCCTTCTTGTATCCTCTTTATCATATTATTGCAAGATCTCACTGCCCACTTTAGATTGGACATTAGTCTTACCTGTGACTGAGCCAGACCTAAGAGACAGGTCCACAGTCAAAACAAAGGACAGAGAAAGAGTTCTCAACCCAAAGTATTCCTTCTTCTCCCTGAAACCCAGATTCAGCTCTTATGAGAACAAGGCGTGCATCTTAGAGGCTAAAGGGACACACAAAGCATTTGGCACTTTTTCTGCCTCTCCTAGAAGGACAGACTTTTGATAAAAGGTTGTATGGCAGGAACTGACCATGGCCACTAATACCCATTTTTTGCCTTCCTCCTTGGCATACCACTACTCCGTATTTCCAGCCCCCAGCGGTCAAATGAGTTCACAGGACTGAATTCTGGCCTGTGAAACATAGATGGATGTGATGTACACAACTTCCAGACCAAGCCCCTAACACCTCTTATGACTCACCATGGTTCCTCTCTATGGCTGACTGCATGCCAGATGTAGCTCACCTAGTGGAGAATTCCAAGGTCCAGGCAATAGCAGAGACACTAGAGAGAAGGGGCCTGGATCACTGAATGGCTCCATGGAGCAGAGCCCTTAAGCACCCCACCCCCACTACCACTGCATTGGCCTTGTATGCAAGAGAGGGATCAACTTTATTGTGCTCAGATCTGAGGATTGTTTACTTCAACAGCTAATCTATTCTGATTCATATAAGGTGTAACCACAGCACATACAACATCACTAACATTTCCTTAGTAGACAAATCTTTAAGACATTGCAACACATCTCTTCTAGGAGCCAAATGGGAGGAGAGGAGATCAAGGAGTGTGGCAGGACAGGTCAGGGCCTTGTGAAAGTCTGAGTGGAAATGAATCCGGAAAAAAACTTACACGCTGTGCATCAGTGAAGTAAAGGGCTACACAATTTCACTTATTCATTAAAACATTTACTGGATGTTAACACATGCCAGGCACAATGTCTGGTGCTGAGGTTAAAAATATGACTGGCCACATGCCCTGAGCTCAAGGAACCACAGTCTAGCTGACTGCGGAGAAAGCAAATAAAATCAGCTCTTCGCCAAAGTGTGGCAAATGCTATAAAAGTCGCCCTGAGGAAGCAGCTACAATCCCCTCTCAGATGTGGATTTTGTGTAATACACAGCTTGGGTATCCGTAACAAAGGTCACAACACAAATTCATTTCTGGATGAAAAATAACAGAAATTTTTGAATCTGCCAAGACTGTGCTAAATATGACAGACATCAACTGTGAGCATACCAGTAATTCTAATATTAACTAACGCTGCAGATGATCCTTGGCATCTCTTCATCAAAGTCGCTAAGCACCACACAGCAAGAACACACATAACGGAACTGCAGATGCCGCCCTCCCCTGCCCCCGCCCCCGCCAGGGGAGCAAGTCCACTGTAGCAACCGGCCTTAAAATACCCATATCACCTGGACATCGCACCATGGACACCGACGGACCTCCTCCTGCAGATCAAATACTGAATCTGCAATCTGTGCCTTCTGATGAAGCAGAAGCAGAATTTAAGTGTTAGTTTCAACCCTTTTAAGTTAAAATACAGAATTCCAGCAGAAACATGGGTTTTCCTCCATCCTCCATCCACCTCCTCCATCCTATTTAAAAGCTCACACTTAAATAACCCTGATGTTTATCATAATGCTTGTGAGGAAGTAAAACACCGTTAGGGATTTGTGTAAAAATCTTAGAGTTCTGAGCCTAAACTGGGAAACAATTCATTTGCGAACGTATGTGTTGTGCTGAGCTGCATTAATGAGATTTTTTTTTTCTCCTTGAACACATGAGAATCATTAAATCAGTATGCATACTGTCATTGAAACGACCACCGTCTACACTTATCAATGAAAATTCTATAACAGACATTAGCTCCCAGGGATATTTTGCAACATTGTCTAATGAAGATGTTTTATACAAAACTATGAGTGACCATAACCAAAATAATCAAAATAATACTTCAAGGATATCCAAATAAAATAAACTGTTATAAACGGTAATAAATTTGAAGATTGGAAATACTGTTCCTATTTCCACAAAAACAAAATGAAGTGACTCTTTAAACATTTTCATGCCAAGATCTTTTCTCAATTTTCAGTTTATTTCACAATAATAACAAAACTATCTGTCACTGAGCACTATGCCAAGTGCTAATATTTAATTCTCATAATTACCCTACAAGTGAAAGTATTTTTTAAAATTAATTAATTTTATTTTTGGCTGCATTGGGTCTTCGTTGCTGCATGCGGGCTTTCTCTAGTTGTGGCGAGCGGGGGCTACTCTTCGTTGCGGTGCGCGGGCTTCTCATCGCGGTGGCTTCTCTTGTGGCGGAGCACGGGCTCTAGGTGCGCGGGCTTCAGTAGTTGTGGCTCGCGGGCTCTAGAGCCCAGGCTCAGTAGTTGTGGCACAAGGGCTTAGTTGCTCCGCAGCATGTGGGATCTTCCCAGAAAAGGGATCCAATCCATGTCCCCTGCACTGGCAGGCGGATTCTTAACCACTATGCCACGGAAGTCCCAAGTTAAACTATTTTTTAATTTCCATTTTACAGATGTGGAAACTTAAGATACAGTGAAACAAATGAAGCAGAAACCCTTATGACTCTATTTTCTAGAGAAATAGAGGTAATAAAAGATGCTGTCATTTGAACCCCAGTCTTTTATGCCTCTAAAAATCAGCTCTTAAGGCCCAAAGTTCTGCTGAGTACAGAAGCTAGGAAACAGCAGGTAGTGATGATGAAATAGGTACAGGCAGAATCCAACCTCAGGTCGGCTCGTCTCTATGGTTCGTATCTTTCCTGTCCCGAGTCACATCGTTAACTGTGTCCATTCCCCACTTCACTTTACAGTTAGATCTGACCTAAAAGCAAGAATTAAGTGAGAGCTTAAATCTGATTGACAGCTTCTTCTCTAGTCTACAAACATTCCAAAAGCAGAAAGCCAGCTGCCTCTCCCTTGGCATGTTCCCACTGAATCCAAATAAATAATGCAGTGTTTTCTGTGTTTTAATTTTCTTCAGGATTACTGTTCATTATGGTTTAATTTCTGCCTGTTGTAATTATTGCCTATTCTGTCCTTCAAAATGACCTTGTCATCCAACATTGTTCAACAGACTTGAACATTCTCCCACCTTCTGAATAAGGTTAGGTCGCTTCTTTTTCAGGGCCATAAACATCAGCTCATCTTGAATATTCTTTTTAAAAGGACAAAACTATACAGAAGAAGAAAACTGGATCTTTCATAAATAACAGAGGGCTTTTTGCCTGGTATTAATCCCCATTTCAAAATATAACACTTTGGGATCCTCAGGAATAATTACCACCACTTGGCTTTCAATGTGTGATCTGGAGGGATTTCAGAGAGCATCTGGCAAGTACAGAGCAGCCCAGTGATGTACACCGGCATCTCCTCCTCTACACACGCATCTCCCTGACTCTCTCAAGCCAGACTACACTGCTTTCCCCGGGTTTCTATTACATTTTAATAAAATTATAAAAAGCCAAAAAGGAAAGCCAATCATCCCTCCATGTACCCATCTCCATAGACAGAGCCTGATTTCACATTGTTATTTAACAGTGCCTTTCTTGTGCATCACACAAAGGGCTTTTCCATCAGGCTTTCACTGATCCTCTCAGCTTAAGCATAAATATTATCATTCCCGTTTGAGATGTAAGAGAAAGAAGCATAATGATTGAGATATAAGGCTCTGCTGAAATAGGTCATTTTAAAAGTTGAAAGAGCTTTAAGACTTTATTCTATAATCCACATATCGTAGGAAGTTCTTTCTTTCTATTTCTTTTTTTTATTATTATTTTTATTTATATATGTTTGGCTGCATTGGGTCTTCATTGCCGTGCCCGGGCTTTCTCTAGTTGCGGCGAGCAGGGGTTACTCTTTACTGCGGTGCATGGGCTTCTCATTGTGGTGGCCTCTCTTGTTGAGGAGCACAGGCCCTAGGCGCGCGGGCTTCAGTAGTTGCAGCACACGGCCTCAGTAGTTGTGGCTCAGTATTTGTGGTTCGCGGGCCCTAGAGCGCCGGCTCAGTAGTTGTGGCGCATGGGGTTAGTTGCTCCGCGGCATGTGGGATCTTCCAGGACCAGGGCTCGAACCCATGTCCCCTGCATTGACAGGCGGATTCTTAACCACTGCATCACCAGGGAAGTCATGGAAGTTATTTCTTGCTTCTTACCCACTTATCTTGCTACAACTCAAAACTAACTTCCTTTGCTTTTAACTAGGATCAAGTCTTCAATTTCTTACACACATAAAAACTGTCATTCAAAACTATTCAACTGCAAGGATTTCATTCCTTTGCATTCTGACTTGAGGAGCCAATGGTAAATCATCTCAGACAGGTATCCTTATAAGCTGCCAGAAAAGATTATTTCCGGACAGTACCCTGAGGACAACAAGGACCCCAGGTCATCTCCTGGACCATCTATATGCACAACATAGTCATCTGTGCTGATTGATGTCTACGATCTCTGGCCTGTTGAATGAGCAAGAGGCAGTTACGTTTTCTGAGTTAAAGTTAGCTGCACTCTGGTTTGTCATCTAACTTTTAAAAACAAACAACAAAAGTTTAGGCTTAACCTTTATTAAAACATAGTTAAGTTTACCCCAATTGCCAACAGTTTAGAAATGGAGATTTTCCTCTCCATATTTGTATGGAACTAATGTAGCACCTGCATGCAATGCTAAAGGCATACGTACCTATATGGGTTTACACTCTCAGACCTGCCAACCTGACATTGTGTCTGAGACTGGCCACACCCGGCTTGTATCACGGTTGGTGCGCGGAACACACCTTTGCCCTATTTACGTACCATACCGACACCTGTGCTCGACATTTGTCATTCAAGTCTAAATCCATGCAACAAAAGTGCTTAAGTGCTTTTATTTTTAATTGGCATAGCTTAAAAATACGGAGATACAAGAAGTCGTGATTTTGTTTTTGTTGTTCTGCAAAAGCAGAGCCCTACAAACACTAGTGTTACAATCACCACAGGACCAACAAGAGCCGGACGTAGGAGCTTCAAGATCCATGGTAAAAACTGCAGTGAAATACCACCCATACAAGGGCCAAGTTGACGACAGGACTAGATAAACCACTCCCAACATTTAGACAAACGATGACCCTAAAGTCTAGTGCCATTCCCTTACTAAAAAATACCTTTTAGTTACTCCCCCAATCTTCAGGATAAAATTAGTATTTGCAGTTCCTCACATGCAGTTTCATTCTTGACTCCTTGTATGCTCAGTTCCCTATGTGGGAAGTTTTCACCACCCACCACTCGCCATCACCTCTTCCTCCCCTGTCTCTGTCCTTACTCATTCTTACAAGCTCATTTCATGCCACCTTCTTCCGTAAGCCAACTGTGGCCGTCACCACATCCCACCTAGGGCTGGGTTCCTGACTCTATGATACCCAAACCCCGAAACCTCATCTCTCTCCTAACAGGCTGTGCTGTGTGTTCTGGGCTGAGCGAGATCCATGCTTAGATCCTGTGTCCCCAGCTCCCAGCACAAAACCAAGCACAGAGCAGGCACCTTCAGAGGAAGGTAGAACAAGAAAGGTAAGTACGTCCCGAAGTAGAATATGCATTAATCCTTAACCTCAAGTATCACATGAGTAAGTCCCACACTCACACTGTCTGGGGCAATGCAGTGCCTTCCTGCACCCCAGCACATAAAGGAATGTTTGAATGGGAGATTTCACTCATCGGTGATAAAGCTCTGTTTCCGGTGGTAACTAATTTGAAACTTCTAAATTTGTTCCTAATATCACCATGTGGCCTCCAAAATGCCATTTAAGGATAAATGAACTGCTGCATCAACAAAAAGACGTTCCTGGGAATTCCCTGGCGGTCCAGTGGTTAGGACTTGGCACTTTCACTGTTGTGGCCCCAGTTCAATCCCCGGTAGGGGAACTAAGATCCTGAAAGCCGTGAGGCGCACCGAGAACAAAAAAAAACCAGAAGCTTACATCTTGGACATTTGCACTATGGCACAAGGGCTCCAGATATAACATATAAGCAACAATCCCGAAATTCTGGTGTAGAGGGGAAATTCTGCATTTTAAAGTCAGGAAAAAACCCTGGACTCAAACCTCCACTCTATTCTTCACTGGTTGTATGCATTTAGGAAATTTATTTATTTTCTCTGGGCTTGTTTCATCCATGACATGAGGAATGACAGCTATTTCTAGGAATTGTTGAGAAAAACAAATGAAATAACAAACGTGAAAGACTGTGCCCAGCACAGAGTGAGCCCTTCATGAACGTTTGTCCCCAACCTCGTCCTCCATTCAGGGAGGAGGCGTCATCTAAGCATAAACAGTGGTGCAGTGTCACAGTGACTGACATTCTCATGCTTGAGTCCTGAACAGCTGATTGAGGATAAACCTGCCGACCGTTGTGTGCTTTATGGTGCAAGAAGCCAATCAGGTTTTCTCCAAAACCTGTACATTGTTTCCATATATGGAAATTGTGTTTTCGTCTCATCTTTTCATCATATGGATGTGAAAATCTGTGTTTTCAAGATGCAGTGGCCCTTGTGTTGCTGGTAGCTAGTCAGGGGGACGAGGTATAAACCTAAGAACACCGGGGCCTTCAAATGTTTCCAAAACGCTCTATTCTGTAAGCTGGGTATTCTTTAAACTGTACATAAGTTTTTATAGACAGTTTTGTTTGTGTAATATATTTTACAATTTAAAAGGGGGGGTGTAGTCTTAATACTGGGAGACTGAAATCAAGGTCACAGGCACGGAAATCCCGATGGCATTTACTATGGATAACTCATAAATATTTTGTGAAATGATGGATTTTTTTGAGCCTCTGATGATATTTTAGAGGATTTACAGTTTAATAATTAGGAGTCCTTTTTTAAATGCACCTCAAAAGTCTATTTCTGAATGACTGCAAATTTCAACAATGACCATCAATGTAATTCAAAGAGTCATGCATCCAAAGAGAAGGGCAAAACAGGCTAGAGGTCAAGAGACCTTGGTTCTAGCCCCAATTATATTCCTGACAGTGTGGCAGAGTTGCAAGTTAACCTGCAAAGTATTCAGTAAACACAGACCCAATGTCAGGTGGTACTTTGTCTAACACCCTCATCTGGGGTGACTGCAAAATATAGGCTATTTTATGAAGACAGGCTAAAAGCTGCCAAACTGATACTGCCCCCCTCTTCTCGTGCCTTCTCTCAGGACATTCTTTTTTCCTTTTGGTTGTGCCATGCGAGGCATGAGGGATCTTAGCTCCCCCACCAGGGATCGAACCCATGCCCCTGCAGTGGAGGCACAGAGTCTTAACCACTGGACCGCCAGGGAAGTCCCACTCAGGACATTTTTTACCCCCAGTTTCGGGTGTGCTTATGGTGGCAAATTAAAAAATAATTTAACTAATTATTTAATTTTAAAGATATTATTGTAATAATCGCAGTGATGATCTAAGGAGTAATCTGCAAAAGTAAACACAGCACTCACCAGTTTAAGAGCCTTCCAGTTGTGTCGTGCTTTGGCATTTACAAATCACAGTCACAGACATTTGTACTGAGAAATCACATACACACACACACACACACACACACACACAGAGGAGGTGTCAGGAGACAAATGGGTAAGAACGTAGGAAGCAGATGGAAGGACTGTCTCATAAACAGACTGAGCACAGGCTTCATAAACATAAGTGACGTGAGGCACCCCCAAAATAGCAAAGAGTTCAATGAAGTTATCCAGAAGCATGCAATCAGAAAATCTAACAAACTACTCATCATTTTCAGGGTATCTGTGTGTTCTGTGCTTTAGAGGTCTATTGTTGACTTTTTAATATATTTCGTTTAAGGGGAAGCACCATAATCTTTGTAGAATTTAGAACCCTCAAAGGTTATTATAATCTAACCCTGGAAGCAGAAATAGTCACGGAATAGAGGTTGGAAGCAACGCAAATAATTTTAGCCGTCTGTCCTGCCTCGTGCTAAATATTTCACAATTTTTTGACCAATAACATGAAGTCTGTGATCAGAAAGCAATGGGCTAGTCAGTTTACTCTAAATAACCCTGTGGTGTGGTTTATTTAATTATATAAGTGACACTAAATTATAAGTACAAAAACTGGTTTTCCTCCTTAAATAAATAAATAATGACCTACCCTTCACAGTACTTAGTAATTTAACACGCCAAATGCCTTATCGAGCGAAACATAAATGTGAAATAAAGTTACGAAAACATTTACAATAAATGCCCAGGGGTGGACTGGAGCAACTTTTGGAGGAAATGAGGGAAATAAATGGTTAACTGCCAGCATACGCATTCACGCTGGAGGACGCGGAAAGGTTCACAGCGGTTGTTAAATTCATTTAGAGAAACTCACTTTATTTTTCCAACAGAGCTCTCACCAGCTAATCTGTATTACAACCTCCAGGAGTCAATATTCTCAGCAGGATCGAGAATCGGGCCACACTGATTCAGCTATTTAATCTTGCAAGAGAACGATATTTGGCAGGAAAAGACCCCACAGCACTGAGGGGACGTCCCAGAGGTTCGCTGTCAGCACAGACTGGGCCAAGAACACCGAAAGTGGAAACCAAATAGCACCAACCGATGTTTAGCAATTCATTTCAGTACCTCTCTACTCAAACACGTACGCACACTCTACATATGTGTGCTAACGGACACATCACACGTTCATAGATGGCTCTTTCAGATCCATGTATTTTGGACCCAGTCATGAAAATTTTTTAACTCAGAACTATCGCTACAAAGGTTGGGAGTAGGTAGGAGATGAAGAAAAATGGCCATAGTTTTACTTTCAAAACCCTTCAACTTCTTAAGCACTGAAAACCAAAATAGAGAGAACATGTACTTGAACTTTTAAATGCATGCAAATATTTATATGTTGATCTTTTTAGCCATCCTGAAATTAATAAGCCAATCGATTACTCTTCTATAGATGAGCATTTTTTACATTTTATATATAATACTATGGTATGATAGATTTTTAACGATAGCTTCCAGAAGCCCATACTGACAGGCAAACAGGGAATAGGGAAAACAAACACAGGACACAGGAAAACTGAAAAACAAAACGGATAGCACCTACGATACAAATGAACTGTATGAATCACTGTCCAAGAAAACGATTCAGTAAAATTCTCCAAAAACTATTTTAAAACAATGATGGCAAGGGTTCAATTTCTTTACCTCCCAAACCTGGTTAGTTACCCTTGTGATATTAACACAGTGTTTCCCTCTATCAAGCACTTATCACTGTGCTGCAATTATCTGCTCACCTTTTATAGGGTAACCTATAAGCTCCATGAGGTCAAGGGTCATATCTATTTTATTTCTCATTAAATCCCCACCTCCTAGCAAAGTGCCTGGCAAACAGAGCAAACACTCAAAATGTTTGTTAAATCAGCAATTGTTTTCAAAAGTGGTTTCTTTTGAAAAAGAAATGGGGGGGTGGGCACAGATTTACAGGTACACATTTGAAATCTGCACATTTGAAAATATGATACTAATCTTTCAATAATCTTGCCTCAATCTACATTTCAGTGATGGTGTCTCTCTCTGCACTCTCACAAGTAGATGCTGGGTGTTCCTAACCTTACATTCATTCCTTTCTTCCTTTGCTCATTTCAATGCCATGTCCCTCATTTGTGACTTTACGTTGCATTAAGCCTCTCCTTCTCCATGAAAGCCTTTCCCAAACACTTCAAGCATTCTAGCTTGGGCATAAATGCATGCAAAAAGTGGTTTCTCATTTTTTTCCTGCAAGCTACAGGGGCTGGTGGAATGTGATGTCCACAGCAAATGTTTAATGTTTAACAAACATGCATATACACGTAAGGGAACAGTGAAGGCAACTTCTACTTCTATCATTATTTACAGTCAAAGCACTCTGTTCTGGAGGATTCAAACACGTACAAGAAATGCTGCTTGCCCTCAAAGACCTATAATAATTATACAACAAAAGTAAATATTTAAATCACTTTGTTTGGGGAAATCAATTCTGTCTATCAAAAATAAGAAGTGTTAGGAAGAACAGAATGATATTTTTAGGTTTCTTTCTTTTATTCTTTCTTCTAAATCTATACCCTTTTTCACAGTCTGCTAATAAACACAGGCAAATTCTGACACTTTCATAATTCTAAGGAGGCAATGATACAAAAGCTTAACTCAATTAAAAGTTGGCTTTGTTACAGTTACTACAGCCGCAAGAGGAAAAATAAATCATAAATGTGAGCAAACAAAAAAATGATTGCTTCTTGTCCTTGGAAAAGTCTGGGGGTACTTTACAAAAGCAATAGGTCCTTCAAACAGAAATTTGGAGCTATCCTTTCACAAGCATCATTGCACATGATTCTGTACAGAAAAGGAAAAGCCTACAAAGCAGCCTTGACAATGGGGAAAGAAAAGAAAGCTAGAGTAGAAAGTATAAGCAAAAAATAAAGAAAAGCAATTTTCGTGACAATTCTTCTAGGAAAATGAAATGCAAATTAGAGAACATAGCTGCATATGCTTGAAAAAGAAAAACATTCTTCTAACTTCCAGTCATGCAATTTTCTTTAATTGTCTAAACTTGGCTTGGGTTACCAATGGGTTTTAATTAAATCTCTGTATAATACCTCCCTTGACTCATGACCTCCTAATAAGTTAAAATGACGTTTGACTATGACACCTATTAACTGAAAAAACAACAGGTTTTAAACCTACCTCCAAAAATCCATTGAAATGATAATTGTGGCATAATTATTAATGATAGACACATGTGGGGACTCCACACATATATCTGTAAGATTCCTGTGTTTTCTTCAACATTTAGTATGTGCTCACTGAAGATACGTCCCAAGAGGTATAATAAAATCTGGAAGAAAATTCAGATACTTTTTAAGTTTTAAATCTGTATAATGTACTGGAAATTGAGACTTTAAAAAAAAAAAAAGCTAGTCTTTATTAGACTTGCCCTGTGGCATGGGAATATTTCTTTTCTATTGTCACACCTCTGCCCTCTTTTTTCTTCATATCCACCCAGGTCAAGCTGCCAGCACAGGACACGTGAAATCTATATTCTGAGCAACTGAGGCCTGGAGAACTTAAAAATATAATTACACCTGTGAGTTACCTTTGTTTCCATAAATGACCCTCGATGAAAACCACAAGTCAAAAGAGGCCTGAAAGGGCCAATTGGCCAATTGGCCCTAATCCTTAATTAAGGATTGGAAAGAGGAACCAGACATTTTTTTAAAGATTGTTTGGTTTGAAAATAGGAAAAAATTTAAAAACTGAATGTGCAAGTTTTCCTGGAATAGCAACAGGTGATATCATCTACCTCCACTAAAGACAATGGCTTATGATAGTAGCTTATGTGTCTAAGCATATCTAAAACCTATGTTACTTATCTCAAAATTATCCTGTGATTTATGTAGATCATTTCTCATAATGCCCTGTTATGAACTGAATTGTGCCCCACCCCCAAATTCATATCTTAAAAGCCCTAATCCCCCATGTGACTGTATTTGAGATGGGGACCTTTAAGAAAGTAATTAAGGTTAAATGAGGTCATATGGGTGGCGTCCTGATCCAATTCAACTTATGTCCTTACAAGAAGAGGAAGAGACACCAGAAGTCTCCTTCTCCTCAGTGCACAGGCACTGAGGAAAGGAA
This sequence comes from Phocoena phocoena, assembly GCF_963924675.1. Lineage (NCBI taxonomy): Eukaryota > Metazoa > Chordata > Mammalia > Artiodactyla > Phocoenidae > Phocoena > Phocoena phocoena. The sequence continues at coordinate 163,545,016 of NC_089220.1, forward strand.
AGCAGCCATCAGCAAATGAGGAAGAGAGCTCTCACCAGAACCCAACCCAGATGGACCTTGACCTGGAACTTCCAGCCTCTAGAACCGTGAGTAAATAAATGTCTGCTGTTTAAGCCACACAGCCCATGATATTTTTTGTTATGTCTGCCCAAACAGACTACTGTAAGCCCTATTTTTTTCAGGTACTTACTCATCAAAAAGAATTCCCTGGCTACGACATTTTAAAATAGGGGCAGTCCTTGCATTTCTAATATGATGAAATTCTTCAATGCCATGTTAGAAACCAAATGGTCCTGCTTTACTTAGAGAATACTACTATAATTTTGGATAAAACTACAGAAATCACTGAATATTTAAGTAAAAATAGGAGAAAGTGAAAAATAGGTGTTTATCAAGCAGCACAAAAGGAAAAAAAATAACCAAATCAAAGCAATCTTAAAAGCTAAGAATGCTCTTTCAAAGAGAAGTTTAAAGAGAAAGAATGTGCAAAATTAGTCAATATTTTAAATATTATTATATTCATTTATTCAACACACATTTATGGAGCACCTGCTATGTGTCAACCACTATTCTAGGCATTAGCAATTTTGTGTTGAAAGGACAGATTAGTTCCCTACCCGACTGTGGCACATATCCTAGGAAAAGTTCAATTTGCCTAGACTGAGAAGTAGATGTGAAACAGGAGGGAAGGGGGCAGGGCACAACCTTTAAAAGAATGATAGAGCCCTTGGACAGGACAAAAACTGGTTAGAACCAACTAGGTCCAAGATGGTGGAAGATTCAACTTCCAGTGGACCTTGAGCCTCATTATACACTCATTGTAATACATTAGCATACGCTAAATGACACACCCACAGCACCATGATGGTTCTGAGGCTGACCATAAAAGGCCAAAAAGTAGGCAGTGAACCAATTCCTGGAAATCTCTGCCCATTCCCCCAAACAGTTGGAATAATCCTCCCACCTGTTAGCCTATGAAATTACCCAGCCCATAAAAACTAACCACCCCATATTTCAGGGCCTCTTGGCTTCTGAGATGGCCCACACTGTCTGTGGAGTGTGTTTCTCCCAAGGTCACTCTAGCCTTTTGAGACGGACCACATTCTCTCTATGGAATGTATATCTCTCTAAATAAATCCACTTCTTACCTATCACTTTGCCTCTCACTGAATTCTTTCTGCAATGAGACATAAAGAATCTGAGCTTCATTACGTCCTGAGACCAGGTGTGTGATCTCAATTAAAAGACAGTGGGTTCAAGTCCCAATCTGGGTTTTGGCTGAGTTCAAGTCCTGGCCTGTCCGTGCAAGTCCCAATCTGTCTGAGTCGTGTGGTTTCAGATGGAAAGGCAGACTCTTTAGTAAAAGAAAAAAAAAAATGAAGAAATGGAGAAAATGACACCCTTAAAGGAATTCAGTCCTTTACTGAACAAGTATATTTAGGTAACTACTTTGTGCTAGAAAATGATGGAATGGAGGAAAGATCTGGGAGTCTTAAGGAAGAAAATCCATGTGATATCTACACAGATCTTAAAAGAGATGTTTGATTAAAATCAATATAGAAAGGTTAGAACTCCTGTAATAATCTCTATTATAAGATGAAACTCACACAGTGCTAGAAGGAGTCACTCCTCAAAGTCTCAAAATGGGTATGTTAATCAGTGGTAGTCCTGGGTAAGCCATCCCAGAGCCCGCAGCCTTGGGCAGAGTGAGAAGCCACGGGAAGATCTGTTGGCACAAGAAGTCAATTCATTTGTTTATCAAACTTGGCTCCACGCTAGGCCCTGGGGCTAAAGAGAAAAAGACACAGCCCAGTCTTCATAGAGTTCAGTCCAGGAGGAAGATAGTTCATAATGCAACTCTAGAACCACAATGCCAGGGAGGCGAGAGGCAGAGCAAGGTCATGGGAGAAAAGACAACCTCTGAGCGGGTACAATCAGCCTTCCAGACAGACGTTTGAAGTGGATCGGGCTCAGGGTCCAAGAGGGACCCCAGGCTGGAGATCTCAGCTGGCACTAAACTCATTCCACGCTAAAGGTTTTACGCTTTAACCCAAAGGTCATGGGGAGACACTGATAGATCTTAAGGAAGAGAGTGACAAGATCAGATGTGCACTTTAAGAACCTTGAAAGAAACCACAAGGAGAACAGCTTACGAGGGAGCAGAGGCAGTAGAATGACAGGTGAGAACAGTCAGAAGACCATTCCCACAACCCAAGCAAGGGATAGGGAGGATGTGACAAGAAAGGTAAAGTGCAAAGCATCATTCTTGGCGATGCAAAACATAAATTGAAGAAGACATGGATAATCTTCATCTTCACAAAGTTAGAGAGGTAAAACACATACCACATGAAATGTTAATTAAAACCAAAACGTGGAATGCAATGTGTGAAGTCGGTGCTACAGGTAACAGTCCTATCGTCAAAGTACTGTCATGATTCAGAGATTAGAAAGATCGCTACTCCTGGGGTCTGAATGTGTGCCTGGGATAAGGGGGTGGGAATGTAATTAACAGATAGTGTGAAATTGTTCCAAACCAGAAGAAAGACTCATGAAAAGCCCAGAACAGAGTAAATAGCCAGGCCTGAAAGAAATGGAAGAATAGTGTTGAAGGACAGTGAAAGATAAGGTGAAAAACAATTTAGGAGCAGATTGTAGAGGGTCCTTAGAGTCAGAAATTAAGGAGTTTAGGAGATTAGACTTTATCCTACTCAAAGGGGAGGTCCCAGGGAAGTTTTTTAGTGGGTTATAATTAGGGTCATGATGAAAAAGATATTTTGAGTCCTCTGGTGACAGTGTTTAAGATACAATGGAAGGAGCTGAGAGAGCTTGAAAGGAGATAGGACCAATTAGGAGACCCCTGTAATAACTTAGGCAGGATAAGGGCCTGAACACAGCAGGATTGAAAAGAAAGGAATGGGCGGGGGAAAAGGGATTTCACAAAAGAAGGACCTTCAGAAATTGCTTGCTGAATCCTTAATCTCTGTTTCCAAAAAGAAGTCATATGTGTTAATTCTTTTATTATGGGGGCCCTTCCCAAACCTTCTCTTTAGACAATGCCATTTTACAATGAAAACTCTTGTACTTGCCATGCACAAGTAATTACTGGTCTGGGATGTATTTGTTTCTTTAAGTGACTGGGGCTAAAAAATTGAGGATAAAAAGAAGAGATCAACCTTTGATGTTCTGCCCTAGGTGGAAAAATAAAGCAAAACCAGGTGTAAGGGAAACCACGGATTTAGATGAGAAAGGACGAAGAGGTAATTTTCCGTACATTTTTCTCATGAATACTTTTATAAGTATTCCTCATAGAAATACTTTCCCTAAGGAGAGGTTGTTCAGAGGATCTGGGTATTTAGACTGGGTATGTCAAAGTGTTTTGAAACGAATAAACCATTCATACATGTGGTAGGTATTATAAGGAAAATACATGTTATTGCCCTATCACTTTCTTTGACATATTCGATCTCTGCTCTAAAGATAATGCTGTAGACCCACTATTACTCAGCAGTGCATCGGAGTTACTGGTTGAGATAAGATGAGGATAAAGCTTGGGTCATTAAGGTAACACATAAATTCACTCTGTGAAAATACTAGATTTCAAGGGCTTAAACTGAAACCACTGACCTCATCACTAATCACCTATGTTAACCAGCCCAGTTATGAGTTATAACAAACTGTCTGTTATAACAGAAATAACCATTCTCCTTTCAAACTACTTGGTGTACTAGATTTCACTACTCAAAATCAGAAGATTCCATATCAGTTTTTCATTAGTTATAAAACAGTTAACGCTTCTTGTATGAGGAACAAAATTAACAATCTATTTCAATATGGAATGTTGTTTACCTTTCCCACCTTTAAAAAAAAATCTTATGTTTGCTCAATATAAAAAAAAAAAAGAAAAACTCTATGTCAGTTGTTCGGGTTCATATAAGACCTAATTGCCTCATACACTATAATTTTGCTACCAGTTTACAATTAGCATGCATTTTTCATGCATGAGTTGACCCAATTACATAACAAATTTTGCCTTTGGGGATTTCTCCTGACTGCTTGTCTTCTGTCCACCATACAACTCAATTTCACACCATCAGCAGCTTGAACATGGCCACAGTCAGTCTCTGTCAAAATGATTTATTTAAATTACAAACAGAGACCAGATCCCCAGATAATCAACCCTACCCTCATGCTCACCCTTACACTCAACATAACTTTGAGTCAAATCTTTTAATAGTCCATAGACACTGCTATTCAGTTATTAGGCCATGTTTACCTCCAATAATCTAATATTTTTGAAGCTAACTCACAAAATCTCAGGGAACTAAATCAGCAGTATCCATGTGAGCTTATTAATGGGCACATAATTTATTTTGCATTCTAAGAAGTCAATGAAAAATTATGTAGCTGTCTCAAAAAAGCTAAAAATAATTACATTTCAATATCAAATTACAGAGAGACTCTTTTCTATAATGTTAAAAAAAAAAAAAAAAAAGAAAGAAAAAAAGGCTTCAACCTGAACTTTTCCGGTAAAGCAAGCAAGCATTTCTGGGTATGCTAACTGTGAAAATGGCAGTGAAAAGAGGTATTTGGGAAACAGGATAGATAACCATACGGATAGATACTTACAGGGTAAGGGACAGAATACAGAGCAGATGAAAACACTATGGTCTGTATTGTCTGTGGGCCAGTGATCTAAGGAAAGGGAGTTCTAGAGATTCCCACTGAAGCCAACACACACAGGCACACATGCATGCATACATATACATACGCAGAAGTATTTCCTCTGTGAGTCAAGGCACAAATCTTAACAAATCACATAATGGTACACTTACCATTTCAGTCACTCGGTAAAATACAAGATTTTGTCATCTGGGTTTTTTTTTTTTTCCCCCTTCCCCTTCACACAATATTTCTCCACCACCTGAAATAAATTAGAAAATAAACATCTAGATTTTATCTACAGCACAAAGATTGTCAAAGTCTCTCGGGGTTGAACTTCATCATTTTATTTCACAATTTATCCACAGACTGTCTCAGCTAATTGAAAATACAGCTTATATTAGTGTGTAAACAGGCAAACTGAAACACATCAGTAATCTTCTTCAGGCTGGACTGAGTCCCTTGGATGTCTGGTGGTGGTTCTGCCTTGCTATCCTGCTGCAGGTTCCCTGAATGTACTGATTATAAACTTGAAGGTGGTAACCACATGAATTGGAAACAGCCTTTACAATTACCCACACAAGCTAGAGCTATAAGGACAACGGAGAAAAGGCTTTTTTTCATGTTCAAATGCACAGGAATTCCTCAATTCACATTTGTACGTTGTCCTTTAAGAACATTTTCCTAAAATATCACTAAGTAATGAGGGTGTACTAGGACATTTCTGCCATTTCTGAATTTCTGACCTAGAATGTATGACCTAGGGAGGTGGGGTAAGCAATCAGACATCTTCTGGAATTTCACGGAAAATTTTTTCTTTACTTTGGGAACCAGTTCTTTTTCTTTCCAACCATTCTGTAAATTGTGAAGTCCTGCCTCTTTTCTTATTCTTTCTGCAGCTATACTAAGAGAGTAACATAGCAGAAGAATTTTAAATTGTAGCATTTAATAAATCTCCAGGTTCAATATATTGGCATTATAGACACCAAAAGAAAGAAGTTAAGGCTAAACCTGCTCTCACCCTTTTCATTACACACAATTTCAAATTTACAGTTGTATTTCATCCCACACCTCAGTAACATAAACAGACTGAGTAGGCATTTCCAAATGATTTCAAATCTTTGACAAATGAATATGAGAGTGTCTGGAAAATTTTCATAACACTGACACAGACACAAGCAATCAAAAATGCCCATTCATCCGTAACATATTACCCAAAACACCTAGGAGTTGTCATTAAATCCACTGTTTTATGTCTTTATATTTTCCTTAGTCCAAAAGGTATTAAAGGCAGCTTAGAAGGATCCAGACAATATTCAAAGATAAACTAAAAACAAGTAAAAAAATGAAGCAAATGGAAAAATAAAGATCGCAAAGACCCTGACTTAGTGAACCCACCTACATCAACCCACATTAAACCTGGAGCTCAAACCTCATATCCCTTGTGATTTTCAGGATACGCCCACTCCATCCCAGCATCTCCAGCAGGAAGATGCTGGTGTCTCTTCAGTCTGACCTTCTTCCTCTCAAAACAGACACAATCTAGGCCACTGTCAAAAATTATCTGTCTGGATCTGGCCAATAAATTTCAGTGTTTGGGTTTATCTGAAAGCAATGCAGAAAACTAGACTACCCAGAGTACCACTTTTCAGATTAACCCAAGTTTCTGATGGAAAAAAGATCCTTGAGTAATATGGAAAACCTGTGAGGTCACAGGAAAATTCATGAAGTTGTAGCCTTACAAACGAATAATAAACTCAACAGACCTCAGAATATTTAACAGCTTCCTTTCTTCAAGAGTAAATCCCTAACTCCTTGTGCACTGTTGGTAGGATCGTAAATTGGTGCAGCCACTATGAGAAACAGTATAAAGGTTCCTCAAAAAATTAAAAACAGAACTACCATATTATCCAACAATTCCACTTCTGGGAATATACCCAAAGGAAACAAAAATGCTATCTCAAAAAGATATCCCCACTCCCATGCTCATTCACAATAGTGAAGACATGGAAACAACCTAAGTATCCATCAATGGATAAGTAGATAAAGAAGTTCTGAGATATATGTATGTATGTGTATACACACACACACACACACACACACACACACACACACAGGAATATTATTCAACCATAAAAAACAAGAAAATCCTACCACTTTCAACTATATTGATGGACCTTGAAGGCATTATGCTAAGTGAAATAAGTCAGAGACTTACTGACAAATACTGTATAATCTCACTTATATGTGTAATCTAAAAAACAAAGAAACAAAACACACACCAAACTCATAGGAAAAAAGATCAGTTTTGTGGTTACCAGAGGGGTGGAGAGAGGGAGAACTGGAGGAAGGTGGTCAAAAGGTACAAACTTCCGGTTATAAGACAAATAAGTATTAGGAATGTAATGTACAACATGATGAATATACGTACAACTGCTCTATGATATATAGGAAACTTGTTAAGAGAGTAGATCCTAAGAATTCTCACCACAAAAAGAATTTTTTTTTCTTTTCTTTTTACTGTATCTATTTGAGATGATGATGTTAACTAAACCTACTGTGGTAATCACTTCACAATATATGTAAATCAAACCATCACGCTGCACACCTTAAACTTACACAGTAATGTATGTCAATTATTTCTCGGTAAAACTGTTAAGAATAAATCCCTAACAGTAATATTATGAAATCTGTATTTTCTTACTGCTATCCAAATAGTAATACGTCTCATCACAGCTAAAAGAACTACTTATAAGACTGCTATCTATGGTTGCTAACATCAAGAAAGTGACACAAATTTTTTTTTAAAGATGTTATCTAATTTAAATACTTCTAAAAATCAGCACTGTCTATATTACAGGCTTAATCTAAATAGTATTTTGCATATACTGCTATGTATATGATAAATATAGATTTATACGTACCTGGGTTTTAATGGTTTTTTGCATAATTAAGAATGGATCTGCAAACAGCCTCTGGTATTGAATAAAATGTATATTCCTGCTAATGATAAAGGTTGGTGAAATGATCAGTTCTTTTCTTATTAAATATGAATAATGACTTAATTTGAATATAAATTAAAAGGCTTACCTTTGAATCAACTGCAATCCTTACGTTAGCTGTCATGTAGATGTCTTAAGTAGAAATGTGTAGTTCTTTTTGAAATAAATTTGTGATAGTTGAAGATTTATGATGTAACTTTGTTTTACGCAGCATTATTTTTATTTTTTAAAAAAGCTTCTCCAAAAGTAATCCAAAAAAAGAAACATTACTGAATGTAACTGCCAGTGGGACATATCTCTAATTTGTATTTTAAAAAACAAAAATAGGGTTTTGATTTAAGGAAAGAAATGAAGGGGAAGAGAGACGATGGACTCAATCTTCAGTATTAATGACTGGTGGGGTTGTTAGGATGGGGTAGAAAAACTAAGGGACAAAAGCCATGAATCCTTAAAATTCAACCCTTTCTCTTCAAACAAAAAAGTCCTTACTGAAATAAAATGTCCATTTAAAGAGCAAACAATGGAGAAACCTTAGGGAATATGGCAAAACAAAGTCTCTGCTCTGTCTCCTCTCACTCCCTAAATAAATTTTTAAAATACTGAATAATTCTGTTTTTGAACTTTTGACACATAAAATTCTTTCTCAGATTATAGCCTATGATTCTATCTGCAAATTGTTACTATATATATGTATATTATTATGATGGCCAAATACCAGTGAGTTTAAAACAATCTGCTAATTAAAAATTTCCTAGAAATTAATGCTACGTAACTTAAAACATCTCGACACACAAATTTTGGTGATTGTACAAGTGACACACAAAATAGACTCCTCGTGAAAAATGGTATGCCTCTTGCATATTTGCTCACACTTTTATATCACGTACACGGTTGTTGATTTTCATTCATATTTCCTCTTGAATACCTAACACTGAGTTAATTTTTTTCTGGAAAAAAATGCATTTTGACGCACTTCATATAATACTTTAGAAGAAACATAATTACCACTTTTAATAAGTACTCGGTTAACAATTTTGGTCCTTAATATGTTTTGAACTTCTGTTAGTCTCAATTTTCTTTTTCAAGAAAACACTATTACTGAACAAGACGCAGCTTTCAAATCCAAAGCAACTTCATAGGTAAATGTTTATTTCAAAAATTAGATGTAATATGCCATTTCAACAAATATCTGATTTAAAATATGAAATCTTAAATATACACAATTAGCAAATATGAGATTTCTCCAGATAGCTAACCTTATATGTATACATTGTATACTATCCCAGTGCAAAAAATTAACTGATGGCTTTAATATTTACCTATACAAGTCCTATTTTGGAAAAATTCAAAAGCTGAGAATCATTCAAAAAGAAATAAGATGCTAAGTTACAATAATGTCTTTTAATAGCAATATTATTATTTCTAAATACACAATTAACTTATTTAATTAAATTGATTTACTAAATAATTTACTAGATAAATCAGTTTAATAAATAAATTAAAAGTGTATTCAGAAATATACAGGCATACCTCAGAGATATTGCATGTTCAGTCAGTTCCAAAACAGCTCAATAAAGCAAATATCACAATAAAGCAAGTCCCATGAAATTTTTGGTTTCCCAGTGCACATAAAAGTTATGGTTATACCATACTGTCGTCTATTAAGTGTGCGATAGCATTATGTCTAAAAAAATGTACCTACCTTAATTTAAAAATACGTTATTGCTAAAAAAATGCTAACCATAATCTGACAATACGGGGTTGCCACAAACCTTCTGTTTGTAAAAAACACATTATCTGTGAAGTGTAATGAAGCAAAGCATGATAAAAGGTATGCCTGTAGTCACTGCTATTAAAGTGTTAGGTTCTTGATAACTGTGATGAAATCAAAGGGAAGGAGTTTAAAAGGTTAACTTGGCATATTTTCTGAGGATACTGAGTACTGCTTGCATCCCATAGCAATAAGAACACTTCCAGGTTGCCCAATTTCACTTTCTCACCAGAAATACAAGTTAGGGTATTACATCACTGAACAAAAGGTCACCTACGTTACTGATTTGTTCCTGAGTCCTCTTCAGCCTCTGTAGCTCAGGAGTGTCTGTAACAATGCTGAAGCCCCTTCCTTTGCTTTCTTCAAAATCTCTTTTGTACTTGACCTAACAGAAATAGAAGTGAAGGAAAGGAAGGAAGAAAAAGAAAAGTAAGCAAAAGAATCACAAATCCCACTCAGGATAGACGGGGGCCATATAAGCTGCTAAAACTGGAAGCAGAGTCTCCAGGAACAGCTCTACGAGCAGGTGGCACAGTGCATAGCTAGACTGCTTGGTTTGTGTTCCAGCAACCACTGTGTGACCTTAGTCAAGTTACTCAACCACTCTGTGCCTCGGTGGTCTCATTTGTAAAATGGTGATGATAACAACAATAATAGTATTTAAATAATGCTATTTAGTAGGCTGAAAGATAAGATCAAATGTCTTAATTCACATACCTAGCCCACAAGAAGCAAGCAAGTACTCCATAATAGTTATTATTATCATCATTAATAGTTATACTAAAACTGACAAAAATGTGGAAAAAGAAAGTTAAATTTGCTCCCATGGCTTGTCTTGTCAGTGACAAAGCATCACTTTGAGCCTGGACAGCACTATGGAGGAGGGAGACATACAACATTATCAACAGCAGCCCTGTCCCAACAAAGTTTTCATTCTGTTTCATAAGGCAAAGCATATGGATATGATTATACAATGTTGTACTGCCAAACGTTGACTATGTAAATGCTTACGAAAATATTCATAGAACAGGCCACACCTAGAGATTAAGAGGCTTCAAGCGCATGCCCTTGGCATACTGTGTGAGGTACCTAAGTTTTTTTCGGTATTTAAACATATTTCTTTTCTAATTACAACCCAGTGAGGCTGAACTTTACAGTTTCCTCAGGGGATTGGAATAGCTAGTGCTTAATCTTACTAGGGCCCCACCTCCTATTATTAGCATAATGACAATAACTGTCACACCAGTTAAATATCCTGCTTGTTAATGACTGAGATGGTTACATCACTTGGACTGGCCTTATTTCTTTAGAAGACTAGATACCAAGACGTATGGAAACATATTTTTGATAACTCATATAATCCCCATTTTCACATTCATAATTATCAGCTTCAAATTAAAACTTAAATTAATAATTAACATTTAGGGTAGCTAATAAAAATGATTCTGTAAATGCTACTTTCTATATAAATTTGAAAAGTCTCCTTAACTGATCATGGAATGACTGTTTTTGTTGAGTCGTGTTTGTATTTAGATACTCAATTCTCTCAGGCATTACTGTCCGTGAGGCTACTGGAAGATTTCCTTTTACCTGAAGAGCTTAAAAAAAAAAAAAACCTCAGATGACAATAAATAAAAAGAAACAGATACTCTCATCACTTTTAGCCTAAGAATATCTAATTTTCCCTCCACGTTTCATTTAAATATATAAAAGTACTAAAACCCTTACTTTATTTCCATAAGTAAAAGGTCAAATAAACCACATTATTTTTCTTCTACAGAAAATGCTGAATGAGATTAGCCTTCTAACTCTCAATCTCCCAGCATGTGTGAAGATACACACCAGTACATTCTCAGTGTTTTATGCCTAACCAAGCAGGGAAGACATTTAGCTTTGCTGGAAGTAAGCACTAAGGTGCAGAGCAGTAGAATAATGAAAGTAAGAAAGATGGCAAGGTTATAGTAGCAACAGGAATGAAGAAATAAGAAGAAAAATCTGTAAGCCAAGTTCTAACATCCCTAACACCAATTTCAGAGAAGACACAATCACATATTCTTTTTGTGATTAGCCTGGGTTTTCTTTTTTTAATGGCAATTTCCAAAGAAAGAACTGAAAAGAAAAAAACAGTAAATTTTGGAATCGTAACTTTTGAGTTAATTACCATTTAAGTGTCCTTTCCACATTCACAAGACACATAAGAATCATCTGATTTGGGCTTGCCACATTAAGTGACTAGTTTTGAAGAGTATACAATCACTTCCACAACTGGATTGCCGAGTTTTAGAAGATGTTTAATCCTTTTTTAATGGGGTGATCCACAACCAAGCCTCCTATGCTCTTAGCATCAACTCAAGCACCAATCCATCCAGTAAATCTTTACTGCACACAGGGAGACTTGGAGCCCTCGGTCAGTCCCTCTCTTTTCTGTACTCCCAGCCACTTACATCCTATCTCTCTACTTGGGTCTAATTTTAAATGTTATATCTGATGGTTTGCCAGGTATGCATAGTCTGATTCTGAGAGACAAGTGGATATAAAAATAAAAAGAGCTCAAAGGTCAGAGGGAGGTAAGAGGATTCCTCTCTTCAGTCTCATGTGTTTCCTCTGCCCTCACAACATGACCCCATCCAGCCAGTGAGAGCCCTGCACGCTGGGCCCTGGAATCGGCCCCCACATGTGTGTCCAAGAGCCCCAGATCTAGGACTTTGGTAGGAACTCTTGGGAAAGGGGTGCTCTTTCTCCACGGTCTGGCTAGTTTAGCAAGCTGTAAAACTGAAGCTGCTGGCCATAATTTGGCCACTACCCAATGAGGATGAAGCCAACACACAGGCAAGCAAAGCAAGAGATCGTGAGAGACTCCTGACAACATCATTCGAGCACCTGGATCTAACTCTTCCTAAAGCCAGAACCACCAGGCTTACCAGTTAAGTGAGCTAATATCTCTCCTTTCAATAACCAAAAGAATTCTGATTAATACACCACCCCTAACGTGCCTACAACATATACACATGTACAGCGAGTTTCCCAGAATTACTAACGTGTGAATTTCTCCTCGTTTACTTCTACACTCTGGTTCTTTCTATTTGTGACACAAGATTTACGAGTTTATAAAAATAGGGGATTGTATCAGGGAAAAAGCGTTGCTTTAGTGGACAAGAGCCTAGATCTCACATCCCATCCCTGTCACTTACCAGTCACCTCACAGGTCTCCTAGCTTCTCTGAGCCAAAGTTTCCTCATTTCTAATTAGAGATTCTGATAAATTCTTAACTAATAAGCCTGTAGGGACTGAATGAGATAAATCACAGGGAAGAACTTCAGAAGGTATAAGGTATGGTGCAAATGCCCAGCATTATCATCATCGTATTAGTTTTGCTTGACTTGAAAGGGTTACCCAGTGTCTGTCATAGAACATCAAAAAGAACAGTCCTGGGGCTTCCCTGGTGGCGCAGTGGTTGGGAGTCCGCCTGCCGATGCAGGGGACACGGGTTTGTGCCCCGGTCCGGGAAGATCCCACATGCCGCGGAGCGGCTGGGCCCGTGAGCCATGGCTGCTGAGCCTGCGCGTCTGGAGCCTGTGCTCCGCAACGGGAGAGGCCACAGCAGTGGGAGGCCCGTGTACCGCAAAAAAAAACAAAAAATAAGAAAGGGAAGAAGGGAGGGAGCAGGGGAGAGAGAAAGAAGGGGAGTAGAAGCAGACAACAGGAGTGTGGCCCAGACCCAGAGGTAAGAGAGGAACCCCATATTCAGGGACTGAAAATGGCTCCATTTGGCTGAAGAAGGGGGAAGAGCTGGGAGATTAAGCTAAGAAACACAGATCTAGATGAGATTTAGAAAGAAATTGCTAGCCGCAGTGCTTATCTTAGTCCATTTGGGTTGATATAACAAAAAAGCCATTGACTGGGTGGCTTACAAACAACAAAAATTTATTTCTCACAGTTCTAGAGGCTGAAAAATCCAAGATCAAGGTGCAAGCAGATTCGGTGTCTGGTGAGAGCCTGCTTCCTGGCTCACAGATGGCCATCTTCTTACTGTAACCTCGCATGGAGCAAGGGATGAGGGAGCTCTCTGGGGTCTCTTCTATTAGGGCACGAATCCCATTTATGAGGGCTCCACCCTCATGACCAAATTACCTCCCAAAGGCCCCACCTCCTAACATCATCACATTGGGGATTAGGTTAAAACATATGAACTTTGGGAGGATACATTCAGTCCATCGCAGTGCTCTTATATATTAACATTAACTCAAAGAGTATTCACTCAGCCTCATATAAGCTGCTCTTAGAAACTCCTGCTCTGTCCCCACTAAAAATGCCTTTTCTTCCCTATGCTTCAGCATTGGCTATAAAATTATCACCTCTGGTCTCTTGTCCTCTATCCTGTTAAAAAGTATTTTATGATGATTCTACAAATAACAATGGCAAATTATTCTAGGAATGTCATTCTTTGGAATCTCCTCAAATATTCACCTATTTAATTCTTTGCTCATTCAACAAATACTTATTGAGCACCTACTATGAGCAAAGTACTGTTCCAGAGGTGGGAACAATGCAGCAAAGAAAACAGTCAATGATCCCTGCCTCATGGAGTTTACATTACAGCGGGAGAGAAAGAAAAGATGTGAAATTTATGTAAGTTGAATAAATGGTATGTCAGTGCGGGGGCTAAGAGAAAAATAAAGCAAGAAGTGAGAGGAGAAGGGTCAGGAACGCTGCCCTTTTAAATAGGGTGGTCAGGGAAGGCCTCAGTGAGAAAGTGACCTTGAAGTAAGACCAGAAGGAGGTGAGGGCTATAAGCAGAGCAGCAACACACTGGACTTCTGGTTTAACAGGCTCTTTCTGGCCACTGTATTAACCCACTGGAGTGAGCAAAACAGAAGCAGGAGACCAGTAAGAGGGCAGGCAATTTTGGTCCTCCCCCCTGCAGTCGTCCACTATTAGAGAACATCCCAGGACCACAGAAGACAGAGTGTTCTTGAGCCCAGCCTGAGACCCTGGCCTCCTCAGGAGACCCCAGCCAGGTGATCTGCATCTCCTGTCAGAAAAAGGCAGGAAGGACACAGAAGGAGGGAGCAGAGAATCAAGACACAACTGTGAGTTCAGAAAGAGGACATGCTGTACCTGGAAGGTAATGCAGTCTCAGTTTCCTGTAGGCTTATCCCTTCAGAACTAAGTCAAGGCATTTTGAAAATGCATTCTTAAACTCAAATGCAAGAAATATATACAATGGGCAATTTGACGCCATATTTTTCTTCAGAAGTAACTGAATATATTTCAAATACTGAATGCTACTTAATATTGATATGCTACATACACATGTAAATGCATGTGTACACACATACACACACATATTCATCTTCCTGTATTATAGATTAGAACCCTAAATCAAGAATCAAAAGACCTGAATTTAAACCCTAATTCTGTCCTGTGATCTTAATTTGTTCAATTTCTCTAACACTCCTGATCCTCTGGTATAAAATGGAAAAAGGGGAAAAAAGCAATATGCTACACAATGTTTGGAGGGTTAACATATATAACATGGGAACATCAAGCAGCAACATGCCCTTACTAGGTCATTAGCAAATGTTAGTTTCCTCCTTCTTATTAAATTTCAAAAATGACCTTTATTGCTTAAGTATGATTTTTGTCAATGTGTGCATGCTCAGTGCTATTTCGTGTTTGGAGTCACCAGCAAGTAACACTCACAAGTTCAGACAGAGAAAGAGCCTGAAAACCAAGGGTGGTTCTGGCCAAGCGTAAGAAAAAGGCTCACAATGACTGAAAAGGAAAACTTAAAAACCAAAGCAGTGAACGGAACTGCCTATTGAATTATTTGCTAATTCTGAAACACAAGTTCTCTCCCCCAATGCTACAAGTACCATAATTATTAATAGTACAACAATGTACATAAATGAAGAAACTGAAAACGACTAATGAGAAGGGCCATTCTTAGGCAGAAAGCCATTTCTGATTAAAAAAAGCCAAGTGAACCAGAGACTGGTAAATTGTTGGATGATAAATGAAAAGGAGATTAAAAGAGATCAAAGATGGGCACGTCCTACAGCTCAGCAGCTCCACACCCAAGTATGCTTCTCTCTAAAGGAACCCTTGCCCAGGAGCATCCGGGGACAGAGGCCAACATGTTCATAATAACATTGGTATTATCCAAAAAATTGCAAGCAACTTAAGCAACCACAGGAGATGAATAAACTATTGTACATTCATAAAACATAATATTATCCAGGAGTAAAAAATAAATGAACTACAGCTACATGGATCCATACGGCTGAATCTCAGAAACATTTTGTTGAAGGAGAAAAAAGCAAGGAATACATACATATGGTGGTAAACAAGTGGGGGGAAAGGGACTTGATCTGCATAACAGGAGAGTTGTGAGGACATCTGCTCAGAGAAGGATGCGGGGGGAAGCTTCACTGTTCATGGTGATGTTCAAGTTCTTTAGTTGGAAGGTAGATCCACATGCGATCCTTTTATCATCAAGCTGTAAAACTTACATGTATGCGCCATATATTCTTTTGCATTGATCAAACATTTTACAATAAAACGTTTTCAAAGAAAGCAGGGACATACTGAAATGAGGACCCTGTTTACTACACATGCATCTCACATATAGCTAGGAAAGAGCACGGGAGAAGTGAAAGTAACAGTGAGAAGACAGCAGTCTGTGAACCAGGAAGTTGGTCCTCATCAGACACTGAATCTGCAAGCGCCTTGATCTTGGACTTGCCATCCTCCAAAAGTGTGAGAACTCAATGTTCATAGTTCAAGCTAAAAAAAAAACAGAAAGAAAGCAGGGACAGGGACTTCCCTGGTGGTCCAGTTGCTAAGGCTCTGCACTCCCAATGTAGGGGGCCCGGGTTTGATCCCTGGTCAGGGAACTAGATCCCACATGCTACAACTAAAAGAACTAAAAGATCCCGCATGCCACAACTAAGACCTGGTGCAACCAAATAAATAAATTTTTTTTAAAAAAAAAAAAAGGAAAGCAGAGACAGAGTTTTAAAACCCCAGATGGGGAAGCTGAGGTACCAGAGGTTAAAGAAAAATCATGACCAAGTGAATAGGAAAAGAATCTCAAGGCCAGGAATTCAGTGGATATTTTCAGTCAGCTTAAAGACAAAACTTGGGTCTTCCATTAAGTGGCAAGTGACTTAGTCAGTGGCCATCATAGGCAGAAAGTGAAATTAGTCCCTCTAAGTGTCTTCATCTTAATGAAGCTGTTTCACTATGTTGGCAAATAATGAAATGAGGCAAGAAAGGAGAAATCGAGACGAGGATGAAAGGGATTCCAAACGTGGATTAATGAGCAATAGTAGCAGTACAAGAGAATTCTTGGCGAATCACAATAGACCAGAGGGCTAAGAATAATCCAGGGGCAGAAGAGGAAGCAAAAAGAGAACATTATTTAGCCTGAAAGCAGCTTACCTTGTCCGATTATGTTTAACGGAAGCCTAAAATCTACAGGCATGTTTATTACTGATTGATGTTATTCTGCTCTTTATGTCACACATTTTAAGGTCTCCATCTGATACAATAAAATCAGGGACCAATTTTATGATCTTTCATGACATGATGGATACTTTACTTTTCTTCCACGGGAGTTGTGAGGGTCGTGTCATTTTTAAACTACATGCAGAATTCTTAGTTTGATCTGCAAAATTCAGCACTCAATTATGTACCATCTTGTATAGCTCAGTAGATTTCAAAGTGCTGGAGAATGTGTACCATATGCTTCCTTCTATCTCATTGCATTTTGCTTGGTGCTAAGCACGTATTAAAAGCTTAATAACTATTTCATGATTGATTACTATCAAGTTTTATATCTTTAATGTCTAAAATGTAGAAAATTGGCTAATCTTACAATGCTAGATGGGAATTAAACAACTACAAAGGAAAATCTGATTAAGGGATATTTTTTAAGGTAAAGTTAATTTTAACAAATGTTAAGTCAAATGAGCTCAAAAGTGAATTTGTTTCCTATAAATTAATCTCATAATTTGTAAATTTATGGTTAATTAAGTAAAATTAAAATTTTAATTACCTTTTTAAACATAATTAAAAGGCATTAAAAATAATTTTTATAGATTTCTAAGCCTTCAATCAGCCTTCCACTGTATTTGCAGAGGTACTTACTGAATATTTACAGATTTGTCAGTATTCTAGGTATATTCACAATCCAACTTCATCAGTTTTGGAGTTCCTTCACTTTAAAAACATTGAAATCTACATTTTATTCTAAACAAGTACTCCGAATACATAATAAAAAGCATATCTTAATTAATTTCTCAATAAGCTAAGAGAATTAAAAATCACTCCTAAGACACTAAAGTGTAGCTTAGACATTAACGGCTCAGGTTTAGGATTTTGACAAACTCATCTTGGGCCCCGGCTCCACCTCTTAATAGCTGTGTGACCTTAAGCAGGTTACTTAATCTCTCTGCGCCTCAGTTTCCCTGTGTACAAAATAAGCATAATTGTAGTACAGCACTGACAGTACGTTTGTGAGAATTAAATACGATGATGATAATAATGCCTGCCATCTATTAACTCTCTATTACATCCCAGGCACTGCACCGAGTGGTTTATATATCATGCAAGCAGAGCCAGGGTGGGAAGGCTGGCAGCTAATGTGTAAGGAGGGCTGAGCACTCAACTCCTGTAAGCATGTGTTAACTTACAGTACCTAAACACCTAGAGAACGCTTCCTACCACATGGCCCAGGCACTGTGCCACCTGTACCTGGAAGCTCCTTCAGTCTTTTTAAGATCAAAAGAGAATATGAATAAATAAAAGAAAAAGAAATTAAAATACGCTTCACCTATATTATCTTCAGATAAATCCTAGCGGGTACACAATTTAGTACTCATTTTTATCGATGAAGGGCGGGAGTTTGAGGTGACAGAGCTCACAGGAGGCAGGAGTCTCTCTCTGGCATCTCCCCAGATATTATCTTTCAATTCATCAGACAATGAAAAAAAAATGCCAAAATGAAAAAATCAAACTGAACACATATAAGATATAAACAATGTCCTGTAAATAATTAAAGAGGAAAGTGGAAGCAATTGAATATTTTTAAAAACTAATTTTAAAATTTTAAAAACTAAAACTTTAGCTAGTTCATTATCTGTAATGGAATCTGTGGTGCCATAAAAGGGACAAAAATTATCACCCAAAGTAAAGTTTATCACAGCCCATACTTTTCACCCGAAATGTGTTTTCAGGTCTTTCTTTTGAAGGAAACACTTGTTTAAATTTTCTATTAGTAAGAATCAGGCCAGGGGGAAGAAGGTCATTGCCAAAACTCTGGTACAGGCATACCTTGGAGATACTGTGGTTTCTGTTCCAGATCACTGCTATAAAGCAAGTATCGCAGTAAAGCAAGTCCCATGAATTTTTTGGTTTCCCGGTGCATACAAATTTATGTTTACACTACACTGTAGTCTATTAAATATGCAATAGCATTATGTCTAAAAAAACAATGTACATATTTTAATTAAAAAATAATTTATTGCTAAAAAATGCTAACCATCATCTGAGCCTTCAGTGAGTCTTAATAGTAACATCAAAGATCACTAATCACAGATCATCACAACAAATACAATAATGAAAATGTTTGAAATATTGTGAGAGTTACCAAAACGTGACACAGAGACATGAAGTGAGCAAATGCTGTCAGAAAAATGGTGCCAACACACTTGCTTGACATGGGGTCGCCACAAACCTTCAATTTGTAAAAAACGCAGTATCTGCAAAGTGCAGTAAAGCAAAGCACAATAAAACGACGTATGCCTGTACTGATGGAACTATTGATTCCAACCAAAAACTCATATCTACGCTGACGAAGAAAACTGGTGCCTAAAATATACACATATAATGCATATTTCACCAAGAATCTCACAACAGAAAAATGTAACTGATCCACCAAATTCTACCTATGAGCTATAAATTACTCTGGGGAGAACATTAAGTATTTGGTGATGATGATTAACTTTTCCAGGAAACTAAAGTACCATCCAATTAACAATTCAGGTACTAAAGAAACAAAAAACAATTAATATTCTAATACCTTATTTAGTCCTGAAGAGTAATTGACTCATAGAGCCTGACTCGATGATTTATGTTGCCATGTTACTTTTTAAATAACATATAATAATTCAGACAGTTTATGAATTTTGATTTCTGGACACGTGTTCTCTTAACTATTAATCCTTTAGAGAGAGCCAGTCTCATCCCATTACATGATTATGTTTTTTAAATACAAACGGCCTAATTCACACACAGAGTAGAATATTATTCAAACTATTTTGAACCAGAAGATATCATGCAACTTTAAATTAAGGAGAGGACGGATAAGAAGTTACAACGGGGAACATTCCTGTGTGCCTATTC
The DNA here is from genome assembly GCF_963924675.1 of Phocoena phocoena. Taxonomy (NCBI): domain Eukaryota; kingdom Metazoa; phylum Chordata; class Mammalia; order Artiodactyla; family Phocoenidae; genus Phocoena; species Phocoena phocoena. The sequence continues at coordinate 163,564,855 of NC_089220.1, forward strand.
TGAATTATAAAGTATTAGAAAATGGGCAATTTCCAATGAGGATAAAGCTAATTAGCAAATCAGTCATTCAGAAAAGAAAGCTACATTCAAGCTACAGTAAAGAGATAAGGATAAAGTCAAGAATCAAGCAAATGTAAACAAACAGAGCTGAACTAACACAAAACAGTCCAGAAAGTGAAAGTAACCTGTTCTTAATCTCAGAGTCACAGCTGATGAAAGTGGCAGATGATCCCCCACCCCCAAGCTTTTCTTACATACGCCTGCTTCCTACAGATTGATATTGTCCTTAAAATTGGCCCTAACAACCCTCCCACACCTGCAATAGCATTATCCATCAGGCAACATCGTCTGTTTTTCTGTAAGAAAACATGCTTCTTCCACTTCTACAAAACTCGGGGGGAAGGAGAATAAAAACTATAACAGCAAAAACAAAGGAAAAAAGTGCAGAAGAAGAAAAAATCTAAACACATTATACACTTAATATGCACACAAATGACACTGAGAATAGCTCCCACGATAGATAGTTTTCGCCACCCAGAAAAAACCATGGATCTCAGCAAGGCTTTTGTTTGGTTTTGTTTTGTTTTGTTTCGTTTTGTTTGTTTTGTTTTGTTTTGTTTTTGGTACGCGGGCCTCTCACTGTTGTGGCCTCTCCCGTTTCGGAGCACAGGCTCCGGACGCGCAGGCTCAGCGGCCGTGGCTCACCGGCCCAGCCGCTCCGCGGCATGTGGGATCTTCCCGGACCGGGGCGTGCCGAACCCGTGTCCCCTGCATCGGCAGGCGGACTCTCAACCACTGCGCCACCAGGGAAGCCCCTCAGCAAGGCTTTTTAATCAAAAGAAAAATTTTTTAGATTCAATCCTTAATATGGAATTTTATTTAAAACATAAATTTCCCAGGAATGTTTACAGGTTATTAACATACCTATACTACAACTAGAAACTTGGTCCTAATTCAGGTCTTCCACAGGGAAGAGACTATGAGAAATAAATACATGACCAGTGCTAAAGAATGAAGTGAAGAATTATGGCTACTTATGCTTCTTAGTTAAGAGTGAGAGCGTCACACTGGTTACAGGTGTCAGTTTTGAGAAATGCTGGCTAGTTGCCTCCCTGCTATGTTATAGCAGCTATGATTTATTAAAGAGCTACAAGGTAGCAGACATTATACTAGGCATTTGACAGACTATCCTGCTCAGTCTTCAAAATCACTGTAAAAAGAGATGTTTATTTACCACTTTCTACACATGAGAAATGTAATGGAGACGACTATTGTTTGGTCCGCCCCCAACCTTCTGGTAACGGTCCCAGGCCCCATTCACCCATGTAGGTCTTCTCAAGAGCTGTCGTTTCCCTACAGGACACACTTCCTTAACCGCCAAGGATCGTTCCAAAGGCAGTCAGTCATCTAGCCCAAGCTAGTCCAAGTCCAGATGTTGAGGGGGTTTGGGAATTGAGATCCAAAGTGCAGAATGAGTCTCTCCCTCTGGCAAGTAAAACTCTAAGGCGTGGGCTTCCCTGGTGGCGCAGTGGTTGAGAGTCCGCCTGCCAATGCAGGGGACACGGGTTTGTGCCCTGGTCCGGGAGGATCCCCACATGCCGCGGAGCGGCTGGGCCCGTGAGCCATGGCCGCTGAGCCTGTGCATCCGGAGCCTGTGCCCCGCAACGGGAGAGGCCACAACAGTGAGAGGCCCACGTACAGCAAAAAAAAAAAAAAAAAAAAAAAAGCCTCTAAGAAATAAAACTTTGGAACTGTCGACAGCCAGGCTTGCCGCCACCAGAACCCAAAGGGGCAGATGCAGCCCATCTGCCAAAAAGAGGCCTGGCCTGCTGACTGTTGAGTCCTGATTCACACTGTTCCTGAAGCTGAAACAGGCACATTCCTGTCCATAGATTTGTGTACCTTAATATTCTCAAATTATCATTTTGTCCAAGTGAATGAGGGTTGGGTTTTCCATCTCTTACAGCCCAGAATCCCGCCAATACAGGAAACTGTGACTTGGTGATTAAGACACAAGTCTAACATCACCGCCTGGTGAGCAGTAGAGTCAGGATTCAAAGCCAGATCTGCCGTCTTGAAAGCCTTGGCTCTTTCTAGCCTATCATGCCACGAGATGGTAATTCAAACACTTGGTAAACTTCGAAGACCTTCACTTGGATTGAAATGTAATTCTGATGAAAATAATCAGTATTTCTTTAAAAAGACTAGATTTTAAACAACAGCGTAAATATCTTAATGTTTAAATTTTCTCACGTTACATACATTATCCTGTACTGGATCTCTAATGGTTACAAACACTGCCAGTTAGGTGCTCAGTTAGGCGTTCATCAAATGAGTAAGAAGCTAAGGTAACCACTTCAAAATGAAACTTTAACATGATTGCCTTCTTAAGCATCAACTTAGAAAGGTCTGTAGATGATTCAATATTTTCACTCTTAAATTCACTCTGATTTCCAACATGAAAAATTAGATACTAAGTAATTCAAGAAAATCCCAAAGTTTAACATTATAATTAGAAAAAATTACTGCATGTCTGCACATCAATTAATATATTATCTTGGTTATATTCCTATGAAGTTTCATGATTTGGTGTAATTTCATGGTGCTATAGGTACAATTCTATTCTTCCCTTGCTGACCTAGAAGTCTCCTTTTTGGTCTGAAAACATGAATGGAGTTTTGGTGAGTCCATTTCCCAAAAGGACAAAGGATCTTTCTTTTCCCTCCAGAATAAACATCTCAAGAAGAAATAGTTTTGTTTTGTTTTTTTTCTCTCTGCAATGTGGAAATAAAAAAGAACTGGGTTTTATAGTTACAAAGAGAAAGAAGAAAAAAATGTAAAAGGAAGAGAGTGGCCAGTTTGAGTTGACATGGATAAGTGTTTTAATGTCTCTTAATAATTCTAATTTTGGAATGTTATTCTGCCTGAGCCCATGAACATCTCACTTATACATTTCACAGTCCGTGAGAGTACAGCTATTTGAGAAACAGGAATAAGTTGGCATTGCCAGGGAGCCAGGTGGTTCCACTGTTTGGAAACCATCTGGTCTGAGTTTTCTCTTTGTCAGCACCATCAATACTTCTGTAGCAAGAGCTATTATAGGGATTGTGTGTTTCATTTCTTTAAATAAACTCAAACAAGACTACCCTGAATATAAATTCATTATTTCTTTGAATTGTGCTTGCAGAGTATAATGAAACCCTTGTCAAGATGAGTTACACTTGAATGCCTACATTCATTCCATAACTTCACAAACCCAAGTGGCAAAATACTGGAAGTATCCCTATAACTCCAGCAGCATCTCTTGGACACATTGACCTTTAAGGGGGTAACTACTGTCCAACATACCACTGGTAAAATGGGGGATTTTCTTTTGAGGTAGATGCCAAGGCAAAGCTACACATTCAATGTGGGCAGTAAAGAGATTTAGATATTGGGATAGCTCAGAGGTACAAGTTACTTAATCAATCAAGGAAAAAAAACAGAAAGGCTCTAAGAAACTTAAACCTATTAATCCTAGGCCCGACCCGACTCATCCAACAGAGGATATGACAAATCAGTGAGGAATACCCATCAAATCATTGCCTGGGCTGCAGAACACAGGACGACAAATGGACTGCAAGCACTGGGCCTTTACCTCCCCCTAAAAGAAAGGGGCACTGCTTACTAAAAATACCAGGCTCTCTGTAACACACATATGTGAACAGACACTGGCATTAATAAACCTTGTCTTCTAAGACCTTAATCTCAGCTTCAGTCAAAGATAAAGTTCCCAGACCCAGATGTTTTTTATCAGAATACCCAAAGTCAAATCTCCCTAAATGCCAGCATCTACCTTCCAAAGGCAGGCCTCCGTTTCACTGCCCTTTAGATAGAAGCTGGATGTCACTGTGTCACATTCACTTAAGAAGGGACAAATTAAAGAGGTTAAAGTACTGACCTAGAGTTAAAAGAGAAAGAAAGTGAGGCCATAAGAGATTTTACTTTCTTCTATCAGCAGGTCACCCTCATCCCCCTTCTTTGCACCAATGTTTGACTTGTCAAAATTGCTTTGTTGCATCTACACCTGACATCTAAATCATCTGACAGGCACATAACCTTATCAAATTTCTAGTTATAGTACAAATAGAGGTAACAAAGCGTATCCACTGAAATTGATAACAGCTCACACAAAGAACCACAAAGCTGTGACTGCAGAAGGGGAAAGAGCCCCTGCAGGCACCCTGGCCTGGGAGCCCACAGGAAGAGGAGGTGGGGCTGCAGCCAGAAAAAGGCCAGTTCCACCAAATCCAACTGCTGCTCCCATTCTTCTGCTGAGATTGAAGCAACCAAAAGGCCCCTCACCGGGGGTGAAAGAGATTGTGCAATGAGTGGTATCTGTCCACTCCAACTAGCATTTTAACTTAAAAGGCACATGGAACAAAAGCATCAGAACGGTACCTTTGAAAGGCGCCTGCCAACCACCATTTGCCCTAATACACTGTCAGGTTGTTAGGTACCATTTCTTAATTCGGGAGTGCGAGGCAAGGAATAACCAATACATCCCTGGTTTTATCTGTAACTCAAGCCAAATGCTCATCTCTAGTCTTTGCCCAGGAACAAATAGGGAAAACAGTGTTACCAAAAAAGAAAAGATTTTGAGGTAATGTATCACATGAAAAAAATCAATCTTAAAATCATGATATGAAACCAAAACACCTTTGAAAATCTGTTTTCTTCACGTAAATATTCTGGGCTCCCAATAATTATGGAAAACACTACAGAAAAAAATAAGGAAATAAATATGAAAAATATATGTAATCAGCGAGACAATTCCCAGTTAAACAGGACAGACACTGAAATTAGATTTAAATTCACCCACCCATAAATATCCCAGCTTCCTAAACACCCACCCTGGTCTGAAACCTTTTAACCCCAGGCCCAGGAAAGACTCATCCAGGATTAAATACTCTAATCTGAACACCAAATCCTTTTACTTTTCTAAATGAGGAATATACAGCTTACCAGTATCAGATTACTTGATCTGTGAGTCTATCCTATTCACCACATTTCTGGGTGAAATTAACAAGTTGCTTTCCAAGTCTCCAGTTTCCTCTCATTTTTTTTTCTTCACCTCATCCCACCCAATTCCCAGCCTCAAGTGCTAATGATCGTCTCTCCTCAGTATCTCAAATGCAACCTATTTTTCTCCATCCTCTTCACCACTACCATTCCCAAGCCACCGCCATCACTCACTTAAGTGACTGTGATCCCTTCCTACTAATCCTTCTGCGGGTTGTCCTGTCTCTGCAATCTGCATCCAAAATGAGTTTTCAAAACTGCAAACCTGGGAGCCCCCATGTCTCCCCTCATCGGTTCCACTTCTTGCCACAGAAGTTGGTTCCCCAACCACCTAATATACCTAAATTATGGTTAGAGAATTATTCAATATAATTATATATATTTGTATGTGTGTGTGTGTGTGTGTGTGTGTATATATATATATATATAAAACGTTAAATGGTATTTTGGGGTAGGAACATACCTACATCTTTTAAAAAAGAAATGGGGAAGATGAGCATGAAAACAATAAAAATGCATAAAATAATTAGATAATTTCTGAACAAATGAAATTTCTACAGATCTGGCATTGTTCACTGAGTGTCACAGATGAACTTGACAAAAATATGATGTATATGTGAATATTCAGTAGGCAGTAACAATAAATCCAAAATATACAGGATGTACTTGGATGTTTATTTAATATATGATTTTTTCCCTTTTTAATGGAGGTACAAATGATGAAATCTTGGTACTTCTTATATGAGAAAACCCAGAGTCAAGGTATGAAACCATCATTCTTTTAGTGACATTTGAAAACCAAATGCTGAAGGAAAATCAACAGAATGATTTTTTACCTGAAGAGAGAAAGATTTGGCCTGGGAGCAATAAGATAAAAAACAACAAATTCAAGTAAGTAAATACAAAACTGCTAGAACATTCATTATAGTTCATTTCAAACCATCAGTAAAAGGCAAAGCAAATTTTTTTAAAATCTATGCTTTAGATATTATGTCAGTTTCTTTCTTAATATAGAAAATAATAGAGAAGTACCTTCAAAACTCTTAATGAAAATGATTTCACCAAAAAAATATACAAACTCACCAGAATTATCTTTCACCTAAAGAGAGGAAAGTTTTCAAGTAGTCTCAGCCAAAACTATTGACCAAGTGTGAAGGGTAGGATGATTCTAGACAAGTAAGGACTCAAGATTTACCAACCACATACCTTTTCTCAGAAAGCTACTGGAGGATGTGTTCCACCAAAAAGAGGGAGTAAACCAAGAAAGAAGACATGGTATCCAAGAGTAAAAAAAAAAAAAGAGGAAAGGGAAAGCCCAGTGTAATGGTGAAGGGAATCCCAGGACAAAGCTATTCAACAAACTCAGAGAAAAAGCAGTCCAGATTAGAGTAGGAGACAAAAAGCTCTGGGAGGAACATCTCAAGAAAAAAATTATAGAATTGATAGATTACCTAATGCATGTAGATCTAGTGAAAGGACTTTTAAGACTATCAAGAGTGTGGAGATAAAGTAGGTACAAAAGAAATTAGCAACTCTAGGAAAAAAGAAAAAAGGTTTTCAAGAAAGAAAGTATAATCACAGTACATTCATTGGCTCAGCCACAAACAATATTTAATCGTCCAAATACAGGCATACCTCATTTTATTGCCCTTTGCTTTACTGCACTTCATGGATATCACACTTTTTTTACAAACTGGAGGTTTGTGGCAACCCTGCTTCAAGCAAGTCTATCTGCGCCATTTTTCCAACAGTATCTGTTCACTTTATATCTCTGTGTCACATTTTGGTAATTCTTGTAATGTTTCAAACTTTTTCATAATTTTCATATTTATTATGGTGATCTGTGATCAGTGATCTCTGATGTTACTATTATGACTCACTGAAGGCTCAGTGATGGTTAGCACTTTTTATCAAAAAAGTTATTTCTTAATTAAGGTATCTATATTTCTTTAGCCATAATGCTATTATTGCACACTTCAGCATAGTGTAAACATAACTTTTACATGCACTAGGAAACCAAAAATCCGTGTGACTCGCTTTATTGCAATATTCATTTTATTATGGCACCCAACCCACCATATCTCTGGGGTCTGCCTGTAAACAAAGGATACTGAATAACCAAAAAAAATGTGACATAACTATATTGGGTGGATCGGGAGGGGCGGTTTAACAAAGAATAGATCTTCTTCTTCCATATCAAAAAGTCAGTAGATAACATCTAAAAAAATGTTAAGCTTACAAATAGCAATACATAGAATAGACAGGTGCCAGAAAGAAAATCAAAGGCTTACAAGTGGCTGTCTCTGGAGAGAAGGAATTAGAGGTTGGAAGAAGTACAGAGGGGACTGCTGCATCTTATTAAAATCATAAGTTATGTACTTTGAAACTCTGACAAAAATTTAAAATGAATAAAATACACATGCCATTCAAAAAAATTTTTAAGGAGAAAGAAGCAACTTTCTTTACCACACTGCTTGTGCTAAACTAGCTTTTCAAACCCAGTCTTGTAGTAATTTCCCTTTTATTGAGAAATAAAGTCATCATGGCAAAGATAAAGGTAGATACGATGTCACTATTTCCATTATTGATAAGAATGGCCCATACTTTGCATATTTATCCCATATTGTAACACCAATAAATAATCAATTACTGTAACAAAAACTCAGGCTTGATTTCACATAGCAAATCCCTGCGATAAAAGGGGTGTTGGAGATGTGTACGTAGTGTTCTGATTATGAACCGAGATAGACCTGTTTTGTCTACGTGTGATGAAACCTACTGCATTAACAGCAAATACAGTCATACACAGTGCTGGGGTTGGTCACGGCCAAAAGATCCAAAGGTCATCTGTGAACAGGCTAAGTGATACCTCTGTCCAGCTTTAGTGATCACTAAGCTCAGAAAAGAGAGAACCGGGAAGAAGAAGGAAAAAATTCAGTGCTTGAAATAGTGGAAAAGAAATTGAAAGAAAAGTAGCTGGAGAAGAAAGAAGAAATGGAAACGGGCAGATGCACCAACATCTACAGCGCATCTACAGTATATTCATTGAGGTTATGTACATACAGTGTAGACAGCAGGGCTATTGTGGGCAGCAGTGGAGATGACCACCATTCACCAGTACCCTCACTGGTGAACTCAGCAAACTGTCAGTGGGGGCCACTAACACAGAGACAGCCCCTCCCATCTCAGCGCCAGGGTGAAGACAAGGATCTATGCACTGCCGACACCACCCTGAAAGCTAGAAATGGTTTTGGTTAGAGGCTTAGCAGGTCCTGCCCCAGGACCCAGCTCTTCTTGCTGCTTTTGTTAGCAAGAGTTAAGAGTTATTTTCTATTTAGGTATCAATTACTTTTTGAATCGTCTTATAGACGGAGCATATTTTAAATTTATTATTTCTCCCTTCTAAGAGGCAAGACTTTCACATTTTCCCAAGTCTGATCAGAACGGTTCAGACATTCCATCGAAGCCTCTTACCACACTGACATCCTGTGGGTCGCCCTAACTTTAACACACAGGTGATTTCATTTACTGTCTTACTACATGGGAACAAGCTCAAACCTCATGTGCGGGAAGGAGCAAGGGCTACAGGACACATAACATTCAAAAAGAGTCTTATTGGTTCAGGGACAAGTCCTACTGGAGAGACAGTCTGCCGAAAGTGGCTTCAAATACTAATACCAGCCCTCCACCAAAAGGCATTTTAATGTTAGTTTTACAGAAAGAGAAAAATAGTTTATCTCACTCCCTTCCTAGTATTATGAAGTGAAAGATTCTATGACATTTCACAGTAAATGCAAAATCACATAATGATGACTTTATGAGGTGGAAAGCACAAATTATCGCCTATATTGTGGTCGCTATTTGTTATTCTCTGACCACCCAGCATCCATCACCCCTTCTTTTGGTGTAACACCCTTACTTTCTTTTGAGAACTCAAGCTCTCCCCAGCTCTCTACAAGGGTGGATTATGTGACCTGGAAGCGGCCAGACAGTGTACTGCAGTCCCCTTGATTTGTTCAACCATTGACACAATAACCAATCAGGACCAGAGAGAAACAGTGAGATCACTGGTGGGGGCCTCTTCTTCACTGAACTGGCACCTACAGAGATGTAGGCTGAACGTATGGCAGCTGTCTTTCAGCCACATAGGTAAGCCAGCCTGAAAACTGAGTTGTCACAGAAGACACAGGATTAAGAGATGGAGAGAAACTGGGCCTCAACGAAACCCTTTAAGCCCCTATAGGCAGCCCTGCCCGAAAACCAGTTTCACCCTTGGGCTCTTCAGGCACCTGAGCCAACAATTCTGAAGCCAGGTGTGGTTGAGTTTTCTGGCACTTGCAACAAAAAAAAAGTCCTAATTAATATACATTTTGTTAGCAGATAAAATTTCAAAATGGGTTTTAGAGCCTTCCAGATTACTTTCCTCTCAGTATCATACCTGTCATCTGTTGGGCTAAGACTTAACACAGCTGTTTGTGATCAAAGCTCAACTATACACACCAACAGAAAAGTGGTTCCAATAATCCCCAACAGCAGATACCTGCCAATCATCTGCATGTGGTTTGGCAATCCATCGTGTAGTTAAAGAAACAAACGAAAGAAATCATAAAACACTGTTTAATATTTTTTTTAATTCATTCATTTATTTTTGGTTGCACTGGGTCTTCGTTGCTGCCCACGGGTTTTTCTCCAGTTGCCGCGAGCTGAGGGCTACTCTTTGTTGCGGTGCACAGGCTTCTCACTGCGGTGGCTTCTCTTGTGGTGCACGGGCTCTAGGTGTGCCAGCTTCAGTAGTTGTGGCACGCGGGCTCAGGAGTTGTGGTTCACGGGCTCTACAGCGCGGGCTCGGTAGTTGTGGTGCACGGGCTTAGTTGCTCCGCGGCATATAGGATCTTCCCAGGCCAGGGCTCTAACCCGTGTCCCCTGCACTGGCAGGCAGATTCTTAACCACTGTGCCACCAGGGAAGTCCCTAAATATATTTTTTAACAACTCGTCAAATGGGAGTCCCCTTCCCCAACTGACTGCAGATAAGTAAAGAACAGTTAAACTTGAGCAAGAATTCTGTATTCCAGAATTTGCTGGGATGTCACTGTTTGAGATACTAGTGAAAACCACACTTAAGCAAAGCAAACAATAATATAACAAAAATATTATTTAAAACTATTTTCTGAAGAGACGATAATTCCACAAAATGATTGAAAACAAGATAACTGTGATTTAGCTGTGTATGCCCAGTATTTCTGTTGAAAGGTGTTTTTTCCACTATGCAGAATTCCTAAAAACCTAAGAACAGGAACTGGCAGGCATCCCATTTATACCCTTTTGAATTATTTAGCACGTAGTAAGTATTCAAAAGTTCTTACTATCTTTTCCCCCTCCAAAATCTTTCCTACCTTTTGTTTTTTCTAGTCATTTTGATATTTTCTTTTTCAATAAAAGTTTTGTTTAGAAATGCCCACATAAAGAAATAATAAATTCTCATATGAGGACAGTTACGTCTTAAGTAAGAAAGAATGCCAAGTTTTACGTAGATCTGAGCAGATCGACAATAAACTTAAAATGCTTCACAGTAAGATCTCACAATACTCACTAGAATGTTTTAACTATAAAGTCATACCTGGGTATCTGAGGGGGATTGGTTCTAGGACCCCTCATGGATACCAAAATCCAAAGATCCTCAAGTCCCTTACAGTCAGCCTTCCATATCCACGGATGCAAACCCACTGATACGGAGGGCCAACCATAATCTGATTTAAGTAAAGAATAAGGAAAATGCTAAGGCTGGAAGCTGATATTCCAGGTGGGTAGAAACCCCACTCCCTGGAAACAGCGTTGCAGAGAGTGGGTCAAGCTGGTGAAGGAACTTGCATTGTAAACTTGGAGCTGGGCCTAACAAGCTATGTGACCTTAGCAGGTTCCCTGAGGATCCTATCTCTTCAGTTGGTAAGGTGAGAAAATTAAACTAGACGATCCCAGTAGGTCTTGTAGAATGCTAAATATTTGAGCTTCCTTTTATAAAATCATCTAGAGAATTAACCATGAAAGATGGTGAGAACAATTATCCTGAGACAGCTTATAATAAGAACCAAATAAAAATATGACTGTGCTTCTATTCTAAGGCAAAAATGTACACTAAACTTCAACCATGGCTTAATTTCAATATATTTTAGAATTCTTTTCAAAACTCATCAGTGAAATAAAGGGAGTTTTCTGATTAACCTTTGGCTAACCATAACACCGAACTTGGGGAAAAACCTCTTTCCTTAATCACTCCAGTTCTCTATAGCAATAAACATAACAGTTGGTCTCAAACTGCAAAGACTTGTGCCCAAAATATCTGTTCCTAAGGATTCACAGGCATCCAGTGATAACTAGTGCAGTCTAAGGTGTACGGGGTAGAGAGAAATTACAGTAACTGGCTTGTCCAGGGACAGAGCCCAAACCTTGGCCTCATTAATAAACTGAGTGGGCCAACTGGGCAGCACCATCACAAACTAATGAGACATATGCACTTACCCCTGCTAAGAGAGGCTCCAGAAAAATGCTACACATGATACACACAGCCAAGAAAAAAACTGCCTAAACATATCAGATGCTACGAAATACTGGTTTTTTTACAGTTAACTGTAAGTTATACTTTAGTTAACCAAGTCCTACTTTAAATGCCTCAGAGAATTGGTCTCTAAAAATCTTTTAGAGCAATTACTTTCTTAAAGAGAAAGTAATTTACCTTAATTTATCTATTCTGTAAATCCATGTCATTTATCAAAAGGTAAAAATATTAAACAGCTCACCCAATTAATTTTTAGTCAAAACTTATAAAGAGGGAAAAGAGCACTTTCTATCAACGCTTTCCAGGCAAACATTTAAAAATCCAACAGAAAGTTTAATTAAAACAACAACAACTCTACAAACTTCTTTTTAAAAAATGTCAAGATTATATTAAAAACAGGTACACAAAGCACACACAGTAAAAATCTAATATCAAACTTGTGAAAGCTACACTGACTTCCACCATCATTTTAAATCAAATTATCATGACGTTATCATGATGTTACTTCAACTTAATAACAAAAGTATTTGTTTCCAAGCTACCCGAACAATGTAGTTGTCAGTTTATTTGACAGGGTCCAGAGGACAAAACTAAATAATCTAGTGGAATGGAATGTTATTTGTGTTTTTCATATAGAACAAAATAAAATTTTGAACTAAAACTATTACTTCTAGAGAGGTGACAAACCGCTAAAAGTTTTCAACTTGACCAAGAAGGACATCTTTGTTTCATCAGGTTTTGACAATGAGAAATTTTTACCCTACCAAACTTTAAATGCAACTTTTTTTTAAGAAGAAAAGAGAAGAATTGAGGGCATTCTATTAGCCAGGGTCATTCCTTTCATCAGAGGTTTACAAGGAGCCCTGGGAAATCTCCTCCCACGCAAGATGAGCTCTTGTCCAATGCAGCCGTTTCTTACCCTGGTTTTATGCACTAAAGAAAATGCCACCCATTTCTATAATGCCCTCAGTCTCCCCTAGATCCCGGCAACTCCATCCCCACGGGCAAGGTGATCAAGGAAGGAAGGTGCCATCACCCGCTGAAAATTGTGTTCAAAAACTATTTTTTTTTAAATCAGACTCTGTGACGTTCAAATAAGACTATCCCCACAAAAAATACCAGAACGTGGATCAACTTTATTACCATGAAATCTCAAACTAAAGTGCTAATTAAATATCAGACGAACTTTAGCAAAATTTCTTGAGTCCCGCTACTCATTTTGGTTAGTCAGAAACACCCCGAGTATTGAAAAAAACTCTTCTGTTCTATTTGACAAAAAAAAAAAACCAAAACAAAACAAAAAACCATGTTCCATAATTACAAGTATTCATCTCCACTAAACATACAATATTCAGGGTGAAGAGCTGCGCTGAATAAAGAGATATATGTAAGCTATGACTAAACCCTGTTTTTTAAAAAGCATGCATCCATATATAAAAAGACTGGGGGCTTCCCTGGTGGCGCAGTGATTGAGAGTCCGCCTGCCGATGCAGGGGACGCGGGTTCGTGCCCCAGTCCGGGAGGATCCCACATGCCACGGCGCGGCTGGGCCCATGAGCCATGGCCGCTGAGCCTGCACGTCCGGAGCCTGTGCTCCGCAACGGGAGAGGCCACAACAGTGAGAGGTCCGCGTACCGCAAAAAAAAGACTGGAAGGAAAATAAAAATACTGATGCACTGGATCACCTCTACATGATTTCAGAATTTTATTTCCATTATTGCTGTTATAAAATTATTTGTGCAATAAATTAAACGTGTAAACGCACATCCCTTCAGGTTAAGGGTAACGGTATATTCTTGACCCAGTGGCATTACAAGCATGGAGAATGGATCTTGCTCTACAAAGCAGGTCAAGTGCTAAATGAGGGATCAGAGACAATCATACATCGAAATTCACTGTCCTCCTGCAAAGTTCTAATATATAAGTAGTTGTGTATAATATGTGCTTTCTCCAAATAAGTAAAATATAGCCATATAATATATACCATATATATTATTCATACAAAACAATCCACATATATAATTATCTATATGATCCATATAACAAAAATACATGTGTAATATATCTGCTAATTCACAAATAATATACATAACTAATGCAGCAACCAAACAGGTCAAAAGTTGATTCAGTTGCTGTAAAAACCAGATCAGCCTACTCAGAAACAAATACACACTTTAAAATAGGGCTAACTGTAATGGAAATGTCACGTATTTCACTGACCTAAGCAAAATAATTAAGCTGAACATAATTCAATAACTATTCTCTTCTTTTCAAAATTTCCAAAGTACTTTCGGGTGGGATCCTAACAGAGGTAACTTAATATGAGGATTACAAGCAGTCCAGCACCAGTCATCTTTCAAGTGTGCTGGCATGGCAATGGTTTAATTAGCCTAAACGATGGCTTAAGGAAGATTAAATTAAATGATATCTAAAGTCACTTTCAAAAATAGATTCTGTGGTTCTCTACTTATCTTAATATACCAAAACACACACAAATACATGATTTATAGGTTCTTGAAGTAAACTAGCATTGAATTACAATGAACAAGTCCAAGTTTCATAATTTCGTTACATATGTTTAGATAAATGACCTAGAACCTTGTTTTCTCTTGAGTATTAATTTCTATCGTATATCTTAGACAAAACATACTTGAAAATTTAAAATGTAACAAATGAGAATGAAAAAGTGAAATCATACTTTTTCCAAACACTAAAATGAAGAAGCAGGATAATAAATCCAAGCATCTGCTTTAGATTTAAAAGAACTTTTTATCTCATTCAATTATGGGGAGTTATTAACACCCCCCCCCAAAAAAAAGATGCTATTGACTTACTATCTTGGAGTCCTGTATTAGCCAGCCCAAAGCAACATTATTAATTTTTAATTTAAAAATTCGCTCCTGATACTACATTTTTAAGGTACTGGTTGGACTAAATGCTGATTAAATGGATAAAAATCAGTCTACTTTTCCTAAGTACTATACCATGCTGCTGCAATTGTATATACACTATCTAGAGGATCGTCATTGGCGTAGCTATAAAGAAGATCACTGCTTCCTCATGCTAGCTTCCACTAGCATACACAGGATTCATTCTCACCAAACCCTGGCTACGTCCTACGGACACTGTTTTCCATGAAGCTCCTCAAGTGATGGCAATATTTTCTCCCAGGCCCCACAAAGCTGGGTTGAGTGGCCCCATTACTGCCCACTGCTGCTTCCAGGCCTTTATTCTTCTCTCCCTCCCAGCTCTTTTGGGGTACATGCTGCTGGATGACACCCCCACTGCACCCTTTCTACAGCTAACACACCAACATGCCGCCTCATTTAACCACTGGCTCACTACGCCACCCTCTACTTCCACTCTGCCAACATTATCAGGGACCTCAACGTCACTCATACAGTGCATTCAACATCCTGGCTCCTAACTCCCTGACCAGCTCTTCTCTGTCCTCCACTCATCTCATCCTCCCACTTACCAGAGCCAGAGCCTGGAGCCCGATGACAACAGCTGTGCTACCTCCAAAGTCTGTTTCAACCCTCTCCATCAATCACCAGCACCATTTACTTTTCATCTACTCTTTTCAATACTTTAACTCCAACAATTCTCTGACCTCACCAGGACTTCCAATCCACTGACCTACTGCTTACCGTCCACCACTCTCCACGTCTTCACGCCCTCTACATGTATCTTAGATTCTATGGCCCATCGTTACAATCTCTTCCCAGCAATTACCCTCCAATACTTTTCCCCTCTCTTCCTCTGATGTACTCTCCGAGCAAAACCCAGCCCTCATAAAAACCCAACTCTTTGCCTACTCTGCATTGCACCCAAAAGGCCCAATGTGGTAGAGACAAACATACAACTACGCTCTCTGATCTCAGTTTAATATATGATCATTTCAACTAGGCCCTCGCTGTGCCTGGCAACCTTATAACTTGTCCCAAGTTCATCTCTTTCTCACTAGTCAGGAAAACTATTTCCACACTCTTCTGTCTCCCCAACATCCTACAGCCATTCCCCCAACTGGGAGCCTTCTGTTTTGTTCTATTGACAATTTCTCTGTCCCTGGGCCAGTTATTCTCAGTGATAACTTTTTCACTTCACTGTGGAAGTGGAACTACTCAGAAGAAAACTTCATTTTCTCCATCTTCCCACCAAAAAACTTACCAACCTTTCTGTATCTGTGCCCACAGTTCTCAACGAGGAATCGAGTCGCTGACTTAATGAACAGTTTATATAGTAGATTTTTAAAGGTAGATTTATGACTGCCAAGCCCTAAAGGAAATCAAACAATGCTACCAGCTTGATGAAAAAGAAAAATGTTAAATTAAGTATATAGAATGGTACATAAATAGATGATTCTGAAGTTTGAGAATTTTTTAACTTAGTGTTATAAACACTGCCATATTGTGAAACTAATAAACCAATTTAGTCAAACTGATTATCACAAATTTTGAGTAAGTGGAATCTAAATCAATGAGATTTTGACGTAAAAACTTTTCTACTTGATATATTTGTTTTTATGGGATATTTTAAAGAAAGTGCCTAGTTGAGAAATACATGCCTATAAGGCCAGAGGTACTTTTGCAATTTTGTTTTATACTAGTGCTCTTTTATTTTTTTAATTGGATATGGGACTTCCCTGGTGGCCCCGTGGTTAAGACTGCCCACTTCCACTGCATGGGGTGCAGGTTCAAACCCTGGCCGAGGAAGTAAGATCCTGCATGCCCCATGGCATGGCCAAAAAATTTTTTTAAATTTTTAATTGGATACGCTACCTTTATTTTCACTTTTTTAAAGTTACTATACTAATTAACAGTAACTAAAGGTTGGTTTTAAAATAGATATTATGGATTTATATGGACATTTTTCAAGCTTTATGACTACCTGGTATCTTTTGAACAACCTACCTAAGTTTTAGTGATTTTCCACATTTTAAGTCTTGCTTTCCTAAGGTAGAAGCTATAAACTCACTTCCTCAGGCTCCCTTGCAGCTAGGATACAGGCATGTGATCTAGGCACCACCAATGAGCTGTACTCATAAAAGCCTTTCATTCAGAAGAGAACTTGAGGAAGCAGAATCTTTTCTAATAAGGGTGATGACACAGGTTCCCAGACTCAGGGCAGCAGGGACATGAGTGGCAGAGGTTCTAGGGTCCAGTAGCCCATTAAGGCAGCAGAAGCTGTGAGGTCCCATCAGCAGATATAAAAATAAAAGGGTCCTTGCTGACACAGTCATGGTTTTCTCTGAGAGCACTGCCCCTATCAGCTTAGCCTCCAGACCTGTGTCTCCTGTCCTCACCTTCTTTGAGCTACCTAATATGGTCTATTAAACTTATTTTCTCCCAAACTATAGTGAAATTAATTACATGCAACTAAAAACTCTTTTACAGAATTTTTCAGTCATTCAAATTTCCTTTTTAAAGCAATCAAAAAGCCTACATAAAGTTGTAAAATATGTAAGTTCCCCCAATACATAATTAAGTAGGGGTGTCTAATTATGTTAATATATAAGAGGATATATTCATGCAACCTCTGGTCATGAAATCTCACCAGCAAAAGACGTCACTGCATTGCAGCCAAAGGATACCACTAAGTTATGAGTGATATAACCCACTCCCTAACGAAGGGTGTGGAAATGAGGATCTGAATGTAAAAGGAGCTTGTTAACCCAAATGAAATTCTTACAAAGGCAGGGTTGTTTTTTTTTTCAGTATGTACATCTATTAGCTATTTCCACAATTATGCTTCATAACAAACTCGCCCAAAAGTCAGTGGCTCACGATCCTAAGCATTTATTTTTCTTGCTCACAGGTCTGCAAGTCACAGTCTGCTTGGCTTCAGGTTTCAGGTGGGGTTCACTTCTGTTCCACACGCCTCCTCGTCTTCCTAAGGCCAGCAGCCAACCAGAATGCATTCTTCCCATAGTGGATGCAGGAGCACCAGAGGCCACGCCAACCACAGAAGCACATCTAAGGTCTCTGCGGGCACCATGTCTGCTTAAGTCCACCGACTGACATGAGTCACATGGTCATGCCCAACATCGATGGGGCAGTAGTACCTCCTATAATGGAAGCTCCTACAAAATCACATGGAAAGATGTGGGCGTACAATTCTAAAAGGGAGAGGTGAAGAATGGAGGAAAACACTGCAATTAACCACAGAAGTCGCCCACTCCCTACTCTGGGGCACTGCCACCCTAATGAACTCTCAAGCAAAATATATTCGCTTATCATGGTTTAACAGGCTTCAGCCTCATATCACTCACCCACCCGCCCTCACCTTGGCCAAAAGCAATACCCATTCTGCATAAAGACTGGACCAGCACATTGTCATATTAAACAATACCCACAGAAACAACTGCACCCATCTCACAACAGAATCGTCTCACAGCAAACACAATTAATATTACATATCTCCAATTACCTAACCTCAGAAGGCAAACCTCAGATTCTTCTTGTCCAGTCATTTACACTGTCTTTCAGCCCAGCCAGCTAAATCATGTTTTGTCGCATTTTGAACTGTGCTGACCTAAATGGAATATACATTGTCACTGAGTCATTTATTTGATGTCATACCTAATTGCTCTCTTTAGTTCCTCCACGTGCAGTCAATCTATCAGATGAAATGTATTTGAACTTGAAACTGACTCCATGTAAGAGGAGCTAGAGGCAAAGTATGGCTAACACATCTCCAGAGGGATGTGTTTCGCTGAATCTAATCTACCGGATCCAAGAAGAGTAACTGCATCTACAATATGCATTAATCCAAGCCCCCAAAATCACTGCAGTCATCGATAGATAGGAAGAGGATTCAAACGTAACTAATTCAGTGTCCTTTGGCCTTCAAAATTCACAATACAAGATAACTGGTTTCACTGGCCATAATCTAAGAAGCCAAACTCCAAAGCAATGAGCAAGGGGTGCTTCACTTACAAACACCTCTCCTGACGGCCAACCACACACACTCATCTCGGGCTGGAGAGACCTGAGGGCACCGGGAAGCCCTCACCTTTGAAACAAAGGCCAAAAGTCAGGACAGGGAAACGCAAAAGGAAAATGTTCTTGAAAGGGAATGGTTATTCCCCCTCTGAAAAATGCCCAGCACCTCCTGGTAACCGCAGGGGATCACTGGGCTGACAGAGCCTGCAGCACAGATATCAGGAAAAAAAAATATTTATAGTCCCCAGGGCTGGGGACCACGAGTACTGCCTTCCTGGGAAGGAAACGGATTAGTAATTGCATCAGATGTGAAGGCGGCTGCTTGACCATCCTGCCAGCGGAGACAAAAGGGGCAGGACAGGAGCTGTCATTCCGGTGCAAGATTAAAGCTGCCACACAGAAGAAAAACGGCCCCTGCGCTTGAGCAAGGCCTGAAAAGTAAAGATTCTCTAGCTCAGTGCAATTACGAAGGGATTCGCAGCAGCACTGCACGCTAAGGAATACCAATGAGCAGTGCTATGGTAACCGAGGAGACAAATCTATCAGGAAGATAAACAGGAAGACGCTGCGGAAATGAAATGAATTCCCAACTTTCCATCTATATTTTTGTAAACTGTTGCTAATAACCCTTACATATCAAAACATCCTTGAGCTGTTTTTTTTTTTTTTTTTTTTTTTAATTTCCACAACGTACTTTTACGGTTTATTCTTGAGCAGTTTTCACACATTCTAAAGCTGACACAGCTGTTTGGGAGCTATCTCTGCAAATGCTGCTCAGTTTGAAAATAATTACCTCTGAGTGGATAAGGCTAGCTATGGGCTAGATGCTGTGAGCAGCAATTCTTACTGCTGTCTCAACCCACTTACTCTTTGTGGTACTAATTCTTTTTCCTTCACAGTATATTTAAAAAACAAAACAAAAACGCGCTTCCATTTTTAACCTTAAGAAGGGAGCACTCCCCCCTCCGTGGCCAGCTTCCTTTACACAACTAATCCCTGCTTGGACAACAGCGCCCTCTGGCTCATAACTCGGCCAAGCCTAACGGCATCCGTGGGCCATTCACACTCAGCATGAACCTTGGGAGTTTAAGTCTTCTAGGCGAACCTTCCCTGGAACAATGCAAAATCAGTTCATGTATCACTGTCTTGCACCATCATGGCCCAGAGCTTTAGAATTAGTAGGGAACACCCAGGCCATTAAAGGTCCTTCCTTCCCATAGTAGTCTACTTTACATCAAATACACCGAAACTGCTATATCTTCACACAAAACTGAGACCTGCTGTTCAGAATGCCTTTCAGCATGAATATACTTCTGTTTGATTTGCTCAAAAATATAGTCTGATTTTAAACCTTGCTCTTGGTTTAAGCCATTCAATACACAAGAAGAAGCCGATGTGCCTTAATCGTATTTAAAATAACTTACGATCTGTCAAAGGTTTCTATGGATTAAAAAAATAACTTTACTTATTTTTATTTTATTTCTTTTACTACCTCCTTAAAATTCCACTAATTCAACAACTCACCAAAAAGTAGGCAGACACTCCTTTACTGAAAGGAATAAGCCAGGTCATGAGAAGTAACTGATTTGATTTACCTTTTCTCTGATAATCTCTCCTGAGACTATTATCATTCTCTAAACTCTCAAATTACCGCTGCTCCTCAGATATTTTCCATAAGCTAATAGATTATTTAAGCACCCATGATAAATTATCTAATAAGTAATTTCACTATTTTTTTATAAATCAGGATTTCATTAAGCTTTAAAACGATGAGCAAGTAATACCTTTTCCCCCTTTTTGCTTTTTTAGCTTTGCAAGTAATAGCACCAGGAACACCTAAATATGCCCTAGGCTGCCCCCATAATCTGGTGCTCTTGCTTTGTTTTAACACCCTTTCCCCTCAAGCCTACTGCCCAGCCCCACTGGACTTCCTGTGCTTCAGGCTCACGTCATCCTGTGTGATTCTCTCAACATCCATGCGTGTGGTTATCGTAACCACACGTTGCGGAAACAAACTCAAAAATTACTTCCCAAAGCCACATAACTAGCAAGTGACAGCCAGTATTTTCACCTAGATCTGAATCCATGCTTTTTACTCTACCTTACAGGTTCCCCATATGGACCAAGTGTCAGGAGGGAGCTTTCTCCAGGAGATGAGGCCACCTCAAAAGGTTTAGGGATGTTATTTCCAGAATGCTTTCTTGCTCACCAGCCCCATCCCACTTCCACAATTAAGCAAAGCAGCTGTCATTTTCAAAAGAGATAGGTATCACCCCACGGACAGCGAAATGAAAATATATAGTATCCTAGACAAAGTGACTATAGTTAACATTTGCTGGGTGCCTGCTTTGTGCCAAGACCCATACTGGGCCTGCTGGCTCCATATATCATCACTAACCTCATGGTAACCTTTGAAGAGAGAGAGGAAAATCACCATTTTAAAATGAAGAAAATGAGAGTGTAAGAAACTTGCCCAAGACCACACAGTGTTACATGGTAGAGACAAGTTGAAACCCAAGTTTAACTCACTCCAAAACCCCTACTCTTTCCTTCGCATTCCACTGGCTCTCTGGGGGTCAGACTGTCTAAGGGTCAGCTTTCTAGCCAAGCCATTAACTGCATAAGGTGCCTTCTAAAAAGTGTCATAGTGATCACCTAAAACCATCACCCAAAGTTTCACAGGGATATTTTTTTTATATCACTCAATATCAAGACTAATGGCAAAGCTAAAGAAATTTAAAGAGCAGTCATCCCCAATACTAATTCAATACTCAGATTCTTCTCGGCTCTCTTTCTCTCTCCGTAAACCCCAGAACAAATTTTGAAATGTGTGTGCAATCAATCATCGCCTTGGACACTTTGCAAAACAAATGTTCAAACTGGTTAACAATTCATTATGTATAACTCTAATAACACTTATGTAACTTACCCATGCGTCATAAGCGTTTTCTTTTCAAAATTCAGTCCTCTTATATTGCAACTGAACGTGGTTTTAGAAAGCTTTAGTCACCAATAATTGGCTTTCTCCCGAATGTCACTGTTCATCCATCTGTATGGAAGTCAGTTCCCCCTAGATAATCGCCGAACTCTTCAAGTCAATGCTGATCCTGAACTCACTCATTCTCAATCCTTTATTCATTCAAACGTTACAGTTGTGGGGTTTACAGAGGCAACGGGCCTCTGAATTATCTACCCCTGACCACAGGCATGACAACAGTCCCAGCTACTCAGGCCTAAGAGTCACAAAGGAAGGCCTCGGTCACACTGGACTCCATCTCTCCCAGTGGCACCACCAAGGGGATACGGGGTAGGGAGGGGAGTGGCCACAATCTCCATTAGACAACCCCCTACTTCTGCAAACCACACCAAATCAACACTCAATCTCAGTAAAAACAGCAACTTGCTATGTGAACACAGCATCCAGCCACGCTGCCTAAGGGCCTCTTCCCACTTCCAACGGGTTTGCCAACTGGAAGCTCCTCCCACAGGAACTCTAGAGCCCGACACCTCTTCCCTCACATACAATCATTCTTCAGAGTTCTCTCTCCTCTCCTCTACTTTCCCTTGACGATCTGCTTGATTATCACGCACTTTCATTACAGCAGACGTTTCCTAACTTGGCTACCTACTTCAAATCTCTCCCCATCCAATCCATTGTGCTGCCGGATTAATCTTGCTCCACCATCACGTTCAGCAAATCACTCCCCTGCCCAAGAACTGACAGCCCCCCACGCCTAACGATAAAGCCCAACCTCCTCAGCATGCTCTTCAGGTGCTTTGCACCCAGACTTAACCTCTCCTGGATTTTCTGTAGGGTCACTGGTCCACTGATGATCAATGAATACATCTATCACACTCCCAGCCCCACCCACAATTTCCTGGGCCCTGCCCGTCTCCCTCCGTTAAGACGCTTCCTCCTCTAAAAGGCCTTGCTTCCTTTCTTATTATACTCGTAAATATCCTCTAAGTGTTTTCCATTGAGAGTGATGTTAAATCCTCTCTGGCACCAGCAGAGCCAGGACAAAGCTCACAGGCATGCAGGCATGCACACAATGGATATGCCCAGTGAACCCTGCCCAGCCCACAGCGGTGATCTTGCTCCTCTCGGAGCACCTCTAGTGCTCCCCTGTGGACCCCACTCAGCGGGCACTAACGAGGGGTGCTTCTCTCCTTAGTGCTGAGCCAAGTCAGAAACCACAACTCGAGCTGCTCTGATGCTTCGGAGCCCCTGGAAGCAGCACCACAGCAGCCGTTGAGTAAATGAGTGCTCTGGGTTCCTGAGTTGTCTCAGAAGAGAAAGACAAAGGATGTGATGAAATGGAAAACATCTCTGCCAATAAAAATTAGCTCCCGAAGAATTTATGAGTAGCGACCAAGTCTCCAACACACTACGCATTAACGTGTTTAACCAGTTCCTCGCCATTATTCGGCGAAATAGAGCTACACCAAAAATCAGATTTCTGATATAACTCGGTATTTTCTATGATCAGACCTACTTTAAAAACTGTTTTTGAAATGTGAATAATTTACCCTTTTTTCATTGGTTTTATAATAAATTAAACGGCAAGACTCTGATCAGTAGAAGTACAGAAATAAAAGTTTAAAAATTAGATGCATGGGGCTTCCCTGGTGGCGCAGTGGTTGAGAGTCCGCCTGCCGATGCAGGGGACGCGGGTTCATGCCCCGGTCCGGGAGGATCCCACATGCCGCGGAGCGGCTGGGCCCGTGAGCCATGGCCGCTGAGCCTGCGCATCCGGAGCCTGTGCTCCACAACGGGAGAGGCCACAACAGCGAGAGGCCCGCGTACCGCAATGAAAAAGAAAATTAGATGCATGAGGTAGGAGCCTATGTAGAATTAGAATTTAAAAATCAGTAAGCTTAAAAAACATGAGGACATTTATTCAACACAAATTAAAATGGATAAAGCAAACAAAACAGCAGAGCTGTTAATAACTAAACTGGCTAAAATCGCTAACATGCAAACAAAAAGTTATTGCATAATTTAAACAAAGGTATTTAATGGCTCCAGGAATGATATAAACCAGACTGAGTGTCAAAATAACCACAAAAGTAAATAAAATAAAATAATAAGACATTTACCAGAAATTACCATTTTAAAAGTCCAAATATAAAAATTTTAACCTCATGAAGAGAACTTGGAGAATTTTAAACCTAAAATGTCATTGCACTGCTATGATATGGTATTGAAATCACAAAAATATCAGTTATAAGAACGGCTACACTGAGATAGCCTGGCCTGGTAAGGAACAGCTCAGGCTTTGGAGTCAGAAGGACCTGAGGCCAACGGCTGGCAAGGGCCCCAACTAGCTATGTGACCCCAGGTGGTTTACTCAACCTCTCTGAGCCACAGCTTCCTCATCCACAAGATGAGAATAAGCGTGCCTACCTAAGGAAGTTATCAAGATTTGCTGAGACACTCTACAAAAAGCCCTGAGCACAATGCCTGGCTCATTATAAACCCTCACTAAATAATGTCTCACGTTGTCTCCAATCATTCGCTCAATTCATTCATCTGTAATCTACGGGGAAAACAAACACAGGATCTCTATCCTTGCTGGGGCTCTTGCAACACGGGCGTTTGGCAACCACAGGCTCTGACTGCTACAAGAACTGCACAGCTGAAAGAGGGCAGGAGGGATGGTAGAATAATGAAAATGCTATATCTAGGTCTCATACTTGACATCAGAATAACCAAATATATAACACAGCAGATGGCTGTGAGGAAAAATAGAAATTATAATAAAGCACGCAGCAATGATACTCTCTCTCTGCACATTATATTCCAAATCCAACTGGCTTTGCTTCTAGCACTCTGCAACATGTCGACTCGGATACCCTGTAAAAGTCACAATCTGATTCCGTAACTAGCCCCAATTAAGTTACTTAATGCATCACTTTATTTTCCACTAAGTGACTCCTATCTGTCCAGCATATAGTTAAGGAGAACAGCGGCAAAGGTGAGGTGGCAGGATGACAAGGATGGACCCAGGAGTCGATCACACTCACGACCGGGTCTGGAAGCCGACAGCAAGGCGAGGTTGGCTATCTGGAAACCAGGGATCATGCTGGATATGCAGGTCAGGTAAGGCCCGGGCTCAGAGCCAAATAAATAAGCCCAAGCAAGCAATAATTCTCTTTCCCAGGCTCTTGTTTTAACTGCTTATTCCCATCTGCAGCGCCAAAATGTTCCCAATCCTAGGACTGCGTTAACCACACGAAAGCCATGGAGAAGCCCAGACGTGTGTGGGCAAGAAATGGGGGAGGCGGACCCTCTCTGAGTAAAGACTTTTCCACTTTATTTCAATAATCATTGATTGATTGCCTAATGCGTGTTAGAGCCCGGAGATCAAAATAAGAACTATCAGTGATGCTGTGTTCTCCTACCCGCACGAGAAATACACACCAAATGATTGCATGTTCCAGGATTTATACACCCAGGACTGGAAAGTGAAAGTGCTTTGCCCGCACTCATTCAGAGATACATCTAAAGCAATGAGGTACCACGGTTCTGTGTTCTCTTACAACCTCTGCTTTAACTGCCTCTGAGGCCGTTAAGCTTTCACATTTATTCAAACATAAACATGAACGTTTCCCCTTCAATGTCTCTTTTCTGCCATAATAATCTGTACTCTAATTCAAAGAAATGCAATTTCATTGTTGGTTCACCTGATGTTTGAGGAAAGATCATGTGATGCAAGCCATAATGCCTAAGGAATATAATGAAGGCTCCGCGGGCAGATGATTGCAAGCAATACAGTCATTTACTATGAAGTGCTTCCTTCCCTGATGAAAGGTTTAAGGAAATTAAGCTCTAACTGTGACCATGAATTGTTATATTTTGGAAGCCAGCCGTCACCATCCTCGTCATTGGTGAATCTCTTAACTCAGAAAGGACTCTGGCCACTAGGCAGAGGGGGCCGAAGAGGACTGTGGCCACCACGACAGATTTATTATCGTTCTGCTGTCAAGTGTTGGTTTCGCCCTAGCGTGACGCATGTGAAGGGCCACACAGGGGGCCCTACGCTACAGCTGAAGCAGGTGGTTTAACTCAGCAGCTGGATGTTGCACTACAGAAGATTTTCGTTTTACTTATGTCCTCAGTCAGAAGTGACTTTTCCTGGCCAGACGAAGCCTATCACTCTCCCTGTCTGCAAAGGGCTGCAAGATGCTGATCCCTTGCAAACGACAGAGGTCTCTGAAGAGGGAGAAGCCATTCCTAGGTAACCTGCGGATCAGCATTTGCAAAGGAGGGAGTGAAA
The DNA here is from genome assembly GCF_963924675.1 of Phocoena phocoena. NCBI lineage: Eukaryota > Metazoa > Chordata > Mammalia > Artiodactyla > Phocoenidae > Phocoena > Phocoena phocoena. The sequence goes on from NC_089220.1 coordinate 163,590,694, forward strand.
TAGCTGTAGAAAAAAAATCAAGTGGATTTAGAATCTGTTTAAATCTAAACTCCAGACATTTGGAGATGGAAGGGTCAAATACTTACTGCTAACAGAAAAACGGCCCTTGAAACAAGAAAGTCATATCCCCCAAAATGTATCTAAGTAAGCAAAAGCTTCACATGGACACCAGAAAACGTATCTCCAGTCTTTCTGGATGCTCTGCCGTTTGGAAGACGGACAAAGATTTGGAAGGAAGCTGATGCACTGAAGGGAAAGCCAAGTGCAAGGAAGAAGAGGAAAGCAGTGGTCAGACGGGCATGGGTGTCTGTGTTGAGAGCAAAGGGCAGAGGACAAGCTCGGGAAAGCACAGGGGAGAGGTGGAGAGCCCGCAAAGGATCCCCCTATTAGCTTCTATGTATCCCACTTTCTCTCCAGAAAGTCACGGGCAAGGTGTCATAGAGAGGAAGGCTGTCAGGAAAAAGCAAGTGTGGAGTCAGACCTGGACACCAGGTTCTACCCCACCAGGGCCAGCCAGCTGACCGAAAGCTGACACCGCCTGGCCACCACATTCCATGGGGAGAAGGGCGACTTGGTACAAGAGGACGACTGGCGCGTAGGAAGTGGAACAGGCACCCGTGTCATACACACGTTCCACGGAACAGGCTCAGAGCCCGTGCAGCAAGTGAGAGCCGAAGAAGCTGCAAGGTGAAACACAGCCAGAAGACTCTTCCTACCCAAAGTTTCCCAAGTTGTAAGGTGGACATAATTTCAAGGTCTACCAAAATAAATGACTTGCAGCATAACATACAGCATTATCACAGGTACTCCAGGGAAATAAAAACCCGGGAAAATAGTGCCACTATTGGTAAAGCCCTCTGGTCAGCAACTAGGAGATAGATGACTAACGGCACTGCACACGTGAACAGACTGTAGAAGCTTAGCGGTCCCTGGCAACTCAACACACTCTTTCAACACTGTCTTTTTTTTTTTCTTTTTAATAGTCATACGCTTTGTTTCCCAATAGACAATATGAACTGGTTTCCTTGCTCTGTTAGGTAGCAATTTGATGTACCCATTCTCTACACCCACTACACCAAATATCCAAACAGTTTCTAACATAACTATTTCTCATATATGGATTGATCTAAAAATATGCACAAGAGAAAAAATAAAGCCAGCTCTTTTTCTCTGTAGGTAGTAATCAAGGTGATTTGTTTGGTTACTTGGGTTTTTCTAAGTGTTTTTTTTTTTTTTTCCTTTCCAGAGAAGAAAAGTACCAGCTCAGTGTAAATGCAGACTTCTAAAAAGAAGTATGTATTTTTTAGACAAGAGGAAAATACCCCTGATGTAGGAAGGAGGGAGGTTTTTTTATGGTGATGAAACATTGTTCTTTTAAATGGCAATTTACAATAGTCTTAGAACATGAGTTATAAAAAGTTATTCACAAATAATTGTAGCAGAGCTTTGTGTCCCAGGCAGGAAAACACTGTCTCATAGAATTGCAGATTACCTTGCAAGATAAATACCAGAATTTGTCATCCAGCACTTATTTACCACCTACTGAATGAAAGCCTAAGAAGTTATTCTAAACCATAGAATATTTACCATGTCAAAGGTCTATTCAATGATAGTTTATGACACAAATGAATTTCTGAAGACCAAAAATCCACAATTTAAAATTTAAAAGTCAATTAATCAGGTTTATTCCCCACCACTAGTCACTGTTTCCCCTCTAATTTAAAGTTTCTCATGGGGCTTCCCTGGTGGCGCAGTGGTTGAGAATCTGCCTGCTAATGCAGGGGACACGGGTTCGAGCCCTGGTCTGGGAGGATCCCACATGCCGCGGAGCAACTAGGCCCATGAGCCACAAGTACTGAGCCTGCACATCTGAAGCCTGTGCTCTGCAACAAGAGAGGCCGCGATAGTGAGAGGCCCACGCACCACGATGAAGAGTAGCTCCCGCTTGCCACAACTAGAGAAAGCCCTCGCACAGAAATGAAGACCCAACACAGCAAAAATAAATTAATTAAGTGTCTAAGATTGATGTGTTTAACACCTTCACAAATATTTTCATTATATGACTTTATTTTTTTCCCCCAACTTACCCCTAATATCCAATTTTCTCCAAAAGTAACACTAAGTTTTGCTTCCCTATTTTCACAGCCACGATCCTGATTCAGCCTCCTCACTTCCTCACACTGGAGTTCTTTCATTTCTCCAAGCTTTGCATTTCATAAAATCCCTAGACAATGATTCTTCAACAGCTTTTTCACTACCCTGATTGAGGACCTCATCATTTCGTTCCAAAGCCTCTCCACCCTCCAGAGCACAGACTCCCCTGACCGACTGCCCACACCCTCCAGCTGATGACTTTCGGATGGAGACAGCTTCATGGGTTACGCTCATGGCTTCCTCGCGTCTTGCTCCTGTTCAGCTGTCTCTCTAGTGTCATGTGCCTGCTCTCCAACACCTCCCCTGTTCCACCATCACTTCTTTATGTTGTCTTCCCTAGTATTTGTTGAAAGAACCTGTTGTTACGGAACCATGTCAGCGCGTGCACATGTGAACTACCTTCTGAATTAGATTGTTCTTCAGAGGCAGAAAGTACGACTCTTCTTCTGTGTGCCTCGTGGTATCTAATACATAGCCCCGAAACCAACTCTACTCAATCGATGATTATTGATTGAGGGGTGAAGTCGTGGGTTTCTAGCATCGACTCGGATTGTATATATCCTGCTGTGGAGATAAAAGGTTCTCAGACAAGGCCTTTCTAATCAGAACAGTACTAAGGTTGTTGTCTATACAGGTACAATCACATGAGGAATGTAGGAAATCAGTCGCTCAGTTCTGCTTTTCATATGAACTAGCCTTTGCTTCAGTTATTTTGACATTTTAGATAAAAGGACTGGGGAAGAAACCCTGAGTAAAGGGATAAATCTTAGATATCTGAAAAACACTTTCAGTTCTTGATTCTATTACAAATATTTATAAATAAACCAGAAGTAGCCCAAAGAATCAAGAATTCCAAAACATTTACATCACGTGTGCAAATCGTGGTTTTACTCCCGTCATTACAAACAACAAAATGCATTGTAACCTGAAATTCTCTCTTGTGTGTATGTACATACTGACTCTGTTACATTAAAGACATTTGAATTTGACCATCAGATTGTTGATTTTTCAAACCATTCCAGTCTTTTTCTGATCTACATTGATTTCTTTACATTCAGAATGAAATTGTGTGTGTTCGGTAGTGACACTATGGTCTGAAAGTTTCTCTTCATAAAATCTCCTCTAAAATGCAGACCTCACTAATGAACAAAAAGAGGAAAATAAAAAGCCATTTTAATATTAGAAAAATGTCTGTAAGAGTATCTGCTGAGTCAAATACCTAAATGTCGTAAAACTGAATTAAAGCATCCCTTCTCCTGTCTGTGTCCCCTGGACTTGCATCCTAAACAGTGGCATAAGCTTTCAGAAGCCTGGCAGTAACACACGACTCCAAGTATCCTGCCTGACAGACGGAGGTCAGTCCTTCTGAATGAGAAACCAGTGAATGGGGACCAATTTCCACATGGCACAATATCTAAGCTTTCCACAACCACGTGGGAAAGAAGTCCAAGGGTATGGAAAAGTCTTGGTAAAATTCTGGGGAAAGACGCCAGGAGGGCTCATTATTTGAAGCAAAATTTGATGGAACTGGCTCTCAAACATTAACGTGTGTGAGACTTACATGGGGCACTTAGTAACGCTGTGGATTTCTAGGCCTCCCTCTTAGTGAGTCTGGGGCCAGCTCCACAAATAAGCATTTTCCACATGCACACCAGGTAACTATGATGTGGGAAACCACAATTTTGAGAGACAATGATCTACAGGAAGCACCTCATACATCTTTGTCCTTTCAGTACTATCCTCTCTAGAGGTCTTCAGGCATCTCTGAGGAAAAGTTGGAGAATTAGGCAGTAGGTCATTTAATGGAACAAAGAGAAGGAACGTCAAGATCCCACTCCAAATTCTTAGGTTCTTCCTGACATGAGAGCAGCACCTATGCTCTCAACCCTACACACCCACAAGCAGATAAATGACAGATTGGGGGGAGGAAGTCCAAATGCAGCTGCAAACAGTCCCTAAGCTGTGTACACACACACACACACACACACACACACACACACACACACACACACACACACACACACCCTTAGTTCTTTGAGTCTTCCCAGCACAAAGCCTAGTACATGACATAAAATAGACATCCAACGAACATTTGCTAAAGGCTAAATAACTTTAGAGCAGTGAGTCACAGGAAATCCACCTAATAAGTCAGCAGGGAGATTGCAGCCTGGCCATATTGGCCTAGTTAGCCCCACAAGACTGAACTGAGAAGCCGCAGTGTTACTGGCTGTGAAAGAAGTAAAAGAATGGAATGCTAAATACATACAAGCAATTATGTCTCTAAGTCATTGTTTTCTTTCTTCTCACATATACCCACCAATACATAGATAATAAATAGAGATAGACAGATAAATAGCTAATTGCATTAAAATGCATTCATCCCATCATAGACATCTTTTAAATTATTTTAACCATTTTTCCCCTTTGTTTGGCTCACCATGGATAAGCCCCCAGAACAAATAAACGCTAACACCCTAGTGCATACTACTTCATATTTTTCTCCCCACACATATAATCTTAATCAGACATATGCAAATACATAGATATGCACACACATGCACAGAGGGAGAGTTTTGTAATTTATACACTTTTCTGTATCTAAATTTCTCACTGAGTAATACCACATGGACATCCCAAAGGCATCTGGTTTACCTCTATCTCATTCTTTTTAATGGCTGCATAATATTCTGTGGTCTGGGTTATCATAATTTATTCTACTATTTGTTGATGGGCTTTCATTCAGTTTCCAGTTTTTTGCTGCTACAAACAATGCTGACCTAGAGATCCTTGCCCATGTGCCTTATATGCTGATATTTCTGTTTCTACAGGAGAAATCTCCAGGAGTGGAACTGCTGGATCAAAGAAGACGTGTATTTTTAAGGTTTAACAGTTGTCGCTAGATTGCCTTCTTTAAGGCAGTAACATTTCACGTTTCCAAGACAGTTAATATTTTAATCAAGATGAATTTGTGCTTAGAAGGCAGGGAATCCATAACCTCTGTGCCAATCCTCTAGCCTCTGCTAAACCTCTAAGTTCAGCCTATTTTTCTCTGCTCCTCCCACTGGCTGACCTGACCACACCTTCTAAAACCTGGGACTCTGATGACCTTTGCTGACCCATGAACTCCCTGCAATTATATTCTAAAGTTGGCATATTTTTGCTTTTGTACCTTTTCCAAAGGAGAAGTTCAATGGCTTTCATCAAACTTCCAAAGGGGTCCATGACCCAAAAAGGGTGAGGAGTCTGCAGGATAACAAGAGGATTGGGACATTGCTGATGACATGATTTAATTCTCCTGATGATAACCACCCCCCCAAAAAAAGTGGATTTTATTGGAGAAGCTTTCCTGTGTCCATGAAACAATCAAAAACATTTAATCCACATTACCTTAAGAAGGAGCAAACTCTACAAAAAGTTTACAAAAGGGCACGGGTGCTGGGGAGTTACTTCCAAAACCAGTTAAAAGATCATTTCTTCCCCAATACATAGTTTCTCAGAGCAGCTGGTATTTGATCTATGTAAAGGGAAAGAGAGTCCTTCTGGGCTTCCATTCGCAGAACGGGTAAACATTTCAGCGGGGAATGAGAGGGGAAAGCTACATAGAGCACAGAAAAAAATAACTGTTTGCAGAATTGGGGAGAATATCTTTTGAGGAAACTCAATAAACACCTCTAAGTCAGAGGTCGTGTTCCTCCCCAACGCTGCTGGCTTCTGTCCACACACATCTTCACCCCAAGAGCAGGCAGTATCTGGCCAAAGGAGGTATTCAGTAAATGTAGATTAAACCAATAAATAATTGAAGCAGCGTTATACAGAATTAAATTACAAGAAGTACATGTGGGTCCTTAAATGAGATTTCTTTGCTAGTAAAGGTCTGAAATCAAAAACACCTTGATTTTTCTTGATTTGTAATTAATGTCAAGAAAAACTTCGAAAAGCATCTGTCTGCTTTGCCATAAAGTATCTAATTCTTCATTCCCATAAGACTCCTGATTTTCATGAAATTATTTTCTTTGTTTCTACCTCATTTCATACATTATCACCCTTATCATCAAATGGTATAAATATAGTCCTGACAATTGCTTAGCCTGGTTATTAAGTAATAACTGTTACATTAATCAGATCTCTAGCTTCTAGTTTAAAATTTAAACAAAGGATAAAGAAAACAGCTATTAAAAAAACATTAAATTAATTAAGAAACTACAGAGAGAGTAAGGCCCATCAAAACAGGTAAAGCTTTAACGACGTCTCTGCTCGTTATATTGTGAAATGAGTATTCTGCCCTCTGGAATAGGTGATATTTTGAAAAAGACCTCATTACCTCACTTCCAGAAATAATACCATCTCTGTTACACTTTTTCACCTTAGCTATTTCCTAAAACATATGGAATGACTAAAAGACACAGGAACTGCAGAGCTAATTTACATGATGGGAACTAAGATTGCAAATGGTCCAGCTGTTTCAGTGTCCGGCAGTGAATTAAATCATACTTAGCCATCGATAACAAAAGAGAAAAGATACTTCACGTTTTCTCAGTCTTTCAGATTTTCAAGGAGACTATTTTCTGAACATTATCTCTCCAAGTTAGCTTTATTATATTATTATATGTATGTATATATATATAAATATATGTATGTGTGTATCTGGATATTATACACAGATGTATATACATGTGTAAACATATATGTACAATGTGCGTTACATGCATATACACACATACATTTTATATGTATTATATGTAAATATATATATAGTATATATACATACCTAAAACTTTAAGCGATATTCCTGTAGAGAATAAAATCTTCTAGAATGAAAAGTTCTCTCAGAGCCTTGGAGATTATCCAATTCTAAGGAAATCTTGCAAAGTACATAGAAGAAACACAGTTAAGATGTACTTTCATTTTAATTTTAATAATTTATAAGCATTATAGCCATTCTAGAGATAAAGAAAAAAATCTGTATAAGGGCTCTAAGATTGTTTGTTTAATTAAAAATAGGATAGGAACCTTGGTTTCGCTATTCTTCACATCTTTGGTTTAAGTAATGTGAAATTTGGTATATTTAGTTGCTTGGGCTCTAAAAGTACCGCACGCTTAGGAAGCTAAATCTGTAGCTTGTTCAACTTCCCTTAGAAGATATCTGCAGATTACAGATTCCCTTGAAATAAAGCCAATTTCATATAAATGGGAACTCCGAGTGTCAGTCAAACGGAGCTTTGACTTCCCTACTAGTTAGGATCAAGTTTGTGTCACCTTAATTTCTGAGTTACTATCATCCTCATCCTTGACTTCACCAGAAATCAAGAGAGCTGAGGAGGGATGAAGGAAGGGAGGGAAATTCTAATTGCTCTCCTCACCCTTTAAAAAGTACAACCAATATTTTCAGAAGCTTAGGTAGAGATCTCATTTCAGAACACAACTTCCAGGGCTTCCCTGGTGGCGCAGTGGTTGAAAGTCCGCCTGCCGATGCTGGGGACACGGGTTCGTGCCCCGGTCCGGGAAGATCCCACATGCCGTGGGGCAGCTGGGCCCGTGAGCCACGGCCGCTGGGCCTGCGCGTCCGGAGCCTGTGCTCCGCAATGGGAGAGGCCACAACAGTGAGAGGCCCGCGTACCGCAAAAAAACAAAACAAAACAAAACAAAAAAGAACACAACACAATGACTGTTGCAAATGGAAGCTTTTTTAAAGAATGAAGCTATCATAGTCATCTTTCTGCACAGAATTTCTCGAGCTAGTTTCCATCTGTACAGGCCCATGGAGAACTCCGGCGGGAGGTCCTCCTGAAGACAGCGGACGCTATAAGCAAAGTTCTGAGATAACACGAAATGATAATTAGACCAAATAATTTCTGGCAAAAGAAAACACAGGTACTTGACAGGAGTTGAAAGATTCAGCGCACTAATCAGACCTACTGTGTGCTGCTGGCTACTACCAAGAGGACTTTTCTGAATCCGATATTGTACTATAAATTTGGTTTCGTTGCCTGATTCCACGCTGAGGCAGTGACCTCGGAGGGAAGCAAGGGTGAAGCGCTGGACCCAGGCCCACGTTCCCTCATTCTCTCCTCCAGCTCGTCTGACCTCGGTGGCCTCTCCCTGTCCTCGCGCTCGCTGGGCCCCTATTGGAATCCCTGACGAAGCCTCTGGCTGGTGCCCTCACAGTGCCTTCTCCCCCGGCTCAGAAGGGCACCTCTCGCCGAGGTCCCACCGCTCCTCCCTGCCGCTCACCACCCCTGGCTCCCGGGGCCCATTATTCCTCGGTGGCACTGCCCCAGCCAGCTACTCAGCGAGCACCCTCAGCATCGCTCTACTGCCTCTGCGCCGGAATGTCTGACCCCTTCTGCGCCACATGAGGGACTAAACTCCGGTTCTCTCCCTGCCCGCAGGCACACCAAGGAGCTGGCAGGGGCCGGCAGGATGCCTCGTGCGGTGGTCGTCTCTGCTTCTCGCTGCTCTCCACTGACCTGCCATGCCTCCCCCATCTTCCCAATGAGAGATTTCCACCGGAAGAGACGGGGCAGGGGCACGTTTCAGTCTCTGATTTTTTCCTGCCTTTTTTCTACAAGTTACCATAGCCAGAAGGAAGGATAGGCGTCCCCTTCACCTGGGACCATATTCCCTCCTTCTCAAAGTGGGGTTCACTCTTCTCCCTCCTCTGGAGCCATAAGTGTGAGGTGGTAAAGCAGAACATGATTTATAGACGAGAAAGATGAAAAACACATTAATTTCATATTTTTAAAATAGTCTCTTCATCACAGCTGTTATATCCATGACCCCAGAGCCACAAAAAATTGACAGGCTATATATTCAAGTGCCTGATTAAAAGGACGAGTAATCTGGCTGTGGCCCACAGAATAATAACAAGTAGCCCGTGGCCTGCCCACCCAGACTACAGCACCTCCACCCTCTACCACCGGCTGTGGGCACGATGGGCAGGGAGGCAGGATGAGCTGGGAGGGCACCAAAGAACCACTCTGCTGGGACTCCGAGAACAGATGGAAAGAATATGGGTCATTTCAGAAGGGTTAGGAGTAGAAAACCAGGCCCCCGTGATGAAAGGCTCTAAAACTCCATCATGACACAGCAAATCAAAACATCTTGGTTATTTTGCTGTCTGTCACTCCTGACATTTTTGCCTCTTACATCATTTTATCCAGAAGTAAAAACAGAAAAACAACCTGACTTGTGGGAGATGGTGGGGGTTAGAGTTAACATCTGCACAGCATGTTCTGTTCCCTGGAAGAAATGTGCCACATCAAGTGAATTAATATTTCTCCTTTGAAGTACTTATTCACATTCAGCCCTTCCTAGATGTGAAACATAATCTCTCATCACTTTCACTGCCTCAAAACCTTGAAAAGAAACATGCTGAAGCTTCTCCCTGTGAACTTTTACCTTTACATACATGAGAAAGCGCTTATTGTGAGAAATAAGAAGCATCACCCTCGGATCAAAATACGGCATCAAATGGTGAAAAATCAAAAGATGCGAACTATAAAGCTGCCAAAATTAGGTTCAAAGAAGATGGAAAATTAAAAAGCAAATATGAAAGGCTTCTTGTCCGTGATCAGCGGAATATAAGAATGACCAACGAAAAACTATCTGGAGAGACAGTCTTCCTGTTTAGAAGTATGAGGTAGTCGCGTGAGATAAGGGACGGTAAGAGGACCCAGCAAGGAGCAAAGACTCGTCAGCTAAGATCGGGAAATCGGGAGAAAAAAGATATGCATTTAGAAATGGGATCCACAGCTGGGCAGGATGCAGCAGGCCACTCTGAGATCCCATTATGTACCTGTCTGCAGAAAAGCACTCAGGCCTCCAACTCCCTGAAAATGTTTTTAAACATAATTAAGATACACACAGCTCTCTGCAGCTCTTGTCACAGTTGCAATTTTGCCTATGTTCGTTAATTTTTTATTATCGCCCTCTCCCCCACTAGACCATAAATCCCCTGAGAGTGAAGGTTTATATGATTTTGCTCACTACAGCATCCCCAATATCTAGCACAGAATTTGGCATATCATTGGCTCCGGGTGGCAAATGAAATTCAGGTCAAATTTATGATCGGGTTGGGATGAGATGTGACACATACACAGAGGATGCTCTCCAAAGGAGCTCTCCAGTCATCTTTAGACAATTACTGATGTTCCCTCGTCATGGATCTGTTGCTTTGAAGGAAGTCAGTCCTCGGTGATACCTTATTCAAAAGCAACTGCCACCTGAGAGGAGTCCTGCTTTAGGTAATAACTGAACACCATACTGGCTGGTTAGATGACAGAGAACAGAGAGAAAAAAACCCTGAAAATGGAAGACAGAATGAGGAGGTACAGAAAGGTACCTAGGGCAAGCCAGGAAGGGAATGCTGGTCACAGCCCTACCTCCGTGACCTTCCAGAGGTTTATATTAGACATGTGTCTTCATTCCTCCCGCAGATATGTGTAACTATTACATTTCCCTATAAAAAAACCATGTCAACTTCTCACCTTACTACTGTCATATATCCTGTTCCCTGTGCGCCATGTTTTTTATGCCCCCAGAGAAACGTGGAAGATTAAAAAAGAATTAACATAGGGCTTCTCTGGTGGCGTAATGGTTGAGAGTCCGCCTGCCGATGCAGGGCACACAGGTTCATGCCCCGGTCCGGGAGGATCCCACATGCCGCGGAGCGGCTGGGCCCGTGAGCCATGGCCGCTGAGCCTGCGCGACCGGAGCCTGTGCCCCGCAACGGGAGAGGCCACGACAGTGAGAGGCCCGCGTACCGCAAAAAAAAAAAAGAAAGAATGAACATAGATTACAAAATGAAAACTCAAGATTCCAGAATAATCTGTATTCGATCCATCACAATTTTCAATTTCATCTTATCAGCACTCATAAATCACACACACTCCATTTAAGAACCCAGGGAGCCCCAATTCTCCATTATTTTCAGGAGGATTGCAAACAGCTAAGCCAATCACATAAACAACCAAGTGGGAAAGCTAGCTAATGTTTTGTCTTTCAGCAGTGCTTTTCAGAACTCTGGCCTACAGAGGCCCGAGGCTTCCTAAGACATTCATCCCAAGGCCCTAGAGGGGGAGGGTGGGGAGAAGCAGGGGAAACACCCCCTCCCCTTGCTAAAGCTACAATGGCCCTGTTTTCGTCTCTTTTCTATGAAGGCTTCCCCTCAAAATTCCATCTGAAGAACAATTTCCCCAGCTTTATGAAGTCCATAGACTCCTGATGGAAAGTACTCAAAGCAGTGCGCCGTTTCTGCCACAGCCTGAAAACAAGAAACACTTGCTACAACATCATGTGAAAATAATAAGTTTAAAAACTTTCTCTCCTAAGAGGGCTTTCACCTCACTTAAGTTTTTAAAGTTTAGGGGCTGCCCAACTTACAAAGAGTTTGTGTTCCAGCAGTTTAGTTTACCAGGCAAGGCTTTGGAACTCAAGGCTCACCTCCCCACAAAAACAAGGACATCACACTGGTCCCGAGGCACGCAGTGAAAGGCCGATGCCCCACGGATGAAGTACAGTGTTACTAATACCACTAGAAGGAAAAGTCTCCACTTTTGCGCCGTACGGTATGGGCCACTGTGGGCCAGTGGAGGCACCTAACCTCCAGTTATGCTATTTCTTTGAAGCAGTTCATCCTGTGAGATGCGATGGAAAGGGAGCTAGTGAAGAAGGAATGCTTCCCCTCCCCCGCTTGTCCGCAGCGTTCCAGAGCCATCCACAGCCAGCACGGTCAGTGGCTACCCAAGTGGACAGGCACCAGTTATGTGCAAGCTGGATAATGCCTGTAAGCCACCGCCTATCACCAGTTCTGAAAAGCTAACTCATGGTTTCCTTGTTTATTCTCCGGTATTTCGAATCATTTTATTATGACAATCGGCACCTAATACAGATCCCAAAAAAGCTTGAGAGGATCTAACACTCAGGCAAAAAAAAAAAAAATGCTGGCTATGTTCATAACCCTCTGAAAAAGAAAGAGACCGAGACAGAGAAGAGAAAAAAGGAAAAGATAACAATATGTTAACCATAAATAACTTCCTAGGTTGGACTGAAATTTTATTTTTGTTTTCCCTTCATTTTGGCTCATTTGGTAAGCTAATGAACTAAGAGAAAAAATAGGAGTTTTAACCAAACAATTCTAAAGGATTTCAGAATTTCAAAACTCGGAGTAATGAAGAGATTTGGCTCACTTAGCATCACAGGTTATCAAAACAAGTAAATAAAATGTTAATAGTCAATCTTCCACCAAAACTGTTGAGCTGTTCAGAATTCTTGGTATCAAAACTCAAAGGGAACGCGCTACCACAGAATCAAATCATTTAATATGCTAACGTGAAATGATTTGCCAGTAGTGAATACTACCATTAGGGTAGATATCTTTCCATGTCTTTGCAAAGGTAGAAACACTCTAGAAGTATTTTAATCGCTCATGGAGAAGGAGAAGGAGAAAAAGGAGGAGGAGGGAAAAGAGAAGAAGAAGGGGGAGGGGAGGAAGGGGAGAGAGAGGACTTCTGCACCTGAGAGGAGTCCTTCTACCTTTACATACACTGCCCTATTGGCTTGTACTGAAAGTATCTGCTTACACATCTCCTTTTCTAGGTGCTCTCTGAGTAATGTGACCAGAGTACTGGTTGAGATTGTGGACACTTGGGGCTCACAGATCCAGGTTCTATTCCAAGTTCAATTCCTTGCTAAGTTTGAAAGGGTGAGTTCTCTAAACTCTCTAAAGGTTGAATGCTTCATCTAAATAGGGATAATAATAAATACCTGTCTCATAGGGCTGTTTGAGAGGAAATGAAATAGTACATGTAAAGTTATGTGCCCCGAATACAGCAAGATTGACGATAACGATGACGACAAGGATGATGATGGTGATGCTTTTCCCTCCCCTGACACCCAGCACAATTCCTTGTACATAGTAAGTAGTCAACACGTGTTTCTTGAATTGAGTTGAATTTCCCCATGCCATCTGTCTGATGAAGTCCTACATTTTCTTTCTGAAGGAGATGATTTTTGAGCAAAATTTTACAGAAAATCTGATGCCTTCACCTGACCACTGCTTGGAGACCCCATAGCGCGTTGTGCCCCTCTATGAACTCCTGTCCCACGAGCCCAGAACCATGTGTGTGCTCTGTCTTCTGAAGTTCGCAGCTTGCTACCTACCTGAGAGAGACTAAAATCAGCCTTTCATGAAACACTGACTCCTTTTTTTCTTTGCCTTTCCAGAGGTCAGGCGTGTGGTGGGAAAACAATAAATGCTTGTTCCTGGACCAAGGAGACGACACCTATAACCACTAACTGAACCCAAAGGGAGCGGTGTGCTCTCTAAAGGAAGGAGATAAGGGTTCATATCAGATCCTCTGTCAACCTTCAAGGCTCCACTCAGACCCCCCCCCACCAGCCGCCAGCATGAAGCATAACCAGACCAACCCATACTCGCCCCCCCCATTTCTGAGTCCTTATTTTAAATTAAACATATTTTAATTTAATGGGGGGGTGGTATGTTAGTCCTGTTTCCTCAGACACCCCGTGAACTCTGTGAAGAGAGGATTAACTAATTATAAATTCTATCGCACAGAACAAGGACATGTAACAGGCAGGAAACAGATATTTGATTGCTTGATTTAGTTCTGTTTTCCAATGTGCTCGAAGTACTTCTCCAGAATTACCTAATTAATCCTAACTTGATGAGAAGAAAGGCATATTGGAGCTGCACAGACAGGAGCCAAGTCCTGGCACCCTCCGCGGTGTGAATGAGCAAGGAGTGTTCTTGCTGGCTCTGCAATAGTGCCTCTCTTTGGCCAGCACTCAATTTTTTGAACTAATAGCTTAGCACACGGAAAATTAGCATTTTACATAAACCGAAAACTAACTGCCAACCAAGTCTTCATGGCGTTGTTAACCAATAGTAAACCCTACTCGGGAGTTTTTTTCCTCTAATTAAGTGGACTGGGAAGTGGTCCCAAGTCCTCCAGAAAGAGGATGGAGGGAACTACCATCTCCCCTGTGATCAGATAAACCCGCGTGGAAATAATTAGATCCGTTGCAACTGAAAGCTGACTACTCTCATTACGAACAGCTACAACTGACATTTTCAAAGAGTGTTAGCTAGACACCTCCCTCCTTCACAAAGTCTACTCTTCTCCTTTTTCACATCAAGGATTCTCAGGGACCATGGTACTCATAATCAGCCTCCACAGTCATACAATCTTTTTTTTAACTTTTCAAAATGCTTTCACGCCTAACTACCTATTTGACACCTGCAGCCACCCTCAAGACAGGTAGACAAGATCAGATAGACTGTCTCACTTTACACCAGCACAAAGAATCCCAGTGGCTGGCCCAAGGCCACAACCAATGAACAGTGGAAGGGGGACCTCAACTCAGCCTTCCCTCCCTGCTACTCAGTGTTACTTTACCTCCCCGCTGACCAGTGGGCTGCCACATGGCTGCTCAGCACACACGCTGAGGACTGCTCGGCAGTCCTACGCCGTGGCCGGCAAGATAACCTCTCTGAGAGAGAGCACCCTAGGTTTCTCAAGAAGAGACGGGGTGTCCCGGAAGAAAACAGTGTCATTCAAATCCCTAGTCTTAACCGACGTGTTTCGCCATATTGAAGGCACGTTTCCATCCAAAATGGTTGACTGGGAGCCAATCATGGTGTTCTAATCTTTGTTCATGCTGTCAGTGTGACATATGAAAGAAATATGAATAAAGTGACAGGATGAAAACAAAGCTAGTGGCTGGTGTGAGATACACAGACAGGGTGTTAGCCCCACACTCACTGCAATTGGGTCAAGTTAACACCTCTTTTTTCCCCTACATATGCAGTGTGGAAAAGCTATTTATAAAATGTTTTTAAATATTTAGGACCAAATAAATCAATATTGTTGGGAAACACTTACTCTGACCAGAGCTCATTTACTCGCCCTAGTCCCACGTGGATAACAGAACCAAGAATATCAGGGTGATCCAAGACCGGGAAGAAAACAGACATTCAGTACTTCTGCCCGGACTGCCCACCCAGGCCCGCTTTCAGTCTGCACGCCGGCTGGTGACCCGGCATGAGCAGTACGATGACCGAGGAGCGGCCTTGTGAATAATAGTTAGAACGAACGTGACGAAAATAGGCCTTTCAGGAATTACCTGACTCTGCAATTCACTTTGCTGTTTCAGGCGAAGATTTTCGGGTGTATCTGCCACCGTGGTGAAGGACTGCTTCGGGTAGTGTCTGTGGAGAGATTGTTTTAAAGAACATAATTAAACTACTGTGGCACAAAACAATACTTTAACACCAGTTGTTTCATGCTTCCCTTCTGTCCCAGTGGAAGAGGTATCTCTCCTCTTAGCCAATTATTCTGGGTCCCAAGCCCTCCTCCGTTCTCATGACCCTCTATGACCCACTTATCCCCACTGTCTCCCAAAATTTCACCCTCCGCTTCTCTATTCTAAGAGCTACATCCCGTCAACATCCAAGCGCACTCAAGGCTCCCCCGACTTCTATCCCTCCCTCCACCCACACTACTCTAGCATGAGGTCCTAGAGTCTGTTCTCTCCTTCAGCCAAACTTCCTTACAAAGAGGACTAAGCTCTCTGTCTCTGCTCATCTCTTCCAGCTCTCTCCTCAATGCTATGCATTCTAGCTCCTGTTGCCAGACGTTTCTCTGGTTAAAGCTGTAATGGCTTCCTGCAGCACAGAGGAGCCAACAGACATCTTTTGGGCTTCCTCTTGCTTAGCCTCTCCTCCATCCTCTTCCTCGGTGTCTTTGTCCCCACACGCTCCTGGCCAGCTTCTCCCCTTCTAGCTGTTCCTCCTCTGTCTCCTGGGGGCTCCTCTCTGCCTATCCTCCTTCAGGGTTCTAACAGGCTTTCTTCTCTCCTCAGCGTCCGCCTGGGTGATCGCCGGGGCGATCTCACTCATTCCCACAGCTCTGGGTACCCCCACTATGCATGCTGATCACTTCCAAATCTACATCTCTAGCCCAGCTTTCCCTCCTGAATTTCAGAGCCACTGGCACTTCCACTTGTGCATACCCCATATTCACCACACATTCAGTCTGAAATCCAACAGTCCATCATCCCACCACAATCCCACAACGATTTTTTCCCCGTGTATTCTCTTTCATTAATTACTGCCCAGTTGCCCACACCAGAAACCTGGGAGTAATCTTGACTCCGCACACATCTAATCAGTCCATCACCAAGTCTATTGATTTTACCTCCTAAACATGTCTTGATTATATTTACTTCTCTCCGTCTCCACTGCATTTTTTCATTTTAGGCCACGTTTATCTTTTAGATAACTACAACACTTGCCAGTCTGGCCCTTCTAATCCAACTTGGCAAAGCAACGTTTCCCCAATGCCAACCTGATCACCTGACTCCGCTGAGTAAAACCTTTCCATGGCTTCCCATTGATCCAAGAGAAAAGTCCAGCCTCCTGTCCCCCAAGGCCCCCTCGATGAGCCTTCTGCAGACTTCTCGCTCACATCCACACTCTGGCTGAGAAGTTCACCCCTCTCCTTCCCACCTCTTCCCCTGCATGCTTTTCCCTGGCCTGGAACACCCCACTTCTCTGGTTAACTCCTCTTTATCTCTTAGGTCTCGCCTTCGATTTCACTTTCTCCAGGAAGCCTTTCTGGTCTCGCACATGTGTCCTAGAATGTACTTTCTGTCCCATTATAATTTTTTTCGTATTCATTTGTATGTCCCTATTGACATATCTCTGTCTCACAGTACAAGGAAAGTTCCGCGGCCGCAAGAACAGGCTATCTTGTCCCTTGTCAGAGCACATTCAGCACCTACCAGCATCTGGCTCATATGACTTCAATAAATATTTGTGGAAAGAAGAATAGAAGGGAGGGAAGGAGGGAGGGAGGGAGCAGGGTAGGAGAAAGAGGGGAGAGAAGAAGCCATACGACCACAGTGCATGTCAGGCTACAGAAAGCTTCACCGCATTACATCATACATAATGACATATATGCAAACACACAAACCCTCCTGGTGGTGAAGTGATGGCATCTACTCCCATGTGTGGTTAAGAACACCAGCGACTGCCTCTGCTCTCCATGCCCAGCCGGCACGGAGGGTACATCTCTGGCTGCTGTGACTCTATCACCACAAAAGCTGTGGAAATCAGAGCCGTCCCTCAAAGAGCCCCCACTCCCTGTTTCCTTCTCCCTGGCCCCTCTCCTTGGTGATGTCCACCCTCCAAATCTTCCTGTGGTTTCTCAACAGTCCTCTAAGCCTCACTATTTCACCATAATTTTTTTGCCTTCTTAGAGCAGATACAAACCTGATTTAAATTTTTTCATGATAACTCAGGGTCATCTAAATAGACATTATCAGATCAGGAAACAAAGCAGTAGTGCTTTCAACGTTTACAAAGTTAGGGATGGCCTAAATCCCATGAGATCTTTGCGCTTTTATGTCTGTTGGACTGGCAAAGAGATCATTTCTCACACACAGCAGTTGGTCTTGCACAGCCTTCTTCCCTTCTGGTTTCCTTCTTCTATCCCAGGGTAAGCAACTAGAGAGTAGTCAAGTTTAGTGAAATGTTGGTAAAACTAGAGTTACTGGTTCAACTGAGGAAGTTGTAATAGGCAAGGTATCTCCCTCTCCGTATCCTGAAGTCATAGACTTCGTGTCAGCCGCACACTATGGGGGGCTACTTCTTTTTCTTTTTAATTTATTGAAGTATAGTGGAC
Source organism: Phocoena phocoena (assembly GCF_963924675.1). Lineage (NCBI taxonomy): Eukaryota > Metazoa > Chordata > Mammalia > Artiodactyla > Phocoenidae > Phocoena > Phocoena phocoena. The sequence continues at coordinate 163,608,552 of NC_089220.1, forward strand.
TTACAACATTATATTACTTTCAAGTGTACAACACAGTGATTCGATATTTTTATAGATTACTTGGGGGCTACTTCTGAACTGTGCTCCAGACAGGTGAAGCTGGACAGACAACTTCAGTGTGTTTCAGAATGTTTGAAACTCAACCTTGGAAAGCTGAACTTCACTGGACTTTAAAATGTAGGCATTATGTATGTATTGGTATACTTTAAAGGTAAAATAACAAATTAGCACTTTTTTCTTTCAAAATACATTCTGTGGAGTAAAGTTTCACAGAGATTTTCAGGATTTCCACAATGTTTAATTCAAAAATGTTATGTATGTATTTTAACTACTTTTGAAACTGTAATTAAAATCTACTCTCAAACATGTTACGGAAAGTTTAACCCACTGAGACTGTACTATACTAACTTGCAGGTTAACTCAGTTCAGGGGCAGACTTTGAGGGGACAACCTTCTCCTGCCATTTACGTTTAATGAAAAATTATGTTTAAAAGCTAAAAATTACATTTTAAATTAAGCATAAATTAAATATTAAACAGAATTTTTAAGTAAACATAATTTAAAAATTAAACAGAATTTTTAATTAAACAGCATTCTAAGATGGAAAATTGAACTGTTGTGGGGGGGCAGGACATTCAATTTGCAATTGCTTCTCTGTATGTACATGAACTTGGCCCACACCAGGCAAAAATAATGTCTACTTGGATACTAACAAAACCTCACTTGCCACTCATATCTCCCATTTTAAAGTTATCATTTCATGAAAATAATCTATTCCCACCATTTGATTTTATAATGAGAAAAGGTGATAGATTTGAACTTACAAAATACATGCATATAAATAAAACACCACTTTAACACGTTTGATATTGGGAACCCATACTAAGTTCTATTTGGAACAAAGTTTTACACTGAAAAGAAAAACAAACTGAAAAGCTTCTGCTTTTTTCTTTCTTTCTTCCTTTTTAGAGGACATACTCTGCTCACGTGACGGCCGAAGCAACAAACTTACTTACATGCTGAGCAATTATATTGAGGACTATAAACAGATTGTTAATACTTTGCACTTTTTCCAATATCCTTCCCAATCCTAAAATTTAATGATTTTGTAATAATGGGTAACATAACTTTCTCTGAAGATGCATAACAAGAAGGAACTATCCAGATTTTTGATCCAGAAGAAAAATTCAACTTAGTATTAATAACCACAATAAAAAATGCCGAGGAAAGGAAGAATTCATATCTGAAACTACTAGGAGTCATGAGCACTACAATGGATTAAAACCTAAGGCTTTGGGGACCAAAGTTATCTTCAGAGCTAGCAAAATTCAAGTGAAGGACTTCCCTGGTGGCGCAGTGGTTAAGAATCCGCCTGCCAATGCAGGGAACATAGGTTCGAGCCCTGGTCCGGGAAGATCCCACATGTTGCAGAACAACTAAGCCCGCGTGCCACAACTACTGAAGCCCACACGCCTAGAGTCCGCGAGCCACAACTACTGAAGCCTGCACGGCTAGAGCCCGTGCTCCGCAACAAGAGAAGCCATCGCAGTGAGAAGCCCACGCACAACAGTAGCCCCCGCTCACTGCAACTAGAGAAAGCCCACGTGCAGCAACAAAGACCCAATGCAGCCAAATTAAATAAATAAATAAATTTATTAAAAAAAAAAAAAATTCAAGGGAATAGGGTCTTGGGAAAAAGTGCCTAACAATCAAAAGAGAGTGGAATCGTCTCATGAGTTGGAACCATGAGACACAGAAGTAGTAAATGTAATTACAGACATGGCAGCACACACTATTTACATAAAAAATAATAATTACAACATCTGGAGAAACCTAATGAATTTTGCCAAACTGGACACATCTGAAAATCCTGGATTTCTCAACATCATGTCCACGTAGCAATGTCCATCTAAACTAATCTGACGATATTCTGCTCTGAAGTCATAGTCTCAACTCCCACCCACTCACTGCCCCACCCATAAAAGAAAAACAGACCCAGAAATAAACTGAGGGCTCAGTGGTCCCTCATGGGATCACAGGCACAGAGAAGCAAAGCATTTTCAAACTAATTGACGGTACCATACAGTTAATTCTAGCTCTACACAAATACTGCATTTAAATGATTGTAGAAGTGTAGACACTTCCTAAAATAAGTGTCTTGAAAAGAAAGCTCCAGGAAAGATGATTTCTTCACTAGGCTTAGAGGAAGAAGGACATTTTCTCCTTGTCCATATTAGGGGACAGAACTTGGGGCATAAGGCACGGGGGCATGAAAAAACACATGTTGAAAAGGAATCAGGAAAAAAGTAAAAAGAAAAAAACCCAAAAGATGGGGTGGATAAATTGGTACATTAAAATATTTCCTGGATAATAAAATATAATCATGGAACTATGACAAATAACACATTGGGAGGTGGTGGAAAGATCTGAAGAATATCGTGAAATGTTTAAGCATCAGAAACAGAAGCCTCTTAGCTGAAATATGCAGGAATTGGACGAAGCGTATGTGTCAAGATTAGGCTGACAGCTGCAACAAATCCAGATTTCGATGAAATGCTACATTAAAGATAAATAAAAAGAGAAAGAATCAAGATAATCACAGAAGACTACAACTGAAACAGCAAAGTTAGGTCACAAGAAGAGGGCTTCCCAATTTTTTCATCCCTGTGAGATTCAGTTGACAAGAATATAGGAAAAGTTGTATGTAAACCAGGAGACCAGAGCTGGGCGGAGCGAGGAAAGCAGTGTAATAAGCAAATGGCAACCTCCACAGAGATAGTAATGAGACAGAACACTATCAGAGAAGAGCAAGAATCCAGAACCTCTCACTTTTTATCCAGAGCCCAGGGGTAACGAGAGCACTGGAGCCAAATGGCCTGGGTCTGGACCTGGCTTTTCCACCTACTGTGTGTCTTTGGCAGGTTTCTTAATCTCTCTGGCCTCAATTTCCTCATCCGTAAAATCAACACAATGATAGCACTTGTTACGCTTGTTGCAAAATGAATACCTGTAAAGCATTTCAGTGTCTGGCTCATCAGGCACTCAATGAAATATCTATTATTAATAACAAAAAATGTTATCATTACTATTATTTCTACTATTACTTTCTCTTTGCTTTACTGCAAAGTGACTTACCCTCTGTGTCTCATTGCCTTCATCTATATAGCCTCTTGCTAGAAACACATGGAAGAGCTTTACAAATGGAAAACTACTCTAAGTGTGAGACATGAGCAAACCACTTAGCTATGTAAAGCTAAGATCGTTATGAATTTATTTATTGTAAACCCTGTAGTAATACAATGGTTCTCAACCACTGTCCCTGGAGGATAGCTAGCAACAGGCGATGCCAGGAGACATTTTTGGTTGTCACAACTGGGCGAGGTGGTGAGGAGACAGATGCTATCGGCATCTAGCGAGCAGAGGCCAGGGATGCTGCTTAACATTCTGCAGTGCACAGGACGGCCCCCACTCCAAAATATCGGCAGTGCTGAGGCTGGGGACCCTACACAATAGATCGCTAACATTATAAGAGGCCACCAAGTTTAAGACTGCTAGCTGTTTCCAACCGCTAGCTGTTTCAAGATTTTCCAAGAGATCTTCCAGAAAAAGACCAGAGATCTTTTTTTTTCATTCTCCCCTGCCTGGCAAAGTCAAATGGCCTGCCGTCTCCCCCTAATCCTGAGCCACAGTGTGGGTCAGTGATGCCTGTCTGAGTCTCCTCCTCTCCAGCACTTAAGTCTACCCACCCTCTCCAGTTTTCTGTTTCTCTGACCACTGTTACAGTTCTACTCAAACTAGAACAGCTGAGAACAGAACTCAGGTGTCAAAAGCATTTATTATTATAGCATTATTTACTGATGGGCCCTGTGCAGAAAAGAGTAAATAGAGCAGGCCCAAATGCTATCTATGAAAAGCCAGCTTTCCAGGTTGGCCCTTGGCTAGTGTCTAAGAACTTGGATTCTGGGAGGGTTCCCAGCATCCCTAGTTGATAAGGGTGGAGCACTGTGCCTAAGCTGTATGTACAATCAATAAGGTTGATGCAGAGCACTCGCTGTCCTTCCGGGAGTCTGGAGTTTGGGTACATGCCAGGCAGAAGAGCCCCCCGGTAAGAACCCTGGGAGCTGAGTCTCTTAACGAGCTTGAGTGGTTGGCAACATCTGACACGTGTTGTCACAGCTCATTGCTGGGGGAGCTAAGTGTGTCCCACGTGACTTTCTGGGAGAGAACTCTGGAAGCCCATGCCTAGTTTCCTCTGGATTCTGCCCCATGTGCCTTTTCCCTTTGCTGGTTTTGCTTTGTATCTTTTTGCCGTAATAAATCATAGTCACAAGTATGACTCTAGGCTGAGTCCCGGGAGGCAGGACTAGAGAATCATCAAACCTGGGGGCAGTCTTGGGAACCTTAGGCCCTCTTCTGCCTACCAACTTATCATTCATGAAAGAGGAACTGTATTAACATTTTTAGTACATTATCTCCTTTAAGACAACGCAACTTTATCTCTTAAGAACACTGAAAAGGCAAAAGTTCTGACCTCGCGTTATTAAATTGACTCTTCAGTTCCGCCTTTCTGAGTCAGGTGAGGGCCTGATGACTTTTCTTTGGACCATCGTTTTATGATCTGATTTTACCCAAGGAAGTAATTTTACCCAAGGGTCAAGATCATAACTATATTGGATAGTGGGGAGATGATAGAAGGTTTGAACACAATTTTAAGTATCTCCCAAATGAGAACAACTCCATTTTGTAGCAATAATGATTGTTTCACATCACTCAAAATTATCTTTAAAAAGTGAAAAATAAAACATTTTAAAATAACCAGGCCCTGAGAGAGATTACCACCACCAGGGTCGTCTATGAAGCTGCTTATAAAGGATGCAATGCAGCAAAAAAGAAAATAATTCCAGAAGGACAAGCTGAAATGCAAAAAGGAATGGTAAGCTAATAAAATGCTAAATGCAATGCACCACACACATGCATACGCATACACACACCCACATACACACAACATTGTATGGAAAAAGACAGAGCTAAAACATCTGATAGTAAAATGAGAAGGTAGCATGAAAATAAAGCATTCTAAGGTCCTTCTGTTCTTCATGAGAAAGGTTAAGACATTACTGAATTTTAAACTGTGCTTAAATAAATGTGATAAAATTCTAAGGGTAACCACAAAGAATGGAAACATAACACATAAATTCAAATCCTATAAAATGGAAAAATCAAATTTTTTAAAACTGCCAAAACTAACTCAATAAAATTTTAAAAAAGAAAGAGAATAGAAACAAAAAGCAGCGTAGAATAACGAGACAAATAGAAATTTAACAGTTGGGAGAAACAATTCAATAATCACAAAAATGTAAATGGGTTACATCTGCTAGCTAAAAGATCAATATGTAGTCATATTTTTTAACTCCACTATAAAATAGCTATATTAAAATGAGACAAAATATACTTTTAGAGTAAAGGCATTATTAAGAATAGAGACACTATAGGGGCTTCCAAGGTGGCGCAGTGGTTGAGAGTCCGCCTGCCGATGCAGGGGACGCGGGTTCATGCCCCGGTCCGGGAGGAGCCCACATGCCGCGGAGCGGCTGGGCCCGTGAGCCATGGCCGCTGAGCCTGCGCGTCCGGAGCCTGTGCTCCGCAACGGGAGAGCCCACCAGTGAGAGGCCCACGTACCGCAAAAAAAAAAAGAATAGAGACACTATATAGTGATGAAGGCTCAAGTCACCAAAAAAGCATCATCTTAAATGTAGATTTTAAAAAATATGTGTGTGTGTATATATGTATACACATATATATAAGGAGAGAGGGAGAAAGAGAGAGAGAGAGATTGTGTGCACATGCATGCAACACTGATGACAGGGAAAACTGGCATATTCACCAATATGGTGAGAGATTTCAACACCCCTCTCCCATGTATCGCTAGGTCAAGCAAACAGACACAAAATGAATAAATATATCAAACGTGAAATACGGAATTTGTGCCAATAACACTAGTAATGTCTCTCCACGGGGCAGTATTCAACCTATTTAATAACCAGCACATCATGGACACCCACCAATCAAAAGGGGTCTCAGAGCCGGCCCGGCCATGAACCACTGGTAGGACTCACCAGTGTGGACTGAGGACCACCAGTCTGCCTCCAAGGCAGGAAAAAGCAGGATACCAACGTGAGCCATTATGGAATGACAGCAGAATCGTGAAAAGAAATGAAAACTGTCTCAGTTGTAATATCAACTCTTCATACGTGTATCCTGCCCCATCGTTTAGAGCTTCCCTGAGGTTGGCTGCTTTGGAGCCCAGATGTAGTAAGAAAAGGAAACAGCATGAAACTGGGGTGGGGACAGAGACAGGATGAGAAGGGAGGGGAAGAGAGAAAGAGAGAAAGACTTCAACCCAGGCTGGGATCTGCCATCACACACTAAACATGAGAAACAACTGCTAGACCTCCATGAAGAAGACGCATCCAGCAGGAGGGGCCCAAGGAGCCCCGTGCTCTGCACAGAAAAGTTTCTAATGGCAAAGGAGCAACAGGGACAAATGCAGCACGAGGACACACAGGCCAGGCACAGCTCTGAAGACTAGATCAAATCAGACCTACTCATGAAGGGATGGGGTCTCAGGGACGGTGAGATGGAGCTGCTTCAGACAGAAATAGGAACTGGTACATTTACATCTACAATGTGCTGTGCTCCCTCCAAAACTAAAATGTTAACAGATTTGTTTAAGGAAGACCTCCTCCATGGCCGAAAAAATCTGAACTGAAGCCAGCTCCAAACTGCCACGGGCCTTCCTTTGTAAATGCTTTTGCTGCCTAAGTACACTTTGCCAGACACATCAGGGAGTTTCTCCTACCATTTTCTTTCCCACCTGGAAATCTCACGGGGCCTGAATACCCAAAGCCGCGCACTGGGCTTCTTTACCTGGTTCTTCAAGGGCGAAGCATGTAGGCGCTCACATTCCTAGTCTCCATTTATATTTCTTTCTCCAAAAGAATATCCTAAAACTCACGTTCATTGTATTGGAAGGTTTTTGTTTGTTAAAGAGCAATAATGGGAAATGGCATATGAGGTTAGAGAAGGAGAAAACCTGGAAGTTTTCCTTTGAATAAAAGTTCCTGGGAAATTCCATACCTATTAATAATTTGCAAAAACCACCCTACTTTGGTTCTCCTTTCAGATGTGTAAAACTGTATAAATTAGGAAATTCTCATAGCAAATGTTTTAAGGCCTAGATGATAACACTGAGTAAAAACAATTCCACGTTATTTCTACTAATATTCCAGTGTGAGCCCTGTCAGGGAAATTAACATCTAATGGGTAGAAGCGTTTTAAGATAATATCTCTTTTACACATTGGGGTCAATCCGGGCATTTTCTACCTAATATAACTCCTTAAGTAAAAATTTGTTAGTGTATGATCAACACTATTCAACGTCAGCGGAAGACATAATTTTACTCATGATATATTCTCCCAGTTTCTTCGAGTTTAACATGCTTCTTTCACTCTCTTGCTATGTCACCGATGTGATGTCTCTTCATAGATTTCTCTCCCCAGCTGTCACCTCGTTCTTAATTCTACCACTAATCTTCCCTGCAGCACCTCCATAAACAACTCCCATATAATGCCACTGGTTGCAAAACATCAATTTTTATGATTTAAAAGAAGACGGTGAATTAGAGCAAGTAAATGGGGAGTGCTCTTCAGAAAGGAGGTTTACGCGAGCCGCTGGTAGATCACATAAAAGCGAGAAATGGATTATGATAATGTAGGCCTCCCGTACATGAAATACAAGCCCAGCTGAAAGGAGGTACAGAAAGCAAACCCCCGGCTCTCTAAAGGGCAGTCAATAACCTAACGATTTACCAAATTCTCTTTCTGCCTGTAAGGGTCAAAAACTTGCCATCCTCTGAATTGCTTCCTCGGCGGGACTCCATCGTAACCTCTATCGTGTGTTTACAAAAGAGGCCATGATCAAAGGGATTACACAGAAAACCGACCACACTATGAAATGCTTATCAGCTATTGGAACGTGTCACCTAGATTTTGAATTATTACTCTGTAAAAGGTGAGTAATTAAAACACACACACACACACACACCAGATGCTGTTTAAGAAAAATATGAGCTGGTAGAGGAGAGTCTGTGCCCGATGCTGTTGCCAACATTGACCGTGGGAATGTATAAACAGGGGCATACGTGTGGCTGGGCAGCTCTGTGATTCGGGCCCAGGAACCACCAAAAGGTGCTGGTGACCAGAGCCAAGACAACGCACGCAGATCTGGAGCTCAAGCATCTGAGGCATTACCACAGTCTGAAAAATATTAAAAGCAAAGTTCCTAGGAAAATGGAACATTAGAAACACAAGAAAGATCACATTATCTTCCTTTGCTAAAAATAATAATAAACATAGTACCTATAGCAAATACTCAGTATCCGTAAAAATAACTATTTAAAGCCTAAAGAAAGAGGGGGAAGCATAATTCTGTTTTTTAGAAAGACCTACGCAAACCTAAAAATGTAATATTATACCCAGCTGTGCATTTTGGGTAAAAATGTTATAGCCTCACAGAAAAATGTGTGGCCAAAAATCAAATCAAATAAATTGTGGGAAACTAAGAAGAAGAGCCACTACCACTGGCATACTGGTCTATACTTCTTCGCCCATGTGTTACCGCCCACGTTCAGGGCAGACATCAGTAATTCACACCACTCCTCCTGAAGGGTCCAGGAAAGACCCAACGTTCTTCTCAACACAGCACTCCAGGCAACCACCGCCAAACATCCTGGACCACAGGCTAAAATCTCCTTGCCCTCCACAGACTCTACTTATTTGACAATTTGCAGATCAGTTGCTTCCTAACTTTACAGGCTATGAAAGTAATATCAAGAATCTAAAAGCTATTTAACCATCGGCCTCCACTATGCAATTAGCGATATATTCTGGTGGAGCAGAGGAAGACTTCAACATACTTCAATTTGTTCAGTGCCAAACTGTGTACAATAATTCATTTGATATGGTTTCAGAACAGGCAGACTGGGGGAAAACAAAGGAAACGGTACCAAAATTAGCATCTTTTAGACCAGTGTGGGTTAGCGAAAAGGAACTCATAGTAGACAACATCACCAACTACTTACGGTGGCCCTGCCTGTCCCCCTCTAAGCAAGTCACATTCCTTTCCTGGGTACCTCAGGCAGAGTCTAACCACAAAACAGATCAACTCTTCTTTAAATGTACTTTTTTCTGGCTACTGATTATACAGTAAACGAAAACCCAATAGGCCTATACTGCTGCTGTGTTCAGTGCCTTGGATGAAGAGAAGGATGTGCAGCTTGAACCCTTTTCCATCGCAGGTTAACGGCACAGGGAGAAAAGAGGGACTTTGTGAAAGGTCTGAATGAAATGCTCTATTTTAAAAGGAATACAGTTATTACCTTCAAAATTGTACATATTTGCTTCAATATGTTTGACTCAAGTGGCAAGCCAAGCACCTCCCACCCAAAGTCCAATGGAAATACTTTTTAAATGTACATAAACACATATATAATAAATACATATATAAACATACAGAGAGAGAGAGAGAGACAATGTTAGTTGTTTAAAAGCACTGACTGTAGAGAGGAAAAATTAAAGACACCTTAGCTGATAGTTAATGGACAGAGTCAAAACTGTTGACCAGATATAAGGGGGCTCTGGAAATGTCAGCAGGGTCACCAGGCTATCTGAAAACCAGCTGGCTCCTTGGGCCCTTTCCCTTCTCCATTTACTCCCCATTCAGAGCATACTCCACTGGCAGGAGAGGTGGTCACCCAGGCAGGTATCATCAGTCTTATGGGCAAAAGTATGGCTTTGAAATTTTGAAGGAAAATAGTTTTATACTGTATCAAACTATGAGGACAAAAATATGACATTTTCAGTCAAGCCAACTCAAGTTTCCAACCTATGCACTCTATATTTTTTAAATATTAAAATAGGACATTTTCCATAGGAACAAAAATTTTAAGATACACCAAATTCAGTGGCAGCTGAGAATGTGCTTTTAAAGCTCTGACTAGAGCCCACAGTAAGAAATGCATCTTACCCCACAGCCCAGTACACAAAGTGTATATAAAATGGAAGTTTCCAAACAATATAGACATCTGTTCTGCCTGATGATCGCTAACATTTTTCTACTCTGTTCCAGTAGATTCCTTTTTTTTTTCTTTAATGCTGGTCTCAGCCCACTAAGTCAACGTCCTAATCCAGGAATGGGTCCAATTCGCAGTTTGAAAAACACTGAACTCACAGAAGCAAAGCAAGAAAAAAATTAATTAAAAACCATAAAAAAAATCCGAGGACCCACTGGACCTCCAGGTGTGCTATACTCTGTTGGCTGGCGGTGTTTAAAGGCATAGGCTGATGTGGCCAGGGAGGATTTTTGAAATGCCAACTGATTTTTTTCCTCCCAGTATTTCCTCTTCCATCTGCACAACCTCTCACTCACTCTGACTCCTTCCAGAGTTCACAGTCTCGTTGGGGGATGACAAGGAAGAAAGCAGAAAGGGCCGGCGAGTCCTTGCTTTTGTATCTCCTGATGCCTGAGACCATTAAGGAGACTATGCTGATTGGCCCTTGAGAGGAAAAAAAATCGCAGAGAAAGTGCCCTTAAGAGAGTATCACTCAGATGAAGAGGGGAGGGGAATAAAGAGAATAGAGAGAGGGGACTGCAGGCCTAGGCCTGGCTCAGAGCCCCAAGTCCAGGCAGAAAGGGCCATTGGCAGTCCCGAGAGTCAGTGGCCTATGGAGTCCGGGGACCACAGTGCCCTAGTATGTACTTCCACGCAGGACACAGAACCACTAGAACCAAGAAGGCTGTGGACAAAGGAACAAGAGACATCTCAGGGGTGATCTGTGTGAGCCTGGCCTTGAGAACCAGGTGATAAGGTCAAGATAAGGCCTCCTCCAAGGTCCTGGCAGCAAATCCCCAGTAATTTAGCCACAATCTTGGGGAAAGGGGGATGAAATCCTACATCTACTTACATTGGGTTTTCATCACCCCACCAGAATGAGGACTTGAAGAGAAATTAAGTCGTTATAGGAAATTGAAGTTACATTTCTGGTACACTTTACTTCAGGACTGGGACTTATAGCTCCTTCTTACTGAACCAAACCACATATATATCTATTCTCCCAGGTAGATTTATTTATACAACCTAACTTTCAATGCTGTTCTTATAAGATTTAATTTTGTAGGATCAATCTATAAACAAAGCACAGAAAACTTTAGTTAAGGCATAAATGTAAATATTATAAAGCTTTTAATTGCTAAAATGGTAAATATCAATCAATAAACACAAAAACTTTTCCTCAATAATCTTAAAGAGTTTAAAGGGATCCTGAGAACTGCTGGTTCAAACTACTGTTAGTGAAATTTTGTCACTATAAATCATAAATATGCCAATCAAAACAATAATCTACTGGACTGAAGTAAAAGTTACACATTGGGCTTCCCTGGTGGCGCAGTGGTTGAGAGTCCGCCTGCCGATGCAGGGGACGCGGGTTCGTGCCCCGGTCCGGGAAGATCCCACATGCCGCGGAGCGGCTGGGCCCGTGAGCCATGGCCGCTGAGCCTGCGCGTCCGGAGCCTGTGCTCCGCGACGGGACAGCCCACAGCAGTGAGAGGCCCGCGTACCACAAAAAAAAAAAAATAGTTACACATTAAAGAATTCTGGGTTTAGACTAGATTTTGCCTACCCATGAGATCCAGAAATTTCAGACAGGGAAAATAATTTGAATGTTTTGCTCAATAAAAAAAAAAACTTCAATGACTTTTCATTTGAATTTTCAGATTCTAAATTAGTGATGTTCAACTTAATATGATGGTGCTTATTAATTATTTGAAAATATTTCAATGGCTAATATTAAGTGATTTAGGCTTAATTCTCTTATTGATCATTTATTTTTAAAATAACTGATTTTTCGGGCTTCCCTGGTGGCGCAGTGGTTGAGAGTCCGCCTGCCGATGCAGGGGACACAGGTTCGTCCCCCGGTCTGGGAAGATCCCACATGCCGCGGAGCGGCTGGGCCCGTGAGCCATGGCCGCTGAGCCTGCGCGTCCGGAGCCTGTGCTCCGCAATGGGTGAGGCCACAACAGTGAGAGGCCCGTGTACCGCAAAAAAATAAATAAATAAAATAACTGATTTTTCCTCTTACCCCAAACCCCAAAACCCCCACTGTAGCCTCTATGTTCACTTGTCTTTTCTGGACTCTGAATAATTTGCCAGTTTCATTCTAAAGCTACAGATGCTTCCTGTATCAAAAGCTTACAAAGATACTCTGGCATCAATACCACAATAGCATTGTGCAGACAGAATAAAGACAATGCTACCCTTTCCAATAAAACTGAGGGAAGATCCAGACTACATGGAAAAAGCCATGGAGAAAAAGGAGAACTTTTTATGTGAAAGAGAAACTTCTTTTACTAAAAACAAAAAATACAATTTTAAAAGGTTATACTAATTGAGGTTATGGCCCCTTATTACCAACCTTCAGCTTATACATAAAATCATTTAGTTGACTCTTGAACAACACAAGTTTGAACAGCGTAGGTTCACTTATACACATATTTTTTTCAATAAATATATTGGAAAATTTTTGGAGATTTGCAACAACTTGAAAAAACTCATAGACTAACCACGTCGCCTAGGAATATCAAAAAAATTAAAAGTTAGGTATGTCATGAATGCATAAAATATATGTAGATAATGTTCTATCCTTATATATGCATATGGTAAGTGATATTTAATATAAAATTAATAATGTGTGCCTTTTCTTACTGTTTTATCACTTTGCTTTCAAAGAATTACAGTACCATACAGTATGCCTCTCTCTCTAAGTGGAGAAACTGCTTATCAGCTTATCATCTCAGGTAAGTGAGTTGTTTTTTTTTTTAATGTAACGATGTTTCCAATACTGTGTTACGGATATGACTGTAACACTGTATGCCATAAAGATTTTATAATGGTTCATTCATTAGTGTATAGGCTAGGCTACTGTGAGCAATCCTATCGATGACACTGGGAGACCATAAAGCAATCATATTGCTGCTTCTTCATGAGCAATGCATGGATCAATGCTGTAAAGAAATATGAATTTCTTTTTCACATAATCTTTTCACTTTTGATGTCTAGTGTTGTAATACATACAACATCTACAGTGTTTTACATCATATAAGACCATATGGATGTAGGTACTGATAGACGATTCGTCTTGTAAACAGATGACATAAGCTTACTGCATCAATAATACAGTACAGTACTATGAATGTATTTTCTCTTCCTTATGATCTTCTTAATAACATTTTCTTTTCTCTAGCTGACTTTATTGTAAGAAGACAGTATATAATACATATAACATACAAAATACATATACAAAATAACTTTATGTTATCATAGTTAACAGGAGGCTGTTAAGTTTCTGTTAAGTTTCGCAGATTTTTCAACTGCAGAGTACGGTGCCCCTAACTCTCGCATTGTTCAAGGGTCAACTGTAGTTTAAAATAACTAGAAGGATACCTATAGGGAGAGCCATCCTGCATTCCCTTTACTATAAAAGATCAAACACTAATAACTGCTTACATTAGCACTTACTATAGCGTCAGGCATTACTCTAAGGACTTCTATTCAATATCTCATTTAATCATCCCAACAACCCTATCAGGTAAGTACTCTTATCAAACAGCTAGTCAGTGTTGGACACAGAAATCTAACATAGGTCTGCCCCCACCAGTGGTCTGTGAACTGGAGCCATCTCATGCTAGCTTATCAGAGTTCATTATTACATTTTCAGGAATGTTGTGGGCAAGCTGCTAAATACAGCCATTTTAAAAAATTAAATTATAGGGCTTCCCTGGTGGCGCAGTGGTTGAGAGTCCGCCTGCCGATGTAGGGGACACGGGTTCGTGCCCCGGTCCGGGAAGATCCCACGTGCCGCGGAGCGGCTAAGCCCGTGAGCCATGGCCGCTGAGCCTGCGCGTCCGGAGCCTGTGCTCCGCAACGGGAGACGCCACGACAGTGAGAAGCCCGCGTACCGCAAAAAAAAAAAAAAAAATTAAATTAAATTATATAAACTTAGAGTTAAATAAATTATTATAATACAAGCAAAAGTAATACTCAAATCTCATCACTTCTTAATTATTTTACCACACTGTGTATTATTATCAATGTTCTTGTCATTATTTACATCTACTGTATTGTAAAGGAAAGCACTGTACAATGTATGCTATTGTGTATCTCTTCCGGACTCCATCTTCTGTGATGTCTGGTCCGTGGCTTGAAATTAACCATGGTGGGAGTCTTTTCACCACGGAAAATGGCAAATACTGCAAATCAGACTTTTTGTTCCCAGAGAGCCGGTTGTTAAACATTTACCAGCACACCCTGGATTCTTCGTCCAGACCACAAGCTCTTAACTCTCTAATTTTCTTTTCCACCTGATAAGCATTATACATTAATTTTTGTTTAACGAAAACAAACGGCTTTCAGACACGTTTTGCTTTTACTCAGAAAATTAAACCACATGAAAAGTAAAAGTAGTTCACTCCATTGAAGCATTTAATTAAGTTCTCAGAGGAAGACTTTGCCTTTCTGGTTCAAAAATAACATTTCCCAGGAAATAAAGGGGCGGGGGAGGGGGAGAGACTGCTCTGTAAACAAACAAGAAAGAAATGTTTTCACCAATATCTTCCTACAACCTACTTATACCACTTCCGCTAAAGATTTAAATCTGACATAAGTAGTTATCTTTCCCGAATGTAGTACAATTTCTATCTTAGAAAGAGTCTGAGATTATAGCTCAGCAGTCCCCTTTCCTCACCACATACTACATCACCCTTCTGTCTGATGCTTCACATCCAACAGATGGTGGAGCCATTTTTTATGCTTTTCTTCTTTCAATAAAATGAAGCAACACCAACCAGTTGTCAATCTACAAAAAGACAGCACTTGACATTGACTAATTTAGAAGCAGCCTTGTCAGAATTTTGAAAGCCTGCAATCATAAAAATCCAAGATCTCCAAGTGTGCTTTCTATGCACAATGAACAAGATAATTATCTCCTTTCCTTGAATACTTAACTTTCCTATTTAGGAGGGACAATTGCTAGATATCATTCTCCAAAATTTAATTTTCTCTTTAACAAAATAACGTGCATGTGACTCATATTGATTAAACGAATTATGAATTTATTTATAAACTAGATTTTCTTTTTACTCAAAAAGAATTGTAGATGGGAATACTATAGATGGAAATATTTTAATATCATCGCTTTTCCTACGGAGAGGGTTGCAAGCATTGTAACTGTCACTCCTCAGTAAAATATCTGCCAAGCCAGAACACTGAGGTCTCTCAAACCTTCATTCTTTCAACAAGTAATGATTAGGTATCTAATAACAATGTTGTTATATTTATTCAACACAGATGCATCAGGCTACGTAATCATATATATATATATATATGATGTATTTGCTATATATATATATATATATGATGTATTTGCTTTCTATTATCACCTATCAAATATCATAAAATAAAAATAGTTGTCAAAGTTCAAGGTGGGAGGAAAGAATTGTAAAGTGAGTTATATGCACTCAACCCACTAGTCTATATCCACAACGTAAGTACCACTACCTGAAGCTCCTTTCTACAGAACTGCTTTAAAACAAAGTAGGAAATGTCTTTAAACAGAAAGCTAAGGTTGGATAATATGATTGCTGACCAATGTTCCCTAAATAATGCTGCATGGAATATAGATTCCATGGGGTGTTAAAAAATTGTTGTTCAATATAAAGGGCGGGGGGGGGAGGGGAGGGTACTCTGTCATCAAATACATTTGGATGACAAAGTTAAACAGGATATTTACTGTAGGACTGCTCAGATTTGGCCCTTGCTGGCCAGGAACATCTCACATAGTTGGTGTTCCTCAGATCAAATCCTGAGAAATGCTCATTTACGCAGCACTGTAGCCTAAGTATGTAGATTGGAGAGGATAGTTTAAAAGAATAGAAAATAAATTCACATAACTGTCCACAGATTCTTTCCTCAGCACTGAGACTTCCAGCTGGATACATTTGCTTTTGATTTTCTTTGAACGTGTTCTGCCTGATGGCTGGTTGGCCAACACCAAACCACCCTTTCAGGCCCTGTTCAAATGCCCCTGTTCCATAAACCCTTCTCTGATCTCCCAGCCGCACACTCAAAGCAGCTCTTGTGCAACTCACTTATGACACCCATTGTATTGGCATTTGTATACATCCCATCATCCCTAACTGCCTGTATGCTTCCTGGGGGGAGGAGAGGAACTTGCAAAAACTATTGAATGAAAAAAATGAGTAACTAAAAGACTGATTAACTGAAAGAATGATACAGTAAACAGCTCACTGGAAATGGTAGAAATAAAAAGGTATAACTGACCCAAAATAGACATCCTCAGAAGAATGTTAATTATAGAATACTTTGCTAAAATGGAAATTAAGCTTTTCTCTTCCAATATATCTGGATTCCTAAAGGCTTCGATAAATTGTTAAAATTAAAACTGTATCTTTAAAATTATTACTTTTACTCTGCACCACTTGTTTAAAGTCAGTAACCTTCATTATGGTTTCTGAATTGTAGGCAATACTACAGTAAATGAACAGAATCCAAAAATTTACACTCAGAGATTAAGTCTGACCGCTCAAGTATTGAACAAATCATAATTCGTAGGAAAATTCAATTTACACATTTAAAGAAACGTGCTTGTCTTCTTTCAGGTGTCAAATCCCAGTCTTGCAGCACTGACTGCTGAAAACTGAAAACCCACCCCAAAATGCTATTAACGTCGGTCCTCACAAACCCAGAAGACACCAAAAAACACTGTGAATGTCCAACTTCTTAAAAAAATAAATCCTCTTTGGCGAAGAAATAAAGGTAGACATGTGATTTCTCATTTGCTTCCTGCTTTTAAAATTTGGGGATTCTTTAGTGCCAGGTTATAACCTAATTTTAAGATTTTTATCATTTGCTACTTTATTTTAATAATTAAAGAGGAAATGTCCAACTTGGATGGGAAAAAAGTATACATACAGTTTTAATACATCTTTTATAGTTTTATATTTTCAAGGAAGCATGATTTACAGAATAAACATTTTATGCATATGTCTGTCAAGTGGCCTTTTCAGCCACACTAGAGGTTGATCACTAATGACATCCCAATAGTGAAAAGGCCGCAAATCTAAACTGTGGGGGAAAGGAGATCATAAATCTAGTCACTTTTACTCAGTACTGTCAGTTAAATATATATATACACATACACACACACACACACACACACACACTTACGCCTTGCTGATTTACTCAGGAACAAAACTAAAAGATTGTTGCAAGTTACGCACATTGACTATGGTCATGAACGAAGTGATGACTGAGACATCCCTTGTCAAAATGTCTGTCGATACTTGAACGAATCATGTCATTATCTGGGAGCTCTATGCCTAAAGACGGTGTCCAGTCAGGCACTTGATAAGAAGAATAGGACAGAAAGCAATAAAAATATCTATCGGACTTTGCAATGTTCTAGTTATTTCAAAAGAAGGCTCTATCAATAATAAACTCACATTTCTCCTAAGCTCATTCAATAACAGATCCCTTTGTATTTAATACCTTCCCAAATGAAGTTATAAAAAGAACTGTTTTTTTAATATAATCTTCTTTGTCCCCAAAACAAATTAAGATTCAGATAAAGTAAATATTGGCTAAATACATAGTGGGACCAAACAATCTACTGGACTTCTATGGAAATCTGGTCCCTAAAATAATATAAGCAACTATAGTATGAATCAGAAGAGATGAGTCTTAATTCTCTGTGACCTTGACCAAGTCACTTCATCTCAAGAGGCTCCTTTCCTCATATTGTAAAGAGAGATTGTAATACCTTTCCCACATGCTTGAGTGTTGTTGTCAAAGGCCATCAACTGAAATAAATCATGAAAGGATATATAAATTTCAAGGATTATTTACTTTGCCAAGAGGGCCGCTTTTATCCCACAATGATGCTGCCATATAGCTTATAAGCTTCCTTTCTTTGTGGGGCATGCAAGCACCACAGAATATTTATGCAACTGATACATCCAGAATCTCCTCAACAAAAGACTTCTGTATGTCACAATATCAACACATTTCAATGCAAAGTGAGCAGCTTTCCAAGATAAAAATTTCCGCCGTGGCAACTCCACCAAGAGGAACAACCTACACTGAATTCTTACAGCATTACTTGTCATTTGCACGGGCTCTTTCAATCTTGTTGTCTTTCCCTCACACACTGTTCTGAAAGAGTTGGTATCCCATCAGTCACTGTGACAGTCCCACATTACAGATCAATGTAATTTGTTTATTGACTTCTGAATACCAAATTCCTCCGAGGAAAGTCACAGATCCACAACATGCGGGGAAAATATGGCTGGAAAACATGTAAATACAGACGTGCCCTGACAGCTCCTGATGGCTGCCACTCAGAATATCTCCCAGAGTACACTTCTTCCTTTAGGGGCCACCGTACTCTTAAACATGATAAATGTCTTCCTGCAGGGATGGGGAGTGGGGAAGGGAACAGACAACCAAAGTCGAACAACAGATTTAGTGGCACGTGAGTTCTAAAAACACCACAGTGGTAAAGATGTAAATGGCTGCTGTGTTAGTCAAGTCTCCAGAACAAAAGACCCAATAGGATGTATATACATATAAACAGAAACAGAGAAGGATTTTAAGGAACTGGCTCACGTGATTGTAGGGGCAGGCAAATCCGAAATCTAAGGCCAATCCACCAGAAAGTGCTGAATATTGCAGCTGGAGTCTGAAGGCAGTGTGGAGGCAGAATTCCTCCTTCTCTGGGAGATTCCTTACGTGGGGAACTCAGTCACCAACTGATTGTCACCAAATAGGCACCTGCACACAGAAGCTCTTGGTACCTAGGGCTAAGTCTGTAGAGATGCTTGAACCAAGATCAAACGGCACTGTCTTGACAGAGTACAGATAATCCAGTGAAACCACCAACAGGCAGGAATAGCAGTTTCATTCCAGACCTGGGACTGGGGGTTTACAGAATGGGTCCTCTCTAGCCCACTGTCTGTGGAAATGCCACCTCCTTGCATCCGACGAGGGCTGGAGCCACAGCTAAATGTGGCGGCACGGGCATTAAGTGTAGAGAGGAAAGGCCCAACACCCATCTGCTCTGGCCTAGCCCTCTGATGACCAAAGTCAAGGACCTGGGGTCACCACAAAGAATTCACTGACAACGTTCTTCAGCCCCCACCATCCTGACCATGTACAATACAAGATTTGTAGTTTGGAGACTCCAGAGAAGGGAAAAAAGAGTATCAAGTGTTATGCTAACTTCTTGGTTATAATCCCATCTCCCACCTTTTTAAAACAGTGGCCATCCTTCTAGGTGTTTTCTACATGTCCATGAGCACTCACATACACTCACGAAAGTCTTGAAGGAAATATGCAAAAATATTAGCAACGATTGTTTCTGGATGATGGGCATTTCAGGTCGTTTTTTCTTCTTTATTTGTTTAAATGCTTAAAACATTTATAATGAGCATTAATAGTTGGGGGAAAGACAGTAGAGATGTTTTCGCTTTTCAGTTATAAAAATACGCTAATCCCTTGGAATCTCTGTAAACCTCATCCAATGGTCTCTTACTATAACAATTTCCGAGGAAGTATGCGCATTTATTTAGCAGTTCATTTTTAAAGGTGTCCCTGAGACTTGAGCGAAACCAATATGAGGAGTTGTGTTGTAAGTATGACAAAGTAAAAATCAACAAATATGCCTAAACACTCAGGATATCAGGGCAAAATGAGCAAAACAGGAAAAAAAAATTTTTTTTCTAAAATACTTTTTTCAAAAGAGTTTCTAACCAACTTGTGATAAGATAATGCTGTGGCTAATGAGCTAGAAACAGTACAAAGGTGGTTTTGGACCCACTGATATTTTCTCTTTTTTATGCTGATTTTGGTTTTCTGTTTGTTTTTATTGTTATTACTATTAACAAGAAAAACAGAAAGTTCCCGTTAAGGTTGAGTCAGGTCGGATATGTTTAGTGACTATATTTCCTGAAAAACTATTTACAATTTTGAGGACTGGTAAGAACTCTCTGAGACCTCAAGAGACATTATAAAAAGGGCGATGTTCAGCTAGCAACAATTTTTAAAATCTGCTAATTCACATACCGAAAGGAAGCAGGGCTACGACGGGGATGGGGTCTGGTGTTAAAGTGACAACTCTTTTAACTTTGGTGTCAATGCTGTATCTACACACAAAGGTTAGGGCACACAATGGTCCTGTGACATATATAAAAAGCCACTCCCCTGCTTCAGTAGCTTAAGGTAACCATCATTCATCTAACTGCATCCTGGCTTTCCCACCCTCCAAGCTCTATCACTTGGGCGTGTTATTTAACCTCTCTGTGTCTCAGTTTCCTTCAGTAAGCACCTCACAGAGCTGTTATAAGGATGACGTGAATTAATATTTATAAAGTGCTTCAAACGGGTCTGGCACACGGTAAGTGGTTTGTGTTCGATAAACTGACATTTACACAACTGCTTGCACCACCCAACTCTATGACAAGCCCATAGTCCAAATGATCCACCCAAATTAGCCCCAAAAGTAGCCACAATTCCTACAAGAGAATTCAGGGGGCTCCCGTATGAAAATGAAAAGAAACTACCCAAAAGGCCTCGAAGTAGATGCATCATGGTGACACACACATTAGAATCAGCCAGAGTAGCTTGGCTACAGGCTGCCCTGAGGCTACACAGACAAATGCTTTGTTTGTCCTGAGGCTTAGTTGTCTCTGGGTGATTCATCACAATGCAGACCAATGAACCATGTTCAAAATGTCCTGCATTAGCACTGGAGCTGAGTTAGGTGGGAAGCAGAGAGAAACTTGTATTCACTGAGCTTTGACATCGGCTAGACAGTGTGTAAGACATCTCCACATCATGATGTAAGGATGACTACCTGTTCCTCACAGTAGAGAACATTCTGCCATCGTGAAGCTGGTGGGGCCAGCTCGCTCCAGGATGCCTGACTGCAGTCTGGACTTCCTCCTACACAGTGCTCCCTCTTGTTCATAAAAACTAGCATAGAATACTTCAGAGAGGAGGGGGAAATTTACTCCATTCCTGAATCCAGTATTTCCCAAATTTGTGAAAGTTTCAATGTTAAAAACTAGATATGCAAACGGGCCTATGGTGACTGTCCTCTGGCACTTTAAAAGCAGTAGGGAAAAAATCTGGAGCAACAGGAACGTGTATATGCTGCCGGTGGAGGAATAACTTAGTACAACCACTTTGCAGAACAAAGTGGCATCACACTCAGAAATGCTGGAAATGCACATAGACCCAGCAATTCCATTCCTAGGTACGTCCTCTAGACTCAGAACTCTTTCACATTTACACCCACACTGTCTATCAAAAAACTGGATACACTGTACACTGAAATACTACACAACAGTGAAAATCACAGCAGCAGAATTCAATCCCGAAAGCATAATATTGAGTGAAATACAGCACGTCAGGAGAGTACACAGTTTTATTCTAGTAGTATATAGTTCAAAAAGATATAAAATCAAGAAATATATTGTTTATGGAATCATTCACATGCAGATTAACTACAAAAGAAAGCAAGGAAATTACAAACACAAAAATTTAGGACTGCAGTTACTTGAGTGGGAGAGGAATGTGGTCAAGGAGGGTGTTATGGACTGAACGTTTAGGTCACCCCAAAATTCACATCCTGAAATCCTAATCTCCAATGTGACAGCAATAGGAGGTGGGGGACGTTGGAAGGTGCTTAGGTCAGGAGCCCTCGTGAACGGGATTAGTGTCCTTATACAAGAGGCCCCAGAGAGATCCCTCATCCCTTCTGCCATGTGAGGACACAGGGAGAAGGCAGCTATGAACCAGGAAGTGGGTCTCACCAGACACTGGAACCTGCCAGTTCCTTGCTCTTGGACTTCCCAGACTCCAAACTGTGAGAAATAAATGTTTGTTGTGTAAGCCCCCCAGGATATGATATTTTTGTGACAGCAGCCAAATGGACTAAGACAGAGAGAGGGCTCCATGCAGTACTGGCCACCTCTTTCTTAAGCTCAGTAATTTGTATGCAGATGCTATTTTTATAATTCTTTAAAATGCGCATTTAATTTATAGTCTTTTGCATGTATAATGTATTTTCTAAAACAAAGCGTTGTTAAAATAAGCAGAAAAGATCAACTTTATTAACCGCTAAAAGCAAAACAGTCATACACACAACTAGCCACAAAATAAGGCAAAATAAAACGGAGAGCTGACATTCCCTCAGTGTCTCTGTGCCAGGACCATGGCGGGGATTTTCACATAAAGGAATTCCATTTTAAAAAGCACAAAGGTAATATGAGGTCTCAAAGAAAAGCGAGATGACACCTAGGTGGGAGAACAATTTCCTGAAGAGCGTTGCTTTTTGACTCTTGCTGTAAGACTGGGTAATGCTTTTGAGCAAGTAGCGACAGGGTGACTGGATCCCTAGGGTAGAGAAAACAACACTTCGAAAGAGGGCAGCAGAGGGACACTGGGCATGTCCAAGAAATGTCAAATAGTCCAATTTGCATCCTTGCCTTAGCTTATACATATAGCCAGAGATACAGTTTACTATGAACTGGTTCCCAAATCTGAGCTCTGTTAAGAGTCTGGATGATCCCAATAGCCTATTAACTCCCCAAGTCTGAGTTCCCAGTAAGACTCTATTAGAAATGCCTGTACTGTTAATTTATTCACAGTGTAATACGACACGAAAAGAATTTTAAAACTAGACTTGTTTCTCCAAATTTCTTCAGTAAATCAGATAGTCTTGAACATCAGTTTACTCCACTACCAAAGGGGAAATTTCTAACTTTAAATCTATGTCTACGGGAAGATACATCAACTAAATAAAAACAGGACAAACATTTTTATAGCCACATATATATATATATATATATATATATATATGTATATATATATATGACTATAAAAGTAAAAGTTAGTTATAGTCATATATATACAACTAAAAACATTTTTAGGGCTTCCCTGGTGGCGCAGTGGTTGAGAGTCCACCTGCCGACGCAGGGGACACGGATTCGTGCCCCAGTCTGGGAAGATCCCACATGCCGCGGAGCGGCTGGGCCCGTGAGCCATGGCCGCTGAGCCTGCACGTCCGGAGCCTGTGCTCCGCAACGGGAGAGGCCACAGCGGCAAGAGGCCCGCGTACTGCAAAAAAAACACATTTTTATAGTCAACTGCAAGCAGTTTTGTGTGTTTTCTCAGAAATATGACTAAGAACAGCTATTATCAAAATGAATAACATTCATTCTAGAGGCTGTGGGACCAGGCTACCAGTGCCACAGCCCATCAGCTCCTCCTATTCTGGTCAAGAGCCAGGGTTGGTCAAATATGTTACACTCATATCCTTTCATTCTGCCTGTGATCCTGACAGCAGCACACTCTCTCTGCTCCAGAAGAAACACATACGATCCATTACTGCTCTTCTAGATTTTTGGAAGATGCTTTAGCTAAACATGGCATTCAACTAGTCTATCAGATAAAGTTTCACTGCAAGTTTTAAAGTAATCAAAAATAATTTCAAACACACACAAAATGGCTTCAATCACTTATAAAGATGTGGGTTTAAAATATGGATAAAGAGAAGGGGGAAAAGCTATCTACCATAACACTTCATATTTGAGAATCTACAAGCCAAAAACTTCTACTTTGGAAACAACAAAGCATGCATTAAGTTTTGGGGGGGGGGGCGGTTTCGTAAGTTTTTTATTTTTTTTTATTTATTTATCTTTTTGCAGTACGCGGGCCTCTGCCTGCGTTAAGTTTTATAATGCTTTTTTTTAGTATTTCAGAATTTTCAGGCCATTCAGTCTCTATTTCTTTTGGCCGCATTGGGCCCTCGTTGCCGCGCACAGGCTTTCTCTAGTTATGGTAAGCGGGGGCTACTCTTTCGTTGTGGTGCGCGGGCTTCTCATTGCAGTGGCTTCTCCTGTTGCGGAGCACCGGCTCTAGAGCGCAGGCTCAGTAGTTGTGGCGCACGGGCTTAGTTGCTCCGCGGCATGTGGGATCTTCCTGGACCAGGGCTCGAACCCGTGTCCCCTGCATTGGCAGGCAGATTCTTAACCACTGGGCCACCAGGGAAGCCCTATAATGCATCTTAAAGTAACTTCTTCTAAAAGAACCAACATTATTTTATGGCATGCTTATCAAATGCTACATTAAATACAAAATTATCTCAGTCCAAAACCTCAAACTAAACTTTCTTAAAACTTCACAAAGCTATTATAGTATCAGAGTTTCAGCTAAAGATTTAAGGAAACTTTAAGTGATTGCCGAACTGTCAGTTGTTCTAGACCTGATTTGGTTCACTTCAGAACCAAGGATTTCCTTACCTATGTGTGTAAAACATTTGGACCAGGACTCAGATGCCCTGGGTTTTAGGCTTAGCTCCTATACTTGTACTTACAATTGGTAAGTATAGGAGATGAGCCTTAAACCCAGGACATCTGAACTTGGGCAGGTCAAAGGCACTAAGCCTTGATTTTCTCTCCCAGTCTGCCTATATGTAGAGTGTTTATGAGGATAAAATAAAAGGATATAAAAGTAATTAAATATAAAATTGTGAAATATTATTATTGATATAAGTTATTATAAAGTATTTAAAAGATCACATATTGGAAAAGCTCCACTATCACGTCCCCCCATTCACCATGCGTACCAGTGACCACCGCGCCCAGCAGTCACGGCTACGCCGCCGCATCAGGCAGCCGGAGCACCTGTGCCCGCATCTATTGTTGCTTTTACCACGCTGGATGTGTTACAAATGCTGTTTGCTGGACTGTCAGCCCCACGAGACCCTGCACTCCTCAAATTCTGTATCTCCCGTGGTGGGCACAGACACACTCATCTGTGGGATGTCGACAAATGCCCCAACGGGAAAAAGTTAACGTTTGACACTAGCATAAGCAGGATACAAAATCCCAGGGTACTAAAAAAGGTAAGTCTCATTCCAAATTCCCTTAGACACATTCAGAGGAACTAGGGAAATACTTTCTAGCACTGACAGGTAACTCAAATCCTTTCTGACTCCTTCAAACGGGAAAGGGGGATAAACACCCTCTTGATAAATGTAAACCTCAGAGAGTATGGGATATATAACCTTGCTAGTCTCAGCGTTTCCACCAAATAATGTGCAGTCAATATTCTCAAATTAATTTCAACAGGTAGTAAAGCATAATTCCCTGTGCTGGCCAAACATCTGTTCACACAAAGTTATTTTACTAAAACGGAAGTCAATTGCTGTCTGCTTTGATTAAAACTCTCTGTTGTCTCAACTTTCTTCAGTCCTCTAACATCAGGAAAATGAAAGTGAACTTGCCTTGATTCAAGAAAGAAAGTAGGGCTCTCTTATTGGAAACTGTGTATTTTGGAATAAAAGTGAGTCAAAGAGCCATCACGTTAAGGCAATAATACCAACCTTTAGCTACAATTTTGAGTGAACAAAATAAAACTGAACACTCCTCAGACAAGCCAAACTGGGGTGTTCTTTGGAAAGTTTTAATGGAAGTCCTAGGTCATATTTTATGTTAACTCAATATACAAAAATTTGATATAATAGCATTTGGGTATTAGGACATTAATCTGTCGTACAGCATTTGAGTCCTGCCAAATACAAATATTTCAAGCCTCCATGACATGCTCTTCACTCTACTGGGGTCTGATGCAGGGTCATCTAAAAATAGCAGTTGGAGACACAGCCAGATCTCCCAGGCAATGCTGAAGAGGCACCTCTAAATGGCAGAAATGGTAGTTTAAAAAGACAGTACAGCTTATTAAGGCCCTGAGAGCAAAGCACAGTGGGAGAGCTACCATCCCCTATGGCTCAACTCCTTGCACATACTCCGTGGTCATATCCATCTGAACTCACTCTTCACGCACATTAGGCAGTAATCATTATTCTAAACAAAAGGGGGATTTCATACTCAACTAATGGGGTAAAATACATCACAAGACATAGAATTTTATTTTATTTATTTTTGTGTGTGTGAGTGGTACGCGGGCCTCTCACTGTTGTGGCCTCTCCCGTTGCGGAGCACAGGCTCCGGATGCGCAGGCTCAGCGGCCATGGCTCACGGGACCAGCCGCTCCGCGGTACGTGGGATCTTCCCGGACCGGGGCACGAACCCGCATCCCCTGCATCGGCAGGCGGACTCTCAACCACTGCGCCACCAGGGAAGCCCAAGGCATAGAATTTTAAAAGGTCCTAGAGGTCAAGTGGAACAGCGGGTTTCCAACTTGGACGTGCATAAGAATCACCTGGCGGGCTTGTCGACACAGACTTCCTCTGCGTGGCTATTACATTCCACATCCTCTTGCCACCTCAAAGACATGGTTCTAGAAATTGTCCCCTTTTCTCTGTAATACTCCTCCTCTCTATTGTGTCATTCCACACTGGTATATAAGCATACTGCTACCTCTCCCACTGTTTTAAAATTTTTCCTTTGAACTCTTGGTTTCTCCACTGCCACCACCCCATTCTTCTCATGCCTTATATGCAAAATGCCTCAAAAAGCTGTCTACACTTGCTTTCTCTAACTCCTGTTTCCATTCTCTCTTGAACTTCAATCCAATTCTCGCCCTCACCACTTCACTGAAACCACTCATGGCAAGGACACCAATGACCCCCACATGATCAAGCCAACGGTCAGTCCTCAGTCCGCATCTTGTTTGTTCCATCACCAGCATCTGACTCAGTTTATCCATCCGTCCTGTCGGAAGCACATTCTTCACCTGGCTTCCAGAATACCACACTCTCCTGGTTCTCTTACCACCTCGCTGGCTGTTATGAATTGAATTGTGCCCCCCAAAAAAGATACGTTGAAGTCTTAACCCCCAGTACCTGAGAATGTAACCGTGCTTGGAAATAGGGTCTTTGCAGATTTCCCATATATAACCAGGTTAAGGTGAGGTCATTAGGGTGGGCCTTAATCCAACACGACTGGTGTCCTTATGAAATGGGGAAATCTGGATGCACAGAGGCACAGAGGGAAGATGAAGTGAAGATACACGGGGAGAAGATAACCATGTGACTGGAGTGACGCATCTACAAGCCACTGAATACCACATGTTGCCAGTAAACGCCAGAAGCTAGAAGAGGCAGGGAGGAACTCCCCCGCTAGAGCCATCAGAGGTAGCATGGTCCTGCTAACACCTTGAATCAGACTTCTAGCCTCCAGAACTGTGAGACAATAAACTTCTGTTGTTTGAAGCCACTCAGGTTTTGGAGCTCTGTTCTGGCAGCTGTATGAAACTAAGACACTGGCTAACCCTCCTTAGCATGTACGGCTGGTTCTCAACTGCCTAACCTTGGGGTGGCTTAGGGCTCAGTCACTGTACTTCTTTACTTTCCTGTATATACCCACACCGACTAGATCTCAACCAGTCTCACGGCTTTAAATACCTTCTCTATGCTGACTCCAGCCCAGACTTGTCTCCTGATCTCCAGGCTCATGGATCCACCTACCTTCTTCACATATCTTGGATGTCGGGTAGACATCTCAAAGCTAACCAGTCCCACACCAAACTCCTGATTCTCCCCAGAACACCCGTGCCTCCTTGGGCCTCTCCCGTTTCCATAAATTACTACTCACTGACCAATTTCTCAGACAAAAAAAAAAAAAAAGGATATTTATCTCCTTGTATTTTCTTTTTTTTTTAATTTATTTATTTTTATCGTTGGCTGCATTGGGTCTTTGTTGCTGCACACGGGCTTTTCTCTTGTTGCGGCAAGCGGGGGCTACTCTTCATTGCGGTACGCGGGCTTCTCATTGCAGTGGCTTCTCTTGTTGCGGAGCACAGGCCCTAGGCATGCAGGCTTCAGTAGTTGTGGCACGTGGGCTCAGTAGTTGTGGCACGTGCGCTCAGTAGTTGTGGCGCATGGGCTTCGTTGCTCCGCGGCACGTGGGATCTTCCCGGACCAGGGCTCGAACCCGTGTCCCCTGCATTGGTAGGCAGATTCTTAACCACTGCGCCACCAGGGAAGCCCTATCTCCTTGTATTTTCTATAACCCACACCCCAAAGGTAAATCCTGGTGGCTCCACCTCCAAAATATATTCTGAATGTGACCTCTTCCGATCTCTTCCACTATCACTACCATGGCACAAACCCCATCGTTTCCCACCTGGATAACTTCCCCTGACACCTGATGGGGCTCCCTGCATCCACCCCTGCCTCCTACAGTCTATTCTCAACAGAGCGACCAGACAGGACTTGTAAAACATAAATCAGACACCATCACTCTTTTCTTCTCGGTTAGTGGAAGTCAAAATTCTTTAAATCTTCTAAAAGAATTTTCTGTTTCCTGCTTCTTGCAAGCCCCACCTCCTTTGCCCTGTACTCTCTCCACTCATTGTTCTTACTTTTTCCAACACACCACCGTGCTTCCACCTCCTATCTTTATACTTGCTCTTTCCCCAAACATCACAGCTCACCCTCTCACTTCCATCAGGTCTGCTCAAATGTTCCCTCATTGGAGACCATCTCTGATTATCCAGCATAAAATAGGAACCCACCCCTCAACCCAGCATTCTCTTTCCCTGCATTACTGTTTCCATAGCATCAAGCACCAAGTGATTTGTGAGCTATTAACCATTTTTTTAAACCTGTGTCCTTTCACTAGAATGAAGTTCCATGAGAGCAAGGGAACTGCTATATCCCCAGCTCCTAAACTGGGCCTTGTGCTTGGTAGGCACTTAATACACGTGTTTTGAGTGAATGAAGAAATTTAAAAAGGAGGTAGAAATCCCTAACATGAGGTGACATTTGTTTTTACGTAAATAGCTTTTTCACAAGTTCATTTACCTACATTTCTCCAAAGTTGGCACAAGCACAGCTCAGTCTCAGCCTTGCAAACATTGTGGCCATAAAAAAATAAAATAATCAGAGATCCTAGGAAGAAGTAAAACTCTTCAGATTTACCCCCCAGAAAGTATGCTGATATCATTCTTCCTTTAAATGACGTTTTTGCCCCTAAAGATGGGTGCGTCCTCCTCGGCCTCACAGTCCCTAGGGATTGAGCCAACTACATAAGGTGACTCTTTGGCATCAGCTTCTCCTCTGCAGAAGTTGTACCTGGGTCGGCTCTACAGATAATAATCTGTAAATTATCACACTTTACGTGAACCTAAGTTACAGACGCAATCACATAGCCATATGAATCAAGTGTCTGCTTCTGCAGGATGAAATGACCATCCCAAAATGTACTTTCCCAACATGCAAAATGCAAGCCCAATGAAAAGAGCCAAGACGTAAAATGAGAATACTGAAGCAGTCAGTGATGAAGATGCGGATCGCGTTCTCTACGTACACAGCAGCTGCATCATTTGTGAGGTTTAATTTTATCAGACTGACTTCTATTTCATGCGCCAAGTTTTTTTCCGTTAGGATTTCAGCAGGTGCGAAGTGACAAATCAATACAGCTAAATTCTTAGCCTCTGAACGAAGAAACCACTCTATCACAACGTGTTAGGGTGAAAGACAGAAAAGGTTGGGGGAGGGGAAGCAAGAAAAGGCAATAAAGAGAAAGAAATGAGATTTTGAAAGGAATCTGGCTTTTTCGCAACGGGCTTGCCGCCAGGACACAGGTGTCAGGAAAACCACTGCTGAACCTAAGCAAAAATGGGAAAGGAGACATCAACATCGTTGTCATCGGACACGTAGATTCGGGGAAGTCTACCACTCCTGGCCATCTGATCTACAAATGTGGTGGGATTGATAAGAGAACCATTGAAAAGTTAGAGAAGGAGGCTACCGCGATGGGAAAGGGCTCCTTCAAGTATGCCTGGGTCTTGGACAAACTGAAAGCTGAACTCGAGCGTGGTATCACCACTGATATCTGCCTATGGAAATTCGAGACCAGCAAGGACTATGTGACCACCACTGATGCCCCAGGACACAGAGGCTTCATCAAAAACATGATGACAGGCACATCCTGGGCTGACCGTGCTGTCCTGATGGTTGCTGCTGGCGTTGGTGAATGTGAAGCAGGTATTTCCGAGAATGGGCAGACCCGTGAGCAGGCCCTTCTGGCCTACACTCTGGGTGTGAAACAACTAATTGTTGGAGTCAACAAAATGGATTCCACCGAGCCACCCTACAGCCGGAAGAGACACGAGGAAACTGTTAAGGAAGTCAGCACCTCCATTCAGAAAACTGGCTACGACCCCGACACAGCAGCTTTTGTGCCTGTTTCTGGCTGGAATGGTGAAAACATGCTGGAGCCAAGAGCTAACATGCCGTGGTTCAAGGGATGGAGAGTCACCCGTAAGGATGGCAGTGCCAGTGGAACCACACTGCCTGAAGCTCTGGATTGCGTCCTGCCACCAACTCGCTCAACTGACAAGCCCTTGCGTTTGCCCCTCCAGGACGTCTACGAAATTGGTGGTATTGGTACTGTCCCTGTGGGTCGAGTGGAGACTGGTGTTCTCAAACCTGGCCTGGTGGTCACCTTTGCTCCAGTCAACTGAAGTCTGTTGAAACGCACCAGGAAGCTTTGAGTGGAGTCCTTCCTGGGGACAACGTGGGCTTCCGTGTCTGTCAAAGATGTTCGTCGTGGCAATGTGGCTGGTGAGAGCAAAAATGACCCACCGATGGAAGCAGCTGGCTTCACAGCTCAGGTGGTGATCTTGAACCATCCAGGCCAAAGCAGTGCTGGCTGTGCACCTGTGCCGGATTGTCACACAGCTCACGCTGCTTCCAAGTTTGCGGAGCTGAAGAGGATTGATCATTGTTCTGGGAAAAAGCTGGAAGATGGGCCCAAATTCTTGAAATCTGGTGATGCTGCCATCGTTGATACGGTTCCTGGCAAACCCATGTGTGCTGAGAGCTTCTCTGACTAACCTCCTCTGGGCCGCTTTGCTGTTCGTGACATGAGACAGACGGTTGCTGTGAGTGTCATCAAAGCAGTGGACAAGGCAGCTGGAGCTGGCAAGGTCACCGAGTCTGCCCAGAAAGCTCAGAAGGCTAAATGAATATTATCCCCAACACCTGTCACCTCAGTCTTAATCAGTGGTGGAAGATCGGTCTCAGAACTGTTTGTCTCAATTGGCCATTTAAGTTTAATAGCAAAAGACTGGTTAATGATAACAATGCCTCGTAAAACCTTCAGAAGGAAAGGAGAATGTTTTGTGGACCATTTGTTTTGTGTGTGGCAGTTTTAAGTTATTAGTTTTTAAACTCAGTACTTTGCAACAGAAACAACTTGACCAAAAATCTGTCACAGAATTTGAGACTCATTGAAAAAGTTTAATGAGGGGGAAAAAAAAAAAAAGAAAAGGAATCTGTTATGTATGCCCAGGAGTGCTGTTAGACATTTTGTTCCTTTGTTTCCATATCTGAAGGATTTAGATATGTGTCTTATCTGGCCAACCCCTAAATCCCCCACTGGTCTATTTATTACTGCTACACACAACAGAATTAGGACTTGAAATGGGATCTCTGGAAGGTAACAGTGCTGTGGCATCGATTTTTTTTAACGTATTGAGTATTTGAGAAGAGTGTACACCTAAAGAGCACAAAGAAGGGAGGGGTGGCCAAGCTGTGGTCAAGAAGATGAACCTACAAGAATGATTTTGCTGCAAAGGAGAACCAAAAGTGGAAGTTGAGTATATAAAAGACAAAGCATTAGAAATAAAGGTTGCACGAAAGGCCACAGGTATATGAAAGCCAGAGTGATTTCAGCTTGGGGACACTTGGGACATTACAATATATGCCCAATTGCTCCAGGGACTGAAGGACATAGCAAAAGCCCTGGTGTTTAAAAGAGACGCTCAACCACACACGCAGTTACGATCTTGTTCCCTTATACCTTCCACCTTATTTCTAACCTCCTCGGGTGTCCACCCTTGCACACGTCACGTGCATGGCCCTGCTCCTACATCGCTCCCCATGTGCTATCAAGGACACAGGCTGTGGCTTCTGTCCTGCATGGTACCTAATGCTCTAAGTTCGCAATTAATACCAAACCACTAATAGTTATTAGAGACCTAATATTTTAGACTAACATTAGAATTACATTTAATTAAATTTCATAAATAAATTATAATGAGTAACGTGGAGCTGGAATGTCTCTTTAATGAAATCCATGGAAACATGACTGAGATTATCAAGGTTTTCTATTCAAACTTTTAGAATCAATGTTGGTTATATTTTCCTTCTGATTCCCACCGTAGAACAGAAATGTTTTTTTGATTTTAATTTTTATTGGAGTATAGTTGCTTTACAATATTGTGTTAGTTTATACTGTACAGCAAAGTGAATCAGCTATGTGTATACACATATCCCCTTTTCTGGATTTCCTTCTCATTTAGATCACCACAGAGCACTGAGTATAGAGTTCCCTGTGCTATACAGTAGGTTCTCATTAGTTATCTATTGTATACATAGTATCAATAGTGTATAGATGTTAATCCCAATCTCCCAATTCATCCCACCACCTCCCTTTCCCCCTTGGTATCCATATGTTTGTTCTCTGTTTGTTCTCTACATCTGTGTCTCTACAGAAATGCTTTTAAATATCTCTGGAGTTACAGTTAAGTTTTTTTTTTTTTTCACTTGGGATTTTTATTTTGTTTTGCTTTGTTGTTTAAAAACCACAGCAATGATGGAGGCTTAAAATAGAAAACTAGTACCTATTTAAATATATAGTAGAGGTCAAAAAACAATCTGAATTCAAATGAGATTTCTAAAAACACATACATATTTCCTTTCTGATTTCTACAGATTTGTTCACTCCTTAAAAAATTTTATGCTATTTTGGGATTTTTACTGCAAAGCCAAGATAAGCGCTGATTTTTATCTGTTGAGGGTGTTTCCTACTCAGAAAAACAATCCAGGTCAACCACCACAATAATCATAAACACAATGGCCAAGGATACAGAAAAAGAAAATTCATGAGTTCACATCCAGCACATAGGGATCTGACTCAACTTTAAGAAAAAATTAATAATACACACAATCCCCTTCAGTTTTACTGACCATTTAAGGCAACTGAAAGTTTTTATTAACTTCTACTAATTAAATTATTCTGCTTCTTTATTTAAGTGTTAATGAAGTTTTTAAAGTAATGACTTTAGGAGATGCATTTCTAATTACTATTTCTAAAAATATGGCAAACCGTGTTCTTACCACATCAAAATTAAGCAATTACCTATAAATGCCCATAATTAGAAATGCAGTATAAATTCTGCTCTAACAAACCAAGCCACTGTGTCTTAAAGATAGGATAATTAGCACAGATACTATTAAATGGGTGCTATGGTGATAGGTGCCGTAGAGATGTACGGACAGACGGCGTGAGGGAAAAAAGCAGCCCGAAAAAGGAAATTGATTTGTGCAAGCAGAAGGAAAAAAATCTTGAGAATGAGATAGGCAACTGGAGGGAAGAAACAAATCAGCAGAGGGGCTTTTTAACTGATATTAGCAAGGTGTGTTGTAACAAATATTTAGTACAGGTAGTTCTCCCTGTATATCTGAGTCTGCCCAATAATGAGTCACTGAAAGGGTTTATTCCTGGATGGCACTGAACTATACATGGAAGCGCCTTTAAGGAACAGGGAGAAACCTCACTTTGAGTGAAGAGAAAAATCTGACCCACAGCACACACTTTAGTTTCAGAGAACACAGAACCCTTTCCAGTCTGTTTAATATTTACATCGTGAAATTGATCACAATTTTCTGCTTAACATACTCTAACATACAAATGAATAAAAGTGCTGTTTTGTTTACTTCAAACTTGGCAATAATTCGGGAGGATTTGAGATGATTTTTTTAAAGCTTGTGTTAGAGGACAAAAAATTAGGTACACAGCCTCAACCTCATAAAGAGCTGGGATTATATGACTGTTTTTCCACACACAGTACCTAAAATGAGTTAAGTACTTAGCAGGTGTTCAGAAAGTATTTGTTTAAGAAGAAAGAAAGATGGGAAGGACTGAAGTGTTTCCTTTTGAACTGTAGGCAGAAACTGTTCTAAAACATGTTCATGTCTTAACTCATGTTTCTTATTGCAAAGGCAGCCCCATCAATCACTAATGTCTTCACTCAAATCCAATGGCATTTACTGAGCACCTACTATGTATGAGGATTGCCCCTTTTGCGTCTGTCACTCAGGATTAGTCTTTAATCCTGCAGCTGCAAAGCCCCAGGGGCCGTGAGCAGATGGGACTAGTAATAGGATTTCATTCGACCCAGTAACACTTTCACTCCATCTGGCACGTCATTCCTGGAACAGTCCCTGGAAAAGAAATTGCACTAGGTAAAAACATTAACAAAGCCGGGGTGATGGGTTTCAGTCGAAACTGCATGTGACAAGTTGCTCTTCTGGTCTTAACCATAGGCAGCTGCACACCTTTCTTCCACCTGGTTCCGTGTTAGCCTTCCTCTCTGTCCTTCCACACCTGCATCCTCAATCCATCCTCCTCTTAGACTAATAGTTCTGCCAACTCAGGATCCATCAGTCTCTCCACATCAGCATTAAGCTGTATGGAAAATGAGAGAGTGAAGAACAACGTCCCTAAGACTTGGGTCACTTCCCTCCATTCTCATAGGCTTGGATAACTCTACTTAAAGTCCACTCGGCTTCTCCTCCCTGCCTTGTAAGAAGTGTACACTTCTTAAAGATGCCAAATTTCTTTTTCCCCAGACTTTTACCCACCAGACATATATGTTGCAGTTGCTGGAAAAATATTATTAAATGAGAACTTTTTCATGAAAACAGTAATCATCACCTAGATAAATGAATAAATTTGCTACTACTGCTTTTCTTATAAAGATGATAGCAACTCAATGTTGATCAAACTTATTCTTGCTAATGCTTATACACAAAAAAAAGGTTAAGAACTAACAAAATTTAGTGATTAAAAGAGATCGATTTAAAGTAGAAAAAACAGGAAATAGAACAATATACACTTTTTCTACGACAAATCTGTTTAAGATATTTAGCTAAAGGAAAATGACACTGATCCAGAAACGTAAACGGCTAGTAGAGAATCACTAATAAAGAAGTTTTATTTTAAGCCTCTGAATTTCCTCTAAAAAGCCAAGATTTTAATATTCTTGGCTTGGACTTACTGTACTAAAAACACAGTAACACAAGGGAGAACAATGAGACATGCCTTAAGAGTTCATTTACTAGGTCAAGTGTGCATTAGAATCTTAATTCTGATCTACAAAATCATTTTTCTCTTACAATTTAACTGAATATTTATATCCATGGACTATTTTAGGACACTTCAGAATTATTGTCATCATGCCCCATTTGCTCCATCTTTAGAATATTTAGAACACACACCAAAAAAGTTTAAAGGCTTATGTTTCTGAAATAATTTCACTTTACTTTTAAAACTGAATACATAAATGTCTGAGAGTGCTATTTTTAAAATTCACTTTCATGACAAACTCTTTATATCGAGCCTCAAACTGTAATTCATGAGAAACTTGAGAAACTTCTAAAGATGAATTACACGTCCAACAATTGCCATGAAATTGGAGACACAGAGTTGCCTCCAATAATGAGCACCTATAAGGTTTCTTTATATTATAAAAAAGAAGGAACAGGAGGAAGCGGGGAGAGAAGTGTACAATGAAGAGAAATAGGTGTGTGTAGCCAAGAGACAAGATGGAATTTGAAAGAGCCACGAGAACGTGGCTTAGAAAGATTAAATTTACTCCACATGACTCCAAAAGGCAGAAAAGGGACCATTAGCACGAAGTCAAGAGAGGAGAGGGGAAACTCTCAACTTACTGTGGTAAAGAAGAACTTCCTATTAAAATGGTATATACACACTTACGGAGTAACAAACTTAAGATCTTCAAAGGAATTCAAGTAGAAGCTGAAAGACTACTTAGCATGGACACTGAAGTTGTGAATTTCTCTACTGGGTGGGAAACAAGGCTAGGAGGCCAGCTCCGTGATTCTCCGCTTTACGTGTGTATAGTCACATGTGTTGAACCCTTCCATAAGGTCAAAAAAGTGTAGGTGCGCACTTTTAAATAAATGCATTATAATTTACATGTCCGGGATGGACGTCTGCATTTTGGTGTTCAGCATCCATGTTCCTCCTCTGGTAGCATCAACTTGCTCTTCCCTTTGGAATGACCCAGTCCCTCTGGTCTGAGTGTGGCTGGTCGAAGCCCCACCTCTTCAGTTTGTCTCGTCCTCCTGGCCACAGACATGGGCATGTGACTAAAATCAGACCCAGGCAAATAATCTTGAAGTTTTCGTTCAAACTAATGGGGAAGGAAAACTCTTTCCGCGGAGCTGGCTAGGATATAAGGCTGAAGCTTGCTTAAAAGCTATCTTGCCATCATCATAAGGAAAGAGGCTACCCGGAAAAGAGTTAGGAGAGAGAAGAGCTGAAACCTGATGATAACCCCAGGACCCACTGACACCTGGGCTTTTCAGCCATCAGCTAGCAAAGCAGTACATCCTCTCTTCTTCTTTAGGCTAGTTTGCGTTGCCTTTCTGTCACTTGCAACCAAAAAGGCTAACCAATGTCAAAGGAGGAAATAATGAGAAAGGGAGCTTGAACGTCTAAATACTGGCTAATAATCTAATTCTGTGAGTTTCGACCTTTACAACCTAAAATATTTAGGGTACCTCCTGGTACCGTTGGAACTTTCTCATCTTCTTCATCATGACTATTTTCCAATTCATACGGAACCAGCTTTTCTCCCAGCTTTCTGCCTTGGTTTCCCTTAACCTCTCAAGAGGTTCTGTATTGGTTTCTCAATCTCCCAAGAAAGAAAGGACATGGGGCACTTCCAAGAGTCATCAGCTGTCCTGTTCACACAAAACAGCCAACTCTCCCCTGTGGCATCAGGCTCACGCAAACCAACTGGAAATTTTCCCTCTAAGTGAACAGACTGTTTCAAAAAACACAGGATTCCAGAAATAGTTTGTCAAGCTGTCCAGGTTTGCTGTTATGAAACCAGTGCCCAGGCCAAAAGAATTAATCTCTTTTCTCCCTGAATCAGAATTTTCTCAATGAGCCTTAGGCCAATTAACCAGGGAGGGCATCGAGAATCTCATCACTCCACACTTATGTCTTCTGCTTTCTTGAGCATTTCTAATCTTTCTTTACATTTTCTAAACAAACTAAGGAACGCTTGATTTTACACATGTTAATACAACCTGGCATGGGTCACTGGTCATCATCATTGTTTCTACCCCTCTATAGAACAAAATAAGGTCCAAAGAGATTAAAACGCACATACATGTATTCATGTCTGATGATTATCTAATAATATTAATCACACCATCATTTTCTACAAAAGACATAAACAAGTTTTCTGAAGGAATACGTCTTAACGCCGTTTTCCCCGTTAGTGCAAGTCACGTAAATATCCCCTACCACGTACTTGTGGCAGCTTAGCCAAAACGCAGGCCCTCATAATAGAAACGAAGCATCGGATTTGCTGCGTACAGTACCACGTCCACACAAAGCCTCACACTTCGGACAGGAAGGGAAGAATAATACTGTATCCACTGGTAGCTGCAGGGGGACCTTTCGGGAGACAAAATGGCCTTACTTGAGTTGGAATTTGGCCAGGACACTGGGGCTAAATACCCGGACTCTTGTGAAAAGTGCCCTGAGATTGTTAATGCCCTCCAGTCATCAGGACCTCAGTTTTGTGTCTTCTATGAAAAGAAAAGCTGATTAGATCATTTAAGTAAATCTCTCCGTGGGCTTCTTTAGCTTCTGATTATCTAGGTAGGCTTTAATCACCGTCAAGACTGCCCTGGTGAAAATTAATCACAGATTAATGTGAGACACTCCAAAAGGTATCAAACCACCAAACTATATACCTCGACAGTATATCACATATATAGTTTTCATTTGTTCCCCAGGGGATTAATTGAGAGACCCAGCGATTCCTACTTGGACTAAATCATGTTGTTTTAAAGAGTGCATAATATCCCAATTATCCTGTTACCCTTATCTTTATGAGTCTCCAAAGGAGGGATAGCCTAAGTGGGGTGATTGGATTTAATACCACAGCCCTGATCCAAGGTCCTGTTTCAACAGACACTCTTTTTTTTTTCCCTAACAATTACTCTGAACATTAAATCTTCTATGTTATTTACTAAAACACCATAATAAGACTTTAAACACGATTATTCATTTCCTTTGCCATAGAGAAATCTAGGCTCTATTCAAATTCCTGAAGGGAATAAGAAGAAACTGAAAATCTCATTTTAGGTGGTAATAATATTCATAAACATTTTATACTGGCATGCATGTATAAGAAGGGAAACATTTCTTGTATTATGTGAACAAATTCTCTTTAAATACAGGACTGGGGGGAGGACCCTTGAAAATATTAGCAAATGAGTTCTTCCTCCCCCTCTTCATCACTAGTGTCTACTAAGACCCCAAAATGAAATGAATTCATGAATTTCTTCCCCTTTTTTCCCTAAATCTTTATTTTTACCAACACACTCATTCGTCTGCCTTGAATGAGTTGTTTTTGTCCTTCCCAGCCTTCACAGAAGGATGTTTTAAGGTTTTCTTTGGCCCACAGGGCAGCTTTGCTGACTCTTGGTTTCCTCATCTGTAAAAATGGGACAGCTCGAAGAGATCAGTGGCTCTGAACCCAGGCTGTGCATTCAAATCACCTAGGATGCTTTCAAAATATTAAAAAAAAAAAAAATTTTTTTAATCCCTTAACTCAGCCCCCTGAGATTCTGATTTGGTTGTTTTAGGTTTAGGGATCCAGCATCTTATCCTTTTTAAAAGTTCTCCAGATGATTCTAACATGCAGCCAGAGCTAAAAAAAAAAAATGACTGAATTAGTGTCTCCAGGTTTCTTTCAGTCCTAAAGCTCTCCGTGTCCATCTATTCATATAAGGACCACTTAGCTAACACGTCCAACACACGGAATGGGTTGGTTTCCTAGGGCTGCCACAACAAACTACCACAAACCTGGAGGCTTAAAACAACAGACATATATTCTCCCACAGTTCTGGAGGCCTGAAGTCTGAAATCAAGATTTTGGCAGGGTTGGTTCTTCCAGGAGGCTCTGAGGGAGAATCCGTTCCATGACTCTCCCCGCATCTGGTGACTGCCAGGCCATCCTTGGCGTTCCTTGTCTTCTGGAGGCATCACTCCACTCTCAGCCTCCATCTTCACATGGCCCTCCCCTCTTAGGCCCTGTGTGTCTTCTCCTTTTCTGTCTCTTATAAGAACACTTGTCATTGGATTTAGGGCCGACCCTAATCCAGGATGATCTCATCTAGAGAGCTGCACCTTCATTACATCTGCAAAGACCACTATTCCAAAGAGGATCACATTCCGAGATTCTGGGCGGACATATCTTTCGGGGCCACCATTCAACCCACTCCCCTGGAGGTGCCACTTTCATCAGAAGCCAATAACAGAATCCTCTGAAACAGGTGCTAGGACAACTGAAAGGTACACTGCACAGAGGAGACGAGCCACGGGGCTTTTGGCTGCCATCACAAGGAGAACAAGGGACAGAAGGAGGAGAACACGAAGGGTGCACCAAGGTGGCTCTGGGCCAACTCCCACCAGCAGCTCAGGACTCAGCTGTCAGGTCAATTCTACTCTAGTTAGAGACAAAATGAGCCGGCACCTCCGCTATGCTGGGACAAAGAAGTGCGTGCTGTGTGGCCTCCATAAAGAGGGACCGCAGAGTTGGAAAGGCCTTCCGTGAGCGCTCAAGAGGCTATGCATTCCTCAACCCTGGAAGAGGGCCCTCGTTTATTATTATGTGCAATAATCTCACTACTTTCTTTCTCCTACTATCCCCCCCAAACAAATCCTCAGACCTAATGGATTTCCATGAATCCTGTTATACATAACAAGGAGGAAAAGAGACGATGATGCTATAAAATGCCTACTACAACTATAATCTCGTTTTTATGCCAATTCATGTTATTGCCGTCTTTCAAAGCTATACTCAAAAATCCTTGCCCCGGGGGCTTCTCTGGTGGCACAGCGGTTGAGAGTCCGCCTGCCGATGCAGGGGACACGGGTTCGTGCCCCGGTCTGGGAGGATGCCACATGCCGTGGAGCGGCTGGGCCCGTGAGCCATGGCCGCTGAGCCTGCACGTCCGGAGCCTGTGCTCCGCAACGGGGGAGGCCACAACAATGAGAGGCCAACGTACTGCAAAAATTAAAAAAAAAATCCTCGCCCTTTCATGGTTTCTCCCCACCCCCAGGCCTATGGACCATCCCAGTTCATCCTTTAGCATAAACGTGCATCATTTTAAGTGTGTCTGCTTGTACTTATAAATATGTTTACTCCACATCTCCTATGCCTGTTTAGACCCAGGCCCAGTGAGGTTGATGGCTCATCACAAGCAGAGATCCTGCCATCGGCTTCTGTGGGATTCCTTTAGGACTATCACCCAAAAAAGAAGAAGAAAAAAGAAAATAAGATAAAAGAAATGTTTCTCTGTTCTGAAATAAGAGTGGCATACCCACTCTCGAAATACAATGATAACATTTTGAATTACAAACCTATGACGGGATCTAGCAACGAATACTTACATAAATAAATGCTAAGGGGAAAACACCTCTGGAACACCCACCCATTTCTTCATTTCTTTAAAATGGTTGGAGACTAACTGGGCTGTGTCACTGGCTGATAACAGGTGAGCTGTAAACGGAGAGCTTGTTTTTCTTCTTCAATACCCTGAAGTAACAAGACCTAAGAACAGCTCCGTCGTTAACTTGATTACCTGGGTCTCACACGGTTACATCAGTGATCTGTGATGTTACACCAAATGGCAATGATTTCACATAACCAACCTATCACACTGAGGAGAAGAGGTGGCAGGAGCTGTTTTACACTTGCAAACCCAGCCCTTCCCGATGATGTGGCTGCCCCAGACGTGAAAGATTCTGCCCCCGCTCTCTAGCATGGACTGCCTGTCCAGAGGGTAACCTTCATTTTCTTCGAACCTTAGCTTTCAGCAGTTGTCTACTAAGTTACATCACTCGAATGGTAGATTTTCTCAGCCCAGGGTATCATCCACTTAAATCATCAATCCACTTAAATACAGCCACCCTAAGAAAACATCTGCAAACCCTTTATCTGATAAGGGATGGGTATCCAGAATACACAAAGAACTCCTACAACTCAGCAACAAAATAACAAACAACCCAATTTTAAAATAAGCAAAGGACTTGAACGGACGTTTCTCCAAAGGAAATCTACAAATGGCCACTAGTCACATGAAAGGATGCTCAACATCACTAATCATTAGAGAAATGCAAACCAAAACCACAACGAGATACCACTTCATACACATTAAGGTGGCTATTATAAAAAGAGAATACTAACAAGTGTTGGCAAGGATGTGAAGAAACTGGAACCCTTGTTCATTGCAGGGGTGTAAAATGGTGTAGCCACTGCAGAAAACAGTATGGTAGTTTCTAAAAAAATTAAACATAGAATTACCATATGACCTAGCAACTCCACTTCTGGGTATATATCTAAAAGAACTGAAAGCAGGAACTCCAACAGGTATTTGTGCATCTATGTTCATAGCAGCATTATTCACCGCAGCCAAAAAGAGGAGGTAACCCAAGTGCCCGCTGATGGGTGAATAAATAAACAAAATGTGACATATACATACAATGGAATACTATTCAGCCTTAAAGAGGAAGGACGTTCTGACACATGCTAAAACACATGAATCTTGAAGACATTATGCTAAGCGATTTAAGCCAGTCACAAAAGGACAAATACTGTATGACCCCATGTATATGAGGTACCTACAGTGATCAGTTCATAAAGATAGAAAGTGGAATGGTGGGGCTTCCCTGGTGGCACAGTGGTTGGGAGTCCGCCTGCCGATGCAGGGGACACGGGTTCGTGGCCCGGTCCAGGAAGATCCCACATGCCAGTGGCTGGGCCCGTGAGCCATGGCCGATGAGCCTGCGCTCCACGATGGGAGAGGCCACAACAGCGAGAGGCCCGCGTACCGCAAAAAAAGAAAACAAAAAGCAAGTGGAATGGTGGTTGCCAGTGGCCAGGAGGAGAGGAGAATGGGGAGTTATTGTTTAATGGGTACAGAGTTTCAGTTTGGGAAGATTAAAAAGTTCTAGAGATGGATGGTGGTGATGACTGCACCACAATGTGTGTACTTAATGCCACTGAACTGGACACTTCAAGACGGTTTAAATAGTAAATTTAAATCATATTTTAATCATAATAAAAATAATATATTAAAATAATAGCCATCCAAATCCAAAAATTATCTACATTATAATACTTATTTTTTAATTAAGGTTGTTAGAGTCTATCTTGCTTTTTGGTCTGAGCAGTACTGAAAAATCATGCTTCATCTACCTTCCTTTTTAAAAAAAAATAAGGAGGAAAAAGAAATAAACGCTTCTTACCTCACTTATCCCCTTCATATTTGCTGCACAGTAAGGTAAGTTTTAAATTACTTTTGAGAGTAAAAATAAAACCACTGTCTTTTTCATAGTTAGAATTCATCCGATGTTCTGCTGGTTCCACTCACCCTCCTGGTGTTCTGTGCCTCACTTCCATCTCGTTCAGAAATCCCCTAGCACCCGTCCGTCCCACCCACTACACCCAGAAGGTAGGAGGAAATCTCTCTCCTCTGGGGTTAATGCCCCTCAGGTACAACAGGATTGATAAAGCTTTTAGCAGCCCAACACCATTCATGATCACAAGAAAGTGCTTTAGCGCTTAGGAAAGCAACACCACAAATAGCCAAACGATCGAGTAAAATGAATACTGCAGAGTCAGCGTCACAGCAGGGACGATGAGACACTGACTCTAGAATTCTGGCTCTCACCACAGTCACTATCCTGAAAATCAGGAATGGAGGGGAGGGTGGATATAGAAAATGTGTTCTATAGGTGAGAAAAAAGACAAGTAATGGGGAAAGCAACAATTGAGGCTGGAAGTTCATCTCACCTTTTGCATCTAAAAGTAGACCTAAAAATGAAAACAGCAGCATAAGTACAAATATATTCTTGTCTTAATGACAGAAGTATGGACACGGATGAAGTAGACATCTGCATATCTTGAAAATCTTAACATCCTGTGTTACTTACAAAACGTGTGAACAAGTAAAGTGTATTTTTTTTAATAATAAATTTTCCAAATTACTATGGTGAGCACTTTTACAATCAGAAAAACAAATCCTCAATATAAAAACTGAAAATATCACCGAGTATAATAAATGTTTTCCTTTCCTAAATATAGTCCTTTTTATTGTCTATACTATTTAGAATTGTCTATAGTATATATCATCCTGGACCTTCATTCCTGGTCGATGCACCTCGAAAGACTTCTCGAATCCCAGCACACAGCCCCATGCTGCTGTTTTTACAAATGACCTGTATACACATACGCAGAGGTATCTACCCTCCATGACATGCTCAGTTGGGCAGGCCTTCAACAGTTTCGATTGCTTAATAAAGAAGAATCGTCTATCTATACTTTGCCACGTGCCAGAGGAAGGTTCATTTCCCAGATCATTCTCTCTCTATCCAGCCAAGGAAAATATCCTTGATTTTTAGAAAAAGAAAGAGACAGAGACAGACACTTGGGCAATGCCCTGGAAGAAGTTGCTGTCTTAGGGTTTCCACTTGCTGACTAGCCTGGTGCCACTTGGTGGCACTGTTGATTCCAGTTTGCTCCCTGATCAAAGGGACGGGTGTATCAATTGATCCAACCATAATAAGCACGTGTGACTCTGGCTGACAGCCTTAATAGAAACATCAGAATGTCTGTATTCCTATCTCCCAAATATAAATGGTAAATCTTATAGTAAATGCCCTTCTCTTAGAACCTTCCCTTGCTTTTCTATCTAGAAATCCAACCTTCCCATGAAGGTGCCTATTGGCCTGCCTCCGTGAAACCTTCCCTATAAACTCTGGCCGGAGTCTCCCATAGGGCATGGCAATCTGGGAAAGTTATCTTGGGCACCGCCCTGGTAGAGAGACAAGTGGGCAGGGACTGGGAAAGAAAGTGAGTTGGTGAAAAGGAAGCAGTGCCACCATCTTGAGATTTTTTTTTTTATATATATACAATATAAAACACAGGGAAAACAACACTTTGATAGACTTCCATTTATGTGATTTATTTGGTGGGTGTTTTCACTAAGCCTCCCAATACACCTGTGTGACCATCCTATTCTAGAGACAGGAAAGGGAGATTCACAGGGGTTAAATAACCTGCTCGAGGGCAGGCACACAGAATTTGTGAGTTGAAGACTGGAACCTCATCCTTTTCTCCAAGCCCCAACCCCACATTGCCTTGACATAACAGGGGCTCTGAAAGAGCTCCCGGGGTAAATATACACAGAGGCCCAGCAACCTCTAACCCAAACCTAAAGACTGAAGTGGGGCAACTACCCCTCAAGAAGGTCTGTGGCTCCTATCTTCATTTACCCACTCCCCATGCGCCCCACAAACACATGATCACACATATTGAGCTGCATATGCCTCTGTTTGTTCAACTTTGTTTTCTTCCTTCAAGACTGTCAAAGTTGTTAATTTTTTAAATATTTCAGTCATACAAACATTTGGAGGAACCAACATACACTGACATACATGATCACTGTTTTGTCCTCTGAACCCCTCGGGGAAGCTCTGCCTCTGTTCTACGTTGATCTTTCCTTTTTTGTATAATAAGGGGACGTGACAGAAGCCTTGGGCAATGACAAGATAGAACGCTCAGGGGAGGAGCAGAATGTGGATATTTTATATCAATAATTATTATATTATTGCTTTGAACAACACGTATGACGTTCTTTAGTGGAGAAAACAGCATTATATGATGTTGCAGCTAGGAGCTCTGATCACAAATCACCATCAGTGAA
This sequence comes from Phocoena phocoena, assembly GCF_963924675.1. Classification (NCBI taxonomy): domain Eukaryota; kingdom Metazoa; phylum Chordata; class Mammalia; order Artiodactyla; family Phocoenidae; genus Phocoena; species Phocoena phocoena. The sequence continues at coordinate 163,653,537 of NC_089220.1, forward strand.
GGATAAAACACAGGGAGATATTTCTGGTGGCTGTGATCTTACTATCAGCATTTAGTTTATGATGCATATAAAATATGACTGACGATAAAAGAATGATGCTAACCTTTTAACAAACACCACAACTTACATGTACAATAAAAGAATGTCATCACCTTCTAACTGGGTGCTTTGGAACATTATATACATATTCTTGTGGCTACTCAAAACTCTGTGAAAATTCCTCTTTTGATATTATATTCAGTGCCTGATACATATACTTTTGATTCTTCTCAACTGTGGTAAATATTCATACTTTGAGGGTGGATTTCATTTTTGGAAACAGCTGAGTCATCTGGAACTAAATCTGATACATAAGCTGGAGAAAACTGAACCAAAAATAAGATTCATTCATTGAATTATTCAACAATTATTGCGTTGGACACTATGCCACATGAAGACAGCCTCAGCTCTTAAGGGGCTCACAGTGGAAATAATACCACTTTCCCAAAGTTGTTTAAGTAGCTCTGGTTGCTTTTAAGTAGGACTATGACAGGAGAGTAACAAGGCTGGGTTTCTGAACTGGCTCGTAAAGCAGTTATAAAAGCAGTCCCAGAAGGAGGTGTTCCAAACCTGTTTGAGCAACAGAACTTCAGTGGCATCAATGGCATAAGCATGTGACCTCCCAACAGGGCTATTCCAACAAAGGATGCTCGCCCAGAGAGTAACATTCTGGTATGTGTTACTTTACAGTTTGATCCAGTATTACTTTACCATCACATCTACTAAGCCCAGCAAAACTGCAGTTATGGGTTATGATACTGGATGATAAGAAATCTTTCCATTTGCTTCCTAAGCTGGCCTAAAAATCAATGTGGCCACCATTAAAGGTAGGGGAGAGCTATAGTGACTTACAGGATGGCACAGCCTCCCATGGGTGTGAGGTGGGAAAGACAGCCAGCACAGTGCCATGCAATTGAGTACATACTGGCGGGGGTGGGGGTGGGGTGGGGGGTCAAATAAGTAAATATATAGAAGATGACAGGAGCCAGGCTTCTCACTGTCAAAGAAGCGAGTTACAAATATGGAAACGGAGAAAACTGGAAATGAAGATACTGGTATGAACTCACAGATACAGAAATTAATGATATTTAACACACACATAAATATAAATATAAATATATATTTCCTAGTTCTGACAATTAAGAGGACTCGGAAGCAGCAACACCCCAATAGCGATAAGCATACCTAACGCCCTAATGCTTGGTTTCTAAAACCATGCTTCACTAAAAGAAACCAGGGATCCTTGGAGAAATAGATGATTCCAAAGATGGACAGGGAGAATATCAGATGAGCCTAGAATACCTTAATGTGTCAGAAACTAAGGAGGTGCCTAAAGAATAACAGAATTGTGTCAAAAAGACACAGAAACTTGCTTATATGGGGTCACACTAGCCAGGTGTGGGACCGTTTTAGGACCAAAATAAGTAATGATAGTGATGGATTATAACCCACTGAATGAAATAAGAAATCATAAGTCTGTACTGATAAAAATACACAAATGGGGCTTCCCTGGTGGCGCAGTGGTTGAGAGTCTGCCTGCCCATGCAGGGGACACGGGTTTGTGCCCCGGTCCGGGAAGATCCCACATGCCGTGGAGTGGTTGGGCCTGTGAGCCATGGCCGCTGAGCCTGCGCGTCCGGAGCCTGTGCTCCGCAACGGGAGAGGCCACAACAGTTAGAGGCCCACGTACCGTTAAAAAAAAAAAAAAAAAAAAAAGAATGAACAAATTAAAAGTCTGGTGAGAGGACCGGGATGCATATCTAGTCTCAAAGGACTCTCAACAAAGTTCGTATTAATTACAAAGGGAAAAGAAGTAATTTTACAGAGGAGAAGGCTGGCAGACATGACCTTAATCAAGTGATTAAGTGAACATCACCAGTAATGGATCAAATCAAAAATGTGTGTCACCTGGTAGGGGGCAATGAAAAGAATACAGCACCATGTCCATGGAATCCCTGCCTGCGAAGCCTAACCTCAATACAGTCATGAAGACACATCAGCCAAACTCAAGTTGAGAAACATCAACTGACCTTCAAAATCATCATGAAAGTCACTGAATGACTAAGGAATCGTTGCCGGTTGAAGGAAGCTAAAGAAACAGGACAAGGAAATGCAGCACATGACTCTAGACGGGATGCTTCTGCTCTAAAGGGTATCATTAGGACAACTGGCAAAACGGGAATGGGGTCTGAGCATTAGATGACAGCAACAAATCAGTAGTAGTCCCCTGATTTTGATGGCTGTACTGTGGCTATGTAGGAGAATGCCCTGGCTTATAAGAAAGCCACACTAAAATATCCAGGGGTGATGCGACACCATGCTGGCATCTCACTCTCAAATGGTTCAGGGGCAAAAGAAATGTTTTTTATAGTGTACTTTAAAACCTTTGTAAGTTTGAGATTTTTCCCCAAAAAAAGTTTTAAAAAAAGAATGTGTCAAGAGAGTAGAATAAATAGTCTGATGCTGCAACTGGCCATCCCCTCATCCCACTCCATTGCCCAGCTTGGTCTTATACCAGCGAACTAGCACAGGAGGGAAGAATACTGTCCCTATCCCTAAGGACTTGAAAATACGCTTATCTTAAAAGGGAAAATTACAGGAAATGCAGGAGGGATGTGCCCTCTTCCTGCTGACTGCTTCATAGACCAAGGACCACAGCGATAAGTAGAAACATTAATGCTTACCAGAGGCCAGCAGAGCCCCGTTGGGTATAAAAGCTTTAAAGATTCTTAGGGTATAAGAATATAAAGTAAGTTAGGAGGGCAGCATGGAGTGACCCCAGGGCGAGCAAGAGTCTATTTAAATTGGTTGAACTGTGTAGCTGTTGTATCTGTCCAGGAAGCTTCCCTGTCCCTCTTCTGGGGACAGAGCCCACCCTTCCCCACCACCACAACAGTCATCTGTCTAAGGGGTACATATGACCCACAATCCGAGTTCTTCCTGAAGTATGTATACAACGTTAGAAGAAAGACAGACTCTCTCTTTGCGTTGTGGTCCCTCAGCTCTCCCTACAACTCTAACAGATCTGGTACCCTTCCAGAGCCAGTGTTCCCTTTCCTACTGAAGCCACTGTAGACTGGGTTTCTCTCACTTGTCCCCACAGAGTCATGACTAACACAGCTGCCATCTCAGAAAAAGACAGTCTCTGGTGTAAAGTTGTAACCTGAATTTCCAGCACCAGGTCCCACATACCTGGGTACCATATGCTGGTTTCTGGGCCCTAACCAACTGCTGGATGCATAAACCAGCCACTGAGGTCTCAGACTGATGGAACTGAGATTAAATCCTAGAGTCCAGAGAATGGGAGTGGCCTTGAGTCGTCCTCAAATTTCTCTGCCCCTTTAATTCAACCACAAATGTCCGGTTCTGCTCAGTACGTCTGTTTATGGTCTGGGTGTTGGATGCAGTTGTATACATTGTTGCCTTGTTCCCCAACTGCCTTGTATATACTGTTCCTCTCCTCGGTGACACTTTTAACTGCTTTATGGAAAAGATCCTAGACTCCCTTTCTCTCTGCCTGCTGAATGGACACTCAATAAACACAACTGAATGGTTGCCCAAGTATAAAAAGATCAGATTAAAAGCTCAAGGCTCTGAGTGAAAAAATGAGACTAACAATAGCTGAAGAGTCTCACTACAAACTCACAGTGCCTTATTCGGGATAGACTTCCAAGAAACACTGAATGAATGAAGTAACCTTGCCGTCTTCCTCCTGTTAAATCCCCAGCAACATTCGCCAGAGCACCGGGGTCACACACTCCTGCCTGGGGCGTGCCTGCTTGCTGCCAAACCTTGACGTGAATTTAACCACCTGGTCTGGTCATGGTTCTTGGTCAACTCATTAGGAAGCCTGGCGGGGAGTTTATGCATGGCTAGCCCTGTCGCACATGAATGCATTTTAGAGAAGAGACCAGTGGGTTAGTGCAGAAAAATGTGAAAGGGTTATGCCCATCTGATCTCCTCTCTGCTTAAGGCAGCGTCACCGTGCTTGTCACCCTCGCTGTGCCTAAACAGCTTCCTCCCAGCTGTGAACCAATACCGTGAACTCTTAGAAGACAAACGACCGCAGATTTGGAAAGAATCACCCTCTAAAGCTGCTCAGCTTCCATGTGAGGACCCCTTTTCTTTCTTATGCTCCAACACATTCTATTCTTGAAATCTCTGTATTTTTTCCAAGAGTATAATATACTTCAGAGACTTTATTAAGTTCCATCAGCTTTCTTTTCATTGTTTTAAAAACACTGCATTTTTTACAACAGAGTATTTTAAACAGCGTTTTTAAAACACCAAACACGTAAATGCTCATTTAATTAAGACATTAAAACCATTTTTTCTCCATAAAGATTAAAAAGTTTACTTCTGTTAAAGTAAAATTTTATTCTAATATACATACACGAATATGAATATATATATATATATATATACACAAATGAACCCCATGACAGCCAGACAACAGGATATTTCTTCCTCATTGGCCTCATGCTCTGCAGGGCAGACAAGTCACTCGGACATCATGAATAAACATAAAAATATTTTAGCTACATTGGGGAGAGGTGGAAATGGAAATATGCATTTTTTCATTTAGGACTTTCTTAAAATAGGCTACATCTGTACTTTGCCTTATCTTCCAAATACTCCTTTGATAAAATGTATTTTGAAAAAAAAAATCCATAAATATGTGTTCACTGGTCAGGATTTAGTATTCTACTGGTGCAGTGATACAGGAAAGAAACCAAAGAGACAGGAGCAGTACCGTTGATTGTGCTTCACCATAATTTTCACAGGAATTTAAAGGTTCAATTCTATGCTGTTTATTATTAGGGCCAATATAAAATAGAGCTCATTTGTATTTAGTGTTTTGTGTTTAGAAATACCCCAGAGTCAATATTAGCTTATGCAAAGCTGTACAGTTTGTGTAAGGAGAAATCAATGACTGGTAGATTTCTAACTTTGTAGCAATTGCGTTAAGACCCCATAACTCAAACAGCATGATGCTATTTCTACAAGGTTATCAATGCGCTTTATCTGTTTCCCTGAAAAAATTTTTCTTTAAAACACTGAAACCAAAGAATGGCCTGGAGATTGTGTTTCTGAAGGCGCAAATTAGAAATCAGACTTCTGGTGAAACTAAAAATCAAGAATAGTTACCAGTAATAAGGAATCTAGTCACAGCTCGTATAACTGCCAACCCTAGGGAAAATGGAAAGCCAACCTCATCTCCCTCTAGAACCACAGGCCCTGCCCTCACCACAAATACATCACACACTCTCATGCCTGGGCAACTTGGTCTCACTATCTGTTCCCCCACCCCCAGGGTCAATCCTAACCAACTTGTTTGTCTGCTAAACTATCCATCTAGACTCCCAACTACTTCTTTTGCAAGGGATCTTTCTTAATCCACCATCTACTCTCCCTCACCAAGAATCTGCCTGCCTCTCTCCTCTGAGCTTCTATCACATCTGCGTACACCTACAGGAAAACACAAGACACAGTGTTCGCATTCATTTATTTTTCTACCTCTGTGTACTCCTGGAGGACAGAGACGGTTAACATCTCCCTGTGCCCCCAATGACTAGCAATGTCTAATGTTGTCAACAATAAGTCTGTTGAATGACTGAATGACTGGGGTTTCTGAAAACTAACACTGTTTTTTACCTCACTTTTACTTTTTTTTTTCTATATATATATATTTATTTTTGGCTGCGTTGGGTCTTCCTTCCTGTGCATGGGCTTCTCATTGCAGTGGCTTCTCTTGTTGCGGAGCACGGGCTCTAGGCACGTGGGCTCAGTAGTTGTGGCTCGCGGGCTCTCGAGTGCAGGCTCAGTAGTTGTGGCGCACGGGCTTAGTTGCTCCGCGGCATGTGGGATCTTCCCGGACCAGGGCTCGAACCCGTGTCCCCTGCATTGGCAGGTGGGTTCTTAAGTACTGCGTCACCAGGGAAGTCCCTCACTTTTACTTTTTATGGTTAAGTTTCATAAGACAACCCTGCCCTGTTGGGGTATAATACATAATGAAACTTTTCTTCTTGGTGACTCAAGTTCATCCTCATTCGATAAATTATCACTGAGGCCCTCTGGCTACTGATTCATACAGGACTGCGTGCTGCAATCCTAAAAGCCTCCCTATGGCAGGGATTTATGAACTCTCGGGTCACTTCTTAAGTTTTCTGTCTCCTTCTTTTTCAGACTTTCTCTTCAGCCTGTTTTCAGTAGAACTGCCTCTAGTAGTGTTCACAATCCACCTCTCTTAATCAGTAGCCTGTAATCCGCTAAAGCAGAGGAATTTGATAACTAAGCTTGTTAAACCTGTGCAACTAAAACCAAAGCCTTTGAAGTGGCGCCTATAAAGCAATAATGTCTTGGGGCTCCGGCATTTGGAATGTGTGACAGCTACTTCAGATGTGTGAGATCCTGGAAATTACATGACGTTTTCTCCACCCTGGTTTGCAGTCCTGACCTCCACATAATTGAGATTTTATAACCATTAAGCACCTGAGATATGATTTTCCATAATCCATCATTAGAAGAAAAAAAAATTCACATGGAAATCACTCAGAAACTGAAAGTTTAAAACGAATTAAATGGCTCTTGATACATTCTGAAGTCAGCTCATCGATTTCTGTTCTGAATCTGACCGTTTGTAAAACAGAAAACACCACAGTAGATATTGTCTATCAATCAGGATAGGCTTGATTACGCTGTGGGGACAAACAACCCAAAATTATCAGTGTCTCCCACTGACAGCAGTTGTTTTTCTCACTCATGCTACATGTCTACCACGAATCACCTAAGGGTCCACATTCTCACCCTGGGACCCAAATAGCTATCTCCATGTCGTCACTCCTAGTGTACAGGAAGCGATGCAGAGCACCACATACTGGTTCATAAAACTTCTGCCCAGAAGGGACACCATCACCTCTGCCTTCATTTTATTGGCCAAGGTAAGTCAATGGCCATTCCTGAGTCCAGCCAGGCCAGAAGGAACAATCCTCCTGCAGGGAACAGAAGCATGGGAAAGGAAACTGGAATATTCGGTCGACAGAAACACAGTTGACTACAGTGACTATAAAAGAAGGGAGGCAGATATCAGTCACAGGTGCTGCCAGCAAAGAATAATGACAGCACCCCTTCCCACAGAGGATGGACATGACCTCAGAATCTCGCTGACCCCAACATTCCTGAAAACTGACTGAGGCTGGCAAGTGAAATAAAAAGTATTTGCCAACCCTTCTCCAGAGTCGAATAATCCAATGTCCGGGGTTAAAGGAAGGCTTCCCAGAAGTAACATCTGAAATGAGCACAGGCGACGTCCTAAGCGGGTAACGAAGACGAAAAGGCTGTTTGAGGCAGAAGCAGCAGCACGTGCAAAGCTCTGGGGGTGGGACGGTGTGGTTCAAAATGAGGGTTACACAGCACTCCCCGTGAAGAAGGACGGGGCTGGAACTCACGTGGTGACAGAGGAGCGTGAAAACGTGAGCCATAACAAGGAGATCTAGTTGATCTGACAGGATCTTATAGGGGATGAAGGAGAAGAAATCAAAGCTGACATTGGTTTTTCTGTCCTGAGCAGAGTCTGGAGGACACTGACATTCAGGAACGAGGCACAAGGAAGGAGGAACAGGCCTGTGGGGGAAATTCGAGGCCATTCCTAGGCACAAGAAGTCTGAGTTGCTCAAGGGACCCGCATTTACACATGTAAGTGGGGGCGTGTCCAGGGCACAGCTGGAGAACTCAAGGTGAGAGCTGAACGCCAAAAACGGACCATCGGCTTAGAGATGGTAACTGAAGTCCGGGATCCAATGAGCCTGCTCAGCGAGCAATCAGAGTGGGAAGCACAGAAGCCAGAGCTTCCGGGGAAGCTTCAAGGTCAGAGCTCAGGGGAAACAGCACGGGAGAAAGGAGAGAGATGATCGCGGGAGAGAAAGCCGGAGGCACAGAGACCCAGAAAGATGGACTGAAGAGGAGCCTCCGAGTTTACCCCAAAAGTGGGGTACTAGCGACCTGTGAAGAGCAGGGGAGAATCGGAGGCTTAAGGACAGGCGTGGGACTGCCAGAAGTGGCTAGAAGGGCGGGCGGGAGGTGGGAGGACAAGGACCGCCCTTCACTCACCACCACGCCCCAAGCACAGCTCCGCCTTCCTCCCGTACCCCGCCTCCTCCCAGACACAAGCAATCGCTCCTCTGAATGGAAGTCCCCGTGACAGTTAAAAGAAGAAAATGAAAACAGACGTGTCTTTCTAAGAAAAATAATTTCATGGTTCTAATATTTAAGTTAACCTTTTGTAGCACTGTGCCTTCTTTTAAACTTAAAAATGATTGCACGTCATGTTTTACTACGTGGTGAAGATACAAAGCACACGCACTGCCTCTAGATCGATGACTCCCAAGCTCATACTCCCAGCCCGGATCTCTGGCCCCCACGTTCCGGCTGTCCATGGGTGTCCCGCTCGCCACTCACACCTAACCTGGCCAAGGCTGACCAGGGGCACTGTGAGCCCCGGGAAAATGGAATTCATGCCCAGTCAGACAAATATGGCGCTTAAGCTGTTCAAACAACATTTTAAATCAACTATACTTCAATAAAATAAGTTTACGTTGTTCAAGAGCCTCTATCTCCGCAGTGAACTGCTTAAAAACAGTATCGCCCCAAGAATCTCTGCGTGATAAAACTGCAAACATAGATTCTTGCTATAAACAAAGATAACGTCTATCTTCTCAAGCACAAGTACTTGGGCATTCCCTCCTCTGTTTTTTCCCCTTAATTATAAGAATATCTTTTTAGAATGAACAAATCAGTCACACTTAACATTTTTCTTTTAGTCCTTATCCACCTCGCTGACCTGTGTTACACCAAGACACCTGAGGCCAAGGGCCAGCGGTTAGGAATCAGAAAGCTGAGCAGCCTCGCTGCCCCCATCCAGTTTTGTTATTAGCCATTTCTCACCTGGCTCAGAGCTCAGCTTTCATGCTTACTGGTCCCTGCTGTTCACTTCCTGCTCTTCAGCCTAAATACATATCCCTACTGAGCTTTAGATATCCATATCCAACCGGCTAGCAGACACTTCAGACTCAACATGACCGAAGTCAAGTTCATCTCACACACACGCGGTGCCCCACCGCCATCTCATCAATCATCCCAACTAGAACCTCAGCATAACTTTGACTTCTCCCTCTCCTCTACAACCCAAGGTCAATTCCACCCCCTGAATCGCTCAGATCTGTCTGTATATTTCCCTTCCTACCACCGCTGCCTGGGTCCAAGCCTCCATCCTCTCTGTGCCGGCTTACTGAAATAGCCCCTGACCACAAGGAAGCAAGGAAACAAGGCAGTACTGCACAATTAGCTAAGAAGACTTCATGAGTCTACAAGTGGAATTCTGGTGTTGTGGGGCTGGGTGGCAGGGGGGAGGTTGTCCCTTGTAGTGTCTCAGTCATAACATTTATCCTGTTGGAACATTTGAACTTAGATCCTTATTTTCCTCAAAAAAAGATAAAAATCTTGAGAGTGTTTAATGTAGCTGTGACATTTCAATAAATGGAAGAACAAATAAAGGATCAAGAATCAGAGCTAGATTTTGTTTTTTCTACTACACAGAAATGGAGTATGAGACTAATAAGTAGCCTACGAAATACAGTGTCAATACAAAACAAAAACACATCCTTATCCAATCAGCTTTCGGGTACCTTCAAGTTTCTTCTAAAATTTTCCCCAAATTCAATCATGTAGTCTCCATCTCTCCAACTGAGATTCTTCGTATCTTATGCTTGGATTGCTACCATAGGACAGTTAGTTTTTCTTCATCTTGTATTTGCTACTGATATTTAACCCATAATTAATATAATCTTACAGCATATAATTTTTTTAATTTGTTAAGGTCGACTTGAATGTTTTCATATTTTACAAAGTATCAGCAACTCCACGAAATCTGCGAATTTGACGTCATATTCTTAATCAAATTACCCACAGAAATATTAAGCAGAACTGGGCCTTATGTTCTATCACTCCTCATATCATTTCATTGCTTGTGCAAACAAATATAAATGTTCTATGGATATGACACTCATTCATTCATTTATAAACCATTACTAGAGTCAAGAGAAAGTATCAGCTTGCTGAAGTTAAGACGAACACAGCTATTATTGTCCCGTGGTTTATCTGTCCTGTACACAGAAGGCAGTTAGATTAGTCTACTGCTATTTAGTTTATAGAAAACTCAGTTGGTAACTAGGTTCCTCCAGAAATGATAGTAAAATTATTTGACAATTTGATCCGATATGTCTTTTATTTATCATCTATGTATTCAATGTTAGTCTGAGTTATCTATAATTTCCATGGTCAATCTATTTTGGCTGTGTCTTTTTAAGCTAGTCACAACACTTAACATATTTTAATTCTCATGGACTTTTCTTTATCTACACAATTTAAAAAATAATAATGGCACCTGCCAGTTCCTTCAGTACCCAGCATGCCTGACTAATACAAATAGTTCCAGTTCTTCAAAGCACTTTTTAACTCTTTTTCTATTTTGACTCTTTGCTTTCATCAAAACTGGGAACTGCTCCAGGCCCCTTCACATCTGATATCTCTTATGAAGAGTGAATTGAATAAGACATTAAAAGCCTCTGCCTTTTCACCAGCTTCTGTTATCAGTTTTCTCATCCTGTCCATCAGGGACCCATGCCAAGCAACTGGTGAAATTATATTACAACAAAGTCTTTCTGAAACTTGCCGTAACTAGCCCATATGGACAGGGTCCAAAGTGAACTCACAGGAGATTCTCCCTGAGCTGGGAAAAGTTTATAACAGGAGAATAGGCGGGAATATAGATTGCTTTTTTTCAATTCATTGTATTTTATTTTTTCTTGGCTTCTTGTGCACCTTCCAAGAGGAAGAAAAAGGAGGGAAAAAATTTTAAGCCCATCTCTAGTAATTTAAAATCAGGTCAGTCCTTTTTTTTTCCATTTTAACACAAACAAATGAAGATTCTTCAAGATTTGGTCTCCTTTCACCTGGCTGTGTCTGTCTTGGTGACTCAGAGGAGAAGCATTTGGCAAAGAAAGGCATGGTGGTGCCAGAGTGTTTGAGGCATTTTATTAGAGGACCATGAGTTTTAAGGGTAGAAAGGAGAGAAGTCAGCAGGAGAAGGTGGTTTCTGGTCTCCCTTGGTTTGCTTCCGTCTCCTTCTCCCATCACACAGCACTTTGAAAGAACTAGGTACCCAGCGCCAAGCTCATCAGCCCTCCACCAGCAGTGAAAAAACTCCATCAGTGTTTTTTCAGTCTGCTAAGCCTGTGAAAACTGAATAACATTTCCAAAATGTCACTCTTGCCAACAAGCTGAAATAGGAGAAAGAACGTGCAACTATATGTGGTCAAAACTTTTTAAGTGCTTTCTTCAAGATTAAAGAGTTGATAGAATCAAGAAAAGGGAAGAGATACGTAGGCCCTCTTTGGCTCCTGTATGCACAAATCTCTATCTTGATCAAATACATGTAAGTTCACCCACTAGAAGAGGAAAAAAGTATTTCTTCCTGAAATATCTACTGCTTCATACACAAATTAATACACGTCTTGTGAAAATCTTTTTTCAAAATGTCCTAGACCAGTTTACTAAGCCTCTACTGCAGGTGTTTCTCATACTCCATGAATCACACCAAAGTTCTCGCTGACCTTCTTTTGTACAGAGATAAATTTTTTTCCTCAGAATCAGGAAACATTGTGTCATTTTTATGAAAGACTATTTTCCATTCCAAGCTTTCCACAGAAAATTCTATTTATCTGTGGTCTGACACCTTAAGAATCATTACTCAACTTCATTTGCTCTTATGAGTTCTTAAGAGTCTAAATAAGGCCAGGAGTCAGCTATTGCCTAAAACCTGTTTCTTCTAAAATGTCATTCCCTGGTGGTAGCATGTGCTTTCAAGTCCCTTTTAACATCAGATAACACAGTATGGTCACCTCTTGGCTTCCAAGCCTCACAGTATTGAAAGTGAAATTCACTGAACCAGATTCATCAACTGGAAGAACGACAATACTGTATGAGAGACTAGAATCCTTCCCCATCAACTATTCTTAAGTGTTAGTGAGGAAAAGACTAGGGCCAACAGACAGAACCAGTGGCTGGAATAGCACAGAAAAAGCTCCTTATAATTAGGTAAAGGGATCCAAAGTGTAACTGTCCCTGTGATTTATATTAGTGCTTCCAAAATTTGACATCGTTAAGCATTGTGGTTCATGGACCACCTGCATCAAAGTCAATGCTAGTGTTTGTTTAAAATACAGGTTCCAAGGCCTCATCTCAGACCAACTGTATCGAGATCTAAGAGGTGGGGGTCCAAGACTCAGCTCCTGGGACTCTTCTTAGGTCCACTAAAGTTTCAGAACTCTTGCCCTGAAAGACAAGTCTCACAAACGTCCTAACCAGTAGACAGTTATCCAGTGGGTGGTAAAATGTGAAGACATCTGGCCAAGGTATGGACTGAGTTGGGGAAAATCCAGCCTAAGAAAAGCAGGTGGAGGGAGTGATAAGGGGATCAAGGTCAGAGTGAAGGAAACTGATGAGGAAAGATGGCCAAAACCAAGTACATGTTCCCGTAGATGTAGCATTTCTTTTAAATTCTACATCAGTAAACTTCCGGAAAACACTGAGTTAAGGATGTCAAACTAGGATATTCACAATTCTACCTCTTAAAATCAAACCACTAAACTGCTAGGCCAATTGTTGAGCTTAAGGAATTTGAAGCAAATCAGACTTAGAGCATAACTCGAGAATGTAACGTAAGTATGATAAAGTAAGGGAAGTACGGCTCAAGTCATACTGGGATCTCGGACATTTTCTATATTAATTTACCTTGAACTGAATTTAGAGCACCTTATGCTCAAAGACAGAAGGACACCCCAGTGGTGTTCACCTCCTGGCCACCGGTTAGCTTTGTTCGGTGTCAGTCAGGAGTAGTCTATGGACATCAGCTTTTGGAGAAAGTGGCCAGGCAGACTTGGGTTTGGCTTTCTCATGCCTCCTTCCCCCGCCAGTCCTCAGAGTACTATGCAAAAGAGGCCAGAACTGGGATGTAAGAGAACCTGGGTACCTGGGTTCTGATCTCTACTAATCCGCCAACTAGACTGCAAAAGTCATGTAACCTTGTAGGTTGCAGCTTCCTCATCAGTGCAATGAAGAGGTCAGACTAGATTACCTTCCAGCTCTAAACCTCTAAATGGAACATTATCCACAACAGTGATGCAGTGCTTTTTGCTTTAAAGAGGACAGAACTCATAGGCATCTCAATTTATTTTCCCCCATCGAAAAATGTAATATGTCAAAATGATCCCGTTGTATTGTGACTTTGGGAAAACAAAATAGATTCTGACTAAAAGAAAAATAAAATCTATTTGGGCTTCAGATACTAGTGAAATTCTCAGTCCCTCTTCTTATCTTCCCACCACCTTCCTTGCTTTAGCTCTCTCCTCTCTGTCCTCACCCTCAATCAGCTAACTGCTTTAGCTGCATAACATGATTTCCATAGAACACTTAGTCCTCAAAAAGTTTTGCTGAGGGTAGTATCTCAGATTAGCCTCAAGAAGTCGTTTAGACGTTCCTAAAGGGTCTGTAAGGGACAGAATATTTACACAATTTTTTAGAGCTACTCGGTTTTGACTGTATATTTTTAACAGAGCTTTAAACTGGATTCATCACATCAATCTATCTTTCCTTAACTTGTCTCTACTCTTCACCTCACTCTGGGCCCATCTCTTTCATCCTAGCACCCGCATCGTTTCCTCTGCCCTTCTTAATCACAGTATCAATATCCAGCAAACTGTTATACCTCTCAGCTTGTATTTCATTTAACTACACTTGTAGGAGTTTTCACTTCTCAGCTACCACTACTTCGGGAATTTTTGCCCACACGCTGTCAATTCTTTACTGTTTCCAAATAAAGTTCACCATAACTATTTGTTTACTCTTAGCGAATAAAATGAACTCAATAATAGAGTGCGTTTTTTCTGTTCCCTATAGCAATAGGCTTGCCTCCATTTCCGCTAAACTAGTCATTTTTTGTATTGTCAGGCGCTGGGGTCTCTGCCTATACTATGCTGGTTACAGCATTGCCAACAAAAGATTTACAAACAGGTTTCCATGGCAAGCAACAAGAACAAATGAAGAAGTCCAAGAGAAATGTAAACTGAAAAGATAAGGCTGAATCCATGTCTGATGACACTGGAATGCAACCCTCCCAAAAGCAACCACTTTCATCAGGACAACTGAAATTATTGGCATTTCCCTGAATCATGACAGGAGCCATGCAATAAATGAAGACATTAGACTTTCTTATTGACATAATAGTCACAGCTCCATGCAAAAGACTCTAATGACACAAGGGCAGTCACCTTCTGCATACAAATTCTCTTCCTTGTTTAATGGACGAGACAAGGGTTGCCATTTTAATTCATGGCCCTCCATGAAATGAACACTTAAAATAATCTCCTTTTGAATCTTTATGTTTTCTGTAACCCTGATAGCAAAGTGCTGCTACCAACAATTATCTAAGCGTAAACAGTTGTTAGAAAAGGCAGAATCAGTAACGATGGGTCAGCTGAAAAGAGGCAAAAGCGTGGAGTGGGTGTAGATTTATGACAGTGTTAGGACTCAAGCTGTAGGCCCCTCTCAGGTGATAATACAGCAGCACACACAGAGTACAGATATTGAAAGGAGACATTTGCATTCACTCACACAAAAGACAAAGGCAGAACTATGACTTTTTCCTCTTTGTAGCCCTAGAACGCTTTCTCACACACAGTAGGCAGTCGATGCTCACTGAATGAAATCATAATGCCAAACTCAGAGTCAGGAAACCCAGTGATGTTAAAAAAAAATTATTACGCAAGTAAAACCACATCATTTCACATGAAGAGAACGTGGATGGATTTCTCTCTCTCTCTTAGTAATGAGAAGCTAGTCTGAATATCTTATGCTAGAATTGGAATAATTTCTTCTTTCTCGAGTTCCTCTCTCCCAGTAATTCTTCCCCCACTCCAATCAACCCATAAAGATCAGGTCATTTAGGACTCTACAAGGCTGTTACAAGAAAGCATAAATATTCTTCAATATGTATCCCTATAATCTGAATGTATAGAGAAAAACAAATTTGATAGCATCTTCCTCTGGCCCACTTCCTCCATGGCCTCTCACTGGTGTTGATTTAAATATCGTTTTGCCTATAACCAGAGACCTAGCAAAGGAGTCAAAGTGAAGTCTGCCTTTTTCACAAACGTAATAAAGGTTTATTACAAGACGTGAACTTACTGAGTAAACGATTACACTGAAAGTGTTGGGTATGGATTCAATAATTCTAATTTCTTTCTACATAACCTCAAAGGCTCTCAGTGCCCTGCCCACCGGCACGACAGCCTCCCTCAGCCTCCCCGGCAACCTTTTCCTCCCTCTCCCCTCGCTTCCTCCCCCGTCTGGTGCCAGCCTGCGCTCTGTCCCTTCACACCAGCTTGCCATTGCTATTCCCACCATCTGGAGTCAGTCTTCAGTATCTCTGTCTCATCAACTCTCCATCTATTTTAAAATATCATCTGAAAACATATGTTTCCCCCACACACACCCCTTTCAATTTCCTCTCTGCTTTTATTTATTTCATCCTCTGACTTCCTTCAGCTCTGAAAAACCCATCTGATTCCCTTCAGAAAACTGCTCTACAAAGGGCTGTGACTGCATTTGATATGAAAGACTGTAATCTCTCAGGTCTGAAATATCTCATGTGAGTGGTCAGCACATGCTCTTCCATTTTATCTCCGTGAAATGATGGAAAGAGTGAGAAAGACTATGAACCAGGAAATGAGGGCATTTCTAACATTAAAATTACCTTGAAGGCTGTGGAGCATTTCCAAGTGTCCAGCGCTGCTCGGCTTCTAGCGCACGAGCCACAAAGAGGCCAACCCGAGATCACCACTGAAAGTCGCTGTCCTGAACATTTGCTAAACACTTAGAATTCAAGAAGAAGCTGCTTAACCCACTTCTAGGGCTGCCAATAAGTGAACTGGAGAAAAACTTTAAAAGTTTCCCTCCATCCTTTCTATATCCCTTCAAACTTCCCAAGAACCTGGACCAAAAGAAAAAAAAAAAAGGAACAAAAACCCCCAAAACAGGGAATGAAAGTGCTCTAGACACCCAGTTGGTCAGAAACTTCCGGACTGCCCGGCCACCTCATTGTACTGCCTCTTTATTTTCTCTATTAACCTCTGCCGCTGTGATTATTCCCTTTTAATTCTCCCGGCCAGCATTTATCAATCATGTGTACGACGCATGGCACTCAACCATTCTCCACCATCAGCCAAAGCCTTTCTGCACCGTGCTGTTGATTGTGATTCTTTCATCTTATTTGCCTTTTCTTTCTTTATTCCCCCTCACCACAATGAAGAAGCTGAAAAATGAGAATCTCGCTCTCAAACTCCACTCTATTGTCAGTTCCTCGGGCTGCAGCAGTTGTGAGAGCTGGAAGAATCACTGTTGCTAAGCAACACGTTTGCACCCTGTGTAAAAGATAAAGAGCACCATGCGTGGCTCTGAGGGCCAGGCAGTCCAGTTCCCCACGAACTCTAGGGGGCCGACCTCAGGACAATCAACAGAGAAATGTCGACTCTATTAATACAGGGCTTGGGGAGGAAAGTTCTTAAATTTTCTTTCTTTTTCTTTAGATCATTTCTCATTTTCTCCAAAAGAAAGATGACCTAATGAGCAAAGAAATGGATGGCAAACCCATAATTTGAGTTGCCAGGATTGATCTGTGCCACAAATTCACTCGTTGAACAGAGCTGCTTCATTATGCACCCTTCCATGACTCGGTTTCTTCCCCTTGAAAAAGTGAAAATTAAAATCAGCTGCTTCACAAAATTGTAGGCAATTGATTTTCTTCAACAGTATTACAAAGTCCTCAGCAATGACTAAACTACCATCTGTTATTAAATGGTAATAACACATTTCCTGCCAGTCTTCCTCAGATGTCCCTTGTAGCAGTTTTTCTTATCGGAGATTCCATTCCCACCTATTGACCTCCCGTGAGAACATTTTGTGGCTTTTTAGCAGAAATATTAACCATCAGAACGTAACTTCAGAGAAAGGAGAGTCACCTCAATCATTCACAGCCTGAAACAGAAATGGATGTGTCAGCCATGGGGTAAAGACTGAGCACAGCCATCAGGCTCCTCCTTCTTTGTCACTTCTGAACTGAAGCAAAAAGGGAAGAAGTGGGTGACGTTAACAATATCATGACCGTCTTGAACTCCAGTTATCTGTCAGTCTAAAACTCCTGTGATACTCAGACCCCTCCCTGTGGCTCAGACTGCTAGTCAGCCCCACAGTATCTATTCTCTGTTCTTCCAGGATCAGACTTCATGCCCAGCTCACTTGCAGCTAGGTGTGGCCTAGTAGCAGCTCTGGCCAAAACAATCTGCACAGAGGTGCTGGGTGAAACTTTCTGGTCGTAGCTTCCAGTTCCCATGGCCCCTACAGCTTCTTGTTGGAGGGAAAGTGGACATGGTGAGAGTCATCATGAAACATCTGGACAAGGGCAAGATGAAGGGAGAATGGAAAAACAAGAATGAGCCTGGGTCTCTGATGGCTTCACAGACTTAGGTGATGGAGAAACACACTTTCATCTTGTTTAAGCTGCTGTTATCTGGTTTCTGTGTCACCTGCAGATCCTACGTAACATGTTGGACCTGTTCCAACTCAGAGGCTTTCCTAGACCCAAGCAGTGCCAAGCATGCCAATAAAACAACTTTGTGCCCAAAGGAAACTCCCAGAAGTTTAATAAGTGGAAATTGTAATAAGATATACCACTTACTGAGTGCATCTTTCCACTATACCAAGAAAGTGAAGCAGTTCTCATCTATAATTCAGCTTAGGAAACATCACGCTTTCAACTAACCAGCATATATTTACTAAGCACCACTGTGTACAAAATACTGTCTAAAATAGATAAAAGCCACAAAGATGGACAGGACATGCCAGTCTTCCTGGAACTAACATCCTTGGGGGAGTGTCATGAGATGTAGCATTTAAATAAGGCTTAAATGAATGATGTGTGACTATCCTGGACAAATCATTTACTTCTCAGTGATGATAAAGATCACCTCTAAGGTCTCATCTGCTGTAAATGTCTAGGCTTCTACCAGAACGGTTAACATGCTACCTCAGCATCTCACCAGTGGTATAAGTTAGGATTCTTTTTACGGCTTTAATGAGGTATAACTGGTGCACAATGCAACGCACATATTTAAAATGTACAATGTAGTGGGTTTTGTATGCCCTGAAACCACCACAATCAAGATAATGAACATTTCCATCATAACAATTTCCTCATATCCCTTTGTAATCCATCTCCTCTTGCTTCCCACTAACCCACACTCAGGGAACCATCAATATGCTTTCTGTTGCTATAGATCAGTTTTCATTTTCTAAAATTTTATTTTAAATGAATCATACAGTATGTTCATGTTACTACCTGACTCCTTTCATTCAGTATAATTATTTTGAGATTCACCCATGTTGTTGAGTGCATTGATATTTTGTTCCTTTTAATAGCTAAATAGTATCAAATTGTAGGAATACACCAAAATTTATCCATTCACCTGTTGATGGACATTTGGGTTGCTTCCACTTTGGGGCTATTAGAAATAAAGATATAGGTCATGAACATTTGTGTACAAGTCTTTATACACATATGTTGTACACATATGTTTTACTTCTCTTGGACAGCTATCTTAGAGTGGAATGGCTTTGGGGTATGGTATCCAACTTTTTAGGAAACTACCAAATTGTTTTATAAAATACTTCACCATTTTATAATATATACCCACCAGCAACATTTGAAAGTTCCAGTTTCTCCACATCCTTTTTAACTCTTGATATGGTCAATCTTTTTAATGTAAGCCATTCCAACAGGAGTGCAGTGGTATCTCATTGTGGTTTTATTTTATATCTACCTAATGACTAAACATATCGAAAAAAGATACTTCTCCAACACTTCCATCCATGTTTAATTTAGGTTTCTGTCTTCTTTCTGTTAAATTCTAAGAGTTCTTTACATATTGTGGATACAAGTCCCTTGTGTGATACATACTTTGCAAATATTTTCTCCCAGTCTCTATCTTCCTGTTTCATTTTCTTATTTAGTATCTTTTGGAGAAAAAAAGTTTTAATTTTCATGAAGTACAACTTATCTATTTTTTTTCTTCTATAGTTTGTGCATTGGGTGTCATATTTTTAAAATATTTGCCCAATTCATGGTCATTAAAATTTTTTTCTACATTTTCTTCTAGAAATTTAATTGTCTTAACTCTTACATTTAAGCTTACGATCCACTGCAAGTTAATTTTTGTATGTGATGTGAGGTAAGGGTTGAGGTCCACTTTCAGTTAATTTTTGTATGTGGTGTAAGATAAGGGTTATAGTCCTTTTTTTTTTTAATGTATATGGCTATAACAATTGTTCCAGCACCATTTGTTGTAAGAATTTTCCTTACCCAATTGAACTAACTTGCTGTCTTTATGGAAAATCATTGCTCTCCATTGCTCTATATATCTCCTACCTTTATGCTACTACCACACTGTCTTGACTACTGTAGCTTTCTAATAAGCCTTGAAATCAGGTAGTTATATGTTCCAATTTAGTTCTTCTTTTTCAAAATTATGTTCTTAAATCAGCAAGTCGAATTCTACAAAATAAAAAGCCTGCCGGAATTTCAACTGGGATAATATTGAATAAATAGATCAATTTGGGGAGAACTGAAAAATAATATTGAGTCTTCCAATCCATGAGCATAGTATATCTACCCATTTGTTTAAACCTTAATGAATTTTTCTCAGCAACATTTTCTAGGTTTCAGTGTAGAGGTCTTATTTTTACACATCTTTGTCAAATTTGTCCCAAAGTACTTCACATTTTTCCCCATTTTTTCATATTTTTTGATGCTATTGTAAATGGTATTGTTTTTTGATTTCAAGTTCCAATTGCTCACTTCTGGTATAGAGAAATATAAATAATTTTTGTATATTGATCTTATATCCTTCAATCTTATTAAACTCCCTTATTAGCTCCAGTAGCTTTTTTCTTCTTTTTTTTTTAGATTCCTTTGTATATCTACATAGTCATATTGTCTGTAAATAAAGGCAGTTGATCTGTCTTTTCCAATCTATGCGCTTTTAATTTCTTTCTCTTGCCTTATTGCATTGACAAGAACCTCCAGTAGTATTTTGAATAGAAGTTGTGAAAAGAGATATCTTTGCCTTGCTCCTCATCTCAGGGGAAAGCTTTCAGTCTTTCACCATTAAGTGAGGTGTTAGCTATACATCTGCTCTATATCTAATAATAGAACTTCTAATAATAGAAGTTCCCTTCTATTCCTAGTTTACTGAGTTTTTATCAGGAAGGGGTGTTGGAATGGTTAAATGCTTTTTCTACATCTATTAAGATACACGTATGATTTTCCTTTTTTATTCTGCTGGTATGAGTAACATTTATTGATTTTTTTTTAAATTTAAAAACAACCCAGCATTCCTGGGATAAACCCTACGTGGCCATAATATATCATCCTTTTCATATATTGTTCAACCTGATTGGCTTGTTAAGAACTTTTATATCTGTGTTCATGAAAGACATTAGTCTGTAATTCTCATTTCTTATAATTTCTCTGTCTAGTTTTAGAACTAGGATAATGCTGGCCTCATGGCCTCTACTATTCTCTGAAAGAGTTTGTGTAGAATTGATTTTTTTTTCCTCAATTGTTTGGTAGAATTCATCAGTGAAAGCAACCAGGCCTGCAGCTTTCTTTGTGGGAATGTTTTTAGATAAAAATGTCTTTTTTTAATAGTAATGTGGTTATTCAATTTGCTTTTCTTCTTGAGATTTTGTAGTATGTAAGGCTTTCAAGAAATTTTTCCATTTCATCTAAAAGTTGTCAAATTTATTGACATAGAGCTGTTCATAATATTCCCTTACTATCCTTTCAATATCTGTAGAATCTGTGGTTATGTCACATCTATCATTCCTGGTATTATTTATGCCTGCTCTTTTTTACTTAATCATTCTAGCTAGAGATTCATCAATTTTCTCTTCAAAAAGTTAGCTTTTGCTTTGTTTTCCTCTATTATTTTTCTATTTTCTATTTCATTTATTTCTACTCTTACATTTTATTTATTTTCTTCTGCTTACTTCAGCTTTAATTTGCTCTTTTTTTCTAGTTTCTTATGGTCTAAGCTTAGGTCATTGATTTTAGAACTTTCTACTTTCCTAATATATATATGCATTTAATGCTATAAATTTCCCTTTAAGCACTGCTTTATTTTTTACTCACAAATTGTAACACACTGTTTTAATTTTCATTCGATTAAAAATATTTTCTAATTTCACTTGTGATCTCTTCTTGACCAGTAGTTATTTGTAAGTATGTTATGTAGTTTCCAAGTATTTGGAGATTTTCCAGATGTCTTTCTGTTATTGATTTCTAATTTAATCCCACTATGGTCTGAAAGCATACTTTATATGACTTAAATCCTTTCAAATTGATAGAGATTTGTTTTATGGCCCAAAATATGGTCTATCTTGGTATGTGCACTTGAAATGAATGTACCTTTTGCTGTTGTTGAGTGTAATTTCCGGGCCTTTTTCTACAGATTGTTTTTCTCCTCATTATGGGTCATATTTTCCTGTTTCTTTGAACGCTGGTAATTTCTGATTGGTTGCCAGACAATGTGAATTTTACATTGTTGAAGCTGGAGTTTTTTATATTCCTTTAAATATTTTGGGGCTTTGTGCTGGATGCAATAAAGTTACTTGGAAACAACTTAATCCTTCCATGGCTTGCTTTTAAGCTTTGTTAAGCAAGACCAGAAGAGTCTAGACTAAGGGCTAATTTTGCCACACAACTGAAGCAATGGTCTTCTGAGAACTCCAATTGATACCATGCATGTTAGGAGGTCTTTCCACTCTGTGTGGTGGAAAATATAAACTGCTGAGCTCCAAGAATGATTCCACCTGATTCTTTCCATGTCTTTCCCTGGCCTGAAGCAGTTTTTTATTCACTGAAAACTCTGCAGATCTCTGGAGCTGGCTCTCTGTGTAGTTCTCTCCCATCCAGGACCTTACCCTGTGAATTCTAGTGGCTGTAGCCTCTTCAAACACTGAAGTGCATCTTCTCAACTGAGGGTGATAGCTGGGCTCTGTTACGTACCTGAAAATATAATATACTCTCCAGGCAGGAAGTTACAGGAAACTTCTTTGTTTCCCTTCTCTGAAAGATTAGTGTTTTGTGCTACTTGTCTAATATCTGAAAACTGTTGTGTCATATATTTTCCCTAGTTATTTTTAGTTTTTTAAGTTTTGAGAGTTATTCCAGCCCCTTTTACTCTATCGTCACTAAAAACATGTCTTATCTCTAAAAAGTCTCCACATCTTCTTAATCCGTTCTCTCCAATATCACCTTTAGAGAGTCAGTTAAGTATAGTATTGTGGTTAAAAAATGGGCTGGAGTCAGACAACCTGGGTTCAAATGGCAACTTTGCCACTACTCTCTGTGCGACCTTACACAAGTTATTTAACCTCTCTGAGTGCACCACGCTTATCTGTAAAATAAGAATATTAGAAGTATATATCTATCTTATTGAGATGTGAGATTTAAGCGGGAAACACAAATAAAGCATTTAACATTGCTACAAGTACACATTAATTACTCAATGACTGCTGTCATTTAAAATATTTATCATCATAATCACCTCATGTGCCAAATGACAAAGAAAGCAACCTATTGTCGCTCTGGCTAATTACCAGTGAAACCCATACCCATCACAGGCTACACCTGAACTGTCTATACTAGCTGAAGAATCTTGTCAACAAGTTCAGTAACAGACAGGAACGTCTCCTCTAACTAAGGGATTATATTTGTTCCCCCTAATTCTTTCCTTGTCATCATTCTTTCTATATAGTTTCCTTTCAGTCAGCGTCAAAATACCATTTTATAAATACCCTGGCCTGTCTCCGTCTGAAGGGGCAAAATATTCATTTTCCATATTCATTCCAAGTACTCCATATACAGTGACTCAGTTTTATATTTAGTGTAGCAATAAAATAAAAACCTAAATTGAAATTATCACAAGATAATAGCACAGCAAGCAAATCTGAGCTTTTCTCTATTTAATGTTCTATTAACTTATGTTAAAACTCTTGTGTGCTCTTTTTCCAACCTCTGGGGAAAGATTTTTCCATAAGTACAACAGGTTAAATGAGCATAAAAAGCAAGTGAAGTTTTGTTTCATTATTGAAAAAGCTAATATTTGTTATATGTAGACACTGTTCTAGACATGCCATAAGGCAGAACTATGCTAATCTCATCGACATGGAGGCAGCTTTATTCTTCTAAATTACGTATGTTTTGGAATGGGTCTTAATAAAGTCACTGACCCAGTTTGTCTTCCTATGAATGCATACTCTCTATAATGATAAAATACAGCACTGCGTGTTATAATTCAGCACAAGTTATAATACCCCAAACACAAAGACACTTGGAGACATTATTTTCGCAGCTTACAAAGCACTTTCACATACGTTATCTCATTAATTCTTACAATAATCCTGTGAGCTAAGGACCCCCCCAACAAGAGAAAGCCAATATTGTGAAAACAAAAGAGACTAAGACGTCCAACCACAATGCTTTCTCTACAATAAAAATAGTTAATTCCAGACTATCTGAGTCAAGTTCACTCAACAGTTTTTGTTTGTGAATACTTATTTTCAGTGGACTGTATCATCTAACCTTGCTTTATTCAACAGTAATAAAATGCCATTTTCTCATAACATGAGTTTAATAGCTCAACATTTATCTCCATTACCTCATCCCTAAACAAAAGTTCTTTTCTTCCCCAACTTTTTAGTTTGAAAAATTTCAAACCTCAGGAAGATTTCAAAAATAGTGCAGTGAATATGCTTTCTATCTAGTTTCACCAATTATCAACATTTTGCCATACGTGCTTTAAACATGCATGTAAATGTGTATATGCGTTTAAAGCAAATATGTATAATATATTTAATATAATGTATTATATTTGAATGATTGTATATTTATATTTGTTATTATATATAATAAAAATCATATATATTTTTATCATGAGAGTTAAGTAGTAAACACTTCAATATGAATCTCCTAAGAACAAAGACGTTCTCTTACAAGAAATTACTGCACTCAGGAAATCTAACATTGATACAACGTTATTATCAAATATATAGTCCATTTTTAAATGACCCAACAACTTTCCTTTATAGCTCTTTCCCTGATCTAGGATGCAATCTGAGATCATACACTGCATTTAGATGTCATATCTCTTTAGCCTCCTTTCATCAAAAAATAGCTTCCCCTGCTTTTTTGGTCTGTAACAACTGGCATTTCTTAAGAAAACAAGCCCTCACTTTTGGACTTGTCTGATTGTTTCTTCATGATTAGATTCAGGTTAAACATTTGAGGCAAGAATGCTGCCTAAATGACAGGCAGGACTATCAAATCAGTGGATACATGACATCAATTTGTTCCTCTTTTGGTTATGTTAGAGTCCTTAAATTTGATCACGTGTTGAGTATTTTCCCTCCTAAAGGTGCCTTCTTCCCTTTGTAATCAAGTAGTCCAAAGGGTGACACTTGGAGAATATTCTGCTCCCCAACAATCTTTCACTTGCTGACTTTATCATCCACTGATCATTCTTGCCTGAATCACTTATTAATTACCAAGGTTGTTAAAATAGGGATTTTCTCTTCCATCATTCCTTCTACATTTATTAACTGGCACTCTTCGAAAATACTTTGTGATGGCCAAAACATCGAGGACCACCTATATGAGAGGGTTAGAAGAAGAATGAATGTGCTCGCTGGAGAGACCAAAGCCCTCCAGAGGAAGGGCACACACCTGAGTGAAGTCTGGGGCTGGTGCTAGATACACACCCCTCTGCATCTGCTGCTACAGAGATGCTTTCTCTATGGTCAACCTGGTTCAAAGGAATTCTTCCATTGTGGAAGCTGTGGATGTTTACCACGTTCTTTGTTTCAAGAGGATGATGCAATACTGGCAAAGGATCTAAAGGAACCACATCTTTTCAAGCTTCATACAATAACCTCTAGCTTCCTCCCTGAAGCAGGGGGAGAACCTCTGAAAGTATCAGACTAAGAAAACTGGACACGGCTGAGAAACCCAGGAGATCATTCCTAAAGTGTGCTTGGCTCTGAAACTTTTTTTTACAGTAGAGATCAAGCACCCCAAAGTCACACGCTTTCATCCCTTGTCTTGCATGGCTTCTGTTCAAAGAAGGAAGAGGTATTTCTTTCTATCCCCTTCTACCTTTCTTATGGAGAGATACTCTGAGCCTTTATAACTATATATCTTTATAAACTTGGTCAGGCTAATTGTCTGCAGACCACCTTAATGCCACAAAAATGCTAAACTCGGTGCTTCCAAGGTTCAGCACCTACCACCGAGTTCCACGTCAACAAAGTCAAAAGAGTATTTTTGTTTAATTCAACATTTACAGTGTAATCCATGAACACTCTGCCAATGGCGCCACTCTTGGACGTCATTGGTAGGTGTTTAACCTTATACTTTCCCAGGTGCTATAGAGAAAGCCCAAACCAATGCATGTTTATTGCCAATATATTATATAACAGAAATAAATTACCAAATAATTCTCTTATGAATCACTGTAAAAGGATAAAATCTTTTTTTTTTTTTTTTTTTTTTTGGTGGTACGCGGGCCTCTCACTGTCGTGGCCTCTCCTGTTGCGGAGCACAGGCTCCGGATGCGCAGGCTCAGCGGCCATGGCTCACGGGCCCAGCCGCTCCGCGGCATGTGGGATCTTCCCGGACCGGGGCACGAACCCGTGTACCCTACATCGGCACGCAGACTCTCAACCACTGCGCCATCAGGGAAGCCCAAGGATAAAATCTTAATCTTAGAAGGGGTCACAGAGAGCTAGTCTAATCTCCTACCCAATGCCAGGCTCATGTCTTCAGTATCTGAAACAGCAATGCCGTCTCTGTTTAAATACCACCAGCAAGAGACAGCCTAGGACACATGACAGTTCATGCCACTAATCATCAGCTACACATAAGACGGCCCAGAAACCATGGAGCGAAGAATCAATGTGTTTTGCATGTAAGGCTACCAGTACGCCAGAAAAACACAGTAGTAGAAAAATGCAAATTTAATAATAGACTTCCTTTCAATACTAAGATTTTCTAAAATATTTAAAGCAAAATTCTACTAATCAAAATTTGATATACCAATATTAAGCAAGGTAACAGGTAACATGTTTCAGGCCAAAGAATGTGAGGATTTCTCCCACTGTTTCTCTTGCCCTGAAACAGACATTTCTCAGTACCATTAAGTCAAAGCTCTACCGTCTATGTCTTCTATTAGAGTCCCAAGAACATTACTTTATTTCCTTCTGTCCACCACACTTGCCCTGCATATATGGGCTCACTTGATTAAAAATCTCTTCTTTTCTCTTGATCTACTCACAATCCAGAATAGAGTGGCAATGGCAACTGCTAAGCATAAGGAAATATGTAGACACAGAAATAATCAATGACTTTGAGCCTAGGTGATTAGAACAGTGCTATTATAGAAAAAGGAAAAGGAACTTAATCTGGTTAGGTTTAGAGATATGAGGTCTGAGAAGATGGAAAAATTCTCAGTGTCCAGGTATGAAATCCAGAACATATCAAACTGAGTCATCAAAGAAGTATCAGTTGAAAATATGACATAGATCAATTTCCTAAGGAAATGAGAAAAGAAGAAAAGAGCAGCAGTGAAGATATCCACCTATACTCCCCTCCAGTATTTCTGCCTTGTATACCGTCTTCTGATTTTCTAATTTTTCCCCAATGAATATTCTTAGTCATAATTTCTGTAATGTCAAGAATCAAGTCTCACATACGTTCTGTTACTGGAGTCATAGAAGATACTCAATAAAATCATTTTGGCTGGTTTTAATAACCACCCCAAGATATTTATGAAAAACCTAGTAGCAGTGGGACTTTACCGACACATATTTCCTGGACAATGAAGTCCACCTTCTAAGGGTGCTCTGGAGTGTCATTTATAATGCCTTTTTGAGGCCAACACCAAAGAATGTCTTTATATTAATGCATTCATTCAATGAAAACTACAAAAATTCACCCTGTGCAAGGTACTGTGCTAAGATGCACCTCTTGCGAGACACAAAGCTCAATCAGACAAGGTCCTCACTCTTGTAGATCTTACAGTATTGTAACCATCTTGTGCAAGGTCAAAGATAAACCTGTGGTGCTTCCCTGGTGGTGCCATGGTTGAGAGTCCGCCTGCCGATGCAGGGGACACGGGGTCGTGCCCTGGTCCGGGAAGATCCCGCATGCCGCGGAGCGGCTGGGCCCGTGGGCCATGGCCGCTGAGCCTGCGCGTCCGGAGCCTGTGCTCCTCAACGGGAGAGGCCACAACAGTGAGAGGCCTGCGTACCAGGGAAAAAAAAAAAAAAAGATAAACCTGTGTCTTGAGTCATTTTAGGGTGTTCCACTGTAGTTGCGAATACAAGTGCTTATAATTTGATAGTTTTCTTTTGACTTTGGGAAACAGTCTAAACTACTTAAACGAGTAGTAAAATGCTTGAGTATAATTGCTACTTACTTCATATCTATAGATAAAACTTTGTATTCATACACTGAAACTACTGGTAAAAAGTTCACTAAATCTCTTATGTACACAAGCTCTCAGTCCAAGTTATCCTGGCCTTCCCAGTGGCCCATAAATCCTCACCACTTGCCTAAATTTCTCCCTCACCCCCACTATACAAATTATCCAAATTCTTCTCTTCCACGTGGCATGTCGAACTTACATACACAACAGTCTCCCTTCTATGAATTCTGATAATTTTATATATATCCAACCTCCATCAACTGAACATTTAGGTTTAAGTTTCCTTGTGTTATTCAATAAATGTTTCATGTAGGTTATTTTTCCTCTTTACTGGAATATACCAATAAACTCTTTGAGGGAAATCTCCACGTTTATGTATGTGTGCGTGTGTGTTCACTGGTACCATTTTATGCAATTTTTTACACAGAGAAGGTAGACAATATATGCAAATGACAAATGCTTCTTGGTATTTATAGAATTTCATAAAATACCTTCTATAGTTGGTCCTTTGACAAATGCTTTTAGATCATAATATTGCTTATTAGACCAACATATATTCATTCTACTCATAACCTAACTCTTCAGAGAAGGTTCTATCTCAATGGAGGATGAAGAGGGATGAGGGTAAGTCTTTTAGCATACTGATATGACTATTATCATTACTGTAGTACTGGTCTTTATAATTTAAGGCAACATCACTAACAATGATTAGAAAAAAGAACAATGAGTTATTAATATAGGGATTTTTAAAAAGTATAATACCAAAGCTATCGGACCTAATAATATCTTGCCCTTCATTTGCTGACCTGTAATAATCAGACCAGGGCCACAGAGAGGCAGTTTCTTCCTGAGAAGTCACAAGACCCTCATGGCACCTAAAAACGACACTCTAGACTCATTAGGGTCACTCTTTAAGTCAAGCAGAACCACCGCCCAACTACATCAGGATCCAAAGTTTCAAACAGAACAGTAAAGGAGTAAGAAAAACTGATCAGAAATAAATAGGCCAAAAGAAATTAAAAACAGCAGAGCCTGAATCAGTCTGCACTGAAGCCGCGCTGTGGAGGAGTAGCTGGGGGGAAGGCAGGGCAAAGAGGCCACAAAGAAAACTCGCCCCAGAAACATGCCTGAAAGAACCATCTTGTGTTGGTAAGGGAGAGACAGAGTCGTTGGAAAAAACCTTGATGCCTCTAATTTCTGGAATTAATGGAATCTCTGGGTCTCAAGAAGCTTACACACACACACACACATCACACACATGCATTAGGTTGAAGCTATATTCGCTCATCAATAAGGTGTCCCATCAGACTGAAATGAAACCAGGACTTCTTTTCACAACCTAAGACTCCTATTAAAAGGGTGTTTCATTAGTTTTAAACAGTCTTATAAACCACTGTTTTAAATTCTGAAGACACATTATGGCGGGAAGAAAGAACTCCAGGAGGGGGGTGACTGACGAACCAGGCTGTCCCAGGCTTCTCTTGAAATCATCTAGTGTCACCCTTACCTTTTTCCTATAAAATAAAGCCTCAAAGTAGGGAGAACGCACAGGTTAAAGAAGTAGAAACTGTCACTGTAGGAAAACTAAGGTGGTCCTGCTAAATGCAAGTGAATCTAGAGGGAATATAAGTTTTGTTTCCTAGCCATCAAAAATAGTTTGGGGGATCTATGCCAAAATTAGAAATAAAAGCATGCTCTTTTCTCCCTGCACCCTGCAGAGTTGCTTTGAAGTCACACGTGCTCCACAGGGCACAGACAGAAACAAAAATCAGGTACTTCTTAAGTTTTATTATAGGCGGTTCAGTATGAGACAGTGTCCTTCCTGCATTTATTTAAAAAAGTCATTTTCAGCTCCTTCTCCTCAGATATGATGAGCTGTTGTCTTATGCCCTGGAATTTAAATCCATGCTTCCCTCTAGTTATACCTTCTGGTCCCAGGGACAGCCTCGGGGACTTGGCCCAGCTGCCTGGATCTGGTTCAGGCTCTGCCTGGATGGACGGGCTCCAGCTCCCAGCTTGTAGGGACTGGGACTGACTGCAGCCACCTGGCAAGATCTGGCTGGCTTTGCAGCCTTCTGGACTTCCCTGAACAGCTCATTGGGGTGCTTCAAGCCCCCCTTATCTCCCCATTCTGCCTTACCAGGGCTATGGGATAAAATGCAGCTATCCATTCTTCCTGCCTGGTACCCCAGCTAGAAGGTGAGAAAGATACCACATTTGGAATAACAACAACTATAACACTGGTATATTTCGAAAACAATCCGTCTTCAAAATCAGGCACTTCCTTGGTAAGCCTCACTACAGCCTTAGGTAGAGAAATGTTTATATCGTTTGTTCTGTTTTGTTTTCTGCCTAGATACTGGCCTCAGAGTGTGGAAGTGTCCTGAGCCAGTGTCACCTAAGTGGGAGCTAAAAGATCTGAGGGGAGAAACAAAAATATTTCATATTTTCCGATGCATTAATTCACCCACTGTGTGAACTCAAAAGGGAAAAAAAATCAGAATAGCATATTTCCAGCATAAAAGAGTTTATTGTAGGCTATTAAAATTGGCTTTCCTGGAAGGGAAGCTAGAACTAAAGGAAATCTTAAAGACCAACTAATCCAATTACTTAACGAGGTGCAAAGTGCTGCCTAGAAGTCAGTGGCTCAGACTGACAGGGTAGTGTCAAGAAGACACACAAGCATTTCGAAGAAGCCTCCACTGGCCAAAGTTGGAACAATCTGCATATCAAAAGGAATGACTGCAACTGATTCAAACACATCAAATCTATAAAGTCCATGAGTTTATAATAAGTTGATAAGATGTCCTCCCACCTCCTCCCCCAAAACAGTAGAGAACAGTTCACTGGTAACCACCAGTAAAAGATGCTAGGGCCCCAATTCATCATTCTGACAATTGATAAATAAAAGGCAAGGCTGAATAATGTATCCTGTTTTTTTCTTTTCAAACTATTCAGGATAACCAAACAATTGACGATGAAAAATTCAAAAATGCAGAAATAACAATGGAACTAGAAAATTTCCATTTTGACTTTATCAGGTGAAATTTAGTCTTTAAACCGGGTCCTAAGAGATGGAACACAGGACAGCTAAGAATCAAGGAAAGTAGAGGGGGGTAAAATTCTACCGTCAGGGTAATTAATTAGTAAAAATGTAAAATGAATGATTATCTGGAAAAGAAATTTCAGGATGGAAATGGGGCAGCAAAAGCAGAGTCCAGGGAGACAAACAACACTATCAACACCTTTTCCAAGCTTCAATTTAGCCCAGGATTGTTTAAAAAGAAGAAAAAAGCATGACAAAAGTGAGAAGGTAAATGAAGGATGGAAACATAATACTGGGGGGAAAAGCGGGAAAAAGAGAAGCTGGTCCTGTTCATTGCATCATTTTTCACAACAGTCAAAACATGGAAGCAACCTCAGTTCTACTGACAGAGGAATGGATAAAGAAAATGTGATGTATATATACAATGGAATATTATTCAGCCATGAAAAAGAAAATCCTGCCGTTTGCAATATGGATGGAACTTGTGGGCATTATGCTAAGTGAAATAAGTCAGACAGGCAAAAACAAATACCGTATGATCTCACTTATATGTGGAATCTAAAAAAAACTGAACCCATAGATACAGAGAACAGATTGGTGGTTGCTAGAAGTGGGGGTAAGGAGTGGGTGAAATGGGTGAAGGTCCAAAGGTGCGAACTTCCAGTTTAAGACAAATAGGTTCTGGGGATGTAATGAACAGGACGTTGGCTATAGTTAATAACACTGCAGTGTATAATTGAAAGGTGCTAACAGAATTAATCTTAAAAGTTCTCATCACAGGGCTTCCCTGGTGGCACAGTGGTTGAGAGTCCGCCTGCCAATGCAGGGGATACGGGTTCGTGTCCCGGTCTGGGAGGATCCCGCATGCCGCGGAGCGGCTGGGCCCGTGAGCCATGGCCGCTGGGCCTGCGCGTCCGGAGCCTGTGCTATGCAGCAGAAGAGGCCACAACAGTGAGAGGCCCGTGTACAGCAAAAAAAAAAAAAAAAAGTTCTCATCACAAGAAAAAAAATGTGTAATATATGTGGTGACAGATGTTAACCTAAACTTATTATGGTGATCATTTCACAATATATACAAATATCAAGTCATTACGTTGCTCACTGAAACTAAATACAATGTTACATGTCAATTACATCTCATTTTTTTAAAAAACCTGGTGCTCAAAGTCCCACTTGATCCCCATCTCTAAGGAACAGCGTGAAAGAAGGACATGCTGGGATTAAGGCTGACAGTGGGCTAAGAGCCCAATATCAGATGAGCCCCATGCATATTAACCAGAAACAACAAAGTTTCTGAAACAATGACCCCGTGTATCCTCCACAGTTAGGTCTCACTGGGCTGTACCTGGCTCACTGTGAGGATTCTCTCTGTCAAAATAAATAAGCAGAAGTAACAAAATCAAACAAACAACAAAACCCAACGCAGCCAGAGAAAAGCACAGCACAGCACAAGACTAATAAGGGCAGTGAGGAGAGCGTCAACACTGTAAACTGTTGTTGTTTTGTAATACATTTTGGAACCTCTGGAGTGTTTGACAGGTCATGACATGGAACACTGACCTTGAGATTGAAACAGAAGCATCATCTTTTTTTCTCCCCACTGAACTAGTCATTTCTTCCAACTGCTAAGTTTGAGAGAGGGAGTGAGGAGAAGAAAAAGAGAAGAGAAGGAAACTCATTTGAGGAAGAGCTGGATCCCAGTTTCCCTTGGTTCCTATTTTCCAAATGAAGCTGGTAAAATTTCCTGATGTGCTTTTTGAAAGGTCAATAGAGACTTTGTTTCCAGCTTTTTCCAGAAGGGCAGATATAGCTTTCTTTTTTGTTTGTTTTTTCAGTATATATATATCAATATATGTATATACATTGAGATATAATTCTCATGACATAAAATTCACCTTTTTAGAGGGCACAATCCAGTGGTTTTGAGTACCTTCTCAAAAAGCCACCTGTATATAATTCCAGAACTTTCTCATCACCCCTAAAAGAAACGCTGCACCATCAGCAGTCATTCCCCGTTCTCCCCTTTTCCCAAGAGTCAATACCAAGGACGAATCTGTCTCTATGGATTTGCCTGTCCTGGACATTTCCATTGTATGGCATCATACAATACATGGCCTTTGGTGTCTGGCTTCTTTCATTTAGCTTAATGTTTTCAAGGCTCATCCTGTGACACCATGTATCAGTACTTCATTCCTTTTTAGTGCTGAATAACGTTCCACTGTATATACTGTATTTTGTTTATCCATTCATCATTTGACGGATATTTCCACTTTTTGATGAATTCACCTTTTTTTGATAGACGGTTTCCACTTTTTGTCTATTATGAATAATGCTGCTATGAACATTCATGGGCAAGTTTTTGTGTGAATGTATGTTTTTGATTCTCTTGGGTATATGACAAGGGGTAGAACTATTGGATCATATGGTAACTCTATGTTTAACTTTTTGAGGAACTGCCAGACCGTTTTCCAAAGTAGCTGCACTGTTTTTACATTCCTACTAGTATTCTGTGTGAGTTCTAATTTCTTCATATCTTCACCAACACTTATTACTGTCCATCTTTTTGACTATGCATATTCCAGCAGGTGTGAAGTGGTATCACCTTGTGGTTTTGATGTGCATTTCCCTAAAAACTAAGCCTCTTTTCTTATGCTTATTGGCCCTTTGTATATCTTCTGTGAAGAAATGTCTATTCAAATCTTTTGCCCAATTTTAACTGGGTTATTTGCCTTTTAATGACTGAGCTGTGACAGTTCTTCATATAGTCTGGATACAAATCATTTGTCAGATATATAATTTGCAAATATTTTCTCACATATTGTGAGTTGTCTTTTCACTTTCTTGAGAATGCCCTTTGAAGCACAAGAGTTTTTAAATTTTGGTGGAGTCCAATTTACTTTTTCCTCTGTTGCTTGTGCTCTTGGTGTCATATATAAAGCCGCCACCTAATCCAAGGTCACAAAGATTTATGCCTGTTTTCTTCTAAGAGTTTTATAACTTTAGCTCTTACATTTAAGTTTTGAGTTAATATTTTTAAATGATTTGAGGTACGAGTCCCACTTCATTCTTTTGGTAGCCTTCTTTTTGTGACACTTTCAGTCTGTTTGTAAGGCTGCAGCCCTCACATCATTTCTCAGCGCAAGTCGCTGCTTCAAGGTAAGAGAAGGAGGTACTGTTTTTAACAAAATGAAATGACTGGGGAGGCGTACATAGGGTGGTGGTTCAAATTCTGAAGCCAGACTCTATCTCAATTCTACTACTAACACGCTGTGTGACTCTGAGTTGAGTTACTCTCTCCTCTGTACCCAGATCCTCCCTATCTTAAAATTAAGAGAAAAAAATTAAAATTAAAAAATTAGGAGAGAAAAAATAGAGCATTTTCAGAGAGTTGTAAGGATTATATGAGTTAATACAGGAAAAGCACTCAGAACAGTGCACAGCCCATTGTGAGCATCAAGTCCCTGCTAGCTACTGTTAGCAGTAAAGATCCAATTACATTAATCCTAGGGCTACCTTTTCCAAAGAAATATAGGTCTTAAAATAAGAGCAGAGTAGAGGCTGGATGGGTGATGTGGCTTCCATGACAACATCTCTTATTCACCCAGGTGACGTCCTTGCATCCCAGAGCCTCCCTGCTGGGGACCACTTGATGTTAACCGTCATCTTTGTCCTGCGTACAAGTCACTCTCTGTTTTCTTTTCCACAGACGTGCAAGTTTACCAGACGTGCAAGTTTACCTAACAGGTGCCAAATTTTTGATGCCACACACCAAAAAACTTACGTTTGAATTTACTGGAGTAATACTCTACTCTCTTAGACTCAAAGCCGCTTTATAAGGGCAAAGTATTCTTTCTCTATAGCCTTTTTGTTTCCAGGTCATTTTAGCAACAGTGTTAGAAATACTTGGTAACAGTAAAGTCAGAAGGCAGGATTGATTCGCTCATTCTCAACTGTTTTCAGGAATTTCCTACATGTTTCATAAATTTTAGGAGACACCATTCAATCCATGTAAACCCACATCATAAACAACTATAAGTCTCTCTTCCCCAAAGGCTATCTTTTTTACTTTAATCCCTAATTATCTGGGTTTGAACAAGTTTCCATTCAAAGGTGGTTTCCCATCCATCAGAAAGCTTCTGGAACATCTTCCTTACTACCCTCACAAATATCCCATCAATTAGTGTGTATTCAGCAATTGCAAATTACTTTTAATATTAGCAATTGCAAAATATAATTAGATGGAAAACCTTCTGGGATCTAGTTATGTCCTGGGTGATTACTGAGTTCTGCCACTGCTGTAACAAGCATCAGGATTTGTTACAGGAGAATGCTGTTCCTTTTCACCTGGGAGGTGTGCTACCCTGATTCTACAATGATGCTTTGGCTTAAAACAGAATTTCTCTTAAGAATCCCATTCAGACTCTGTTATCTATGTACACACACTTCAGTATTTTATACCTCTTTTAAAAACCAAAAATGAGGGCTTCCCTGGTGGCGCAGTGGTTGAGAGTCCGCCTGCCGATGCAGGGGACACGGGTTCGTACCCGGGTCTGGGAAGATCCCACATGCCACGGAGAGGCTGGGCCCGTGAGCCATGGCCGCTGAGCCTGCGCGTCCGGAGCCTGTGCTCCGCAACGGGAGAGGCCACAACAGTGAGAGGCCCGCGTACCACAATAAAAAAAAAAAACAAAAAACCAAAAATGGGTTTATTCAGCTTGCTCATTTGCCCAGTCTACCCTCAACTGAGGACATCGCTTGTCCAGGTTCCAGCACGCTCATTCACTTCCCTCCCTGGACACCCACCGTGCATCATTTTAGTTCAAACAGAGCTGTGTGTATAGACTCTGTTTCATCCAGGAGCCCAAGCTGAGAACAAAGCAGCCTGAACTCCACCTGCGGGACATTCCACACTCAAGAAAACACATTTCCCTCTTCCAAACTGAATTCAGGAAGAATATACTAGAGTCTCTCTAAGCTAATAAAAAAGTAAGTCCACTGGGTGAGGTGAAGCCACAGGGCCTCTGCCACCAGGATAGTTCATCCTCCCTGAACCCCTTTCTCTGGTATTCCCCCATCCTTAGCCTCCCAAGGGGCTGTTTTAAGATCTAATTTCTCCAGTCTCAGGAAACCCACATCCTAGTTACAGCCTCAGTGGAGAATGAAAAAAAAAAAAAAAAAAATTTAAGCTGGCAATGATTCTTGGCATAATAATATTTGACAAAAATGAGGCATTGATAAGCTACTTCTGGGACCAGGTAAGGTTACCTGCATTCAGCCTCCTGTAGCTGCAGGAAATAAGCCTGAAGAGCCAAAGAAAATTACCACAAAGGGCGTCTACACTAAAGAAAAGGAAGAGTTCCAACTGACACAAGGAATGTGCCTGTCGAGCTACTCATCTGGCCGAGATGCCATTCACCGCCCTTCTGTGTGCTGAGCAGAGGTATGATGGGACTACACAATGAGGGCTTCTGTGCAAGCAGGGTGGCCAACCATCCCAGATGTCTGTGACTGTCCCAGTTTCAACACTGAAAGATCTGTGATCTCAGTGGCTACCCTACCACCATCGGCTCTCTGCAGTTGGCCACTCTTGGCCTAAACCGGGCCAGGACAAGAGAGGAGACTAGAAACTAGTAAGAGGTGAGGAAGAGTAGGACACCCTGTCCCTGAGGGAGAACTTTCTGGATCTTAAAGAGTTTTGACTGGTTAGGTCCAATGCAGTTCTCAAAGAGACAGAGAGCTCCTTCTTTTATTCAAGAACCTTCAGTTGTCCAGCTAGGGGGCCTACACCCTCATAGAAGCTACCAGATCAAAATCTGAGTTGGGTTGCAGGCTTTCTATTAGCTCAGTGGAAGAGACTCCAACCCAAAATTTCCAGAAGCTTGGTCTTCAGATCATCTGCATTAGAATCACCTAGTGTGGTTGATAAAACCTAGATCCCTGGGTCCATCCCACACCTGCTGGATCAGATTCTCTAGCAGTAGAGTTCAGAAATCTCCATTTCTTAAGAAAGCCCCAAATGTGTGGTGAATATTGAAGTCTGAGAACTACTCCCCTGACGGCTTCCTCTTTCATATCCTCTCCCTCGCCCGCATCCTCAGTTACACTCCAGGGCTCACAGGACTCCAGTATCAGGAATCCTCAGGTTAAGCAAAATCAGAAGAGAAGCGAACTTGATTTGAGGCCTCCCCCACTTCTCCTCTGTATCCCGGCCCTTTTCCAGCTTCTAAATCCTTTCTCTCCTCCCTCTGCAGTCCATTACCTTTGGCTGCCCTTTTGCTAGACAAGGCTCTCGAAGACCTGCTCTATTCTGAGCAGTCTCTGGGTCCCAAAATTACTTCCAATCTCTCCTCCCTAACCATCTAAACTTTTGTTCAATAGTACATTGCAATTTGTTGTAGGAAGGCAATCTGGATACGTTAATTCATAGTTAGGGCAAAAGGACTGATATAAAGTCTCACTCTTTGTGGGAAGGAAGAGCTGCTTATTACCCCAATAAGTCATCGACTGGTGGAATTAATAGACATCTAGGGAAAGTACTGGGGGGTTTATAGGGTTCTTCCTTAAATCAGTGCTTTCTGCTGACTTCCCTGACTGGTACAAAATCTTGATTTAGCAAGGAAAAATCCTTCTAAGATAGGCATTACATAACGCCTTATAACATACGCCTACAGGGAAGTGATTAAAGCACGGTCTTTAGTCCCAGGCAGACACAGGCCTGAGTCCTGACTCTACCACTTACTGGTCACGTCTGAGCAACATATTTAACCTCTTACTCATAAACCCAGAGATTATTACAACACTTATCTCAGAAGGTTGTTAAATTCAACAAAAACTTTTTCAAAGCATCTGGCATCTGGTACTTAACAAATAGGTATTATTATTAGCATCATAAGAGTAAGTATATAATGAGTATTTATCCAAACTCAACATATTCTCAACGGATACTCAATGAGTATTCATCCAAACATCCAAACTCTATCGCATTCAACTACACAAAACTATTCTTGTGTGCTTAGTCTTCATGGTTAATTGTTCATGTAGCATTGGTGTTCGTTTACAACTGTAAAACGTAGGGGAAATGTTGGTCATCACCAACCTGGCTCAGCCTTGGACAAGTAGAGCTTTGTAGAATTAGTCCAGTTTACCAAGTAATCCTGCTCAGTGGCCAAGGATACCGTGGCTACTGCTGCTAATTTCCTCCTGGGTTTTCGGCCTTTAAAAATCCACCGAAGGTCAAGGTCACTGAGGCTATTGCCACGGCCACTTCCTATTAGTGGCACCACATAAGCAAAAGCAAAACAGAGCATGTGGAGAAGAGATGAACAAGGCGGGGGCCATGGGCACTGGGATTTCTAACAGTCAGTGGTCAGCTCCTCTTGGCCAGGTCCCTCTTCTACAGGCTAATGATGACTAAAACCACGAAGGACAAGGAAGGAAGGAGCATAAAACCGGCTTCTTCAAACAACAGAAACCAAGAGAGTCTTGCATTATTGGCACAACTGATGGCACTGTCCCAACCCACACTAAATACTTAGAAAATGTGTCCGTTTTCTGCTGGGAACTTCCAAGACCAAGAAGAGATGGACACATTCAAGAAGCAGCCCTCTGAGGGAGAGAGTTGGTAGGCTTTGGGCTCCTCTTCCTTTGGGCTCAACATGCAGTGACTCAGAAGGTAAAACTGAGGGGTTTCCCCAGGAGACACAGAGAAGAAATCTTTCAAATAAATGGGCCTTCAACTACACCTCTACCATAACTACAAGGTAAAAAATACAGAGCAAATACAAGCAGTGCTTGGCTTCTAGAAAAACCAAAAGAGGGGTCAGAGTTCACCAAGATGAGATGTCAGAGGAGGAAATGTGGCAGACCAGAGGCAATGGATGATAAAAACACAACAGAGATGGCAACTCAGAATTAGAAAAGAGGACAATGGAACGGGATACCTACCAAGAAAAGAGAAAATGACTACTATTAACGCAGACACTGTAAGTAAGCAAAGTGAAATTAAATTTTATAAAGTAAATGGCACATCATAATAAACAGTAGCCACTATCCATAACTTCGATATTCTTATACAGTACCAACTTGATCCTATCTGTTCAATTGTGATTAAACCTTCAAATCTGCTCAAAAGCAATTCAATAACAAAATTCGAAGACAACACACTTTGTCATCTCTAGTTACAATATATAAACAGAGCTCTCAGATGTTAAGAGCAGTGGCTGGCCTAGGAATTTTCATAATCAAATTACATAGCACTAGTGGAACTCTTTCTGGGAACCTAGGCCAATCTCTAAAGGCTATAATTCAAAGTAACATGGAGAAATTAGAGAAACACATCTTCATTAGCGTGAAGCTTTAGACTTGTGGCCAAAAAGTTGAAAGGAAATGCAAAATCCAATCAGATAGAATAAAATGACTATATAATGCTGCCAAAAACTAAAGAAATGCAGAATGTAATCAAGCAGTAGAGGAAATTAGTTGCAGCCTGGATAAGGATGCAGACGTATGTCTACTCAAATCAGATGAAAGGACATAAGGCTATCAACCCAGGAAACCAAGGTTGAAAAATCTATCTTATCGGAAGTATGTGGACTGCCATCTGTTGTCATAGCAACTGTATAGGGTTTAGCCCCCTGCTGTCATAGTGATTATGAAATGAACTTACTGGCAGTTCTAAAAGAACTGGACATATGCCTCCTCAACTCCAACTCTCTGTCAGATAAGCAAATCAACGGTGGCCCACTCACCCCAACTATTAGCATGGCAACCTTAGCCAACCTCACATAATATATCTTCTTCCCTTAGTGAGTATGTGTCTTGATAACCCTGGGAGGATTTGGAACTAAATATAGAGATACTGAAGTAAATAAAGGCAACAGTATTAATAATTTGTATTAAGTTCAGGATAATCTTGGCACATTAGGTATTAAATCGCATGGAATGCTTGAGAATCTGCCATCTTTGGGAATGTGCTGGATTGTAACAGACTTGTGACTAAGTGTAAGTGAAATTGTAAGTCTTTTCCAACGGTACTAGAAGGTTTAGAAGAATGTGAAGGCCTTTCAGTTTGCTTTAGTAGGCATTTAAAGCAATTAAAAAGAAGACTGGATATATTCATTACAAATGAAACTTTAAATGCTTAAGAAATGTGATTAACTTTTAAACTAAATGGATTAATGGGAATTCAGTCTGTCCAACTTGAATTTATTGGCCATTATTGAAACCAAACATCTGAAAACTGTTTGTTCTTATTGTATACATTACTTACTAGATTTATATAAAGAATAACAAGTATTTTAGATAAAATTAAAATAAATCTAGGGCTTCCCTAGTGGTGCAGTGGTTGAGAATCCGCCTGCCAATGCTGGGGCCACAGGTTCGAGCCCTGGTCCAGAAAGATCCCACATGCTGCGGAGCGACTGAGCCTGTGTGCCACAACTGCTGAGCCTGCGCTCTGGAGTCCATGAGCCACAGTGACTGAAGCCCACACGCCTAGAGCCCATGCTCCACAGCAAGAGAGGCCACCGTGGCGAGGAGTGGCCCCCACTCGCCACAACTGGGGAGGGCCCATGCGCAGTGGTGGAGACCCAATGCAGCCAAAAATAAAATAAATAAATTTATAGAAAAAAATTAAAAATCTAGTTTTCAACTTTAATAAACCAATATTCCTTATAAGTTAATATTCAATAAAAAAGAATAGTAATTTTAGACCTGCCAAAAATGAATACCCTGAATCTAATAATGAGGAAACAGCAAACAAATGTAAAACAACGGTCATTCTAAGGAAGGAAGGGAGGGAGGGAGGAAGGGAGGGAGGAAGGACTGGTCGGTACTGCTCAAAAATGTCACTGTCATAAAAGAAATGAAAGAACTGTCCCAAATTAAAGAAGACCAAAGGGACATGACAATTCAATAAAATGCATGGTCTGGGATTTTCTTTTGCTAAGAATGACTTTTTTTCAATCAGTAAAATCCGAATGAGGTCTGTAGATTAGATAGTATTCGGTATCAATGTTAATTTCCCAATTTTGAAAGTCACGTGCTATTTAAATGAGAGTTCCATTTTTTCTAGGAAATACACAGTGAAGTATTTAGGGATGGAGACACCATGTCTGCACTTATCCCAGGGGTTCAGAAAAAAGAAAAAAGTAGAGAAAAAGAGAAAAGGATAAAACATCATCATTTGGAAAATCTAGATGAAAGGTTTACAGGAATTCTTTTTAATATTCTTGCAACTTTTCTGTATGTCTGGTATTATGTTCTTTTTAAACTTCAAAGAAAGAAACACAAATATTAAAGTAACATTTTTTTTTAAAAAGCCACCCTTTGACATCAAAAATCACCCACTAATAGAGAAACACAAAAAGATGATTAAGAGCTGGAAAAGTAAATCTGAGAGAGTAGAATTGGATTGAATAAAATGGAGAAAAGGGAAATTAGAGAAAGGATTATTTAAAGTATGTTAAGCTTTCCTCTACTTTGAACCGAAAGTCAATTATATCCCCTGAGATGAGGGCTCTAATACCAAGAACGTGGGATGCCCACAGCAAATGCTTGCCCCAGAGTTTAATTTCAACAGGGTAGCTGAGGTTCAGGGTTATTTCCCCCACCCCAGCCCCTTCAGCAGAACTCTTCTTCTGGAAAATCTCCCTCCTGACCTAACACCAAACGCTTCTAGGTAGAAGGCAGGTACCACGCCTGGTATCCAGATATCTACCCAAGCCAGGCCAAGACTAAAGGGTTGTGAATCACTCTTTGTAACAGGACAAAAGACCTTATTCAGTGGGGAAACTTGTAGGAACAATAATTCCCCTAGCATTCTCCTTGGTAATATAACCCCCCCCATTCCTAAGCATTCCCTATTGGTGGTGTTCCCAGTACACAGGTATCCGACTTCAAATGTGCCTGGCCCTTCTCTGAGCTCATGACCAGACAAACAAGAAAAATACAACTTCACCCTGGATTGTACCAACCCCATCTATTAGCACAACCTGAGGCACCCTGTGACCTGTAAGCATGCACACTCCAGCTTGCTTTACCCTGAGCGTGCTCTGTGTGACAACACACTGGAGACAACAGCAGCCTAGAACCAGAGACACAAAGAAATTTCCTAACAAGATCAATTATGAAAAATCAAAATGAAGGCTGAAGGGGACGTTTGGTGTCCCCTTCTGTAAATGCTTTACAATCAGGGGAGAATTTTATTGACTCTGAGTATTTCAAATATTTCTATGTCTGAAACCAGGAGATAGACTATATAACCTTGAAAGGGTGAAACAGTGGTGAATTTGGAAT
This sequence comes from Phocoena phocoena, assembly GCF_963924675.1. NCBI lineage: Eukaryota > Metazoa > Chordata > Mammalia > Artiodactyla > Phocoenidae > Phocoena > Phocoena phocoena. The sequence goes on from NC_089220.1 coordinate 163,695,627, forward strand.
TAAGAACGTGTGTGTGTCTCTGTGTGACTGTGTGTGTGTGTGTGTGTGTGTGTGTGACTGAAGCACAGAAATACAAAATAACTACCTAAACCTTTCATTAATTCGACAAGTGCTGACTAAGCTCATGTTATATGCATAACAGAAGCTGCAAAAATGGGCTTTCAAAAATATGCAGAGATCCACCACAGGATAGACAGAAGAAGCAAGAAGAACTACAATCCTGCAGCCTATGGAATGAAAACCACATTCACAGAAAGACAGACAAAATGAAAAGGCAGAGGACCATGTACCAGATGAAGGGACAAGATAAAATCCCAGAAAAACAATTAAATGAAGTGGAGAGAGGCAACATTCCAGAAATAGAATTCAGAATAATGATAGTGAAGATGATCCAGGACCTCGGAAAAAGAATGGAGGCAAAGATCCAGAACATACAAGAAATGTTTAACAAAGACCCAGAAGAATGAAAGAACAAACAAACAGAGATGAACAATACCATAACTGAAATGAAAACTATACTAGAAGGAATCAATGGAAGAATAACTGAGGCAGAAGAATAGATAAGTGACCTGGAAGACAGAATGGTGGAATTCATTGCCGCAGAACAGAATACAGAAAAAAGAATGAAAAGAAATGAAGACAGCCTAATGTTGACCTCTGGGACAACATTTAAAGACACCAACATTCGCATTATAGGAGTCCCAAAAGTAGAAGAGACAGAGAGAGGACCCGAGAAAATATCTGAAGAGATTATAGTTGGAAACTTCCCTAACATGGGAAAGGAAACAGCCACCCATGACGAGGAAGTGCAGAGAGTCCCAGGCAGGATAAACCCAAGGAGAAACACGCCAAGACACACAGTAATCTCACTGACAAAAACTAAAGGCAAAGAAAAAGTATTAAAAGCAACAAGGAAAAAACAACAAATAACATACAAGGGAACTTACATAAGGTTAACAGCTGATTTCTCAGCAGAAACTCTACAAGCCAGAAGGGAGAGGCACAGTATATTTAAAGTGATGAAAGGGAAGAACCTACAACCAAGATTACTCTACCGGGCAAGGATCGCATTCAGATTCGACGACGGAGGAATCAAAAACTTTACAAACAAGCAAAAGCTAAGCTCTACAACACCAAACCAGCTCTACAACAAATACTAAAGGAACTTCTCTAAATGGCAACACAAGAGAAGAAAAGGACCTACAAACACAAACTCAAAACAATTAAGAAAATGGTAACAGGAACATACATATCAATAATTACCTTAAATGTGAATGGATTAAATGCTCCAACCAAAAGACACAGGCTTGTTGAATGGATACAAAAACAAGACCCATATACATGCTGTCTACAAGAGACCCACTTCAGACCTAGGGACACATACAGACTGAAGGTGAGAGGATGCAAAAAGATATTCCATGCAAATGGAAATTAAAAGAAAGCTAGAGTAGCAATACTCATATCAGATAAAGTAGACTTTAACATAAACAATGTTACAAGAGACAAGAAAGAACACTACATAATGATCAAGGGATCAATCCAAGAAAAAGATATAACAATTATAAATATATATGCACCCAATACAGGAGCACCTCAGTACATAAGGCAAATGCTAACAGCTATAAAAGAGGAAACTGACAGTAACACAAAAATAGCGGGGGGCTTTAACACCTCATTTACGCCAATGGACAGATCACCCAGACAGAAAGTTAATAAGGAAACACTAGCTTTAAATGACACAATAGACCAGACAGATTTAAATGAGATTTATAGGACATTCCATCCAAAAATAGCAGATTACACTTTCTTCTCAAGTGCACATGGAACATTCTCCAGGATAGATCACATCTTAGGTCACAAATCAAGCCTCAGTAAATTTAAGAAAATTGAAATGATATCAAGCATCTTTTCAGACCACAACACTATGAGATTAGAAATCAATTACAGGGAAAAAACATAAAAAACACAAACACATGGAGGCTAAACAATACGTTACTAAATAACCAAGAGATCACTAAAGAAATCAAAGAGACAAAAAATACCTAGAGACAAATAACAATGAGAACATGACGATTCAAAACCTATGGGATGCAGCAAAAGCAGTTCTAAGAGTGAAGTTTACAGAAATACAATTCTACCTCAAGAAACAAGAAAAATCTCAGATAAACAATCTAAGCTTACACGTAAAGCAACAAGAGAAAGGAGAGTAAACAAAACCCAAAGTTAGTAGAAGGAAAGAAATCATAAAGATCATAGCAGAAATAAATGAAATAGAAACAAAGAAAACAATAGCAAAGGTCAATAAAACTAAAAGCTGGTTCTTTGAGAAGACATACAAAATTGATAAACCATTAGCCAGACTCATCAAGAAAAAGAGGGAGAGCGCTCAAATCAATAAAATTAGAAATGAAAAAGGAGAAGTTACAACAGACACTGCAAAAATACAAAGCATCCTAAGAGACTACTACAAGCAACTCTATGCTAATAAAATGGAAAACCTGGAAGATACGGACAAATTCTTAGAAAGTTATAACCTTCCAAGACTGAACAGGAAGAAATAGAAAATATGAACAGACCAATCACAAGTAATGAAATTGAAACTGTGACTAAAAATCTTCCAACAAACAGAAGTCCAGGACCAGATGGCTTCACAGCTGAATTCTATCAAACATTTAGAGAACAGCTAACACCCATCCTTCTCAAACTCTTCCAAAAAATTGCAGAGGAAGGGACACTCCCAAACTCATTCTATGAGGCCACCATCACCCTGATACCAAAACCAGACAAACATACCACAAAGAAGGAAAATTACAGACCAATATCACTGATGAATATAGACGCAAAAATCCCCAACAAAATACTAGCAAACAAAATGCAACAACACATTAAAAGGATCATACACCACGATCAAGTGGGATTTATCCCAGGGAGGCAAGGATTCTTCAATATACACAAATCAATCAATGTGATACACCATATTAACACACTGAAGAATAAAAACCATAGGATCGGGCTTCCCTGGTGGCGCAGTTGTTGAGAGTCCGCCTGCCGATGCGGGGGACACGGGTTTGTGCCCCGGTCCGGGAGGATCCCACATGCCGCGAAGCGGCTGGGCCCGTGAGCCATGGCCGCTGAGCCTGCGCGTCCGGAGCCTGTGCTCCGCAACGGGAGAGGCCACAACAGTGAGAGGCCCGCGTACAGAAAGGAAAAAAAAAAAAAAAAAAAAAACCATAGGATCATCTCAATATATGCAGAAAAAGCTTTTGACAAAATTCAACACCCATTTATGATAAAAACTCTCCAGAAGGAACCAGGCATAGAGGGAACCCACCTCAACATAATAAAGGCCATATACAACAAACCCACAGCAAACATCATTCTCAATGGTGAAAAACTGAAAGCATTTCCTCTAAGATCAGGAACCAGACAAGGATGTCCACTCTCACCACTATTATTCAACATAGTTTTGGAAATCCTAGCCACAGCAATCAGAGAAGAAAAGGAAATAAGAGGAATACAAATTGGAAAAGAAGAAGTAAAACTGTCACAGTTTGCAGATGACATGATACTCTACATAAATAATCTGAAAGATGCCACCAGAAAACTACTAGATCTAATCAATGAATTTGGTAAAGTTGCAGGATACAAAATGAATGCACAGAAATCTCTTGCATTCCTATACACTAACAACGAAAAATCAGAAAGAGAAGTTAAGGAAACAATCCCATTCACCATTGCAACAAAAAGAATGAAATACCTAGGAATAAACCTACCTAAGGAGGTCAAAGACCTGTACTCAGAAAACTATAAGACACTGATGAAAGAAATCAAAGATGACACAAACAGATCGAGAGGTATACCATGTTCTTGGATTGGAAGAATCAATATTGTGAAAATGACTATACTACCCAAAGCAATCTACAGATTCAATGCAACCCCTATCAAATTACCAATGGCATTTTTTACAGAACTAGAATTTAAAAATCTTAAAATTTGTATGGAGACACAAAAGACCCCGAATAGCCAAAGCAATCTTGAGGGAAAAAAACAGAGCTTGAAGAATCAGACTCCCTGACTTCGGACTATATTACAAAGCTACAGTAATCAAGACAATATGGTACTGGCACAAAAACAGAAATATAGATCAATGGAACAGGATAGAAAGCCCAGAGATAAACACACACACCTATGGTTAACTAATCTATGACAAAGGAGGCAAGGATATACAATGGAGAAAAGACAGTCTCTTCAATTAGTGGTGCTGGGAAAACTGGACAGCTACATGCAAAAGAATGAAATTAGAACACTCCCTAACACCATACACAAAAATAAACTCAAAATGGATTAAAGACCTAAATGTAAGACGGACACTATAAAACTCTTAGAGGAAAACACAGGAAGAACACTCTTTGACATAATTCACAGCAAGATCTTTTTTGACCCACCTCCTACAGAAATGGAAATAAAAACAAAAATAACAAATAGGACCTAATGAAACGTAAAAGCTTTTGCATAGCAAAGGAAACTGTAAATAAGATGAAAAGACAACCCTCAGAATGGGAGAAAATATTTGCAAAAGAATCAACAAACAAAGGGTTAATCTCCAAAATATATAAACAACTCATGCAGCTCAATATTAAAAAAATAAACAACCCGATTAAAAAATGGGCAGAAGACCTAAATAGACATTTCTCCAAAGAAGACATACAGATGGCCAAGACGCACATGAAAAGCTGCTCAACATCACTAGTTTCATCACTAGTGAAATGTAAATCAAAACTTCAATGAGGGGCTTCCCTGGTGGCGCAGTGGTTGAGAGTCTGCCTGCTGATGCAGGGGACACGGGTTCATGCCCCAGTCCAGGAAGATCCCACATGCCACGGAGCAGCTGGGCCTGTGAGCCATGGCCACTGAGCCTGCGCGTCCGGAGCCTGTGCTCCACAATGGGAGAGGCCACAACTGTGAAAGGCCCGCGTACCACAAAAAAAAAAAAAAAAAAAAAAACAATGAGGTATCACCTCACACCAGTTAGAATGGGCATCATCAGAAAATCTACAGACAACAAATGCTGGAGACGGTGTTGAGAAAAGGGAACACTCTTGCACTGTTGGTGGGAATGTAAATTGATACAGCCGCTATGGAGAACAGTATGGAGAGTCCTTCAAAAACTAAAAATAGAATTACCATATGACCCAGAAATCCCACTACTGGGCATATACCCAGAGAAAACCATAATTCAAAAAGACACATGCACCCCAAGGTTCACTGAAGCACTATTTACGATAGCCAGGTCGTGGAAGCAACCTAAATGCCCATCGACAGACAAATGAATAAAGAAGATGTGGCACATATATACAATGGAATATTACTCAGCTATAAAAAGGAACGAAATTGGGTCACTTGTAGAGACACGGATGGACCTAGAGACTATTATACAGAGTGAAGTTAAGTCAGAAGGAGAAAAACAAATATCGTATATTAATGCATATATATGGAATCTAGAAAATGGTACAGATGAACCGGTTTGCAAGGCAGAAATAGAGACACACATGGAGAGAACAAACATATGGACACCAAGGGGGGAAAGCGGGGAGGGTGGTGGTGGTGGGATGAATTGGGAGATTAGGATTGACATACATACACTAATATGTATAAAACAGATAAGTAATAAGAACCTGTTGTATAAAATAAATAAATAAACCTCAAAAAAAAAACCTAAATGTGGATTTAACCCCCCACGTTTCCTATATATCACCTGGCGAAGATGCAAAGCAGAGAATCAGGGTACTTGATGATTTAGGGATGCTAAAAAAATCATCTGCCATAATGGGAAGTTAATAGATAATGCCTAAAATTGATACTTAAAAAATGAGAAGTAAAATCATATGTAGAAATATGGACTTCAATGCCCAAAGAAGCTGCTAAAACATCAAAAGTGGTCCTCTGGGAAATAAGACTACAAACTGAGGAGAGCTCAGGTAGGGGAACTGCGTTTTTGTTGTTGTTTGTTTTCGTTATAAGCCTTCTTGTACTTATTCTGGTCAGGCTGTATTATGCTCCGCTGCAGTAACAAATAAGTCCTGAAATGCTCAGTGGCTTAACAAAACAACAGGTTTTTTAAAAAAATGAAGAAATGGGGTTAAAATTCAAATGTGAAAATGCTTTTTAAATAACTACTTAGCACAACAGTTGAATGAAATAAATACCACCAGCCTCACTTTCAAGATAAGAAATCTGGAAGAAAAAGGAGGAAAAAAATAGACAAATTTCAGAAAGATGTCAAATGGTACAACCAGAAGTCCTAATAGAGTTGAAGAGTCCCCAGTCCTAGTCTTTGACTTGGAATCATCGGGAAATCTTGGCAAACCACCATGCTTCCCAAGATCTTAGATTCGATAAGTGAATTGAACCAGATGGCCCCTAAGGTTGCTTCCAGCCTTAAAAAAAAAGTCTAGAATCTGTACCCTAGGATGTGCCCCACTGAACATACATCACAAGCCAGATCAGGATAAGGAGAGAAAAAGCCTAAAATGAAGCCATTTCAGGAAAACTTTATTCCTAGTTTACACAGAAAAGGAAATGGTAATGATTCAATCAGAAAAAGAAGTTCTGATTATTCAAAAGAGGTGCTGCAGAAAATTCAAATAAGGAGAGGATCTTTGTTCTGTTTCTCTTGTGATTATCAAGAATAGTAACATTCTCCGGTGCCTGCAATGCAGAGGCAGCTGAAGCGTAGGGTACTTGTGCCCTTGCAAGGCGGAAAGACAGCACCCTACAGGGGCTGTCACTCTTGCTCTCCTTTGCCTTTGTATCCACCTCCTAAGGAACAAAGATACAGTCATCAGCCCCCAATCTTCACTTTTTCCCCGGATTAGGTAACTCATGAAGGGCCACTGACACTTGGAAAGGCCTGTGTTCAGCCCCATTCCCCTTCTGTGACTCAAAGGCCTCCCTCATGCTGCTTCCAGCCATCCACCACGGAGGTAACCCACCCTCCCTGGCCTGCTGAGCTTCGCAAATAACCTCTCTGCTCAAATAAAAGCAGACTGGACTAGAAGGAGCCTGGCTCTAAACCAAGTCCCACCATTAACTGGCTGTGTGACCTGTGATTAGCTATTTAACTTCATGCGCCTCTTATCTCCCCTGTAAAATAGCGACTAACACTGGACCTATCATCTCAAAAGTATGTCCAGTCAAACATGTTTTAAATGTATAAAACGCCCCTTCAAATTAATAAGACAAATATATATCTCCCAGTAGATAAAGAGACAGCTAAAAAGGCTAATCATAGAAGAAGTAATAATGGCCAATAAACAGTAAAAGATGCTCATTAATAAATCAGGAATTGAAAATAACACAACCATTAGATACTACTTTTCATCCAACACATCGGTAAAATTTAAAAGATCATGTTAGCAAGGGTATGGGAAGATGAGTATTCTCATTACGTGCTGGGTAGATAGTTTGTCATTGCCTTTTGGGAAGAATATGACAGTACCCATCAAGATATTAAATATGCATGCCTTTTGATCTTTTGCAATACTCTCCTAGAGAAATGTTCTCATACATGCCAAAAATATATGCATAAAGATGTTCAATGAAGCACTGTTTACTTAAATGTCCATTAACTGGGAGATGGTTAAATAAATTATGGAACATTTATACGTTATACCATGGAATATTAAACTGCCATGTGAAAGAATTAAATAGATCTAGTTATCTGTGCTGGCATGAAATATATTATGAAACTAGAACAGTGCTTGGCACGTAGGAGCCACTCAGTAACTATTTGTTGAATAAATGAATACATATATACCTTTCCACAGCACTTTCACATATCCTATCTCATCTAATTCTTATGGCAATCCAATTACATGAGCCAAGCAGGGAATACTGTCCCCAGTGGAAGGGCAAGGAAATTAAAGTTCAAGGTGATTATAACATGCCCAAGATCCTAAGGTACTGGTCAGTGCTCTTCAGTGACTGACACCCACTCTGCCTGCAGTGAGGCCAACCTAGGAGAAACTCTGTGGGGAAGCGACAAGTTTATAAGCAGCTGCAGGGTCACCCAGTAATTGCTTGGTGACTGGGACAGACTGACTCCTGTTATCAGCAAAGCCGTCCACGAGGTGAGGACCTCTACTCCAGCCCATTGGGCATCTAACAACAGGTCTGAAAGGAGGTCATTCAACACCAGGTCGTCATGGAAACCCTACCCCACACCCACACCCTTGCCCCTGGATCGGGAAGGGAAAGAGAAACATTTGTAAAGCGTCTGCCATGAGCCAGGCACAATGAGTAGGAAAAAATTCATCTGAGCCTTCCGTTACAAATCACCAAAAGAAAAAGACACTCTGTGCTGTTAAGCAAAGTACATAACATGCCTGCATCGCAGCCTAATCTAGGTCAGTCAATGGCTGCAAAGGAGGTTGAGCTCATGTGAAGCTCACTCGGGTCACCCCACTTGCCAGAGCACACGTCAGACAGTGCGGGCCTGGGTACCACATGGCAGTCGTGCCACAGCTGCACAGGGACCCTGCCTGAAGCAGGTGCTCACCGGTTCACGTGAGGAATATGTACGGCAGACACAAAAGAAAAAATCACTGGCTGATTTGTCAAACACAAACACTCTGTCCTGAGTGAGCTAGAGGACAGCCAATATAGTCAGAAATTTCAGACACTGGGCTCTCACTAAAATAGAGTCTTCTTTCACTTGTATTCACCCTACTCTCAACATTATCAGAAAATGGTGAAAACGGTACTATGCTTGGGCCTTGTTACCTTGCAAGTTTCATCTTAATCACAGAGGCTCTTGGTAACGGTTGCTTAGTAACAAACACATTTGTGATAGATTTGTTGACTTATCAGGAGATACTCTGAAAAGACCTTAGCCTGAAATTCACTGATGGAAAAACAGCAACAGCCTGGTAAAGCAAAAATATTTTTTTAATGAAAAAGTACTCGTAAACTTAACATTTCACCAGATTCCAAAGACATTACTGAATGTCTACAGTAGTTTCATAATATTGTACTATACTTCAGTACTGATCTATTAGTTTCTGAAGCACTTCAGATGCAGTTATCTGACTGAAGGGCTAACTGAAGCTCTGTGAGACAGGCCTTAGACTTGGACTTTGAGTCAAAGCAGGATCCTTCACAGAAAAGCAATGGCTTCTGGGTTTCCACAGGTCCAAAATATCCTTCATAGCATAGTTCTGAACTCACTTCTTTCGAGATTTCAGGAAGTGTTTAAGGCTTCTGCTGAGTTTTCAAGTCAGAAGGAAAAAGCAAAAGAAGCTTTCCCTCAATCTTTCCAAAGAATATTTCTTTAGCACCTGTCAATAAAATCTGTGATAAAAATGGAAATGGAAATGCATTTCAGGACTCCGTCCTATACATATCTTCTCCAAAGCAAAGCCCCAACCCGACACACTCTCCTCACTGAGTGCGTGACCTCCTCCTGCCTCCTGACAAGAACTTGCTGTCCGCTTGCCATTTCCACCTCAGGAACTGGGCATCAACACCCACTCTGCTCTGCTCTTACTACCTCAGAAAAAGGGATCCTCACTGGTGCTGTAAATCCCTCCTACCCCTTGTATCTTTCTGGTATTTTCCACTGCCCCTGCTTCTGCTCCGGTCTCTTTTCTTCCTTTTTTGAAAAACTTCTCAAAAGAGGAGTCTCCATTCACTGGCTTTCCTTTCTCACATCCCACTCAATCCTCAACCCACAGCAATCTGACTTTACCTCACGATTTCCTCTTCCAGTCACCATTGCTGTTGATTCCAGAAAGACTTCGATGAAGAGTAGTATACTTTTCAGAAATCTGTTTTTCTAATACGTCTGTCTTTGCAAAAATAGTGCTAGATATTAAACTATTGGTTCTTCTCCCAGTGCCTGCTTCATTTAGCTCTGGCATGGACTATTACGTTAACCTCAAAACCTACTAGTCCTCTGTTCTACTTGAAGACATCTCAGTCTGCTGAAACTTTCTTCCTAAACACTCCCTCATCTGATGATTTCTCGCCTCTGCTCAAAAACCATCTTGACGCTGCAGGTCCTCCAGCAGACCTCCTTCCAGTTTTCTTTACTACTTAAGTCCACCACAACCTAACCCATATGCCTGGGGCAGTCCTTCAAATTTACCACAGTCCAAGCCTACACCCCTATGATGGGAAGAACTAGCCTCCACTGAAGGAGGGACAAGACCATCCACTAGGTGGGCACCTGTCCACGACATTCTATCTAGTTGCCCAGCACATGACAGGTCATTTCACTAGTCTCCTTCAATCATTTACTTGGGCTGCTGGCCCCATAGGCATTTGAACTGGAGGACATGAGCCTAAATCTTTCTATTGGCCTTCCTATAGCCACCCACATTCAATCACTCATGGATTTCTTCATCAAACAAATACCTATCAACTGCCGAAATTTATCCTGTGCCAAGCATTGTTTGTAGGCAGTGATGATGCAATGATAACAAAAAATAATGGAACTCTCCCTAATCTCATGGAGTTCCTAGAATAAGTATATTATTCAAATAAGTATAAAATAAAATTTTATACTTTATGAAGAATTATGTAAGGCTATAAAAGTGTACCGTAGAGAGACTAGCCAAATCAGAGAAGACATCCCCGTCAAGCGTTGAGAGCTAAAGGAGAAAAAGGTACCAACTAAGCAAGGTTATGTGGTGGTGCGTAGGGGTGAGGAAGGTGATATTCCAGGAAAAGGAACAACATGTGGTAAAGGTCCTGCCCTTTCTCAAATTCTTTACCCAGTAAACAGTCGTCCCACGGTATCCAAGGAGGTTCTAGCACCTGCTATGAATACCAAAATCCATGGGTGCTCGCTTCCGCGGGTTCCGCTTCCGCGGGTTCCGCTTCCGCGGGTTCCGCTTCCGCGGGTTCCGCTTCCGCGGGTTCCGCTTCCGCGGGTTCCGCTTCCGCGGGTTCCGCTTCCGCGGGTTCCGCTTCCGCGGGGTTCAACATCGACGAGAGGTGGTTGATGGAATCCACCGAGTCACAACCAGCAGACATGCAAGGCTGACTGTACTCGCCGTTAGGGAGCCTCCCTACTAAGTTACGCTTCTTTTTCAGTGTGTCACATTGACCTCTAAACAAAGACTCCTATTGCAAAATCAGAGCCATCGTTGTTTTTGGAAGACAGGCTGAAACAACAGGGGCCTAGGTTTTAAAACACATATTTACAAAAATATTTTTCTACATTTCAATACCCTGGTTTATTCACAGCTTGCATCTTTCTTGAACTAAGGATTTAAATCACAGTGTTGTAAGCATTCCCTTCTCTTCAACTTCCTACAAATTCCACTCTGAACAGCTGCGGCCATAAAGTTTAATTTGCCACTTCCCAAAAAAAGTCACTTTGATGTAAAATAACTTTGCCTTCCTACTAATATTTTATAAGGAATTAAAACTGAAATGATGGACTAAGAATCCCCCCAGTTTGGCTCCATCCACAGACCTGTACAACTACAGTATGTGGGGAAAAAGTCAGTCATGACTGCTGGAGAACATACAACGTGTCTCCAAACATTTGCACTGCCAAGAAACGAAACTGGTGGGGATGTGTTTGGCAAATATAAAAATGAGATGTGAAAACTTCAGAACAATTATCTGTGTAAATCCACTTCTGTTTCCAGGGTTCGAAAGATAGTCATGGTGTGCTCCCAATTAAACTCTTTGGTAACCACTGTTTGCATACCTTCTGTACAAAAATCACCACTGAAGCCAACAGACTGGCAAATCACTTTATGGTATTTATTATGAGCCCACAAAATGAAAACTTTCTTCAAGTGCTTTCCTAGGTGCCTTAATTGTACAAGAAAATGAAAACGAAGTAGAACCCTGCCAACCTCTAGCTGCAGAACAAACGCATGCATGCCAAGGTGGAACTCTACATTCCAGAGAGGTGACAGGAATGATTTTTCAGCCAGTCCAAGGGAAAGTAATGACCACCACTCAGAAAAACACAGTCTGTTAGGGCAATGCCCTCAGCCCTCATCAACAAGGAAGGGCAGGAAAGGGGAGGATGGAACGAGGGGAGTCAAGGAAAGGAATGAGGTCGTCGGAAGGGAAATCAACAAGAATCAATCATTCTACAGGATTTTTCCAAGTTCCATCTAGATCAATCTAGGCCTACAGTACATTTGGGAAATAAAAGATCTATTTTTGCACATAGAACAACGCCCATAAGTATCCACCCTGATTCAGTCAAAAGTAGTAATTAGTCACCGACGATGATGGAAACCCCTGCTCTGTCCCTTTCCTAGGACCTTCGTGTCCTGGCAACTTCCAGGGATAAAACTCCCTTAAGGACAGGAGCCTCATGAGAACCCTGGGTTCATTTTTATGATAAAATACAATCTTGTTTACACTAAAGGTGACACCCAATGTGTGACTGCCCCTTTGGCATATACACACCGAAAAAAAAGCATCTGGGGGCCTATTAGTACATTATTTTCACAACAGCCAGAGCGATCCTGTTAAAAACCTCAGTCACACATCATGTTACTCTTCTGCTCACTCCCTGGCCTCCTCCAGGTTTTGCTCAAATGTAAGGACTAGATTTCCCTGACCAACTGATTCTAGATTGCAAGCTGCCCTCCCACCACCGTCGACAAACATCCAACATTAATCCAGAACAGAAAACTCCAAAAATAAAAAGAGAAGCGTATCACTTCATCCAAACACTTAACTGGCCTAGCCAAGTGTAGATCAGGTAACATATTTGGTTCTAGACGCAAACTCAACTCGGAACAGTAATTTAACTTCCTGTTTGGAGAGAATAAGGAGATAGACGCATCAAGTTCTAGTCCAGGAATCCAGTGACTACAAATCTTTTCCTATTTATTCTGCTAAAGTGAATTCAAAAAATAATAATAAACTCTGTATCCATTTCCTTGTTTGTAACGATGTGAATTATAGAATAATCCAACAGAAAAGTAACACTGCCTTTTGTTCTTAGAACCAAGGCCTTACTCTCCTTAGTCTCAACCCCCCTTTCCATCCTTTGTGGATTTTCTCTGGCCTAGAACCCCACATCTCCAATCTGCTAGTCCCAAATTGTTACCACACACCATGCACCTTCTATCTCATAAATGCACACTGGTAATGGTAATAGCTAACATATATGGGTCAGGCATTTTACATGCATTGTCTCATGTACATCTCCCAACAACTCCAGGTGGTAGCTGCTATTATTATCCTCATTTTACAGATAAGGACACTAAGGTTGGAGAGATGAAGTGATATTCGATTGAGTCCAGAGCTCAAACCGAAATGTCCGACTTCAAAACTTGGGCTCTTAATGACTACACCATACAGCAAGGTCACAAAGGCTAATAAATTACAAATTAACTTCTCAGAATAAAAGTACTGTAGTCTTCCGTTATCCGTGGTTTCACTTTCCACAGTTTCAGTGACCCCACGCTCAACCACAGTCCAAAAATATTAAACGGAAAATTCCAGAAGTAAACAGTTCATAAGTTTTAAATTTCGCGCCATTCTGAGTACTGTAATGAAATCTTGAGCCACCTGGTCTCACCCGCCAGGATGTGAATCATCCCTTTGTCTGGCAGATCCCACCCATTAGTCACTTAGTAGCCCTCTCGGGTATCAGATCGCCTGTCGTGGTGTCACAGTGCTTGTGTTCAAGTGACCCTTATTTCACTTAATAATGTCCCCGAAGTGCAAGAGTAGTGATTCTGGTGATCTGAATATGCCAAAGAGAAGCCATAAAGTACTTTCTGTAAGTAAAAAGGTGAAAGTTCTTGACTTAATAAAGAAAGGAAAAAATTGTAAGTCGAGGTTGCTACAATCTACAATAAGAACAAACCACCTATCCCTGACATCATGAAGAAGGAAAAAGAAATCTGCATGCTTTGCTGTCGCACCTCAAACTGCAAACGTTACAGCCACAGTGCGTGGTAGGTGCTTAGTTAAGATGAAAAAGGCATTAAATTTGTACAGTGAGATACTCTGAGACCACATTCACAGAACTTTCCTCACAGTGTATTGTTATAATTGTCCTACTTTATTATTAGTTATGATTGTTCATCTCTTACTGTGCCTAATTTATAAATTAAACTTTATCACAGATATGTATACATGGGGGAAAAAAACATAGTATACATAGGATTCGGTACTCTTGGTCGTTTCAGGCATCCACTAGGGGTCTGGAACGTACGCCCCAAGATAAGGGCAGACTACTGTATATACAGAAATAAAATGCAAGTCTTCACAGCGTAAAAGTAAGACGCAGGACTGCGTTTATAATACTTGTTAAATGGTGCACAGTGTAATAGGCCACATAGAATAGAACAGGCAAAACAGGAAAAAACAATTCATGACATGTGTTTCAGAAATGTTCCACTGTTTTTAAGAAATGTTTGCTAAAAACTAACTTAATGGAGAGAACAATTCCCCAGTTCAGAAGAGAATACCTGATATTATTAATACCATACAGAAAAATAAATACTCTTTAAAGCAAACACTAAAGTCAAACTTAGAAAGGGAGTCACAATGTAAATGAGCTGAATGTTAACTTTTCCTCTCTGTCTGCTGCTCTCCTGGGCCTGCACAGCACCTGTATGTTTAGAAACTCACAATATGAAGCAGAGTATGAAAAAAACCACCACAACTCTCAACACGATTCAGAATGTTAAAGAGATGGTGTATGTGCATTTTCCTCAACAATATCATAAAATAAATCTTTAAGATTTTGACCATGAGGACTTTTTTTAATTTTTATTTTTTATTTTAGTTACTTATTTTTTTATTATTTTTGGCTGCGTTGGGTCTTCGTTGATGTACACAGGCTCTTCTCTCTAGTTCCGGCGAGCGGGGGCTGCTCTTCGTTGCAGTGCACAGGCTTCTCGTTGCAGTGGCTTCTCTTGTTGCGGAGCACGGGCTCTAGACAAGAGGGCTTCAGTAGTTATGGTGCGCAGGCTCAGTAGTTGTGACTCACGAGCTCTAGAGCGCAGGCTCAGTAGTTGCGGCACACATGCTCCTCAGCAGATGGGATCTTCCTGGACCAGGGATCGAACCTGTGTCCCCTGCATTGTCAGGTGGATTCTTAACCACCGCGCCACCAGGGAAGTCCCACCATGAGGATTTTTTTAATTGAAGCTTAAAACTAACAGACAGAAAAAAAAAAAAAGTAATTTCCCTCTCAACCTCTCGTTCAAAATCTCAGTCCTACAGAAAATCTAAAATAATGTGAAAAGGCATTCCAATCTGAAAAATACACGTCTGGAAAAGAGTGCTTTTGAAACCATAAGTACTGTGCCCATAAAAACTGAACACTTCAGCTTTAAAATTCACACTCAAAACCCAGGTAATCTCTGCATTGCTAAGACTCAAACAATTGCTACACTTGAAAAGAAGACTAGAGCAGTGGAATGGATAGAGCATTTCCCAGTTCTAGAAAGAAGAGAGAGATTGGGCAAGAGACACTTGGAAAAGCAAGTCAGGTGGCCATTCATGCTCCCGGTGATGGAGAGCTGTGCCTTGATCTTTATAAACACTTTTTTTCTTCCTCTCACAATCAATCCCTCTGCACAGACTAACCCCACTACATGCAGACAGGGGTGGATGGGCCCCAGGCCACCTGTCTCTGCTGACTCTCAAAAACCAGATGGGTCACTGCACTATGGTCTCAGGCCAGGCCCAGAAATCCTCTTTGGGGTCAAAGGTTTTTAGAAAAATTAAAAAGGTCCGTCATACATCAAGGCTAAATTTCTGGCCAGTCAAGTGGTAAAAACAGAAAGGACCAGTAGAAACTGTAAAGAAAAAAAAAAAAAAATTAGAGGCATTCCTTTATTTAGGGGAGGAGAAATGACACTAGGACAACTGGAGAAAGGTGGCTTGGTCCTTTTTTTAAGGCCCTAAGAGCTTTCCGTTCGGCCTCTTGTGGAGCAAAAAGCAGCCACGTATAAATAGACAAAGAGTTACGAAAAAATTAACTCAAGACAGAAACATCAACAGGACTTGGGAGGCATTGATAGTTAAGATCTGATTACGAGGAGGAAAAAGGAGTGTGTTTGGGGTTTGTTTTCAAAGTCAGGGGGCGAGGGTAGAGGAGCAGTGCTGTTTTTCAAAACACACATGAACTCACTGGGTGGATAAGATTTCTATCTGGTAATAAAGTTCACCTGGGAGAAGAGGTTAAGCAGAGAGCATGGCTACTGAAAACAAAGCAGGACCCACACAAGCCTTATCACGGGATCCACCTGCCCTGCAGGCCTGGGCCTGTATTTTTCAGGAGCCCAGCACTTACACTTAAATGCCTACGTGACAAAAGTCAGTCTACTCCACTACCCCTTGAAACACAGATGAAATTCTTCATCACTTAATAAAATAATAAAGGAAGTTTTAAGAAAGAGAAGCCTTCTGAGAAACTTTCATGATCAAATTAATAATTAAATTCTGAAATGGAAATATAAATCCTAAAGTGTAGGAATATTACGATGATAAATCTCCAGACGAGAATCTTTCACACGAACTAAAACATGAAGTCACAGTCAGATTTCCCCCCCCTTTCTCAAAATAAAATGATAAGGACAGTCATTTTCTATGAAATTTTAAACCATATTTCTTCTGGCCTTTTCCACTGGAAACTGAAATTCATTTCCCTATAAATATTTTAATGCCATTCTCCTGCGAGCAGGAACAATCCATAGAGAACAATTTCATAATTGTTTCACAAGCTTACGAAGCACACAATGTCACAAAGTAAAGGTCCTGGGTGGACGAGAAGAAGGTGATTACACCTTGAAAATAAGAGTGAGGTCTTGAAAATATAGCATCAAATGAAGAAACAGGGCTTCCCTGGTGGCGCAGTGGTTGGGGGTCTGCCTGCCGATGCAGGGGACACGGGTTCGTGCCCCAGTCTGGGAAGATCCCACATGCCGCGGAGTGGCTGGGCCCATGAGCCACGGCCACTGAGCCTGCGCGTCTGAAGCCTGTGCTCTGCAACGGGAGAGGCCACGGCAGTGGGAGGCCCGCGTACCGCAAAAAACAAAAAACAAAACAAAAAACAAACCAAAAAAACAAAAAAAAAAAATGAAGAAACAGATACTGTGGCCAATGTGTAGTAATTCAAATGCAGATTAAACCCTGTGCCTGCATGGGAGGAAGGGGGGAACACACTCACCATAGATATCATTTATGAAAATCAAGAGTATTGAATATACTTTTTTAAAAAACTCAAAGTTCACTGTGTATATATTTCCCTTCTTCTATACCATCAAAAAAATAAAATAAGGCTAATTTTGCTTTGCTTGACTTCTGTTAGTGAATCTGTTAAGGGCTGAATCCCCTTAAAAAAGACATGTTGAAGCCCTAACCCCCAGGATCTCAGCGTGTGGCCTATGTATAGACAGGGTCTTTACAGAGGGAATCAAGTTAAAGTGCGGTCATTTGGATGCGCCCTAATCCAATACGACCGTTGTCCTTGTAAAAAGGAGAAATTTCGACAGAGACACGTAGGGAAGGTGATGTGAAGAGACAGTGGGAGAAGACAGCCATCTACAAGCCATGGAGAGCGCCCCAGCACAGATCCTTCCCTCACGCCCCTCCACCCCCAAAAAACAAATCCTGTGGACACCTTGATCTCAGATTTCTAGTCTCCACAACTGTGACACAATAAATTCCTGTTATTTAAGCCACCCGTTTGTGGTACTCTGTCCAGCAGGCCTAGTAAACTAATACGGAATCCGTTAAGGACTTTTTATGTTGATCCTCCCAAGCCATCTCTGTACTTGTCTGTATGAGGATTTTGCCAGGAATTAATGCCAAATTTATTGAGCTGTAATTTCTACAATCTGTCTCTTCTTCCCCTCTCTAAACTTGGGATATTTTTCCATCTCCAAAACTCCCAAAGCTCTCTTTTGCAGATAATTTCTCATAGAGAATAGGCAATAATGAGTATAACTGATGCTTAGATGGTATCAACTCTGTCAACTGTTTACACAAATTATCTGATTTATTCCTCACAGTAACCAGAAGAGGTAGTAAGTATTATTATCATCAACTGAGGCACAGCCTCATTTGGCAGATGGGCTGACAAGACATCATTTTACAGATGAGGGACCAGAGGCAAAGCCAGGGGAAGTAACTAACGCAGCTGAGCGCCCGAGTCCGCCTCGTAATTCTCCCACCACATCTTCTCTTGTCATCAAGGGCCAGGGCACCATGGTTTCAGTACCAGGAGCTCGCCCACAGGGCCTTCTCAGGACCGTACGATGCCATTCATCTGGGTCTAGAGATTCCAACTTCTTTTATTACCATGAAGAATGCCTTGATGTTTTCTTCCTAACCTTACCCTCCTGGCTTTTACTTTAATTTCTTAATGATGTTTATGGGTCTTTTCTACTTTTAAATATCTTCTTCTTCATTGAAAGGAGGAAAGCTAACTAGGAAGCGAATAATTCTACTTTTTTCTGTGTCATTTTTTTATTATCCCAGCATCTTCCCCAAGCCTCAGTTCACCTTTTTTTCTAGGAACATAAGTGCTTTCAAAAGTCTTTCGTCGTGAGAATTTTTCACAAGCCACGGCTCATGTCGGCCTTAGCTTTCCTGACCCTAATCTTACTGTGTGTGCGTTTTTGATTTCTTGGTTTCCCGTCCCTTAAACTGTGTGTCCTACTAATCGGAGCTCGGAAGGCTCCAGGGGGTGGTGCCCTAGGCTGTTTCTTTGTCTTTCGGTTTTTGTCTTAAGAGGTATTCCTCATTTTCTCCCTCACTGGAATAATTAACATGTTTTCTATCAGAACTTTACGTTTCAAAGTCTTCTACCTCATGGAGGCCCCTTTCTTTTTATTCCTTTTTTCGTTTATTCGGTAAATCTTTATGAAAGGCCGATTGTGCGCCAAGGACTGCTCCAGCCCCTGGACATACAGGTGGAACTGAACTCATACATGGCTCCTGCCTCACAGAGTTTCTCATAACCTGGGGCTCCCTGAACACACATGCCCCCTTTGCTTCTCGCACACTGAACAGGTGTCCTGAAGTCTGGGATGTGGTGGGACCAGCCATCCCCCCTTTCACTCCGATGAACTTCAAGGTAGTGAGACTACTTGCTCTAAAATCCTCACAACCACTGCATCTCCAACCCACGCTTCCTCATTTTCCATGTTCAGTCCGAAGCAGCTTGAAAACAATGGAACTGTATACAAAAGCAAAGCGAAAAATCAACTGACATTCTCTTTTAAACTTGCAGCCGCTGTCTCGGTAAAGCCTCCCTTTATACGGCATCCAGCCTCTGTGCCACAGTGTAAGTATGTGGAGAAACCACTAGTTATCTTTTCCATCCACGTATGTGGCCCTGGTCTGCCCTGAGTTGGTTTCTTCTTCATTTTCACCCTCTTCCAAATGTTCTCCATCACTTGTTCCCCTTCTGGTTTCTTTCCTTCTATACGTGGACCCGCCTATGAGATCTGTTTCTTCTTTAGCACCGCAAAGCCTCTCCGCCAGCAGGGTTTACCGATCAGCCTGTCCTGTCCCCACCACGCACTGGTCGTATCTCTGGACCCTATGAATCATCGTTTGTGTCTATGCTTCGGTACAGGTGGGCGAGACCATCAATATTCCACTGCTGGTATCTTCTGAGGATTACTTGATCCTTCCTCCATCCTCCACTCAGGTACTTCTTTTTTTTTTTTCTCTTTATCTTGTTCAACAGACTTTATTGTGAAGACTGAAAACTGTTTCATAGTTGTCTTTACATCCCTCAGAATCTTGTATATGATTGCCTTGCATTTGATCTGAGTTCCACAAATATTTGTTTAGTTGAATTACCCAAGCTTACTGTGAGGCCCCATGTTTACATTCTTTAGATGAAAACCCCCCAGAAAACCTAAAGCAACAGTAATAAACACTGAACTGAATACAGATTCTTTACCCTCAAACAGAATACAAGGCAAGGGGGTGTCACCAAAGTGTAAATTTAACTTCTACAGAGTCTGCCCTTAGAGTGAATACCATACATAGCATCCCAGCACCATTTTCTCACTGGAGCTTTCCCCATCCCTCCCCTCTTGGTCAAAGTAGAAAGACATTTGGACATGGTGAGTGGGTAACGCAACACAGATCTGGATGTGTTTGATTCTAGAAATAAGTCACAAATGTAGGCAAAGTTTTATCTGAAGAGACATGGAAAGAAAAAAAACAATAGTTTCTACATACTGAGAACTTGTAGGTACAAGGTGCTGTGCTGAATTCTCTATAAATAATGAGCTCTACTATCACTGCCTCCGATTTACAGATAAGGACAGATGAGGAAACTGTGACAAAGAACTCTTGAGTAACTCTCCCCAGCTAGTGAATGGCAGGGTTGGGATCTGACGTTAGGCCATCTGACTCCAGAGTCATTACTCTCTGTGCTGTGCTACCTCTTCAAAATGATTGCTAACCTTTCCCCTTTTCAATTTTTTATTTGTATACAATCTGTAAAGGTTATTTTCCATTTACACTTACCACAAAATATTAGCTATATTCCTCATGTTGTACAGTACATGCTTGAGCCTATCTTACCCCCAGGAGTTTGTACACTCGGGTCCCTCTTTTATGTTCCCACCTGTTTTCTCTTAGGGAATTAATTTTTAAATCCTGAGTAGCACTCTCTCCTGACCCACCAGTCTGCACCAGAGAAAGACGCCAGCATTAGGAGGCTTACTCTCAAATAAAGGACGGCTGTGTCCTGTTCAGCATAAATGTGCTTTGAAAGCCAACCCACACATGTTTATTCAGTGGCTCTCACATACCCATCACTGCAGAAAGAGAAAACAAACTGCTTTTCTTTCAGCATCTATCAAACTGCCATTATACGGGACACTTCCTGGCCAGCAGCCCCCATGTACAAATTATAGGTACTTTCACTGACCGCTCAGCCCCTCGGGTACATATGACACAAGAGGCACACAAATAAACCAGCTTCCTCACTCCTGGCCAATTAAACCTGACATTACGTAACTACCATATAAAAGATAAAGATCACAGAGGCAAACCCTCTAAATAGGATTTTCCTTGTTTAGCAGCCTCTGAGGAAGAACTGTTCTAATACGGTGTTTCTATTCCTGACAGGAATAACCCTTAATTACTATGTGCCTTAAGCGTCTAGACATTTTAAAATAGAATCTGACTTAATGTTAAGAAAATCAGGGACCTCCTTGGTGGCTCAGTGGTTAAGAATCCACCTGCCAATGCAGGGAACACAGGTTCAAGCCCTGGTCCAGGAGGATCCCATATGCCACAGAGCAACTAAGCCCATGCGCCACAACTACTGAGCCTGCGCTCTAGAGCCCACGAGCCACAACTATTGAGCCCGTGTGCCACAACTACGGGGGCCCGCGCGCCTAGAGCCTGTGCTCTGCAACAGGGGAAGCGATCGCGATGAGAAGCCTGTGCACCGCAACGAAGAGGAGCCCCCACTCACCGCAACTGGAGAAGGCCCGCGCACAGCAACGAAGACCCAACACAGCCAACAATAAATTAATTAATTAATTTTTAAAAAAAGAAAATCAGAAAACTACGTCAGTGACAACAGAGAAGACTTCAGCGCAGTGAGAGAGAGCGCATGCTCGCTCTGGCACGGGGGATGGGGAAGGTAGGAGGAGGAAGCACAGATCCTCCTGAGTTGGTTTTGAAGTTCTGGAAATCTGGGAGAAAAGACAGGATTGAAGGAAGTCACTAAAGAAAATTAAATTCTTCCAGAAGAGAATGTAAGGACTTTTCATTTCTCAGGGATTAATGCATTAATCCCTGATTACATTTGTTTCAGGAAATAAATAAATCATACTTATTTCTGGGAAAAAAATATATGGATAGGCAAGGGAATGGCTACATGGCCTGATGTCTAAAACACAGGAGTTTGTCCTGAGACTTTTGAAAAACACAGTTGTAACAAAGTGGTTTTACCTACTCCCTCCGTAGACAACATTACTCTTGTCATCCTTTGTTTGGCTGCATGGCAGTGACCCATAATCTAGCTATAAATGTCAATATTTCACTTATCAGAGGAAGTGGTAGCTATCGTTCATGCGTATTGTCAGCCCAAGCATGGCCAGCTCCACTGGGATCACCAGTGGAGGAACAGAAAGAAAGTCTGTCCCTTCCTGTTGAGCCTGCTCTCTCAGTGAGGGATGCCTGAGGCTGAGCTGTACAGCTCGGCCAGCCAAAGGTGCTCGCTGCACCCCCAAGAGAGCTGCTGGGCAGTGGGCTCTATGGGGGGACACTCACCAAGCACATGGTAGGTGCCAAGGTGTACAAAGGTGATTGGGACCGTTCCTGCCCTCAAGAATGTAATCTGCTGATAGGGGAGACTTGCTTATTTAAACAAAAAACAATCTAGAGAGTTATATCAAGGATCCTTCCATAAATAGGTCCTCCCACCCACCTCCTGTGTGCAGGCTGTCAACCATTTATATGTCTCACCCAACTTCTACTGATTGACAACATAGACATCGTGGGTTTAGATGGTCATTCTTGTCATAATGGGATAGGAAGGTTCATGATACGAAAGGGAGGCGCTGTCTCGACGATGCAAACAAGACATCTGAAGAGGACGGTGAGAAGCTAGCCTGTTGTATAATCATGAATTTGACTAGCTTTAGTCCCTGGTTCCTGCAACATACTCTAAATAGTTGGAATTTCCCTAGTAACTGGAAATATCTTTGATATTCATGAGCCCCAGGGTCCATACCTGAGTTGTGCTAACAAGATGCTCAGGGTGGGGCTGGCCACTCCAGAAATCACGGGATTAGAGGGTTGGAGCTTTGAGTCCGGTGAGATAAGTGGACCTCCTCTAGGGAGGGGAGAGGGGATGGAGTCTGAATAATCTCAGAGTCATCACACCTGCACAATGAAACCCCACTAAAGACTCTGGACACCAAAGCTCCAGATTTGGTGGAAATTCCTGGTTTGTGACTGCATGGACGTGTTGGGAGGGAGAGAGACAGACCCCTCCTGACTCCACAGGGTGAGGGCAGGGAAGCTCCATGTCCAGGACCCTCCCAGACCTGGTCCTACGTGTCTCCTCACTTGACTGGTCCTGCCTTATGTCCTGTATGATAAAACAATAATATTAAGTATAGGACTTTCCTGAGTTCTGTGAGCCGTTCTAGGAAACTGTCAAATCTGAAGGGGTTGTGGGACCCCCTCCCCAAATCTGTAGCTAGTTGGTCAGAAGTGTGGTTGTCCTGGGGACACCTGAACTTGCAGTTGGATCTGAAGCAAGGGCTGTCTTGCTGGGGACTGCACCCTTCACTCATGGAGTGGTTACTGTCAGAACTGCACTGCAGCACTGCAACCCCCATTCTCAATTCCTGAAACACAAGCCAGAAATAATCCCTTTACAAGCAAAGCTCAGCTGACTTGACTTCCCCACCCTCAACCCAGCTCCAACCTCAGGCTAAGAAGAACTTCCATGGTCCAATCTCAGCAGGAAACCACCTTGAATGGGAAGACAAACACAGTTCTAGTACAAGGCAGGCTTTTTGATTAAGTGATATAACTGAAATATAAAAACTACAATGGGCGCACAGAGAAAGAGTCCAGTAATTGACTGAGAGATTCAGAACGGCTTCACAAAGGTTGACATGGCTGTGTGCCTTAAAGATGAAAGCAATTTTAAAACAAAGGAGGATAGGGTGGCTTAAGAACAGTGTAAGGAAAGAGTGAAGTCACTGTCAAGTTTAATAACAATGAATATCCGATCTAACTTTTATTACCTCCTTACTGTGGCTAAAGTTATTATTTTGACATTCCAGTGAATCCTTAATCCTATGAGGCAGAGTCTATTATGATACCCATTTTACAGGTGAGGCTACTGAGACTTCGGTTAGGAAACCTGATGAAGGCATCAGAGCTGGCAGTCCAGTGTGGCTGGAGAGGAGGGTGAAAGGAAGTGGATAAAGTATGAAAAGCCCTATCTATCAGAAACCCAATTTTTTTCTTCTGTAGGCACTGGGGAGCCATCAGAGGTGTGTGCATAAGGGAATAATATGACCAGGACTGTGGTTTCAAAAGATAAACTGCAGTGGCAGGAAAAGCATTCACAAAGACAAAGACTAGAAGAGGGAGACCAGGTAGAGGATGATGGTCAGATCACTGGGCAAACAGGATGAGAGCCGGAAGCAGGGTGAGGACAGAGGGAATGAACACGTGGGGATGGGGAAGGAGGACAAAGACGTCTAGAAGATGACAGAGATACACAGGGCTCTGGGTGGATGGTCGGAAGAGCAGCCAGGAGGAGATGGGGCAGGCATCCAAACAGACCATCAAAAATACATCTGGGGACCTCACTGGTGGTCCAGTGATAAAGAATCCACCTTCCAATGCAGGGGACACGGGTTCGATCTCTGGTTGGGGAACTAAGATCCCACATGCTGCTGGGCAACTAAGCCCGAGTGCCACAACTACCGAGCTCACCTACCTCAACTAGAGCCTGCATGCCGCAAACTACAGAGCCCACACGCCCTGGAGCCCGTGTGCCACACCTAGAGAGAGAAAACCCGCACGCCACAACTAGAGAGAATTCTGCACGCTGCAATGACGAGCCCACAATGCAATGAAATATCCCACGTGCTGCAACTAAGACCCGATGCAGCCAAAAAAATAAAGAAAATAAATGAATACACATACATCTGTTTATATGTCTTTCTGTACTGATGTGTGCGTTTACTGCACCGTTCCTTTTTTTTTTTCCACACCTTTATTAGAGTATAATTGCTTTACAATGGTGTGTTAGTTTCTGCTTTACAACAAAGTGAATCAGCTCTACATACACATATATCCTCATATCTCCTCCCTCTTGCGTCTCCCTCCCACCCTCCCTATCCCACCCGTCTAGGTGGTCACAAAGCACTGAGGTGAGCTCCCTGTGCTACGCAGCTGCTTCCCACTAGCTATCTATTTTACATTTGGTAGTGTATATAAGTCCCTGCCACTCTCACTTTGTCCCAGCTTACCCTTCCCCCTCCCCGTATCCTCAAGTCCATTCTCTACATCTGCGTCTTTATTCCTGTCCTGCCCCAGGTTCTTCAGAACCTTTCCTTTTTTTTAGATTCCATATACATGTGTTAGCATATGGTATTTGTTTTTCTCTTTCTGACTTACTTCACTCTATGTGACAGTCTCTAGGTCCATCCACCTCACTACAGATAACTCAGTTTCGTTTCTTTTTATTGGCTGAGTAATATTCCACTGTATATATGTGCCGCACTATTCTTGATGCTCCCGTGTGCTGCCTGAATTTGGTGGAGTTCACGCTCTTGATGCAACAACAGATAATGAAGTCAGATTTCAAGACGGAATTCCATGTTGGCGGGCAACCATTTAACTCCACATCTCACATCTCTGGCCCTAGGCTGCGCACAGCCATTCCACGCCGCCGTGCTCTCTGTGTGGTTGACCGGCGCCCGCTCTGGATTGATAACGAGCATCAGAGGAGCCCATCAAGGGTTTTTGTCTAAATGACTTTTTAGACTGCCGAGCTGAAGCAGAAGTATACCAGGCCACCACCGGTCTACAAATAGGTCTGAGGCTGTTCAAGCGTACACACATCAGACTAAGTTTTCTTCTAGTTCCTCCTAGGATTTGACGGGAATGAGTCGACAGAGTGTAGAAAAGTAAACAGAAGCTGAACACAACGTGACTCCCTCAAGGACTCCACTGAGAAAAACACACAGCTGACCACAGATAAAATTAATGCTGGGCTTCCAGTGCTGGAATAAACAACCCTTGCCATTCAAACCTGCTCCTTCCCACAATTTCCTGTTTTCTGGTTATGTCCGTGCCCTACGTCTAGCTTTGACGAGAGAGGCTGTGGAACCGTTTGATTCATTAGCAGGACTTTAGAATCAATAATCATCCTTCTACCAAGTCCTCAAAATGTTCTGGGCACTTAGCTCATAAATATTATTCTAGCTCCCACTTCCCACACTGCAAAAAGCCTAGCTCTTCCTAACAATGCTGACTAGAGGAGAACGAAACAGAAAGGAAAAGAAAAGAAATTCGACTTCCCGTTCCTCTGGAGACGGAGCTTTGAGGGGGCCCTGAAGCTCTGGAGGACAAGGGTGTCGTGTGTGGGTATGTCTGCTTTTCTCTCACTCCTGACATTCCCAGGAACCACTCATCCTTTAAAGCACGCATCTGAAAACGTTTAAAGAAGACATACCAAAATGCACTCTTACACACGCCCCTGACACATAATCAATACCCTTTTAATCACACACATCTGTATCTTGCATTAACCTTGCATCTCACCATAATTTAGGAGATATTGCTGTGCTTCATCTCCACATGTTTTCTAATCTGACATCACTCTGTAACAGACAGATCATCATAAAGAGACGGAAACATTTTCAAATGTGGCGGAACTCAGGACATGATTTGTAAATACGGTCTTCTACAATTTCAAAGGGTACTAAAATTCATTCGATGTCATCAATGGTTCTATTAGGTAGCTGAGAATCAGATCATTTTGCATATACACTGGAACCTTTTTATTTGGTTCAAATAAAGTGTCTCCTTCCCTCACTTTCAATCATCCAGTTTCAAAAAAACAAAAAACAACTGTCATCCTCCCACATCAGATCTGTGTGCAAAAGGTCTAATTTTTTCTAGGCAGTACGTAAACCAAGAAGTCAGATAAGGCAGATTATAACTGACGCAAACTAGAAACCCTACGTATCACAATATCATCCCATAGAAACGGTTGCCTGTAACATTTTCTCCTCTCTTTAAGGGGGCGATATGAGACAACAGCTTTCAATTTATTATAAATAAGGGAGGGGACTAACATTTGGGTACTAATAGGTGTCATTTGATGTGCTGAGGCTTATTAATATTTCCCCCTTTTCATTTCTATAAAGTTCCTCTTAGATAGAAATTATCCCATTTTACAGATTATAATTAAACTCAAAAGAAACTAAATGAGCATCCATGAAGAATCTTTTAGAAAGGTATCATATCTTGAAACCAAGCCTGTAAGGAGTGAAAGGAAATTCCACCACATTCACTTTGTTTGTATTTATTTATTGGCTGTGTTGGGTCTTTGTTGCTGCACACAGGCTTTCTCTAGTTGCGGCGAGCGGGGGCTACTCTTCGTTGCAGTGCACAGGCTCCTCATTGTGGTGGCTTCTCTTGTTGTGGAGCACGGGTTCTAGGCGTGCGGGCTTCCGTGGCTGTGGCACACGGGCTCAGTAGCTGTGGCACACGGGCTCAGTAGCTGTGGCACACGGGCTCAGTAGTTGTGGTTTGCGGGCCCTAGAGCGCAGGCTCAGTAGTTGTGGCGCACGGGCTTTGTTGCTCCACAGCATGTGGGATCTTCCCGGACCAGGGCTCGAACCCGTGTCTCCTGCATTGGCAAGCGGATTCTTAAACACTGCGCCACCAGGGAAGCCCACCACATTCGCTCTGGATTGGCAAAGGCGAGCCTACCCCTTTGGTGGGAAGACTTTACCCCTTGGTATTCAGACCTGGTGAAGCTAGGCCCCCAGACCACCATTCAGGCTCCACAAGGCCTATTCTCAAGCCAGCTCCTCTAGATGCCCAGCCTCAGAAGGAACTCAGCTGGACCACATCCTGAACTGGGGGGCGGGAGCGGAGGCAGGGGCCACACTCCGAGCTGCAGCATAACCATCACATTCCCTGACGCAGCTAATCTCTATTGCGCGCTGACTGCCAGGCTCTGCGGAGACGGGGTGAGCAAGACGGACGCCCTCAGAGCCACCCTACACCGGAAGAGGGTGCAGACAGGTAGGCTCGTGGTTCCTTCATAGGATGGTGAGGGCTCTGAGGGCTGAGCTGAGTCCTGAGGGACGGCCGGCGTGGGGTAGGGTGTGGCTGGCACAAACAGAGAGAGTGAAAGCAGTGGCTATCTGAATTCATGGACTCTCAGCATAGCGTTGTACACGCCGGCGGCTTCCAATGCTCTGTGATGTGTGGGGCGTTAAGAATACGGAACTGGGGCTTCCCTGGTGGCGCAGTGGTTGAGAGTCCGCCTGCCGATGCAGGGGACACGGGTTCGTGCCCCGGTCCGGGAGGATCCCCTATGCCGCGGAGCGGCTGGGCCCGTGAGCCATGGTCGCTGAGCCTGCACGTTCGGAGCCTGTGCTCCGCCACGGGAGAGGCCACAACAGTGACAGGCCCGCGTATCGCAAAAAAAAAAGAATACGGAACTAAGCTAGTGTTTCTCAAACTTTCTTTGACCATATCTTCCAGCAAAAATATGTTTTACATCATGATGCAGTACACACGTTACACATATAACTAGGAAAAGAACATTTGCCAAAACAATACTCTTCCCACTACTCAAACCCATTCTGATATTGTCTCTCTTCTTTCTGTCTCTCGTTTTCTGTAAGTTCTAGATAAAACCCTCGAATGGGTGGCAACCCATAGTGTGAAAAATACTGGTATAAACCTTTTAATAGGCATGACTGTCATTTCTTTGATATATAGTTGACCCTTGAACAACATGGGTTTGAACTGTGATGCACGGATTTTTTTCAATAAATACACTACAGTACAACCCAATGCCTGGTTGCTTGAATCCGAGGATGCGGAACCACAGATGCGGAGAGGGCCGACCGTGGACTTGAGCAGCCTCAGATTTTGGTATCCGAGGGACGGTCCTGAAACCAATCCTTCATGGATACTGAGGAACTTCTTCTTCTGCCTTCTACCCTCCTTTTCTTCCTTCACTCCTCAAAAAACTACCGCCGAAGAAATAAGAACACTACAGTTTCCTGAAGGTCTGTTATGTGCCAGAAACTGGGCTGGAACCTTGACACGCGCCCTGTCTCATTCATCCTCACACAGCCCTGCGGATTAAGCATTACTATTCCCATTTTACAGATGAAAAAGCCGAAGCTCAGTGATCAGGAGACTCGTTCAGTAGACCGTGACGGAGCCAGGATTCGAATCCAGTTCTGTCTTGCTTCAAATCTCCAATCACCCTACTGTGTCTTTCATGAAAAGTTCTTAAGTAATTAAAGCTAACGTAATAGCAAGAATTTCCTAAGTCCCCTTGAGATAACTCAAGTCCTTGGAGTGTTATGGAACCAGGTTTGGGAGGCCTCGGCAGAGATAAGGGAACTATGAGGTGGAAAATATCGCGGGTTTAAATTTCATTTCCTTCCATGTCCTCTGAGTACCCCTTAGTAAAGACACTTGTGGCAGGTCACCAACAGAAATGGTAAGTGAGAGCTACTGGGGGGCTGGCCTAGACAATCCCCCTCAAGGCAGGCAGGCTGAACAGAGCTGCCCGTTCTGAGTGGCTCATACCAGGAGCACCTTGCCCGGCATCTTCCAGGCTGTAGATAGTCCATACATATTCACAAAACGGAACGCTAACACAGGCAGAGCGAAAGTAAACACGGAGCATGGCTCCTGCTGGTTTATTTTTAAATTGGTCCAAAATTACGTTAAACGAAACTATCTGTTGAGAAGGACGTGTCTTTGGAAGGATAACTAAACGTATTTACAGCACAGACACTTGTGTTCTTTCAGCCCCCTAACTGAAGATACATTTGACACAGATACAAGGGATATTTAACGTGAGCAGGTCAGGACAAATGTTCAACTCCCCCAAAAACTCTCTGCAAAAGTGACGATTTGGGGAAATTACTGGCAAGGCTCCGTGAAGCGACTGCATCATAAACTGATCCTTCCCCTGACTTAAAATAACGGGATGTTTGGCGACAGTACGTTAACTGGCCAGTCATTGGCACTGCTACTTCTAAGTGATGATACTGCTCAGAATACTTTAAGAACTGATGTATTTTCTACAAACACATAATAAATGCAACTGTGACACCTACAATAAGTTAAATTATTTATTTGACAAATGGCCTTTAGGGTTTATATTCTTTGTGGGGCTTGCTGGGTAGCAATACATTTATCGTTTAACTTGGCATACCAACTCACATACAAATATATGAGCCGTTTTTTGTCTAATCAGCTAGTGTTATTTTCCCAGCACCTCTTAGCAATAAAAATATTGCCAAGTCCTCTTTTCTTTGCAAGTTCCACGATGGGAAAAAAATCCTGAACGTGCAAAAGAATCCACTGCCTGCTGATGAAACGTAAAGGCTTATGAAAACATGGCATGTCCTCAAGTAGATCAGTTTGTTTTTAAATGTTTTAGTAGGGTACACTGATGCATTAGGAACTAAATGTGTATTACGCCTAATCTCACACCTAGCGTGTACTATATACTTTGATCATTCTATCAAAAGATCAAAATTTAAATATTAGGTAAATTATATTTTATACATGTTCTCCTTTGCATGAAGTCAAACAGGAAACTTGTTTCTTCTCTAAACACACAAGAATATAAACAAGCAACATATTTAGACCGAAGAAAATACTCACTACTTCATTCCATTAAAAAAAAATGCCCCTGGGTATCAATTAAAATAAAAAGCTTTTATGTTTTCTTAAAACAATCCTAAATGTCTGCTTGTGTTTTCAAATATTTTCATCGTATTTTAATATTTATTTTAAAGTTTCTTAAGTTAATTACATGTTATTTTTACAAGAAATGCTACTTAAATACTCTTCCTGAAAGCTCTAAGAGGTTATGTAAAACAACAGAAATGACAGCAGAAATTAAAGAACTGATATTGAATCTCCAATAATCAGAAGTTGCCATTTTCATAACAACTGAATGTAAAGTATGAACCTTAATTGGATCCTGGATTTTTTTAAAAAAAGCTATAAAAGACATCCTTAGGACAATGAGGGAGACGTGAATATGGACCAGATTTTAGAAGTTATTATGAAATTTTTGTTAACTTTCTGAAGTGTGATATTGGCTCTGTGATTCTTTAAGAAAATTATTCTTAGTACGTGCATAAGGTCCTTTTTAAGAATGAAATATCTTGATGCGTGAAACCAGCTTGATGCCTGAAACTAACAAATGGTCCAAAAATAATAAATATATCTGTACATATACTAGATAAAAACATGAAGCAAAGACTGCAAAATGTTAATAAGAGTTACATCTCAGTGGAGGATATACAGACGTTCATTGCATTATTCTTTTAACCATTTTGTATATGAAAATTTTCACAATAAAAAGTTGCAGTGGGGGAAGAATAGTCGTTTTCATTTAAGCACGTATGTGTATCCACTCCTGAGCCAAACTAGGGGCAGATAAAATATTCCTTTATATGGACACAGGATGTTTCATTTTCCAGTAGCAGTATACTTCAGAGAATCAATTTTCCACCACTGACCCAGAGAAATTATGGCAGCCCTTCTGGCCAAGATCACAGGGAACAGCTGATTGACACACACCACCTGATTTAGAGCAGAGGCATCAGGATCCCCAAAGGGTAATCCATGCTGACCAGTGAATTTACATGCCAGCCTGTGCCCTTGGAAAACTAAGGGTGGAGAATAGGGGCCTTCCAGCATGGAACCTTTACAGCAGACAGAACCTGCAACTTTGCTAGGCTCGTTTTCTGGGAGACAGCGTATCAAGCTGTGACATGAACGTAAAGCTAAATTAAACATCTAAACCATCGATTCTACTCATTCACCCACTAAAGATGGATTTCTGTCTTACCTTGTCTCTCTGCTCCATAAAGTGGACTACCAGGTTCAACATTCAGCAAAAAAAAATCTGAGATGCTACTCCCAAAACTCAACTTAAACCTAATAACAAAGCACTAGAATTGTGTAAGAAATTTTAGAGAGAAAACCTGTAAGCATTCCCTTTAGATATAATGGAAGTATTAAAAAATAAGACTCAGACCTATGAAACAACATAGCAGGATGTTTCTCATCTACAAACAGAGGTTTTTTTGTTTTGGGGTCCAAATCTCAACAGTTCTGGGCACTAGTTCACTACGAAGTCAGAGGGCCAACCAGCCGGCCATGACTTGCCGCAGAATCTGATATTCTTTTTTAACTGGAGTGAACTGAAACTCAGCAGTAAGCATTGAACTTTCAAGTGGCCTGATGCAATCAAAGACTCCACTTCAGTTACACTTCTTTTTTCTGTCCTTTTATTTTTATCATCTCTTTTTCTCCCTCATTCAATGCTTTATCTATATGTGTGTGTCTTGTGTGTGTGTGTGTGTGTATATATATACATATATGTTTGTGTGTGTGTGTAGATATACATACACATAAACACATTATGCATACATATACACATATACATATATATTTGTTGCTGTCTTCTCCTTTTCTTTTTCCTGTCTTTCCTCTTCCTGTCTTTCCTCTTCCCCTCCCAATTCCTCCAGAACCACCCAAAGGCATTGGTAAAACCCAGTTAAACTTCAGGCTGTGAAGCTATAAAGAATCCTGACGTGGCCCATGAAGCCTGACGGAATCAGGCCACAGGCTAGAAGAGTTACGGGAAGAATGGTTCACTTTCCTTTAACCGAAGAACAATCATCCTGTTTATGGGTTGTCAGGGCCCTTTCCCTTCTAGGGACAGCTACCTACCTTTGATCTTTAACCAGCTCACTACACCTCTCTTTAAGAGAAGCAGGCGACCACGACACTGGGATCTCACTTATTGCTTCATGTTATTCTAGTAAGAGGCATGATACAGGAGAGCTGAAAACATCAATGGTTTGGGGCTACCTGTGGACTTCACTTATCCAAATCGTGGATTCTGTTCAGTGCCACCATTTTCTGATTTCTTGAAAAGTTTCTGGTGTATTTGCAAGCACTAAGTTAGGACCGAAGGAAATACAAAGAGATTTTTTTTTTTTTTAGGTTATTCATCAGAGAGGTATGAGCGCATTACGTTCGTTTACCAACAACTCACCGTCTATGAAAACTCACTCCCATGAGTGAAGCATGAATTAACCATGGGCCCTCCATCTCCAGGAGACCTGAATAAACCTGTTTCCAAAACTCCAGGGAGAATGAATCTCTGGCAATGCTCCAGCCAGAAGGCGAGGGATCCTCTGCCACCTCCAGGCTGGAGAAGCCCCCACAAGGGAACCAGGAAGAAGACGGCTTAGCAGTCAGTGCCAAGAGCCCACCGCTGAAAATAATCTGGGTGGAGGGATGCTCAAAGAGTGGAGAAACACATGCCGAGGGCAGCAAGGTAGCCATTTGGAAGCACCGAACAATGTTTACAGTTTGCAGGCTCTAGGAGTGATCTGAGCCCCTTACCGAGGCTTATTCTCTCAATGCCTCAATTTCTTCATCTGACAAATGGGGAAAATAATAGTACTCCTCAAAGTCACAGGGTCTGTAATGATTAAATGAGTCAGTAATGCACACAGTACTTAGAACAGGGCCTGGCACATGGTAAGCACTGCATAAATGCTACCTAATCGCTAGTATTATAGGCTGGAAGCATGCCAATGGAAAAGCCTACTAAAGAAAACTTACCTTCTTTAATCCCCACCAAGAGATCTACTACTAACCAGCTGGAAATACCCAGGTCTCAATTCTTTGATTCCCTTTTTAAGCTCCAGCATCTCTGGAGTGGTCTCAGCTAAGGCCAAAGGAGCGAGACTCCTTTCTCTAAGCAACGAGGTTCGGGCAGAAAATGCAGTATGGCAACATATGATAAAAATGGAAACTGACATACGAATAAAATGCCAATCTATCTGACATGCATTTCAGAGCCCAGGTGTTCTCAGTGTGTAAGTTCTGCAGCTTCTAACAAATGTCCCTAAGTCTGCAACACTGTGAACCTCAAGAACCAACCTTCTGGTTGAAGACACACACAAATCACCCTGCACATTAGAAAGACATAAATGCAATGAACTTCAACAAACTACATGGCCCCAAAGTATGTGGCATAAACAGGTAATTGGCCACTGCCACACCTGGGTGACACAGCAAGTCAATTCTTCAGAACAGGCAAATCCACTCACTTCCATATTCTGGGGCTGTGCCACACCTGGCACACTATGTTGACAATACTTACGCATTACAATAGGGCTTCTTTTCATAGCCTTTGTAGTTGTTCATGTTCAGAGCCATCTTGCAGACTTCACAATGGAAACATCCTTTATGCCAATACTGAAAAAATAAATATTTAAAATTATAGTACAATGCCAGTTCTTTCCAGGATGGGTACAGAAAGGAGACATTTTTTTTTTTAGTGCATCACAAGTCCCCGTATCTGAAAATACTACAACAAAATGACTGTAGGTACCAGTGGATGTTTGCTGACTTTCAGTTAAGTAAACAAAGAAGCCAGTTATTAAAATGGAGTTTTAAATGACTCTCCACCATAACGTACAGACTCAGATGAAAGAAATGTCACGGGCTCTACCCGTATTACACTTCTATGAGCAGCCAAAGAGGAATTCTGCGCTTGGTTAATGGAGAAATGGAGCCTGTGAAGTGGCCTCAAAAGGAAACCGAATCCAGTTCAAAGTGCCTAAACAACACTGTTTGTAACATCTCGATAAACATGTGCTCACCGGAAATCAGGCAACCCGAGGTGGCCGGAGGGGCACTATGTTAAGTACCCCCGGCCCCCCCATCCCTGTCCAGCTTCCACTAAATTGCGGAAAAGGCGGACTCTGTCTGGGATGGCTATAGGGATGACGGCGTGCTCTTATGAGGCATTTGTATGACCACACGCAAATTTCACAGGGACCGCCTCCGGCTGGGTTCAACTGTCAGTCGCTCAGGCTAGCGCCAGGGTCTGTCTCCCAGGCTGCTCAACTCCATCCACGCCCGGGAAGGGCAGGGAAGCAGGGCTGCAGGGGCCGGTCTAGAGCCACTTCCTCTGGAATTCCCCAAGCGGGTGGATTAGCCCCCAGTGGGTCTGGCTCGCCGCGCTCAGCCCGGGCTCTCCGGCGGGGCTTATTCTTAGCAATGCGGCAGCGGCCGCCCCACGACATGTTAATTACTATCTGCCTCCCCACCTCGCCGCCCTCACGCGAGGCGCTGGGGCGGGGGTGAGGTGGCGATCCGGGCGGATCCCTGAGGTGGGCGTGCGGGGCAGTGAGGGGTCGCAGCGGAGGTGGGAGGCGCGCGGTTGGCCGAACTGCCCCTGGGGGCCCAGCCCGGGCCGCGCACCTCCAGGCGCCCTCCGCAGCCGCTCTGCCGCCGCCCGCACCCCGACAAAAGCCTCTCCCGGTTCCAACATCACGATCGCCAAGCGTGCTCTCTGGCCCTCCTGCGGGCGTCTTGCTTCGCGTGCCCTCAGCCGGGGGCCAAGACACACAGACGCGCACACACACGCACAGACCCACTCTTCTCTTTCCATCCCAGATGCCAAAACTTCTCCGAGCAGGTGCAGCCCGGCGCCTCCTCGCTCACCTTATCCAGGCAGTTGACTTTCTCCGTGGGATACACGACTTTCCCGCAGCGGGCGCACTGGGGGTTCATTGTCGCGGTTCCCGGGGGCGGCGGCTGGGCGGAAGCGACGACGGCTGGGGGCTCCGAGGAGCCGCTGTGACATCCCCCAGCGAGCCCCGCACCGCCTCCGGGCAGGCGGGAGGGCGGCGCGGGCCGGGCGCCGGGTTCTGGCGTCGGCGCGGGGCCCGGGACGAGCGGGCCGCGCGGCGCGTGGGGAGGCGGCGGGGGCGCGGGTGGGTTCGCGGCGGGGCCTGGCGCCGGGGGACGGCGGCGCTCTCGGGCTCGGCTCCGGCTCGGACTCCGAGCCGCTCTCTCTGCGTCGCTAGCGCTCCAGGTACCGGTGACTCACACAGGCACTCGCTCCCGCCCCTCGCGCTCACTCGCTCCCCCGCCTCGCCGCCGCGGCGCAGGCCAAACCCACCGGCGCGCCCCGACCAAAGTGACAGGGAACGAGCACGTTGGGCCCCGGGGAGGGCGGGCGAAGAGGGGGAAGGGGGAGGGCAGACACAAGGAAAGCTCCGCAGACCGCGCGGGCTGCGACCCGGAGGCCTGTAAGGGAGCCTCACGCTGCTGCCGCAGCGGGGGCGGCCAGGTGGGCGGCGGCGGCGGGGGGAGGGAGCGGTGGGGGTGAGAGGACGCGGAGCTGGAAGGGCTCAAACCCGCGCCCTCACTGCCGCCCTTCCTCCTGTCTCCTGCGCCGGCTGGTGCAGCCCCCCTCCCAGGCAGACTGACATTCTCGGCACCCAAAGGTTGCGCGGGGAGCGCGGGGCGGGGGTGCTCCCGCCCTCCTCCTCCCGGACCCCGGGTCGCAGGCAGCGGCGCACCAACGCCTGCGCAGCGCCCAGTCCCCGGGCGGAGGCTGGTCCGGGCGCGCGCAGCGACGCGCTGGGGCCTGGGAGCCTGGAGACACGCGGGGAACCCGGAGACTCACGTACCTGCGGCGCCCCCGGCTGTGCCGCGCCGCTCCCACGGGCCTCCTCCCAGAGAAAGCGTTCCCCGTGTGCCTGCGCGAAGTCCTCGGACCCTGGATGGGAAGAGACGTCTCTCACTGGCTCCTCACCACTGCACTTTTTGTACCTGTTCTTGGAGAACGACTGGTCATTTTAGGCCCGAATCAAGCCCTTCCTGATTAACTAAACGGTCGTCATTCGTTTTGCTGTGTGTGTTTGTATACACTGTAAATTTGTGCAATTAAACACCACGGGGACTAGGAAAAGTTCTTCACCTCTAGGAAGGGAAGCAATTACAAACGCATGGTCCTAACCGGAAGGGCCAGAAAATCAAGCTGAAGGCTGAGGGGAGGATACCAAACGGAGTAGGAATCGGTTTTTGGTTTTAATAAGGTTACAGGACTTGCTTTTTAAAAGCAACAAAATGGAGCTACGCGGCCTGGGTTCAAAGCCCAACCCTGCCCTTACTGTCATGTGACTTTGTGCACATGACATACTTCGTGCATAGCCTCTCTATGCCTCAATTTTCACATCTGCAAAATGGGGATAACATAGCGCTACAAAACAGCTCCTGCTCTCCTAGTGTGAAGATTATATGAGTCAGCAGTTCTGAAGTGTTTCAACCGGCCTGGCTCTTGGTAAACGCTGCGGAAGTGTCAGCGAGGATTATCATTGGCCGGTTGTAACAAATAAGCAAACACATTCCGTTGCTAGCACACAGATTGACTCAGTAATGCCACATAGCACTACTGTAACAAACATTAGTCGTTTTTTAAAAAAATCATAGCTGCAGCCTTTCATGAAAAAAGAAAACTACTGATTTCTGAGCTCCTCAGGCAGGCTGCACTGATGAAATAACATTCATAATGAGGCTGTGCTGTTTGACTTTTCCAAAAAGATCATTTCTTAAAAGAGATCCATCCACCAATGCAGCAGCCTTTGAACCACTCTTTGCCTGGCTCACAAGCCCACCACAAAAGCAAATAAAACAATAATTTGCTGTCAGAGATGATCAGTTGTTTAAAAACACCCCAAGAGCTAATTAGAAATGCTTAAGACCATGGGTGAAAGTGGAGGATTTTATGCTAAGTGAAACAAGCCACGCAAATACTGCATGATGTCACTTACACGTGGAATCTTAAAGGGAAAAAGTGGAACATAGAGTAAAAAGTGGTTGCCAGGGGCTGTGCAGTGAAATAGGGAGAGGTTGGTAAATGGGTACAAACATTCAGTTATAAGATGAATAAGGTCTGAGGATCTTATATATAACATGGTGACTATAGTTAACATGGTGTTGTATAACTGAAATTTGCTAAGAAAGAACTTACATGTTCTCATTCAAAAAAAGGGAAAATATGAGCAGTGGTGGATGTGTTAACTCCATAGGGGGGTTCCTTTCACAATATATATGTACATCAAATCATTACATTGTACACTTTAAATAGCTTACAATTTTATTTGTCAATTATACCTCAGTAAAACTGGGGAAGGGGAAGGACCTACATTGAATATTTAAATAAATAAATAAATGGCTGAGGAAAAAGTATGTGATCACCTGGAAGACAGTAATTTTTTTTAGCACTTAGATCTTCATAAGTGTAGATCATAAAAGATAGTCTAAAACTCCTATTGTCCTTTTTAAATGGTAAGCAAAAAGTTCTAAGGAGGCATGATGGTGATATGTGACATTTATAGCTGATTTATCAGATATTTTAACTAGGAATTATATAACTTCCTAGCCAACCAGCACCTATCACAATGCCCGACACATAGTACCTACTTATCAAATGTTTTTTTAAAGAAAGTATGAATAAGACGAATGTATTAAAATTGGAGTTAACTATGGTGTTTTATTCTCTCAAAAGTAAACAGTGAATACTCAAGTTATAATTTCCTCTCATCTATGTTTTTC
Source organism: Phocoena phocoena (assembly GCF_963924675.1). Classification (NCBI taxonomy): domain Eukaryota; kingdom Metazoa; phylum Chordata; class Mammalia; order Artiodactyla; family Phocoenidae; genus Phocoena; species Phocoena phocoena. The sequence goes on from NC_089220.1 coordinate 163,733,802, forward strand.
TTGCTAATTTTATTTTCTGCATTAAGCCAGCTTCTAAGTTTCTTAGTGCCACTTTACTGATGTAAGAAGAGTTTTAATACCATCCGTCTTTAAAGGGCTTCTTTATTTCAAAATTCAAAGAACTATAAACAGAGAATTGGCAGAAACCTGTCATCTGGTCCAGCCTTCCTCTTTCAAGCAGATGAATGATTTAATTATCCACTGGGGAGACCTTTTGCCCCTTTCATGTCTTTTTCACGTGATTAATCAAGAAATCCGTCCTTATAGTTACTATACCCCAATATCTCTAATTAAATCCTTTTCTGCTGGCTTGGACATCCACAGATATAAAGAAAAACTTACCATCATGACCCTTATGAAAACATTTATAATACTTAAAAAATTAAAATTTTTCTTTAGTTAAAATTCCAAAATCTATTTACTTTTACCTCTGAGACCTATTTACATAGAACCTATTGAAGTCCCTATAATTACCCTTATTATTTAAGCTACATAAAAGGAACTTCAAATTAAAATCCTTAAAGAGTAATTAATATTACAAAAGGCCAAATAGTGGCTTTGACAAACAGAGGATGCAGAGTGTGGTGGATTGTATTTTTGGTTCACAATTTTTTGTTCCTTTCCAGCCTGGCAACACTTCCTGTAAGCAGAGTATATTTCCCCACTGCAGTAACTCTGAGCTTGGTCATGTGACTTCCCTTAGCCAATGGAATTCCAGAGGTCATGACTTAGAGCAGAAGCTTTACAACACTTGCATGGTTTGCCTCTGTTCTCCCACCTCTTTGAGCCTTGGCACCTGGCTATAAGAAGAGCATATCCCAGGGAGTGGCTGCTTCTTTGACTTTTGTCCAGGAATTTAAAGACCTGTCTAGACAGTAGAGCCAAAATGAATTCAGTAAGCCCAGTCATGCCCAGCAGAGCCACAGCTCTGGGAGTAAGAAATAATTGTTTCTGTGAGCCACTGAAATTTGGGGGGGGGGGGGGGTTTGTTCATTACTGCAGCAAAAGCCGACTGATACACCAATAATAGGAACTGAAGAGAAATGCTTTCCACTTCATCACACCAAAAAGAAACTAATGGATTTCCATACAAGATTCAGTATGGGCTATTTTATTTTCTATAATACATGTTAGAAGTGTAGTAAAGCATCTGTCTCATTACTAATTAATAAATGATTCATTCTCTCATTACACAAAGTTTTATTATGTGCCCTGTATTTGTCAGACATTGTGTAAAATTGTGTACATTTTTCCAGCTGGCTCAAATTCACCATAGAGGCAACTTTTCCAAGCCAACACTTTGGTAGGTGAAACTAAAAGAAAATGATAAATTTTAGCTCACAATTTCATTTGATAGCTGTATATGAGCCTTAGCCTAATGACACATCTTTCCAAAGATCTCATGCACTTTAGAGAAATTACCTCATTTACCCTTACAGAACCACCACAAGGTCAATGAGAAATGTAAAATAAAAACATTAATGGAAATTTAAGATTCAGAAGCTGTTATAGAAACAATTACTAATTTTCATTCATCCATTCAATATAAAAGTATTGGTAGGCAAGATGTTAGGTACAAGGGGATGCAATGGAGAATAAGGCATGATCTCTGCTTATAATAAAATCTAGTGGGACAGATAAGGAAGCAATGAATTACAATACAATGTGACAAATGCTCTATAGTAAAACCCTGCCCCCAGACACTGTGGCAGAACAGAGGAGGAACTTGTAATTCAGCTGGGAAGTCAGAAAATGCTACCTGAAGGAAGTGCACAGTACGCTTCTTACCAGGAGTAGGAACCGGCTAGTGCCACTCCCCCAAGAATATGAGCACCCCTAAAATGAGGGGTTTAGGGTAATTAGCCTATTTGTTCCTGTTTCAGGGATGGTATTGTTATGCTTTTACACTCATGCTGAAATTTTTATATCACTTTAATATACCCTCCTAACATAGCATAGCAACAAACTTCAAATAATGATGATTTTTTTCTCTTTTTTTCCAGTATTATTGAGAGAGAATAATTGACAGACAGTTTAGGGTGTACCACATAATGACTTGACTTACATATATTGTGGAATTATTTCTTGAGAGATGACACATCTCTTCAAGATAAGGCCCACCAAATCTCCAATTTAACAAAAACATTTGTAGATATCAACTCATAATTGTAAGTTTGCCACAAAACATTTTAAGATCTGGAAAGAGGAAAAAGAAAAGCTGGGGGAGCAGCAACATCTTGTTCTGGTCCTCACAGAACTGAGCCTCCGCCAGATGAAGGACAAGACAGACCCTCTGTGGTAGGCAAAACAAAGGCCCTCCGAAGACAACGACCACATCCTAGTACTCAGAACCTGTGAATACATCACCTTACATGGCAAAAGGAACTTTGCAGATGTGATTGAGGTAAGGATCTTAAGATGGAGAGATAATCCTAGATTATCCCAGTGGGCCAATGTAATCACAAGCATCTTTATAAGAGGGAGGCAGGTAGGTCTGAGTCAGAAAGGGAGATGTGACAATGGAAGTAGATGTCAGACAGAGAGAGAGATTTGAAGATCCTGCTGGCCTGGAAGACAGAGGACGGGGCCACAAGGCAAAGAATGTAGGTAGCCTATAGAAGCTGGAAAAGGCAAGGAAGCAGATTCTCTCCCCCAGAAGGAACACAGCCCTGTCGACATATTGATTTTAGGACTTCTGACCTTCATAACCGTCAGACAGTAAATTTATGTTGCTTTTAGCCAATAAATTTATGTTGCTTTTAGCCAATAAATTTATGTTGTTACTGCAGCAATAAGAAACTAATATACCCTCTATGTGTGAATTCTGTTCTGTCTTTAGGACCACACTGAGTTCCAGGACTGCTAAAAGAAGCAGTTGGAAGTCAAGATGGCTGTGATGCTTCATCATTGTTGTCTCCAATGGAAAGATCCTAAAGGAAAGTAGTTAAGAGCACAACGTGCCTTCATTCTCTCTCCCCCACCCTAGTCAAAAGACTTATTTTACTGGAAGTCTTCAGATAATTGCCTCACTTCTCCATTTAATTTCTCACATAGATAGAAATATTCTGGGTTTCTCAAAAAGTCAGCATATTTCTCTCCATCTTCCTCTCCTCCTCCTAAGAGTAACTCGATGAGTAACATCCTCATCTTCCCAGCCAGAACCCTAAAAATCAACCCAAATCCCTTCCTCTCTTCCTCAGCAACCCTGTCCAGGTACCTAATCCTGTCAACTTTATCTCCAAAAGAGTTTATCTTTTTTTTTTTTTTTATAAATTTATTTATTTATTTAGGCTGTGTTGGGTCTTCATTTCTGTGTGAGGGCTTTCTCTAGTTGCGGCGAGTGGGGGCCACTCTTCATCGCGGTGCGTGGGCCTCTCATTGTCGTGGCCTCTCGTGTTGCAAAACACAAGCTCCAGACGCGCAGGCTCAGTAGCTGTGGCTCACGGGTCCAGTTGCTCCGCGGCATGTGGGATCCTCCCAGACCAGGGCTTGAACCCATGTCCCCTACATTGGTAGGCAGATTCTCAACCACTGCGCCACCAGGGAAGCCCAAGAGTTTATCTTTTTAAATCTGTTACCATCCTCACTGCCACTGCCTTAGCTTAGCAATTTATCATATCCACCTTGGACGGTTCTATAACAACCTTCTAAGAAGTCTTATCATCATACAAGTCATGGAAGGACTCCATGAACTGTGAGAAAATTAATTTCTATTGTGTAACCCACCCACTTATGGTGTATAGTATGATATTTTGTTATACCTGTATGGTATTTTGTTATAGCAGCCCGAGATAACTAATATATTCCCTCAGCATGACTTATAGTCAATTAAGAACTAGATCAAGTTCTCAGGAGACGGGCAAAATGGGTGAAGGTAGTCGGAAGGTACAAACTTCCAGTTAGAAAATAAATAAGTCATGAGGATGTAATGTACAGCATTTTGACTGTACTTAATAATGCTGTATTGCACATTTAAAAGTTTCTAAGAGAGTAGATCTTAATAGATCTCATCACAATAAAAAGAATTTTGTAACTATGTATAGTGCCAAATGTTAACTAGTCTTATTGTGTTGAACATTTCACAATATATACAAATGTCGAATCATTATGCTATACACCTGAAACTAATAGGTCAATTATAGCTCAATAAAATAAAATTAAAAGGTTGCTTTCTGCCAGTGAAGTAATTAATTAATTAATTGCAAATTAGATCAACACAAATGTTCTTCTGGCCCAATAAAAATAGTGATAGGGGCTTCCCTGGTGGCACAGTGGTTGAGAGTCCGCCTGCCAATGCTAGGGGACACGGGTTTGAGCCCTGGTCTGGAAAGATCCCACATGCCGCGAGCGGCTGGGCCCGTGCGCCACAGCTACTGAGCCTGCACGTCTGGAGCCTGTGCTCTGCAACAAGAGAGGCCGTGACAGCGAGAGGCCCGCGCACAGCGATGAAGAGTGGCCCACCGCTCGCCGCAACTAGAGAAAGCCCTCGCACAGAAACGAAGACCCAACACAGCCAAAAATAAATAAATAAATAAATTTATTTTAAAAAATAATAATAATGATAGAAAAAAAAGTGGTTTTTTTAATTCCTTTGTCGACTGAAAAAAATGCACAATGTGAGAGTTGTGAGTTAAGTTTTATTTGGTGCAACAATGAGGACTATAGCCCAGGAAACAACCTCTAAGATAGCTCTGAAGAACTGCTCCGAAGAGGTCAGTATTGTATATTTTAGTGATGGGGGTGTGTACAGTCAAGCACGCATTTTGGCAGAGGCTAGCTGCTCGTCACAAGGAGCAGGTGTCTCTGTTAATGATTTTAGTGTTTCTATAGCTATGAGAAGATGCAAGAATTGGGGCTCATAAAATCTTCTGAAAATATCTGTCTGAAGGCCTGTTCTGCCAGTTTTTCCCAGAGCACAGAGTGCCGCATTCCTGATCTCCGCCCTGAACTCCTTTCAGGGTGTGTTGAAGGTCAGCAACTGCAGTGGCTAGTGACCTAATCCTTGTAGAGGCAGATGGCAAGGAACAATTTTTATTTGGCAAGGCACCCTCATGGTCTTAAATTCGACCCTGGCTCGGAAGGCATTTCATGACCATTTCATCCCATGGTGCTGGAATGCTCACTCCTAGGTCAGGCGAGGATTTCATCGATGGGCCACTCAATGTGCTATCACTGGACTAGGCCCTGTTAACAGCAGCCAAAAGTCTCTGGACCACCTGTCTTACTAGTCTGTTACGGTCCAGGAAAAAAAATTCCCTCTTGTTGCTTCTTCCGATATCTAAAGGTACACTATTACAGGCATTGATCTCATATAGAACTAAATATCTGGTCAACTGGCTCAAGTCACCTGGTCATCATTTTATCAAAGGCTCAGTCACACATTTGCTAATGCAAAAAGCAACAATTTTGTAAAACAGACAAAATACAAACAGTATATCCAGCAGTGTTAGTAAGGTCACGAGTAAGAATTTAAGCCAAGAACTTCCATTAGGTGTAGCTCAGTGTATTCCTAGGTCATCTGACTTAGTCTGTTCTGTACCAGTCCTTATCTTTAAGGGAAATTATATATTGGCCTCGTTCATAAGGCACCCAGCCCAATTTCCTAGTGTTACTAGGCTGGTTATCCTTAGTATGGTCTAATCGTTCCCAACAGAATGAGCTTGAGTGACCCAAAAAGAAAGTTCATATTTATGGCCAGGGTCAGAGCAGGTATTATTAATTGACCAGGTGAGGGGATCCCACCTAGTAATACCAATAGTGGCCTGAACAGAACTATAATTTCTTTCTTCTAGAATAAATTTCCTAAGGGCCGTCCAATAAGAGCCTCAGGGTGAAGAAATCCACCAAGGTAACCCACAAGTACTGGATATAGATAACTGAACACAAACCCAACAACTGGATTAATTTTAAACTCTGCCTAAGACTGTGCCCAAGAAAGAAATATATTTGGTTCCCAAGCAAAGGTGTGAGCAATTATCAAAGTAATGGGTATAAAGTCTTGGTCCAGCATCTTGGGTCAGCTGTCTACTTCAGATGTCATCTTCTCATCCTGGTCTGGTAGTTTCTCCCCTATTTGAGCGTTGTCTAATGGTGATTTTGAGGTCATCAGTCCTCTCTATAGCCCAGTCCAGAGCAGGGGAGTCAATTCCTTTAAGTTTCACTGGGTATGAACTAGTTAAGAGTAACTGATAAGGGTCCCTCCATCTAGGCTGGAGATAGTCCTTTAAATGATGTCTTTTCCAGTATACATAATTACCTGGTTGCAGGTCATGGGGCATCTGATCTTCATCCAAAGAGATTACTGAGATAAGCTTCAGAAACAAACTTACAGTGTCCTTTTTTTGTTTATTAAAGTATAGTTGATTTAAATGTTGTGTTAATTTCTGCTGTACAGTAGTCATTCACTTATATTCAATACATATACATTCTTTTTTTAATATGCTTTCCCATTATGATTTATCACAGAATATAGTTCCATGTGCTATACAGTAGAACTTTGTTGTTTATCCATTCTATATATAATAGTTTGCATCTGCTATCCCTAAATTCCCACTCCATCCCTCTCCCACTTCCCCTCCCCCTTGGTAACCAGAAGTCTGTTTTCTGTGTCTGTGAGTCTGTTTGTTTCATAAAAGTTCATTTGTGTCAGATTTTAGATTCCACATATAAGTAATATCATATAGTATTTTTCTCCTTCTGACTTACTTCACTTAGTATGATAATCTCTAGTTGCATCCATATTGCTGCAAATTGCATTATTTTTTTCTTTTTTATGGCTGAGTAGTATTCCATTGTATACAAGTACCATATCTTCCATATCCATTCATCTGCTGATGTACATTTAGGTTGTTTCATGTCTTGGCTACTGTGAATTGTGCTGCTATGAACATAGGGGTGGCATGTATCTTTTTGAATTATAATTTTGTCAGGATATATGCCCATGAGTGGGATTGCTGGATCATATGGCAAATCTATTTTTAGTTTTTTGAGGAACCTCCATACTGTTTTCCGCAGTGGCTGAACCAACCTACATTCCCACCAACAAAGTAGCAGGGTTCCCTTTTCCCCACACCCTCTCCAGCATTTGTTATTTGTAGACTTCTTAATGATGGACATTCTGACTGGTGTGAGGTCGTTGTAGTTTTGATTTACATTTCTCTCATAATTAGCTCTGTTGAGCATCTTTTTATGTACCTGTTGGCCATGTGTATGTTAGAGTCTCCTTTTAATAATTCAACTGAACTTTACAATAATATAACATAACAGCAAGGAACTACATGTGAAGTGAGAATTAGTAAATACAGACCTCAATTAACAGAACTAGAATTTAATATTCACTAAAACATAACCTTTTTCTCTCTAAACTTACCCTCATTTCTACCAAATACAGCCAAATTAAGACTAATGTGCTTGCAAAATAAGTCTGGTTTCAATAAACCTGGCCTGATGATTTATATAGGTAAATTGATCATATAGACTTTTTTGTAATTTTATTTTATTTATTTACTTTTTATACAGCAGGTTCTTATTAGTTACCTATTTTATACATATTAGCATATACATGTCAATCCCAATCTCCCAATTCATACCACCACCAACAACAACAACCCCTCCCTCGCTTTTCCCCCTTTGGTGTCCATACATTTGTTCTCTATGTCTCTGTCTCTATTTCTGCCTTGCAAACCGGTTCATCTGTACCATTTTTCTAGATTCCACATATATGCGTTAATATATGATATTTGTTTTTCTCTTTCTGACTTACTTCACTCTGTATGACAGTCTTTAGGTCCATCCACATCTCTACAAATGACCCAATTTCGTTCCTTTTTATGGCTGAGTAATATTCCATTGTATATATGTGCCACATCTTCTTCATCCATTCATCTGTCGATGGGCATTTAGGTTGCTTTCATGACCTGGCTATTCCAACAGCACTGCAGTGAACATTGGGATGCAGGGGTCTTTTTTTTTTTTTTTTTGCAGTACACGGGCCTCCCACCGCTGCGGCCTCTCCCGCTGTGGAGCACAGGCTCCAGATGCGCAGGCCCAGCGGCCACAGCTCACAGGCCCAGCCGCTCCGCGGCACACAGGACGCTCCCATACCAGGGCACGAACCTGCGCCCCCTGCATCAGCAGGCGGACCCTCAACCACTGCACCACCAGGGAAGCCCCGCATGTGTCTTTCTGAATTATGGTTTTCTCAGAGTATATGCCCAGTAGTGGGATTGCTGGATCATATGGTAATTCTATTTTTCGTTTCTTAAGGAACCTCAATACTGTTCTCCATAGTGGCTGTATCAATTTACATCCCCACCAACAGTGCAAGAGGGTTCCCTTTTCTCCACACCCTCTCCAGCATTTGTTATTTGTAGATTTTCTGATGATGCCCATTCTAACTGGGGTGAGGTGATATCTCACTGTAGTTTTGATTTGCATTTCTCTAATAACTAGTGATGTTGAGCAGCTTTTCATGTGCCTCTTGGCCATCTGTATGTCTTCTTGGGAGAAATGTCTATTTAGGTCTTCTGCCCACTTTTTAATTGGGTTGTTTATTTTTTAATTATTTTTTTAACATTGAGCTGCATGAGCAACTGTTTATATATTTTAGACATTAACCCTTTGTCCGTTGATTCATTTGCAAATATTTTCTCCTTTTCTGGGGGTTGTCCTTTTGTATTATTTATAGTTTATTTACTTATGGTTTATTTATAGTTTCCTTTGCTGTGCAAAAGCTTTTAAGTTTCATTAGGTCCCATTTGTTTGTTTTTATTTCCATTTCTCGAGGTGGGTGGGTGATTTATGTCAAAGAGTTTCTTCCTATGTTATTCTGTACGAGTTTCATAGTGTCTGGTCTTACATTTAGGTCTTTAATCCATTTTGAGTTCATTTTTGTGTATGGTGTTAGGAAGTGTTCTAATTTCATACTTTTACATGTAGGTGTCCAGTTTTCCCAGCACCACTTATTGAAGAGACTGTCTTTTCTCCATTGTATATCCTTGCCTCCTTTGTCATAGATTAGTTGACCATAGGTGCGTGGGTTTATCTTTGGGCTTTCTATCCTGTTCCATTGGTCTATACTTCTGTTTTTGTGCCAGTACCATATTGTCTTGATTACTGTAGCTTTGTAGTATAGTCTGAAGTCAGGGAGTCTGATACCAGCAGCTCCGTTTTTTTTCCTCAAGATTGCTTTGGCTATTTGGGGTCTTTTGTGTCTCCACACAAATTTTAAGATTTTTTGTTCTAGTTCTGTAAAAAAATGCCATTGGTAATTTGATAGGGATTGCATTGACTCTGTAGATTGCTTTGGGTAGTATAGTCATTTTCACAATATTGATTCTTCCAATCCAAGAACATGGTATATCTCTCCATCTGTTTGTGTCATTTTGGTTTCTTTCATCAGTGTCTTATAGATTTCTGAGTACACGTCTTTGACCTCCTTAGGTAAGTTTATTCCTAGGTATTTCATTCTTTTTGTTGCAATGGTGAATGGGATTGTTTCCTTAATTTCTCTTTCTGATTTTTCGTTGTTAGTGTATAGGAGTGCAAGAGATTTCTGTGCATTCATTTTGTATCCTGCAACTTTACCAAATTCACTGATTAGCTCTAGTAGTTTTCTGGTGGCATCTTTAAGATTATCTATATATAGTATCATGTCATCTGCAAACCGTGACAGTTTTACTTCTTCTTTTCCAGTTTGGATTCTTTTTATTTCTTTTTCTTCTCTGATTGCCGTGGCTAGGACTTCCAAAACTATGTTGAATAACAGTGGTGAGAGTGGACATCCTTGTCTTGTTCCTGATCTTAGAGGAAATGCTTTCAGTTTTTCACCACTGAGAATGATGTTTGCTGTGGGTTTGTTGCATATGGCCTCTATTTTGTTGAGGTAGGTTCCTTCTATGCCCACTTTCTGGAGAGTTTTTATCATAAATGTGTGTTGAATTTTGTCAAAAGCTTTTTCTGCATCTATTGAGATGATCATATGGTTTTTATTCTTCAATTTGTTAATCTGGTGTATCACATTGATTGATTTGCGTATACTGAAGAATCCTTGCATCCCTGGGATAAACCCCACTAGATCATAGTATATGATCCTTTTAATGTGCTGTTGCATTCTGTTTGCTAGTATTTTGTTGAGGGTTTTTGCATCTATATTCATTCAGTGATACTGGTCTGTAATTTTCTTTCTTTGTAGTACTTTGTCTGGTTTTGGTATCAGGGTGATGGTGGTCTCATAGAATGAGTTTGAGAGTGTCCCTTCCTCTGCAATTTTTGGAAGAGTTTGAGAAGGCTGGATGTTAGCTGTTCTCTAAATGTTTGATAGAATTCATCTGTGAAGCCATCTGCTCCTGGACTTTTGTTTGTTGGAGATTTTTAGTCACAGTTTCAGTTTCATTACTTATGATTGGTCTGTTCATATTTTCCATTTCTTCCTGTTCGGTCTTGGAAGGTTATACCTTTCTAAGAATTTGCCTGTTTCTTCCAGGTTTTCCATTTTATTGGCACAGAGTTGCTTGTAGTAGTCTCCTGTGATGCTTTGTATTTCTGCAGTGTTTGTTGTAACTTCTCCTTTTTCATTTCTAATTTTATTGATTTGAGTCCCCTCATTTTCTTGATGAGTCTGGCTAACAGTTTATCAATTTCATTTACCTTCTCAAAGAACCAGCTTTTAGTTTTATTCATCTTTGCTATAGTTTTCTTTGTTTCTATTTCATTTATTTCTGCTCTAAGCTTCATGATTTCTTTCCTTCTACTAACTTCTGATTTTGTTTGCTCTTCTTTCTCTAGTTGCTTTAGATGTAAGGTTTGATCGTTCATTTGAGATTTTTCTTGTTTCTTGAGGTAGGATTGTATTGCTATAAACTCCCCTCTTAGAACTGCTTTTGCTGCATCCCATAGGTTTTGGATTGTTTTGTTTTCATTGTCATTTATCTCTAGGTATTTGTTTATTTCCTCTTTGATTTCTTCAGTGATCTCTTGGTTATTTAGTAATGTATTGTTTAGCCTCCATGTGTTGGTGTTTTTTATGTTGTTTTCCCTGTAATTGCTTTCTAATCTCATAGTGTTGTGGTCAGAAAAGGTACTTGATATGATTTCAATTTTCTTAAATTTACTGAGGCTTGATTTGTGACCTAAGATGTGCTCTATCCAGGAGAATGTTCTGTGAGCACTTGAGAAGAAAGTGTAATCTGCTATTTTTGGATGGAATGTACTATAAATCTCAATCAAATCTATCTGGTCTATTGTGTCATCTGACGCTTGTGTTTCCTTATTAATTTTCTATCTGGATGATCTGTCCATCAGTGTAAGTGAGGTGTTAAAGTCTCCCGCTATTATTGTGTTATTGTCAATTTCCTCTTTTATAGCTGTTAACATTTGCCTTACGTATTGAGGTGCTCCTATGTTGGGTGCATATATATTTATAATTGTTATATCTTCCTCTTGGATTGATCCCTTGATCATTATGTAGTGTTCTTCCTTGTCTCTTGTAACATTCTTTGTGTTAAAGCCTATTTTATCTGATATGAGTATTGCTACTCCAGCTTTCTTTTGATTTCCATTTGCATAGAATATCTTTTTCCATACCCTCACCTTCAGTCTGTATGTGTCCCTAGGTCTGAAGTGACTGTCTTGTAGACAGCATATATATGGGTCTTGTTTTTGTATCCATTCAGCGAGCCTGTGTCTTTTGGTTGGAGCATTTAGTCCATTCACATTTAAGGTAATTATTGATATGTATGTTCCTGTTACCATTTTTTTAATTGTTTTGAGTTTGTTCTTGTAGGTCCTTTTCTTCTCTTCTGTTTCCCACTTAGAGAAGTTCCTTTAGCATTTGTTGTAGAGCTGGTTTGGTGGTGCTGAATTCTGTTAGCTTTTGCACGTCTGTAAAGCTTTTGATTTCTCCAAATGAGACCCTTGCCTGGTAGAGTAATCTTGGTTGTAGGTTCTTCCCTTTCATCACTTTAAATATACCGTGCCACTCCCTTCTGGCTTGTAGAGTTTCTGCTGAGAAATCAGCTGTTAACCTTATGGAAATTCCCTTGTATGTTATTTGTCATTTTCTCCTTGTTGCTTTAATAATTTTTCTTTGTCTTTAATTTTTGTCAGTTTTGTTGCTGTGTGTCTGGCATGTTTCTCCTTGGTGGGTTTATCCTTCCTGGGACTCGCTGTGCTTCCCGGACTTGGGTGGCTATTTCTTTTCCCATGTTATGGAAGTTTTTGACTATAATTTCTTCAAATATTTTCTCGGGTCCTTTCTCTCTCTCTTCTCCTTCTGGGACCCCTACAATGAGAATGTTGGTGAATTTAAATGTTGTCCCAGAGGTCTCTTAGGCTGTCTTCATTTCTTTTCATTCTTTTTTTCTTTATTCTGTTCTGTGGCAGTGAATTCCACCATTTTGTCTTCCAGGTCACTTATCCATTCTTTTGCCACAGTTATTCTGCTATTGATTCTTTCTAGTGTATTTTTCATTTCAGTTACTGTATTGTTCATCTGTTTGTTTGTTCTTTAATTCTTCTAGGTGTTTGTTCTTTAATTCTTCTAGGTCTTTGTTAAACATTTCTTGCATCTTCTCGATCTTTGCCTCTATTCTTTTTCCAGGGTCCTGGATCATCTTCACTATCATTATTCTGAATTCTTTTTCTGGAAGGTTGCCTATCTCCACTTCAGTTAATTGTTTTTCTGGGGTTTTAACTTGTTTCTTCACCTGGTACATAGTCCTCTGCCTTTTCATTTTGCCTGTCTTTCTGTGAATGTGGTTTTTATTCCACAGGCTGCAGGATTGTAGTTCTTGTTTCTGCTGTCTGCCCTCTCCATATAGGCTTTTTTAAAATTGGCTTTGCTGGAACTTTTTATAAGGAATCTCAGACTGAACTTTTAAGAGGTCCAGGAAAGCCATACCAAGAGCTTGTCACAGATTTAGGTGAATTCCTCCCCTTTCCAAGTCCCCCAAATTACTTGAGATTCCTGCACCTGTTAGGAGGTGGCCCTCCTAATTTATCTGATAAAGCTGTTGTGAATTTAAGAGTTTCCACTCTCTGGGGAAATCAGGTAGAGAGAAAAGATAAATGTTTCAACTCCTTTTACAAAGGTATAATTTACCAAATTGCTGTAAGTCACAATTACCTTGAGGGGAAGGGTTTCCTTATATCTGGAAAACACAGATTAAAAGCCAGTAATATTTCAGACAGAAACCATAAAAGTTATAACCATATTCACCAGTTCACTCAGTCCTATGTAACTAATCCTTTTTGTTAACAGTTTTATGAAGCCATCAGGTTTCCCATTAGAATTCTTCAATTCTGGGTAATTTCTTACCCAGTTCAGCAGTAGGATCTGAAAGGTATCAGAAACCTGAACGTGTCAGAAAGTCCTTTCTATAAATCTTCTTGAATAGGAAGAACTTTTGCAAAGGCCTCAGAGCAAAACCATAACTGTCTATGAATGACAAAAGACTTAAGGAGGCACGGTTAAAAATCTGATTACAATGCAATTGACAGACCAACATGGTTACTGCTGTGACAGACAACATTTTAAAATAATAACTAGAATTATGACTGATAACATTTTACCAGGATGTACCAGGTTTTTTGGCATTCCATATAATTTCTAGACTATCCATATTAATAACATTTACCATACAATATCACCTAAGATTTATTACTCATTCGACAACACTTCCAATGTAATTTAATGTACCAAATGAACACAATTAATTTAACATCTCTCTTTGGGATGTTTTGGGGGCCTTTTGAAGCATCCCAATGTTAGATAGAGGTCAAAGGGACTTGATTAGAATTTGATTTGGGGCTTCCCTGGTGGTGCAGTGGTTGAGAATCCGCCTGTCAATGCAGGGGACATGGGTTCGATCACTGGCCCAGGAAGATCCCACATGCCACGGAGCAACTAAGCCCGTGTGCCACAACTAGTGAGCCTGTGCTCTAGAGCCCATGAACCACAACTACTGAGCCCACGTGCCACAACTACTGAAGCCCGTGCGCCTAGAGCCTGTGCTCCACAATGAGAGAAGCCACAGCAACGAGAAGCCCGCGCACTGCAATGAAGAGTAGCCCCCGCTCACCGCAACTAGAGAAAGCCTGCGCACAGCAACCAAGACCGAACACAGCCAAAAATAAATAAATAAAATAAACAAATTTTTAAAAATTTTAAATTTAAAATTTAAAAAAAAGAATTTGATTTGGGAAGTTTGTCAAAATATCAAAAAGGTTTAAAACACTTGGTCAAATAGGATCATAGGTCACTATGAAACAATACTTATTCCCTTAACCAAGGTGACAATAAAAGATTTCAAAGGCAAATATGGCAAGTTATAACAGATTACAATTTAAGGTAAAAGAAACTTTACAATCTGTTATCAAATGCAGATTCACAGCCTAAGAAAACTTCGTCCTCTTAACAGACAGAAAAACCAAATTCAGGTTTTGCACCAGCTTACTATAAAAATTCATTTACTCAATTAAATTTATTCTAAACTTAGCCAATCCTGATCATAACTCTTAATTTGTAATTGAGTTCTACTTAATTGGCTTAAGGAAAATTAAGCGCTGATATAAATTCTCAGAAATATAAAAGGAAACTGACCAGAATGAATTTCAGGTTCATGTGAACAGGGAAATATTCAGTATTAAATTAATACCAGATATTAAAGTTAAAGTTTGTTGATTTAATAGGCATGTCTTTAAAATCATCAACATTAAGTATGCTACCTTTATTTTACCTAGGTTTAATAGAAGTCATATTATGACTTCTTCTAAGGGTTCCCTTTCCATAAACCTTCCATCACTTTCTGTATGCATGTTAATGTGTTCCTTATTTTTTTCCATCCAGAAACAACCAGGTCTAGGACAAAACTCTTTCTTTTCCCTTAACAAAATGCAATTCCATTCCTCATACCTTCTTTAATTAAAAGCACACATCCTACTTTGCTACTGTATACCAAAATGTTTCCTTTATTATTTCTAGTAGCTTTAATTATGTATTTAAATTAGAATCTTCAACTCCTAAAAACCTTACTTTCTAGTGAAAACTAAGAAGTAAGCAATTACAAACTATGTCTTTTAGCATTTTGTAGACTGGCAAACATAAATACCAATAATAATTTCTATAAGCACATGCTTTCTAATAGAAAATATCTCAGCGTGGCACCAAACATATTTATTAATATAATAATCCTAAATATCATTAGTTTCTCTGTAAAAGGAAGCGAATGTTCAGTAATTAATGTTTTAATATCTTATTTTATTTGAGAATGATCTAGCTATTCAATAAATTTCCATTTAACTTAATTTAGCAGAACTCTAAAATTTCAAGTTACCAAATATCTGGAGGGATGTATTTTTGGCCATGACTCATGGCGTGCAGGATCCTAGTTCCCCAACCAGGGGTTGAACCCACGCCCCCTGCAGTGGAAGCATGAAGTCTTAACCACTGGACAACCAGGGAAGTCTGTGGAGGGAATATTTTTAAGTAGACATTCCTAAAATATAACTATTCCTAAAGAGTTCTTATCTCATTTACATTTAATTTACTTATAAAAAATTTCATTGTATCAAGTTATTTTTCTTGCTGACAAATTTGCAAGACATATAATAAGATCCCATTTGACTTCTTTTAAACCTAGGTAAAATAAAGGTAGCATACTTAATGTTGATGATTTTAAAGACATGCCTATTAAATCAACAAACTTTAACTTTAATATCTGGTATTAATTTAATACTGAATATTTCCCTGTTCACGTGAACCTGAACTTCATTCTGGTCAGTTTCCTTTTATATTTCTGAGAATTTATATCAGCGCTTAATTTTCCTTAAGCCAATTAAGTAGAACTCAATTACAAATTAATTTTGATAATACCGTCCAAAGGTAAAGACATATACATAATGCACACATACAGACAGATAGAACCAGAGATGTCATGGCTACATTTTCTCAACTTAGTCAAGGATCAAGTAGTACAATATAAAACTCACTAGTTTATAACAGTTGGAATAAGTTAAATAAGTTAAATTTTAAAAGGCCTTTCCCCCTTTTTCCCCCTCAGTCTCAGGAATTAGAGATGATCTAGATAAGATAAGTGGTCCTGAGAACCCTGGTCTCAAGGCGCAGGGAGAGAAAAGCAAGTTCTTCTAGAAGGATTTGTTCCCTCAGGGTCAGAATTCTGGAGAAAAAAAATTATTTTCAAGCCCGTTTTCTCTAACAACTGCAAATGCAATAAAATAGCCCATTTTGTCCATTTTCAGGGCAAAATTTTCCTTTAATTCCCAATTAAGTGAGTACTTGTAAGTATAAGTTTTATACATACATAAACCTGGCTGGGGTGTTAGTCAGAGGCTAGCTTTCTGACACCCCTCGCTTCCCTGTTTGAGGTCTCTATTTCCCTTTTTAAAGCTGAATTTAAAGATGAAATTGTGTGGTGGGCCAGCGTGCTGCTTGCGAGCTTAACTCCTCTAAGCACCACTCTAGAGTCATTTCAGCCCTCTTCTGGGGCTCAGTTCTTCCTTTGGTTGTCTAAGACCACAGTGGGTGCTCAGATCACTGAATGGCCAGTTCTCATGCGTGACCTCTGGTTGAGCAAGTCTTTCAATTAATGAGCGGGTTTCCCTATGGGACCACTGCACAGAATGAGGACTCTGCCTTCACTGTTCCCATAAATTTCTCAGTTGCCTAAGAAAGCTGTAATTGGTAATTGACCAGGAGGAGTCTTGTCCCTCTTCTTCAGAGCAAAGGTTTCACGTAATACCTTCACTTTTATTCCAACAAATCTTGTTAAGGCAGCCAAACTGAGGAAAGGCATCAGAGCAGCCTCTTACCTAACCACTCAGCCCAGACCACTCAGTGTCTTTCAACTCAGCAAACCCCAGTGTCTTTCAAGCAGCCCCCGCCCCCAGAATCTTTCAACTGTGTGGGTATTTCCCCACTGTCTCAACCAGCACCCCCGTCAGGCATCTTTCAATTGGACGGACATTTGCTGGGTGTCTTTCAAACCGCCCCCCACCCCCGTATCCTTCAACTGAGGGACCAGGTATTTATTATACACCACCAAATAAAACTCAGGATCAACAACCAATACAGGAGATCTGAGAACCAGGAGAGACTCACCCAAATTCCTCTGGATTCTCTACCGAGGTGGATGGGCCCAAGGGCTTCTGCTGGTGCCAAGGCTCTGGTTCTTCACAGAGTTCAGGCAAAGCAGAGGAGTCTGCTCTGGGTCCCTTTGTTGGTGTCAAAACCATCAACGGAAAAAAAATGGACAACGTGAGAGTTGTGAGTTAAGTTTTATTCAGGGCAAAATGAGGACTGTAGCCTGGGATACAGCCTCTCAGATAGCTCTGAGGAACTGCTCCGAAGAGGTAGGGGGAAAAGTCAGTATTATATATGACTGTAGTGATGGGGGTGTGTACAGTCAAGCATGCATTTTGGCAGAGGCTAGCTGCTCGTCACAAGGAGCAGATGCCTCCATTAATGATTTTAGCACTTTTCTAGATAGGAGAAGATGCAAGAATGTGGGCTCATAAAATCTTCTCTTGAAAATATCTGTCTGAAGACCTGTTCTGCCAGTTTTTCCCAGAGCACAGAGTGCCTCATTCCTGATCTCTGCCCTGAACTCCTTTCAGGGTGTGTTGAAAGCCAGCAAATGCAGTGGCTACTGACCTAATCCTTGTAGAGGCTGATGGCAAGAGACAATTTTTATTTGACGCCTTATAGTAAGTTCTTATACTTTTTACACCAAGGCTCTGACTCACTAATTAGCACCAAGTGTGAACTTCAAAGGAAAGCAGAATTCTAACCTGCTTGGCAAGAACTGCAAGTAAGTTCAATGACAAAATTAAGAAATCATCCTCCTCTTAATATACACAAAAGCAAATAAAATTTAACAATCTTAAAGTTATATCAAATTATTTGGTTTAGGGCAATTGATGAAGGGTCATTTTAAGTATTAAAAAAGACGAGGGTTAGAGTAGGTTGGTTAAAATTCTGTGTGGACTTAACAGAAAAGTGCGAGTGGGAAGGGGCTGGAAAGTATCTAAAGCTCAAAGCTATTTTAGTGGGGAAAGAAGACATTAACTCTAAAAATTATGAAAAATGAAGGTGGTGCTTCCTTTAGATTCTCGTTACATGAAAAAGAGAGCTACCCAAATAGTCTCAATGAGAGGAAACTCATAATGATGTTCTGTAAGCTATCCAGTCTGTGGTATTTCAGTTATAGCAGCCGGATCAGACTAAGACACCTGTCGTTGGGATAAATCAGCTGATCTCCACAGGTCTGCTTCTCCCTGTCATTACCAACTTGCTTATTGTCACTCTTATCTTGTCCATCTTACATGCTTCTCCATAGATAGGTTTCCCTGCTCACAAATCCTGTTTACTCATACTGTTTTCCTTATAAATTTGGCTGGCCGCAGCCACACATGGCCTCGATTGCTTCTCTTAGCATCTTTTCATCTTCATGTCCTACAAATAACAGCCTTATTCTTTCCTAATTCCAGATCAGAAAAACATGCTGATGGGCCCAGCTCATGGTTTCATATCTCTGGCTCATTGGTCTCCCTGTTGGTTGTCCCAGAGTCAGGTCCAAGCAGCTCTGGAGGAAGTGGCGAGGGGGCTTAGACAAGATCACGTGGGGCATGGGGACCTGGTAGTAGGCATTTGGTGGCCTGACCCATCAAGAATACTAAGGGAAGCTCAAGAACAAAAATGAGAGAAGGGCTAGGCTCATTTTTTAAATCTGGATATCATTATAGACCAAAATCTATCCACGGATAAGATGTGGCTACAGGGGTTTTTCTCCCTTTTAAATTAAATTTAAAATAAATTAGCAGAAGTATATATATATTTTTTCTTGTCTTTAAGACATACTATTCCCGTTTCTAAGGAGCAAAAGTAAATAAGAACAAAGAAGTCATAATGGCGTCAAAAGAAAGCTCTGAGCCCTTAGCATTTGGAAAACGGCAAGTTCTGAGCAACCATTAAAAGAAAGACTTGTACATGTGCTGCCCAAGAGAAACAGAGCGAGAGCCACAGATGTGAGCCACATGTGCAATTTCAAGTTACCTAGTAGCTACATTTTAAAAAGTAATAAGGAACAAGTGGAAGATATTTTAGTAATTTATTTTATTTAACCTAATTTATCCAAAATATTATTACTTCAACACGTGATCGATATTTTTTTAATTAATGATATTTTTAAAAATTAATTCTTCCTTTTCACACGAAGACCTCGAAATCCAGTGTGTTTTACACCTACAGCACCTCTTGCTGTGGACCAGCCACATTTCATATGCTTAACAGCCACTGGTGGCCACTTGGAGAGCATAATACTTGTTCAACCTAAGACAGAAAGCAGGTAGCACGAAAAGGGTCAGGTCAAAGAATGGGGCAGGGGTGAGTGCTTACTTGGTCTTAAGGGCTCCCCTCGTAGTGATTAAACCCGGGATAGCACCACCCTCTGCTGACGTCAACCTGGGGACAAGCAGCCTGGAAAAGGCAGCGAGGGCAGGTGCAGGTGAGTGAGAGGAAGGTAAGAAGAGCACAGAAGATGGAGAAGGAAGAAATAAAGTGAAAGGGAAGGAAGGAAAGATGGGAAAGTAAACCGCGATGGAAGAGGCTCGTGTATCAACCACAGTGCACGAGGGAGCTTGAACAGCATCAGGAAGGGCACCGTGATGCGTGGGAGGGAGCTTCTGAGCAGGAACTTCCCAGCGAGCCCAACCGGGATTACAGACGCAAACAAAGAAAAAAGGGCCCGCGAAACTCTGGGAGGCCGGGCGTGCTGCTCTGAACCACATTGGGGCTGAAGTCACCAGGCCCAGAAATGCAGTTCATAAAAATCAAATGCCTGGAAAAATCAACAGAGAGGCATCAAGGGCAAATGCCATTTACGTAGTTGACAAAAGCAGAATATGTTTTGCTTTATATGAACAAATCAATTCCGTTGATTAATGTACTTGAGCTCCTGGTAATGAGCTCCATGGGAAGGCTTCGCATAAGGAGAAAATAATTGCTGGGCAGGATTTTCATGAGTGAAGAAATAAAGACCTCTTCTAATGGAAACTGAGCTAGCAGTTCAAGTAATCAACACTTTTTTCTTTCATTTTTACTTGGTCATCATTATGATTTTTCAGTGGACTACAGGTTCAAGCTCATCAGAATAGCTTTTCCTGTTGGAAACACTGCAGCAAAAGATGTCTTGTGGCAAAACTACATCCGAAGCAACCCATGCTGATGCAAAGGTGCTGAGATCTCAGGGAAAGTTCGGGAAGGTGGTTTCCCTTTTCATTTACAATGACTCACCAAACAAATAAGTCTGCTCTTAACCATTTTTACAGACATGCGAGGTTCAGACCGTGACCATTAGCAGTAGGTACCAGAGCAAGTAAGTGCTCTTCAGCGTGAGTGATGTAAACGAAATGAAATGAATGGAACTGACCACATGGAGATGGCAGAAGGAAAGCACCTTCGTTATATAAAAAAGAAACCTGAGCCCCTCCTGCTGCTGCTACAGCAGCTTCGTCCAATAAAAACAGGTATTAAAGCTCAAACAAAACAAAACAGAGACTTAATGCTGTAACGGAGTACCTTGTAAAGATTAAAGTGAAAAGGTAAAACATAATGTTAAGGAGTGTTTAATGGCATGAAAAGATGTTTCTGATATTTTGTTAAGCAAAAAAAAGCGGGTTATAAAAACATATGTTCACTATGATCTCATTTTTGTTAATTTTATATAGGTAAATGTGCACAGAAAATGCTGGACTGGTGTATACTAAAATGTCCGCCCGCAGCTGTGGGATTATAGCTGGTTTACATTTTCCTTTCCATCTATATTTTGCAAATATTGTACAAATTTTCTACAATAAATATTATTTTAACAAGAAAACTCTTCCATAAAGCATAAAGGTGCTTTGTTTTTGAGGCCACTGCCTAACATTATTCCGGGTCCCCCGGCTCTACCCCACCAGTTCAAACTGGCAGCTCCACTTGTCCCTCAAATGGGCCCTCATTTGCTCCCTTAGAGAGAAAGGTGGAACCAAGAGGAAGTAATGGTCAGTTTTCAGGACAGATTTTAGGGTGTGGGCTTTTGTTTCGTTCACATTTTAAAGAATGTGTCTAGTAACACCCAAGCTTCTCATCCCACAGCCCCTGTTAGAGCTGCTAACAAGAGCCCAAGGGTGTGGAGAGGTCACCAGCTCCCAGAGAGACTGCTAAAAACCCCGGGGTTGAAAGCTGATGGGGGAGAAATACAGGTCCCTGAAACTCCCGGTGGTCAGGGAATGAAGGAGGGTGGGTCTCCTCAAAGTTCACCACCAACCTGAGCATACAGAATTTCAACTTCTCTTTCTGCTCCACTGTCCTCAGACCCTACAACACATAAATGGCTTTCATAAAAATTCCAGCAGTATATGCAATAGATTTTGCTATTTGGAGAATTCTCATGTCTGGCCTGTGTAGACCTTTCATTTTTTTCTTTTCTTTTTTTTTTTTTTTTTACTTTTCAACATTTCAGCTGAAAATGGAAAATTCAATTATATTTCTGATGCTGCTTGAATTCCCAGGGAAACTCACTAGAGGCATCAGAGATTTGGTCTACGGTGGCTTCTGTTTCTGGTGAGTGAAACTGTTGTTTTGTAATTCCCATTTGCATCTCTCTAAATTCCCATTCTTTAATAAAACAGTGAAGCAAAAGTGACTTTAAAATCTTAATACTTCTGATAAAGTTAGTGCACACTTTTAAAACTTAAAAATGTGTCTTTATGCATAAAAAGACGTTAGAGGTATATTGAATGTAAAAGCAGACGAAACAGAACATCCTTAATAATTCCCTTTAAAAATTGTTTATGTCTATATGCATTAAAAGAATCTGAAAGGGTGTTTATCAAGGTATTGACAATGGTTGTTGCTGAATGGTAGACTTTTTTCTTCCCTCTATCTCTCTCACACACACATTTTTGATGTATGTTCTAATTTTCTATATGCATATGTCATGTAGTATTTTTACTTAATGAAATAAACACAGTTCAAATTGTATCAGCTTATCACCTATATTATGTCTACACATAGTAGGTACTTAAACATTTTTTTCTAATTCTGTCAGAAAATAATCATAGGTAGCATTAACTATTTATCATGTGCCAGGCACTGTACTAAAGGTTTTTTATATATTATCTCATTTAAACCCTACAACAACACTATGAGGTTGGTACTATTATTCTACCCTTTCACATGATGATTAAGACAGAGAGAGAGTTTAAGAAATAGGAGAGGGACTTCCCTGGTGGCACAGTGGTTGAGAATCTGCCTGCCGATGCAGGGGACACAGGTTCAATCCCTGGTCCGGGAAGATCCCACATGCTGCAGAGCAACTAAGCCCACATACCTCAACTACTGAGCCTGTGTGAGGCAACTACTGAAGCCCGCGCACCTAGAGCCCATGCTCCACAACAAGAGAAGCCACTGCAATGAGAAGCCACGCACCACAACGAAGAGTAGCCCTCCGCTCACCGCAACTAGAGAAAGCCTGCGCACAGCAACGAAGACCCAACGCAGCCAAAAAAAAAAGAAAGAAATAAGAGAAAGTCCCAGAACACTAGACAGTCTGGCTGCAGCCCTTGCTTTTAATTACCCCACTAGGGAGTGGCTTTGATTATAAAAATCAAGTATTTTTTATTATAAAAATCAAAAAAAGACTTTCAATACATTTGGGTTAATAACCACCATATCTGTAACTGTTTGCTATTCGTTGCCTTTGTTCTGAGTTCCTTTTTTTGTCTTTCACTCTTTTCTCTTTTGAGCATTTCATATGATTCCATTTTTTTCTCTTCTCCTAGCATATCAGTTATACTTTCTAAAAACTTTTTTTAGTGGTTGCCCTTGAGTTTCCATCATACATCTACAACTAACCCAGATCCTCTTTCAAATAACATTATACCACTTCTCAGGTAGTGCAAACAACTTACAACAGAGAATTCCCAGTTCTTCCCCTCTACCCCTTATAACATTGCTGTCAGTCATTTTACTTATCCATAAATTAAACTCACTGAATACATTGTTGCTGTTATTATTTTGAACAAACTGTTATGTGTTAGATCAATTGAGAACAAGAAAAATAAATGTTTTATTTTAGTTTCCTTTATTCCTTCTCTAACACTTTTCCTCTTTTATTTAGACCTGAGTTTCTGACATCTATATCGGTTTCCTTCTTTCTACAGAACTTCTTTTAATATTTTTTGCAAGGCAGGTCCACTGGCAACAAACTTCCTCAATCTCTGACTGTCTGAAAAAGTCCTTCTCCTTCGCTTTTGAAGGATACTTTCACTGGATACAGAATCCTAGGTTGTTGAGGTTTTCTTCTCACAGTTTAAATGTTTCACTCCACTCTCTTTTCTGTTTGCATGGTTTCTGAAGAGATTTCCAATGGGACTCTTATTTTTGTTCCTCTATAGGTAAGGTGTTTTTCTCCTCTGGCTTCTTTCAGGATTTCTCTTTGTCTTCAACTTTCTGCAGTTTGAATATAATATGCCTAGATATGGGGTTTTTTGCCATTTACCCTGCTTGGTGTTCTCTGAGCTTCCTGGATCTGTGGTTTGCCATCTGACACTATTTGGGGAAATTCTCAGTCATTATTGCTTCAAATATTGCTTCTGTTTCATTCTTTTTCTTTTCCTGCTGGTACTCCCATTACACATATGTTATGTGTTTTGTAGTGGTCCCAGAGTTCTTGGATATTTTGTTTTGTCTATTTCATTTTTTTTCTCTTTGAACTTCTGTTTTAGAAGATTCTATCAACATTTCTTCAAACTCACTGATTCTTTCTTCAGCCATAGGTGTCAGAGGTTGAAACTTTCCCTGATGTCCTTATTTTGTCTCCCCTGGTGTCTTTGGGTTTCCCTAGAGACTTCTTAAACAAGGTCTGAGAGGTATGCTTCTTTCAGTAGCATTCCCCTGTTATTATAGAAGTCCTGTTGATGTGATGGCAAGGTATGGGGGAGGGGAAGCATGCTGTAGTCCTATGATTAGGTCTCAGTCTTTTAGTGAGTTTCTGCCCTTTGGCTGTGACCATCCCAAGTATTTCTCATATTCCCCTACCTCCCCTTATATTACTTACACGTAATGTAAGTCATCTAGAGTAAGCTGAAGTTGAGCTTTTCCCTTCCTCGGGGTAATTAGGCTCTGGTAAAGCAGAGCCAGGTCTTCAGGTCTTATTAAGAAGAACAGAGTGCTCTGGCTTATTCCAAAATGGCCGCCTTTGCCCTCCCCTACCAGAAGCAGAAGGAGATTTTTCTCTGATCTTCACTGTGAGAACCTGGTAGGGTTCCTGGAGGTAAAACTTACAGAAGTTTGGGGCCCTCCTAAGACAAGGTCCTCCTGAAGTTTTTAACTCTCAGCCAAGTCCCCACTGGGCCCCCAGCGATTCATCAATTACAGTTTCTGTTCAGGAGCCTCTGCTCTGGTAAGTTGTAATTATCTGTATCTGCCTATTTGTCTCTCCAACTTCAGGAACAGTGGTTTGCCCTGTGACGTCAATTCTCTGATGAATCTAAGAAGAGCTGTCGATTTTAGTTTGTTCGGCTTTCTTCTTGTTGTGTGGACAGGAGTGATGACGTTCTAGCTCCTCACATGCCCAACTGGAAACTGGAAGTTGTCATGTAAGACTTTCCATGGCTTTCTCCTGTCCTTCTCCATGACCAGATAGCACATATGTGATCTGAAACTTTAAGAAAATCCCAGTGCCTCAGCATCATTGTCACAAGTGTGGTATAAAAATAGTTGTCATTTCTAGCTAAGACGTGTCACAGTTTGGGAATTTGTATTCCTTATATGATTTACAAATCTATTTCTTCTCCAAGTATAATGTATGTAATAATAACAATGCATGTAAAATGTAATAGCTGCAAAATATTTATGAAATTAAAACGTGTTTGGTGGGGGCTTCCCTGGTGGTGCAGTGGTTGAGAGTCCGCCTGCCAATGCAGGGGACATGGGTTCGTGCCCCGGTCCAGGAAGATCCCACATGCCGTGGAGCGGCTGGGCCCGTGAGCCATGGCCGCTGAGCCTGCGCATCCGGAGCCTGTGCTCCGCAGCGGGAGAGACCACAACAGTGAGAGGCCCGCGTACCAAAAAAAAAAATTTTTTTTAAGTGTTTGGTGGATACGTAATGAATTTTTAATTATTCATACAAGTGGAGAAATAACAGAGAAGCTCAAAATCACTGTTTTAGAGGAGATATTCTGGCATCTGTATTTTAGCAGGGTACATGAGATTTTTCTGAAGATTTAGAACAGTCATAAAAATGCTGAAAATATACTGTAAAGACAACTGTAGTGGGTTGAATGGTGGCCCCCAAAAAAGATACATCCACATCCTAGTCCCTAATACCCAAAAATGTTACCTTATTTTAGAAAAAGCATCTTTGCCAGTGTAATTAAAGATCATGAGATGAGGAAATCCTCCTGGGTTATCTGGGTGGGCCCTAAATCAAATGACGAGTATCCTAATAAGAGAAGGAGAAGACACAGAGAAGGAGACACAGGGAGGGAGAGATTGGCGTGATGCAGCCACAAGCCAAGGAATGCTGAGAGCCACCAGAAACTGGAGGAAGCAAAGACGGATTCTCCCCCTGGAGCCTCCAGAACGAGTATGGCTCGCTTGACACCTTGATTTCAGATATCTGCCCTCCAAAACTGTGACAGAACGAATAACTGCTATTTTAAAGCAATCACTTTTGGGGTAATTTGTTTAGGCAGCCCTAAGAAACTAATCAAACAGTTTAGAAGGGTTTTCTAAATGGTCCGTTTTTCTCATTCTGCTCCTCTGCTCAGAATTCTTCCCTACATCACAGCTTCTCATCTGTGTCTGATGCAAAATAACAGCATAAATCAAGTTACCCTTTTGAAATTTTTCAAAATGCCAGACATCATCCCAGAATTGAGATGTTTTGGATTAAAAGGTCTTTCTGCTTCAGGGCTAAAATGAAGCAATGTCCTCTACTAAATTATAAACTCTTTGAGTGATGGGATAGTGTGGATAATTCATCTTACTACCCCAGCACAAGGCTTGGCCCATTATAGGCACTCAATATTTGGTGATTAATTGATTGAAAAGATAACAAAAGATCCTGGATCTGGTACCCTCTCAGATTAGTTGATAAGAATTTGCAAAGCAGAATTATTCAAGGCTAATTTAAACCACAAGCGATCCATCTGTTGATTATTAGAAGTGGATTGTACCATGTAATTAATCTCTTAATGCAATTTGAGTGTCATAATCTGCTTATACTAAACATTTAAAGGATAATTAGGGAGATATTCATTAAGAACAAAAAATCTAGGAGTCCAAACTGTTACTGATATAGAAATGTATTCATAGGACATACAGTAACTATTATGATGCTTATAGAATGAAATAAAATGCTGATTTTATTAGCAAGTAAATAAAACTATAGAATAGATGTGTCCTTTCTACTAACCAGCTATATTTTAGTGTTTGAGGGATGTGATATCTGAATGCTTCCAAATTACTGTCTCAGAATTCAACTTTCCCCTCTTTCTGAGGACTGAGAATAGGTACATTTCCAGAAAGGAACTGGGCACTGCTCTCTAATAAGTTTCTTCCTCTGTAATTATTCCCCACCCCACCCCACCCCGCCTTATAACTAATAATGCCTTTTAAGTATCTTCTGTTGGCAGAGGAAACTTAAAAACTACTTACAATAGAGGGATGCAGTTTTGAAGATATCCAGTAATTGTTCAGGAGTATGCACGGGTGTTCTTACACAATTTACGGATTTCCCACCAGGGGCCCCACCCCAAGCATTCCTGAATCTGGCATAGCATTAGTTAACACTTCTAGAATGTTTAAGATATGCCAGGCACTCATCTAACCATGTCACGTATATTGGTTAACTTACCCCTCTCCTGATAACTTACTACACTAGCAGTATTATTAGACCCATTTTACAGAGGAGCAAAATGAGGTATGTGTATGGTAAGCAACTTGCCCAAAACTACACAACTGATCAATGTAAGAACCTGAACTTAAACTCAAGCCTTCTGATGTTGGAGCTTGAATTCTTACCCACTGTTCAATGTTGAAATGAGCTGAAATTTCTTTATAATACCTGGATACCAGGTTAGGAAGTCAGGCCCAAGATCTTCCCCATCCATGAAAGCGTTCATCTTTGGGATGTCCCATCCTATGACCAGGACAACACCTGAGTTGGCTGATAGGAACTTCTGTTGTTATTTTGGCATATGTAGGAGAGGCCTGTTCAGCAAGAAAAGTATGAACCCAGAGTCTGCTACTGGCTTTTGTAATCCCATTATGTAATTATTTGACCATACACCCAAAGCCTTGGACAATAGGTTATTATTATATTATTATTATTATATACTATATTATTATTATATTATTGTTTTTAGCTGAAGGCATTCTTGACCCAGAGTTGAGTGTTCAAAGGATGAAAAGTTTGCTGGGCAGTCAAGAAGGGACAGGGCATTCCAGACAGAGGGAAGAATGTGTGCAAATACCCTGAGACACCCATGCTCTCAGGAATCGGAGAGCCAGTCGCCCCAATGGGAGGGAAGAGTGCACGGGGAAAGAGGAGCCAGGCCAGAAATATGGGGGGATGGGGTGGATCAGCTCCTAGAGACCTGGAAGGGGCAACAGCCTAGGGATTCAAGGAAGTCATAGATCTGAGTAAATGGAACCAGTAGGTGGAAGTGAACAGAAAGCTGATTACTGATGACTGCAAACAATTCAGAAAGCCAGAGCCAGGAGCCCAAGATGAACTTAGACCAGCAGGGACATACCCAGTAATGTAGTGAGAAAACTTCAGTGCCCATTCCCACTGTCATCTCCCTTAGCCCTCCCCCCAACCCCGATACCCAAGCACGAAGTCCCAGTGTGAAGAAGGGATGAGCTTCCTGTGCAAACACTGCTTCAAGCCAAGTCCTACAGAGCTCTTTCCAACCAGATTGCTTGTCCAAAGCTCTTCTCTATAGAATCCTAGAGCAACCACTGAGAACCAGAAGGACAAAAGGAGAAAAGGCTGTGGATTCCATGACCTAAGTCTGAGTAATGATTGATAGTAATTATAGCCAATATTGACTGAGGGCTTAGGCACACTATCCACACTTTCTCTGCATTATGCCCTTAAATCTTTAAACGATCCTGTAAGGAATTCCACGTGGGCTGTCATTTACACCATAGCACTGTGTATTTGTTGTCGAAGAGATTTCTTCAGCACGAAAATTAACCGCTGTTAAAATTTAGCAGCTTCGGGCTTCCCTGGTGGCGCAGTGGTTGAGAATCTGCCTGCCAAGGCAGAGGACACGGGTTCGATCCCTGGTCTGGGAGGATCCCACATGCCGCGGAGCAACTGGGCCCGTGAGCCACAAGTACTGAGCCTGTGCGTCTGGAGTCTGCGCTCCCCAGCAAGAGAGGCCGCGATAGTGAAAGGCCCGCGCACCACGACGAAGAGTGGCCCCCGCTTGCCACAACTAGAGAAAGCCCTCACACAGAAACAAAGACCCAACACAGCAAAAATTAATTAATTTTTTTAAAAAATTAGCAGCTTTTTACATGCATGTTACTTTTAAATGTTCCAGATTCAAAGATGAATTGCCAAGGTATTATATTTCTCCCCATTGAAGAATGTAGCTTCTCAACAGTAAACTATATTTTAAAATATTTAAATTCTACAAAGTTACAAGAAATACTGTCAAATCTAGCAACCTTTTTTTAATAGAAAACAAGTTATTGAAGCAAATAAGCATTCATACCGAAGGCAAGAAGTGTAACTATTTTACAACAAATTATCAAATTGTACAGACTTCAATTTTCTCATCATTAACTTGGAGCTAACTACTAATTTTTATGATTTCAGGTAGAATAATTTGTATAACTTTACAGAATAACTTTGTAATCATTGTTCTAATCAGAGAAATAAAGTGTAATAACTTAGATGCTTATTTCAGGGAAGAGCACCGTTTCCAAAGTCTCATAAGGCCATTCTAGGAGGGCAGCAGCAACCTGGGAGAGAAGCCAGGAATGGAAACCATGTCCATCTTTTGAGGCCATGTCAAGCCTCTCCTGAGATCTACCCCTGCACAATTCAGTTATATGAGACAATAAATTCCTTTTATTTTCCCATCAGCTACTTTGGTTTTCAATTTTCATTTTCAATCACTGGCTACCAAAAGGATCCTAACTGTTACAGAGCAACATGCTCAGACCCACAAGATCCACTTCAGGGAAATCAGATAGGAAGCTAATGGCATAGTTTAAGAAAAAGAATGGGGTCTTCCCTGGTGGCGCAGTGGTTGAGAGTCCGCCTGCCGATGCAGGGGACACGGGTTCGTGCCCCTGTCCGGGAACATCCCACATGCCACGGAGCGGCTGGGCCCGTGAGCCATGGCCGCTGAGCCTGCGCGTCCGGAGCCTGTGCTCCGCAATGGGAGAGGCCACAACAGGGAGAGGCCCGCGTACCGCAAAAAAAAAAAAAAAAAAAAAGAATGGGGTTTGTCGCAGGAGGCCCCACAATTGGGATGCACTCAACAGGTGGTCAACAGCCAGACTGGATCGATGGGACCTGGGGGGACAAATGGGACGTACGAGAGGAGGGAGAAGATAATCTAAACTGACTCCCACTTCTGAGTGCCCCTTAGAATTTCGTAAATTATTAACTGATAAAATTAGAAATGTCCCACCCCTGACTCACTCTCTTTTTCCTCTTGGTGTTACTGTCAAATTACTCCACAAACAGTCAAGCGCAAAGTGTCAAGTAGCTACAGCCATCCTTATGATAGGGATATCCTCAAATTTTTTGGAGAGACATCACTCAGCAAGATTAAACCACAAGGAAGAAAAGCAGATGATAACAAATGAGGAAATACACCTGGCTCAACTTGAGTGACAGCCATAAAATTAACCCTACTTAGGAGGTTTTTTTAAAAAAACATAAATCTCCAAGTTGTCAGGGTGATGCTCAGCATAAAAATCACAACATATCCAAATATACAATGTATTCTAGTAATTAAATCAACTATCTGTCACCAGAAAGGACTTTTGTTCTCTGAATCTGTTACACCCAGGAACCTGCCAGGGCACTGCAAACATGAGACAGGTGCTTTCAATGACTAGCTAAATACTGGATGTCAGCCATTTAATTGCATAACTCTAATTCCCAGGGTGGAAAAACAAACTCATCTTCACTGCTTTTATATCATGTAACCACACACCACCCTCCCACTATCCCTAGAGTTTAAAATAAACAGGTTATTATTCTATTAGCTCTAAGTAAATCAACGTTACCAAAATATGCTATAACCAAATGGAAATATTGGTGCTATTTGATGGCAATTATAAGGATTCTGGTAAGGATGTTAAATTTTATTTCACAAGGGCTATATCTTGTGCTATACAGCCAAATGTTAAGCGATCAATTGAAATTACACCTATACAAACCCTCTAAAGAGTTTGTTTCATTAACTTTATTTTGACACTGTTGGAGCTGGCGATAGCTCTTTAATTTTGGATCTCACTACTCCACTGGCTTCAAGGACTGTTCGGCTTCTGTCCTACACCAGGACTCCTCTTAACAACTGATTTGAAAAATAAATTTTTTTTCAGACTACTCATTGGTGTCACTTGGACCCAGTCTCGTAAGTGAGCATTCTATGAGTCACATAACTGAGCATTCTTTAAAAAACTCAGGATCTTATTCTAAATTTTTTCTTTATAATCCTATCTTTTTTCTTTAATACATGCTTCAGCTCTGCTGCTAAGGAAATGCACAACAGCATTTTCCATAAAGTGCAATTTTCTAGGACGTTATTTCATTTTCTCACATTTTCAGTTAGCAGTTATGATGGATCTCATACTTACCAACTAAAAGCATGACGAGGCTACATTGGCATAGATTCCACTAAAAATAATGACATATTTAATTTTGATCTTCAACTTGTGAAAAATGATTATTTCTCTTCTGGTGAATTTTATCAAGTGGTTTTCTACAGTCGTGGCGCCCAGCCCTGGCTGTGCATCAGAATCCCTGTGAGGTTGTTTAAACATACAGATGCCCAAGGCCCTGCTGCCAGAAATTCTGAGTCTGTAGCTAGCATTTGTATATTTAAAAGCTCCACAGGTAATTTTGATGGGCAGCCAGCGCTGAGAACTGCTGTTCTACAATATGACTAAAAGCTTTTCTTCTTAGGGAATGGAGTATAAAGATGAAGTAATTTCTAAGTTTTGAAAGCAGCAATTCAATATTGACTTATATTTTATGTAATGACTCAAATGGAGCAGGGGCGCTATAAGTAAAATACAGAAAACAAGGGGTACAGCCTTGGCCCACTGCAGAGTCGTTATCACACCCTTTGCTGACCTCCTCTGAACACAAGCTTCTCCCATGTTACACAGCTGTCTGCTGTCTGGATGTCCCCATGTCCTTCAGCCTGCTGGGATCCCCTCCTTCTCTGAGATCTTAATAAAACTGACTGAAAACCATTTCTTTAACAAGGAAAAACTCAGAGACCTTTCCCAGATTTGGGGGATTTATTGGGATGGGGAACAGAAGTGGTAGAACCTTGCATATTTCCTAGTCTCTATGTTCTTTACATCCATTCGGGCTGCTATCACAAAAATACCTTAGAC
Source organism: Phocoena phocoena (assembly GCF_963924675.1). Lineage (NCBI taxonomy): Eukaryota > Metazoa > Chordata > Mammalia > Artiodactyla > Phocoenidae > Phocoena > Phocoena phocoena. The sequence continues at coordinate 163,765,465 of NC_089220.1, forward strand.
TGGGTGGCTTAACAACAAACATTTATTTCTCAGTTCTGGAAGCTGAGAAGTCCAAGATCAAGGCACTGGTAGATTCAGTGTCTGGTGAGAACCCGCTTCCTTGCGCACAGACAGCCATCTTCTCACTGTGTCCTCATATGGTGGAAGGGGTGAGGGATCTCTCTGGGGTCTCTTCTATAAAGGCACTAATTCCATTCATGAGGGCTCCACCCTCACAATCTAATCACCTCCCAAACCCCCGCCTCCAAACCCCATCACATTGGGGATTAAGCTTCAACCTATGAATTCAGGGGGGACTCAAATATTCAGTCCATAGCAGTCCCCAAGTTCCTACTTCCTCTGGATTCCCCCCTCTGCTTTCCTGGTTTTGCCTCTATGCATGCTGCCCCTTTTCTGTGCCACCCACCCCACTGGCTACAGCTTTGACACCGATGTTCTTCCCCACAGCACCACCAAAATTTGTGTTTTACTATTGATAGTTGAGAAAAGTCTCTTTCAACTTCATAAATTTCTATTGGCAATGTCAGATAAAACTTTAGGACTGTTGTCAAGATGAGAAAATAAACTATCCGATTTTTTTTTCATACAGATTTGAAAGAATATTCTACAGAGTAGGTTGTGGCTCCATGAATATCAAACTTGTTCCCCTATCCACATTTTTCTAGTACCTTACACTGTCCTCCAGTTTCCTCTCATGAATCAACACCTATTCCTGCATGTTTATTTCATGACACCAGAATAATAAACAATGTTGGCTGCCAGAGAAAGTCTGTGAAGTTCATAGAGAATAACACCTGCTCTATGCACCTCACAAAGTCGTTTTGTTTTTTGTAACATAAGGACTAAATGTGAACACATGTGAGCAGCACGTTTTAAATGGTAGCTAATTTTATTGCGTTCATAAAGTATCATATAACTGGTAGCTACTTTTAACACTGTTATTATTTTTGTGAGGTAAATAGGATGCGCTGGGAATGCCTGTCGCATGTTTTGTGATCTCTTATCCATCCACCCACATTCTAGAAACACATGTAACAAAACAACTGGCATTAACCTTGGACAGAATAGTTGATTCACCTATTTTTTCTTTCAGTTTGTAAAGTATATATTAAAACATTGAAAATGTTTTCTTTAATAAGTAATGGTATTGTTGGCAGATGTATATCTAGGGCAGTTTATCTTGCTTCCAAAGAATTTCTGCTCAGAGCACAGAAAACTCCCTACAGACGAGGAACAGCGTATTAGGATTGGTAGGTTTAGTAATGCATTTATTGGGAGCATATTTGCATATTCATTTTAAACATGAACACTGCGAGATTGGGAGTAAGGTTCTTGGGAATCGAATTCCTATGCTCTTGGAGATTCCTGAATCAAGTCATTACTGTAGGTCTTTTGAAAAAAAATCTGCACTGATTAATATGCGGCTTGTTCTCTTGCAATAAGCATGCTCGATGCGGAAGAAGAATGCTACTGTGCTGTTTCCTCATTACCAACAAATTGTCTCTCTCTCCCAAGACGTTCTGTGTACAGTCATTAGCCAGGCCCAGATGGCCAAAAGCTCCCACATCAGAACTTCTCAGAAATCCTGAGCTAAGTATTTTCCCCAGAGGATCCACAGTCATCTATATAACTTAGTGTAAAAAGGACTGAGAAATTGCTTCTATAAAAAAGTTCTCCAACTTGTGGACTGAAATCCCGTGGGTGTTTATCTGGGGAGAAGAATTTCTCACTTCATTTCTCTTTTAGCCTAGGAGTGGTCAGTAGATAATTTTCTATTTTTGCAGAACTGCAGCAAACGCCTTATTACTCCCTCGGTAATTCAAACAGAAGAGTGGGGCTGAATGATAAAGAATAAAGAATGAGAAAATAACATCAGTATTTTCTATACTAACAATGGCTTTCCAACAGGTCTGAACACAACCTGTTTCCGTATTGGAAAAAGAGAGTAACCCAGCAAAAATACGCAACGACCCCTCCAAAAGGACATTTATTGTTCTTTTGAACTGCCCAGTATTTGAACCTCCACCCTGAGTCTGACAGCCTGAAAACTCCACTGACTGCCAGATACTTGCATTTCCAGGCTCCCTTGCAGCCAGTATGCTGGCAGGTAAATTGGCTTCTCTCCCAGATGCTGACCCAGAGCACAAGAAGCAGGAAGAGTGCAGCATGCTTTTTCTGCAGTGTCAGCGGCAGCTTTGTTTCCGAAATAAGCCCATTGGCCCAAATAATCTACCAAGTCAGATTCCCCCAGATAAGGATCTGAAGACAAGTAGGGGCCGTGATCTCTGGAAGCACTGGTCGGGAAGTTAGAGAACAGAAGAAAGCCAAACAGCAAGCGTACCTTGGTGAACAGGTTACTCTTGTGAACACTGAAGGTTCAGTCCTGCTGAGACCTGTAGGAGACAAAGCGGAACACATCTCAGCATTTCGCTACTGGAGTATTTATCCTCATTTATCGACTGAATGTATGTGCCTCTCAAAATTCATATGTTGGAGCCCTAAGCCCCAATGTGGCAGTATTTGGAATAAGGAAGTAATTAGGGATAAATGAGGTCATAAGGGTGGGGTTCTGAGCCAAGAGGATTAGAGTCCTTATAAGAAGAGACATCTGCAGTCCCATATGTTGAATTTTGCTTTTGTTTCCCTTGCCTGAGGAAACATATCCAGAAAGATATTGCTAAGACTGAGGTCAAACAGCAAACTGTCTACGTTTTCTTCTAGGAGTTTTATGGTTTCAGGTCTTACATTCGTCTTTAACCCATTATGAGTTAAGTTTTGTGTATGGTGTGTGATAGTGGTCCAGTTTCATTCTTTTGCACGTGGCTGTCCAGTTTTCCGAACACCATCTATTGAAGATATTGTCCTTTCTCCATGTATGTTCTTTGCTCCTTTGTTTTAAATTAATTGTCCATATATGCATGGGCTTACTTCTGGACTCTCAATTATGTTCCATTGATCTATGTGTTTTTCTGCCAATACCATGCTGTTTTGATCACTGTGGCTTTGTAATATAGTTTGAAATCAGGGTGTGTGACACCTCAGGCTTTGTTCTTTTTTCTCAGGATTGCTTTGGTTTGTGGAACGAACAAAACCAAACCAAAACAAACATGTAGATACAGAGAACAGAGCAGTGATTACCAGAGGGGAAGGTGGGGGGAGGGCAAAATGGATAAAAGTGATCAACTGTATGCCAAGGGATGGAAACTAAATTTTTGGTGATGAACATGCTGTAGGGTATATAGACATAGAAATAGAATGTACACATGAAACCTATATAGTGTTATAAACCAGTTATCTCAATAAAAAAATAAATTTAAAATAGAAGAGACACCTGAGAGCTCTCTCTCTCTCCCTATGCACACTCAGAGGAAAGGCCATGTGAGTACCCAGCAAGAAGGTGGTTGTCTTCAAGCCAGGAAGAGGACCTTCACCAAAAATAGAATCGGCCAAAACCTTGATCTTGGACATCCCAGCCTCCAGAACTTTGAGAAAATTAATTTCTGTTATTTAAGCTATCCAGTCTGTGGTATTTTGTTATGGCAGCCCGGGCTGACTAATACATCCTTCGATTGTCACTTGTCCTGAGGTCATTAACACTCCAGTGACATCCAGCCCGCCCTCCTGGGATGGTCAGAGCACCACCAGAGGCAGCCTTCCCATGTAGAATCACAGGTACTTGCAGCAACCATGATCATGGAAGGAGCAGTGGGGGCCCAGGGGCTATGGACGGGGATTGACAGAGTCTGCTGCAGTGGCAGCCATGAAACTATGACATTTAGTGTTTTGTGGCAGCAGAAGTGGGTTTTTTTGTTTTGGTTTGGTTTGGTTTTGGCCTTGTAGCATGTGGGAATCTCAGTTCCCCAACCAGGGGTCAAACCCACGCCCATGCAGTGGAAGTGCAGAATCTTAACCACTGGACCACCAGGGAAGTCCCAGAAGTGGGTGTTTTTTTTTTTTAAACCAGATCAGCTCTGCTCCATCGTTTTCAATCATTTTTCCTGGCTGCTTAGCTTTGCACCAGGGTCTCCTACTCTCCCAAGGATTCAGAGGGCTGCCTTTATTTATTTGTTTTCTACTTAAATCAGCTAGTTCCATTTCTGCTGCTTGCAACTAAGAGCACTAACTGTATGCTCCAAGTTAAATTTAGGCATGAAAACAAGAATTTATCAGTGTCATCTGCGTCTTACTATCCAAAATTACAAACGCAAAGCTATCAAATTCATGACTGAATTAAGGCAAATTAGTAGATGACCTGGAAGGATACTTCCTGCAAAATAAAATTATAATATTTGCCGCAAATATGTGTCAAAAGCCTTAACATTTTGTTTACCATGTGGCCCAACATATCTATTTCTAGCTAACTGTCCTAAGGAAATAATTGGACAAGAGCTCAAAGATGAATACATAATAATTTTTTTCAAGGCATTATATGTAATAGCAAAATATTAGAAACAAATCGAAATCAAAGTAGTATTTAAATAAATTATAATACATCTATAGTGGAGTACTTCACAGCTACTAAGAGTGATATTACAGAAGTATGTTTTTTAATATAAAAAAGGAAATTCATAATGTACGTTAAAAAACAAGTTAGAGAACAGTATATTCAGTGATACTTCTTTTTTTATTGAAGTATAGTTTATTTACAATGTTGTGTTGGTTTCTAGTATACAGTAAAGTGATTTAGTTATACATATATATATTCTTTTCATATATATATAATATATTGAATATAGTTCAATAGATATAATATATTGTTCAACAGTTCAATATATGTAATATATTGAATATAGTTCCCTATGCTATAGAGTAGGACTTTGTTGATTATCGACTTTATATATAGTAGTTTGTATCTGTTAATCCCAAACTCCTAATTTATCCCTCCCCCACCCCTTTCCCCTTTGTTAACCATAGGTTTGCTTTCTATGTCTATGAGTCTGTTTCTGTTTTGGAGATAAGTTCATTTGTATCGTATTTCAGATTCCACATATAAATGATATCACATGATATTTGTCTTTCTCTGACTTATTTCCCTTAGTATGACAATCTCTAGGTTCATCCATGTTGCTGCAAATGACATTATTTCATTCTTTTTGACAGCTGAGTAATATTCCATTATATATATATATATATATATATATATATCACATCACATCTTCTTTATCCATTCATCTGTTGATATCCATTCATCTGTTGAACGTTTAGGTTGCTTCCAATTCTTGGCTGTTGTAAATAGTGCTGCTGTGAACACTGGGGTGCATGTGTCTTTTCTAATTAAGAGTTTTCATTTTTTCCAGATATATGCCTAGGAGTGAGATTGGTGGATCATATGGTAACTCTATTTTTAATTTTTTAAGGAACCTCTATACTGTTTTCCATAGTGGCTGCACCAATTTACATTCCCACCAACAGTGTAGTAGGACTCCCTTTCAGTGAGATTTTTAAAAGAAGAAATATACATAAATCTTGGAGAAAATTCTGAAAAGATATATAGCAATATATTAATCAAAGTTATATTGAGGTGGTAGAAAAAAAGATGATTTTTATTTTCACCTTATAGTTAGATATATTTATGACTGCTCTGTACTAAGCATTAACTGCTTACCAAATTTTAATATAATAATACCTGCTCTAACTCACAAAAATATTACAGTATAAAAAAGCGTGATTGTCACTAAAAATTTCATAAACGTGCAGTTAAGGAAAGCTTTCATAGCAGAAGATAAATGGCCATCTTCAAAACAATTTAACAATGCATTACTAGGGCTGCTATGATTAATAACAATAGGCACAAAAATAATGCTAAGATTATGCACAATTAGCTGTCAAGTGTGAATCAATACAGGAATTCATTCAGTACTAAACGTACAAACCTAAGATTGTCTTCAGCATCAGTTGCAACAAGATGTCCTGGAATAAAACCAATTACAAGAGATCAAAAGGTACTGGCCGATAAAACAAGGCATTGGATTGTGTAAAAATATTAAAACAGTGGATATTACTGATACCATAATTACTCCTAGCAGGAACACTTGTAAAACCTAAGGAGACAGAATTAAACAAGGAGCTCTGGCAGAAGAATTAAAGCAAATGTGTAAATCGAGCACTACTAAATTAAATTCTGTTGTCCTGGCAACTTTAATGCTTTAATAAATAAGTTATTCGACATCTTACAGAGCTGGGAATTTATCATGTGTTAGTGAAAATTCAGAAGCTATTCCTTCTATGTACTTGTAATATGGCCAAAAAACTTCTATCTCAAAAGTAAGTTATGGAGTTAGCCCCTAGGGCCTGAGAGGTCACCAGCGAGGTAGAACTGTGGATTGCTCCCCACTATTCCTTATCCCCTCTGCCATCCTGACAGAAGCCAGATTTGGTTTGGGCAATGGAATTGCACACACAGCCTGGGCTGGATGTCCCCTCCAGATCTGCTCTCCTCCCTTCTCTAGCACTTTGACCTGAGAGACTGACCCGCATGGACTACATCATGGGTGCTCATGACCTTAGGCTTCCAGTTGGGTTTGGACAATGGGGAACCCCTGCAGGAGATCAAAGGGCAGGAGAAGAATAAGGCCAAGGTATTGTTCTCTCTGGCCCCCTCTGTGCAGACTGGCTGCTTCCCTCACCTAAGGTCATAGGACAGGCCCTCTCCCCACAGCCTCTCCCCACAGCCCTCTCCCCACAGCCTATCTGTTCCTGTGGTACATTTGTCTCTAGGTTCTGGAAACCTTTCACCAACACAACCCACCCTCCGGGCTAGGGGTGCCAAGGCTCTGCTCTTACTAACCACGGGGTACTGCACTCATGTGGATTCCCTACACGCTTTCCCATCTTTGTAGGTAGTCACTTTATTAAACTCTCCTCAAATTACTCTTGTTTCCTGCTGGGACCTTGACAGATCACATGCCCCAGCCCCAGCTCCAGGAATGGTTTGTTTAAGCCATCAGCAAAGTCCATTCTATTGATTAAAGAGTGGACCCAAGATGTGTGATCCAATGAGAGTAAGTCTCAGGATTCTTGCTTGGAACTCTAGGCCTGAAGCAGCCTCTCTTACAACAGGCAATGTTGACTTAGTTGACCCCAAGGAACCCAACAGCTCAGTGGCTTAACTCAAGAGAAGTCTATTTCTTGTTCACTTTATAGTATAATGAAGATCGGCGCAAGGTGGGGAGGGTCTACTTCACAAAGTCATTAAGGGCTCAGGTCGCTGTCATCTGATGTCTCCACTATCCCTTAGGGACCCTTGTTCTTGCTGCAGACATGGCAAGATCAGGAGCATGGACTCAGGCCTCAGAGTCACATACATGAGCCCCACTCACATTCCATTGGCCAGAACTCACTCATCGGGCTGCCACCGAACTGCAGGGGACTGGGAATTGTAGTCTAGCTGTGTGGCAAGGACGAAAACAAAAGTTTGGTGAAGCACTAGCCAGCCTCTCCTTCACCCTCGCAGCGAGGGGCAGCTATATCAGTTATGATGGCATTTGGCAGCATGAGGGCAGAAACTGAACTACAACGACTTAACCAAATAAGGCCTTTGTTTGTTCTTATGTAACAAGGAATCTAGGGGGAGGCAATTCAGAGCTGCTCAAGGAACCAGGCTTCTCCTCCTTATTTCTCTGCAATCCTTAAAAGACATATTCTCCTGGTTGCAAGATGGCTTTAGATAATTCTGTCAGAAGTCCAGGCAGGAGGAAGGGGGAAGGACAAAGTGCAAAGGATGAAAGGAATGTGTCTGGCAAGTTTGGTCCCTTTCTTCAAAAGCTTTCCTGGAAGCCCCATCTAGCAGACTGTCTCTTTCATGGCCATGCTACCTTCAAGGAAGCCTGGGGTAATGTTACCAGGTAAAATATAAGACATTCAGTTAAACTCAAATTTCAGACAAACGACAAATCATGTTTTGTGTAAGTATGGACGTCTCACGCTGGGCATCCTGTTTTTATTTGTTTTTGCTAGATCTAGCAAGCCTAGCCTGTGAAGATGTGTATTTTTTAAGGGCCATATTGCATCTTTGAAAAAAGTCCAGGTCCTGTTGATAAGGAAGAGGAAGAAATGGACATTGGGTAGGCAACTGGAAATCCATGCCTCAGTAACCACGGGACCCACTACTTGCCAGTAACACAACAGTAGAGTCTATTGGGTACAGCTCTCAGGAGAGTTTTGTCCTTCTCCTGATATAAGCGGGCAGACTTGACTTTTTCCGGAACCATGGACGTGAGCCTTATAAGCCCAGCAGTCATGTTGAGACCATGAGGTAGCAAACATGAGGACAGAGGCCTATAAATTGAGGCTGGGGGAGTAAAAAGATGCAAAGAGCCTGGGTCCAGAAGGGATGGTTGCACTGCCCCAGACTTAAGACCAACGATATACTGCCATCTAAGCCGCTGCTACTATGTGGTTCATTCTTTGCTTCTTTCTCCCTCTCCCATCCCCTCCCTCTGTTTCTTTCCTTTTCTTCAGCAGAACACATTCCTGGCTGGTACATCTCTCTTTCCCGGACTATGGACGTGGAGCCAAGAATGCTGCTGTGCCTCTTTGTCAGAACAAGAGAAGCAGCCTGAGAATTACACAAAGACCCCAAAGACGGTCCAGCTGATGGAATTTGCCCCAAACAAAGCCAGACCCACCAGGCTGAGCTGACCCTAAAACCCACCATTCCTCTAGTTACATGAGCCAACAAATAAATGTCTTTATTGTTTAAGATCATCTGAGTTGGACTTTCTTTTCCTTGGAGGAAGAACATCCTGACTGATAAAACCAGATTCTTCAGCACAATACGTAGACTTCTAATGGATTTTACATTTATCTCATTACACCAAGACACAGAAATAAAATCAACATGAGGTCATATAACGTGGCACGCATTTGAAAGTAGGAATACACACATTTTTCAGAAGCTCAAATTGTACAATTAAATGTCTTTGTCAAGCATGTGTTTTCCTTATCACTCTATGTGTTTTGTAAGGCCTGTAAATAGATTAAAAATTTTAGTATTAATTATTCCCACTGGTTCTGTAGTCATGCACTGAAGGGCTGCATTTTTAAGTTTCAGTAATTGGACTCTGGAGACTTACAGAGAGGAAGACCATACGTTACCATGTCATACTCTATTCTCAACATGTGACTGTCATTATCTTCCAACTCAATAATGCTTATAAATGTACAAGCTATGTATGAGCTACTGAGAGTCTTTAAAACCCTGCAGCTTGACATTTAGAGCTATCATCGCCAGCAGGAGCTCATTTCAGCTGGGTTGCACTTATTGTTTCAAGTATGCCCTCTAGGTTCTTTGGAAACAATGTAAAATATTGTGGCAAAAAAACCCAAAACCATGACCCACATCCTCCATCAGGTTTTCTGTGACTGGAGCTCTGTGTAACAGATTGAGTGGGAATAAAGGCCATGAGACAAAGTGGGTGATGAAGTAAGTCTCAAGTCTACCTCTGTACCAAGTGATTTGATCATTCTGGAAAATCCGGTAATGAAAAAACAATCAAAATATCAACAGTTATTTCACTGAGTTGACTGATGCATGCAGTCAAAACCCTTGACCCCATCTGACCTAGACTGGCTCCTTTAACAGTCTCGCATCCCTGATGAAGAAAACCAACTAGCTGTGGTCTCCCCTCACACAGCGACGCCAAACCCAGTTACAGCAACTACAAAAACCTAACCTGTCAGAGTCCAGGTAAAATTGTGCCGTGTCAAAAGTTCCCTATGGGGCTTCCCTGGTGGCGCAGTGGTTGAGAGTCTGCCTGCCGATGCAGGGGACGCGGGTTCGTGCTCCGGTCCGGGAAGATCCCACGTGCCGCGGAGCGGCTGGGACCGTGAGCCATGGCCGCTGAGCCTGCGCTCCGCAACGGGAGAGGCCACAACAGTGAGAGGCCCGCGTACCGCAAAAAAAAAAAAAAAAAAAAGTTCCCTATGTCAACTAAGTTGGCCATTGCCAAGGGACATCTTTTTGCAAGAGAGGGATCCTCCAGCTAGCAGTTATTGTGAGGATGGAAACTGATCTATAGGTGTGGCTTCATTCATCCCCACAAGGTAGTTGAGGAAACACAGAATTTCTCAATGACGCTTGGGTCAGAAGCCTTTCAGAAATGACCCACCAAGTGACCACCAAGTGTACTTTCTCTTATGTAAGGTTATCCACGCTAGTAAATACATTTCAGGGCTAAAATTACTCAATTCTCTTTCCTTCTCTCTCCCTCCACCAACCCTATATATTATGCTATACATTTATTGCTATTATTATTATTATACATATATTATTATTATACATTATATATAAATACATAGTATTATATATATAATACATATAATCTCATATATCTGAAAGATAATACTGTATATTTACTGTCTGTACGATACTGTATATATTATATGTATAATACAGAGAGAATACTGAATATATTATCTATTATATATTGTATACAATATGCATATATAACAACTTATAGATTTACATATACCTGTAAAACAACATTTTGTAAAACTAAATTTTTTAATCTTTAAGAAAATTCATTGAATAAACTGAAGAACAAATATCTCACAACTAGGGCAATCCTTGTCCCAGTGTTCCTTGCAAAGATTCCAACACCCAGCACATTTTTGGGCACCCAGCTCTGGACAGCCTTCTACCCATCCTCAGAGTCATCAGAGGAAGGCACTAAAGGCAGATGATGGCTGAAAGGACAGAATGAATGAACCCTCACCATCATTTCTCAAGATTCTGTGACACCTTCCATTTTCTACTTCTGTTCCTTTAGAGTAAATTAAAGAAGCTTTGGATAAGGGGGTGAAATTACATTGTCCTTCAGCTTGCTTTGCTTGTTGGGTGATCTGGGAACAATCTTCACATTTTCGTTTCTGTGTCTGCCTCCGTTTCCAAGGGCTTTCCAATGGCCCTGTGGCTACTGAACTTCCACTGGCTTCACACGTTTCTATTCTAGTTTTGAAATAGTTGCCGTTTTTATCGTACCGAATAGCTGGCTTGACTACATTTCTCACTCTTTTAGCTGCTGTGTCAATACTTCAAAACATTCAGTCAGTTAACTCAATTCAGTCGAAAATTGTCACAATGTTTACATTGTGTTGACACAGCCCATGGCATTGGAGGAAATACAGCTCATTAAGTTCTTAGTGATTCTTTACCGAGCAGAGCTACACACTATAACAGAGCTACAAATGTAACCAGCGTGACAAAAGGAAGGAAATGAGTTACTATTGGGGTGCCAACTACGTGCCAGGCACCGTGTTAGAATTCATCCACATTTTAGCTCATTTAATCACACAATAATCCACACCATTCATGCTATCACCCAGAGTTGGACTGAAAATGATAAGTTTATTGTGGAGTTCCTCTTTACACACTAATACTCAAAGAATGCAGGAAAAAAAATAGGCTTCCCAGTCAAGTTTCACTTAATGGTTTAACTTTCTTGAACCTGTGTTTGGTTTTGTTGCAAACTGATATAGCTCCTTTTACAAACCAGGATGCAGAGCCCTCAGCCTCCAACCATCACGCACCCAGGGAGAGTGAACTTCAGAGGGGATTAGATACAGATGCAGAGGTGGCGCTGGTGGAGGGAAGGAGAGAGGCATGTGCTCAAACCTAAGGACAGTATCTGTGAAATACAGGCACAAATCAACCCGTCTGAATGCCTACTGTGTGCAGGTACAGGGCTAACCCAGGGAGTTTAAGGAAACAGGAGGAGACACTAACGAGTAGCCCAGGAGTGTTAACGAGCCATTTAGCAAAGGCTCTAAGGACCTCTCAATGAGAATGTCCTGAGGCACAGAGTCAGGGCAGAAGAAGGCCTGGGGCAGCCTGGAGAGCAGAGAGTAAATAAAGAAACCCCTAGAAACAGTCCTATAGCAGCTGTTACCTGTAATATAAATGGAGTTTACATTTTAAATGAATTATTCTATTTTTCCTCGAAAAATTTCTGTCTTTAGAAGAACTAGTGAAATATCTACACCTTATATCCCTGCTTGTCCTCGATGTTCCGTGCCCAGAGAAAGTCCAACCCCGGGCTGGCACCGGCCTGAGCCACCCTAATCATTTCTGAAGTAGAGGAAGCGCACATCCTTAAAAGCAACCAATCCACCTCCTGGACTTTCATAAAAATATTGATGCAGTAAGGGAATTGTCGCAGGTGGAATAGATTTTCCCCACAATTATAAAACTCGGCAGATTCGTGTCTTGAATGACAATCATAGAGACAGATAATTAGGTCCTAATTTCTGCTCCAACGTTCTGCAGTTCTCAACAACTAATTGGTAATTTACTCATGAATCTCTGCTCTGCTTGTATCTCACAGTCACGCACCAAAAAGTCAGAGTCAAAGGAAATTGCTTCCTATCTTATGTTTTTCTCAAATTAAAAAATTTTTATCTCACACACAGTTTTAAAAGGTATGAAATAAAGCATTCTTTGAAGTTCCCAAAGAGTTATTAAGATGCTAGTAAGCCTTTATGGATTTATTCTAAGGAAAAAAGGGGAGACAGGAACGAAGAAGGGAAGGAGCGAAGGAGGGAAGGAAGGAAGGAAAATGACTCTGTAGTAAAATCACACACACACAGCACTGTGGGTGCCATGGGGAAAGGAGTCTTTGAATGCTTCTTTTTCTTATTGCTAATACTTTCTAAATATTTACAGAAAGAGCAAAAACTATTCTAAAAAGGAAAAAAAATAAAAATCACTTCTAATTCAATCTCCCAGCATTAACCACTGTTGATATTTTTAGGTTGACCCTTAGCATTAGATTCTTTGAAGAGAACATCCTGTGTTCTTTAAAAATATAATAATAGGGCTTCCCTGGTGGCGCAGTGGTTGAGAATCCGCATGTCGATGCAGGGGACACGGGTTCATGCCCCGGTCCAGGAAGATCCCACATGCTGCGGAGCGGCTAGGCCCGTGAGCCATGGCCACTGAGCCTGCGCGTCCGGAGCCCGTGCTCCGCAACGGGAGAGGCCACAGCAGTGAGAGGCCCGCGTACCGCAAAAAAAAAAAAAAAAACTAATAATAAATTAAAGGAGGAATCCTACTGCCTCCCTGGCCCATCTCCTCAGAACTACTTCCCTTACCTGCCAGTGAGTGGCAGTATAGTGGGATACCCACACCCACCCCAGGCTGCCTCACCCCACCCTACCCTAAAACCTCTAACCCCGTGAACAGACATCAGCTGCCACTTGGCCAAAGTCCTAATGCCCAAAACGGGAAGAAGTTCAGATCTAAATAATTAACATGACGTTTTGGTTTCTCTGTTCTTCCTTCACATAAAATTTGGTTAGATCTGTACAAATTAAGAATGTGTATATTATGCCATGTGCAGCAACATAGTTGGACCTAGAGAACATCAGTGTATAGATGGACTTCTCCCTGAAAACCAGGGAGCTGCACAAGCCACGCGTTCTCCTTGCTTGGCCCTGTAGTAAACCTTTCTCTGCTCCAAAAAAAAAAGAAAAGAGAATGTATATATTAACTTATGTAATATTGTACATTAAATAAATAAAAGTAAATTTTAAAAATGTAGATATTGAATTGTCTTAACATAGGCATTTCATGGTGTTCGTGAAATTCACTTCGGGAGACTCTCTGGAGCAACTGCCTCTGGAAAAGAATTTCCACCCAGTTTAAGGGACAGAACTTCGTTTTCATGGGGCCTGAAGTCTAAACAATTTAGAGTGGTGATTTCTTTAAGAAAAATAATACAAAATCATGAATGCAAAATGTAGCATGAAAATAAATATTTATTTAGAATGAGAAAAGAATTCCCAGCGGATAACAGATCTTTAAAACCTGACAAATACCACAGCTATAACAAAATCCAGAAAAACGATATAATCTGTTTATGAACTGGTTCATCCATCACTATGATATTTTTCCACAGACTAGCTTCTGGCTCTTACTTGCTTCTCCTCCGCTCCTTGCCTCCGTGAAGTGCCAGTACCAGAGGACAGGTACCTATCACAACTCGGCCTCTGACCCTACAGCTTCGTTTCACAATACCAGATGAGTTGGCACAGTGGGTGGGAGGGCATTTGGAAACCCATTCCTGCACTAGACAGCCAGCAACAGTCTGTAGCCTAACTTTGAACCACACAAATATAACCTGCTAAACCCCCCTAAATGTATCCCCAACACAACTTCCATTAGCCAGATCCCAAAAAGGCCTGTGGCCACTTTCAAGGCCACCCAACTGGAGGGGAAGTATGACAAGAAGTCAGAAGAGAAAGACACAACCGTCCCAACCACCTGCAATGGAAATATCTTACTAGGAACACAGTGCCTCTAGGAAAGGTTCATGCCCTGGCGGGCCTGTTTAGCCCCATTAGCTTCCAGGTAAATCCACGTCTATCCCATGGTGTACTCACACTGCTGAGGACTACTTTGTCCAGCACCCCAGAAGCTGGCATCTCCAGAGAAGCTAAAACTGGTGAGGGGGTGGTCACCAAATTAGATATGTATACAAAATGAACTTGAGAGGTCCTGGAGAGGAGTTCTAGAAGGTTCTCCCAAACAGGGAGGTGAGAGGCCAGCCCTAGCTTGAGATAGAGAAAACAAACCAAACATGAGCCCCAGAGAAAAGTCACAAGGGACACCCTCCTCACTATAGCATGGATTTGCAAAGGAACTGCTCTTCACAAGAGTAACTCTATACAGTTCACTCCGATGAAGAGCAACAGCTGTTTATTTATTTAAGTGTGGTGAAGAGCTCTCCCGGATACTGCCAGGGAGGCCAGCAAGTTCTCAATACAAATCGTCTACCAATAATCTGAAACCCTTAATCTTGATAGAACCCTGCTGTTGGAAAAATGTAGCTTTGGGGCATCTCACAACTCCAGCCTCTGCGAGTTACTGGCTAGATGACCCCAGATAAGGTACTTAGCTGCTCAAAACCTGCTTCCTAATGCATAAAATGGATGTAATAATACCTACTCTAGGTTTGTTGAGGCTTCATGATATTTGTGACAATTATCCCACAAATGAAATTTTCAGCCAATAGTTGCCATTATTAGAAAGCTGCCTTTCCCATTTACTTTGCCATGTTTGGTGACCTTGCCTGTTACACAAATAAATAAGTGCTTGCTTGTGAAATTGAGATTAAAATCCCAAATGAAAATTGAGAGTATGTGGTCAAGCTGCATACTGACCAGTCTAGTTTGTTAAAAATAAAACCTTTCTAAGGATGTGAGTTGGGGGTGTCTATCTGGGGAAGGTGGGAGTGGAGTGAGAAGAGAAGGTATTAATTATAAGTAACAAAGTTTTATTTTTTATAACTGAAGGCTATATAAATTCCAAAGTAGTCAGGACTGATTTAAAGACTAAGCTTTTGGGGGGAGGGGTAAATTGGGAGATTGGGATTAACATATACACACTACTATATGTAAAACAGATAACTAATAAGGACCTACTGTATAGCACAAGGAATTCTACTCAGTATTCTGTGATGGCCTGTATGGAAAAGAATCTGAAAGAGTGGATATACATATATGTATAACTGATTCACTTTGCTGTACACCTGAAACTAACACAACATTGTAAATCAACTATATTCCAATAAAAATTAAAAAAAAAAATAAAGACTAGAACTTCTGCTACTAAAATATGCATCTTGGCGGTTAAAACCCTTGAGATTCAAGAGCATTAAAGTATGTAAGCTTATGTGAACTCCTAGACTCTAATATCGTTTTATTTTTCCCTCAAATATGCTCATTTTGGCATTTAAAAAATAACTGATACATATTCTAAATCAACTATACTTCAATAAAAAAATAAAAAATAATTGATATAAATGTGTTTGCCTACCCACCGGGAACTCAGCCCCACACAGCTACAGCACACCAAACCACCATTCAATGAAAGATGCCCAAGTCAGCCCTCATTTCTCTCTAACTTATCAGCGCTTTCCTTCAAGTCCTGACTAGTTCACAGGGAGAACAGATGTGCGATTTTTTTTTTACTTTTTCAAAAACTTTTCAGCAAGTGTTATTAGAGAATTGAGTGTTTACATTTCAAAACACTATGGATTTCCTGGGTTCTGTCCTCTCTTATTAAGAGCCGGGAACTTATCGTGGTTGCAAACTCTTTGCAGTGAAGGGTGAGGCCTGTGGAAGGAAGTAGGAAGCCTTTTCTTCACGCTGCCCCTGAGAACCGAATGGGGAGCCATTTGCGCTGCAATGAACACTGCCAGGGTCACTTCAATGGGTTTTAGACTATTATCTTCTTTTGAAGTTTCTATCTTCAAGTTGTGGAATATCCACCATTACGAGAGACTTTTAAAAAGTTTAAATCCTAGAGAATAATTCACTCGAACTACAGATTTTGCATTGTTTTGTTCTGTTTTTTCAAGTCTCATTTTCTCCTAAAAAATCTACAGTTTAGTTGCTGCTATTACTGGTTGATAGCATTAATTTTTTTTTCTACTAATACCTTATTGCTGCTAAACCTAAAATTTCTAATCCTGCCAAATCACTACTATTTTATTTAAATATTACATCCCCCCCCCCACCCAGGATCTCACATATAAGATCTCACCCAGTTTAATTCTTGATACATTTCCCTGCCAAACAGCTGAAATCCCAAATCAGTGATAATTTTTTGCTGTCACTGGGTGGCTAGACTTTAAGCACAATTCTTTTTTTTTTTTTTTCCAACTGGAAATTTTCTGATCTGTGAACTTAAAAACCCCGTTTACGGGACAGTTCCTTGATCTCACTGCAACCTCCCCTGTGGGAGACCTTTCAGGACCTCCTCCACTCAGCTATTTCCATATATTAGGGCTCGTTTGTCTACTGCAAGAACTCCCAAAACTTTCAGGAGTTTTAGCACTAGATCATTACTTATTTATAAACCTCCTCCTTTAAAAAAAGAAAGTCATACGGCACTTATCTAATTTAAAGAGGATGAATATTAATTTTGTATCCAAAATGTTGATTCTCCTGTGATCATCAGACGCGGTCTCCAAGCGCAGAGGTATGTTTCCTTGCAGGTGTTTGACTTTCCAGCCCCTCTGGCTAGAAAACATGTCCCCCAGGTCACAGAAAAGCTATCAGCTTTTCCAAATTGCATTTTACTTTGTCAAGAAACATGGCACTGTCCTCAAATATCTGTCAGGGTCATTCAAGAGCACTTGCTTTACCAGGACGCCTTGAGAGAGAGACAGAAGTATGGTAAAAATACAAATGTTAAGGTTCACAATCTTGGAATAAGCACTGATTTTTAAAATAATAGTTAAAATTTGTAAAGGTGGTTCTGAAATGCTCAGATTTTGAGAACTAGAATTAAGAAAGCAGAGGATGATAGCGTTCTCCTCTGCAGAGGGTATTTTGTTTCGCTCTGTTTGCTTGAAGTCAGAGCTAATAATCCAGAGTTTTTAATGGATGATTTGGCCAAAGACCATCAGGCCGTCTTGCTGATCTGCAGCCCTATGTTCCGTGTGCATTACTCTCCACAGACAAGTATAGCCCTTGGTACACTTTTTAAAATTAGAATTGAATGAAAAACAAAATGACTTTTAAAAATCACTTTTACCCCCAGCTCTCTGTCTCCCTCTCACAGCTGCACCACCTCCAGCTTCAGGAGCAGGTTACGGGGACACAAACAAGCAGAAATTCCTTAACTTGCACTTAACAATCTGAAAAACAGTCAACTAAGTATTGGGAGAAGCAGTAAACGGAAGACTCGGCCAAATTTGCCTTGGATGGGCTGACCTTCCTAGGTGACTCCAGACAGAGGGATGCAGGGCCCTGACTGGGCTCCCGCGCTCACCGCACCACCACCCCCGCCCTCACCGTGGGCTCCGCAGGGTCAGGTACGCACACTCGCTGCAGGGGACGGGGGCACGTCACGGCCTTCATGGATCTGGCCATTGGCAGCCTACTCGGGGCTTAGGCGCGGCCATGGCCGTAGGAAGGGCGGCTCCTCGGACAAGGCATCCACGGTAGTGGGATGTGGACATCCGAGTCTCCACTGGAAGCGACCTCGGCTCTGGCCCCCCAGGCATCCTGTTGTCTCGCTCAGGCTCTGCGCAGGGTCCCACGTTTTCGGTTCCTCTTCACCTGCCTTTTGTGGCAGAAATCCCGTGACCCGGGGCCATGGCCACTCTGGGGCCGAGCAGAGTGGTGGTCAGAGGACACGCTCTTCCGACCTTAATGTCCAGCACCCAAACACTGGAACGGCCCATCACTTGCCCCATAACGTGCCGGACGGACGAGGGTAGTGGGATTCCATCTTGTTGGCAACTGTCTTCCCCATGCCAGCCCCTGCAGACAGAGCGCCTGCCCAGCATCACCCGGAGGGGCCGAGGCCACCCTGTCCACCCGTCCATGGCCATCCAAATGACCATTTAAACAAAGGGCCTAGGGAAAGATTGTGGAAGCGCTCTGTCCTGACCAGGAAGCATCACCAAGGTCTCTTTTGGGTAAAAGGAGAAGGGACGCCAGTGCAGCACCGTGCAGAGCCAGCCCTTCCTGCGGTGTGGGCGCGGGGTCCCTGTCCCGCCCTGCGAGCGCCAGGAGGGAAGCTGGTGCAGACCCAGAGCCAGGAGGGAGGCTCCATGGATCTCTGTGGTACTGTCTGAACCTTACCCTACAGGCATGAATCTCCCGTTTTACAGAACAGTTCCTTCACGGAATCGTAAAGCTGCATTTTGACCTGCTCTTTACGCTCCTAGAGCACGTGAAGAAACTGAAGCCCAGAGAGGCTAAGGACCTGGCGGGCGTCTTCCAGAAGGCCTGGGAGAGGGCACAGTGCACCCGGTATGCCGTGTACCCTCGCCGTCATCGCCGGCCCCGCCCGCTGCAGAGAGGGGAGCAGGGAGCGTGCCCAGGGCCAGCTCTCGGCCCTCCGGCTCCACCAGTGTCACCCTAGCCCCACCCCGCCGAGCCCCACCTCTCTGCTGAGTTCCACCCCCAGGCTCTTCTCCGGCCCTGCACCTTCCCCGCCAGCGCCTCCTGCCCGGAAGCCCCTTAAATCCCCTTCCCCTTCAAGACCGACCATCAGCACTAAACAAGCACTTACTGATCACCTGCCTGTCAGGCCCCAGCGAAGCACAAAATGCCTTGAGACTTGCACAGCAAACGGGCCTGGGCTTGCGTGTTGAATAAGCAGTGGCCCCTTCCAGAAGCTTCCTCTGGCTTCTGGCTCCCTCAGCATCTACTTAGCACCAACACGTGTCAGATGTTGCACCCGGTGTTTACAAATGTCACCCCAGTCTGTCCCCCAACACTCCCATAGGCCTATGTGCCCGTGACCTCATCTGACTGAGGAGAAGACAGAGGCCCAGAGAGTTAGTAATGGCCCATGGAGGGAAATGTGAGACCCTCTTTTTTCCCTCTGTCACAGCTGCATCCCTGAGTGAAGACAATGACAAAAGGAAACAGAGCCCCCCAACAACTCATAACTTTTTCTCAAAGAGAAAAAAATAAAAATGCTTGTTGTTTTAGACCACTAAGATTTGGGACTGTTTGTTACTGCAGAGTAATCTAACCTATCCTGACTGCTACAAGTTCCATGTAATGAGATAATGTAATAATATTTCACCAATTTAAAATAATGTTAAAAAAACAAACTGGAGTGAAATAGTAATTCCTCTGAATTACAGAAATTTTAAGAAAAGATGTTACTTCTGACAACAATCTGCTGTGATATTCACCCACCCCCTGATTCCACCATTTACCGGAACTCTCTCAGCTGTCCTATCAGTGGAGAGTAAGTGATGTTATTTTAAATGGTTTTATTCCCAGTTGTTTCCTTTCTAGTCTGTGTCTATTAAGTAGGTAGGAGGGGATATAGCCAAATGGATAACAGTGTAGGCAAAGGCAGATGGACCTGGCTTTTGGTCACATCTCTATAACACACCAGCTGGTAACCCTGAGCATGTCACACCCCTCCGTGCATTAAAAAAAAAAAAAAATGGGGATAATACCTGCCAGCACAGAACCTGGTGGGCGGTAAACCTGACTGGCACATAGTCAACCTCAGATAATGGCCTGACATTGTCAGAAATTGTCCAGAGCAAGGGCTATCCCTTTTACATTTAACTCACTGCATTGTTCTGCCCGGGGTGGCTAGTCTGCAAATGGAGTTGGCAGACAACGTGTTTCAAAATGAATCGACTCTTCTTCTTCCTCCAGTTCATGATTCATCAGCTAATTCCATCTCTTGGGTTGGAGATTCCTGCTGTGGCATTTTTAGATGCACACATTCAACTTCATTTTTAAATTGGAATTTCGATAACCCATAAAAATAATTCAGATGTACCTATGAGAGTCTCACTCCAGCTTCCCCCGTGGGAAGCAGTGTTGGGAGATATTAAGAACATGGGTTTGGGAATGAGTCAGGGCAGGGGTTGAATCTCAGTTCTGCCTTTGACTACGACCTACGGCAAGCACATAATTCTCTAATTCTCCATTTCATTTTCTCTCTAAGGGGTAATAATACTCATCCTACAGCATGGTCATAAAAGTGAACTGAACGTGCATACTGAATAAAGCACACTACCTGGGATACACTTAAAAAAGTGCTCACTTAAAAAAGACCGGAAAAAAAAAAAAAAGTTCGTTTCCTTCCATGTTGTGTTTCTGAGTTTTTGACATGGTTTACTAAAATTTAAGCTCCTGTGAAGAGAGTGGTGATTTCAAGACTGAAGGTGTCAACAATCTCACTTTCTCAGAGCCCCTGCTATCCCCTTTTGTATTGAGAGAGGTCACGTCAACACCATTTGGATTTTAAACTTAAGATCGTCCACAAACTGGAAACCAACAGTCACTAGTGTTAAGAAAGGAAAGCAAACTCCAGGCAAGCTATTTCTTCTTAATCACTCAATTAAGCTGAAAACTATTACAATTCTGCTCTATTTCATGTTTTCAGTCCAAATGAAGCAGCATCCATTGAACAAAGGAAAACCAGTTGATTCTCTATAACGCACTGCTGAAAACAAGAGTGAAACGGAGCAGGACCCTATGGTGCTTGCCCCTCCCCCCATGTCCTCCACCTGCCTTTCATCTGTGGAAAAACTTTAGCCAAAGAATAAGTTTAATCAGAGAAATGAGAAAATGCAGAAACAGAGGAAAACAGTCAAAGGAGACCAAATAATAGTAGTTTAGTCATTAAGCGTAGTTAAAGACCTTTAGTTCCTTCTCAAGGGCTATAGATCATATTCTGAGCCACATCCCGTGAGCTGTCTTATAGAGACCGAAACCCTCACCAGGTGGAAGAAGTTAACTACATGAGGACCAGGCTGTCGCCATGACAAAAGCTGCCACAATTCCGAAAATTGACCCTGGAACTGAAGATTAACTGCACCTAAAACAATCAAGATGATGCTGACCAGACCACCGATGACCAACGTCAAGATGACTGTCAGAGCTGACCGCACTGTTTCTGCGTGCAGCCCCCTCCCCGCATCTAGAAAAGCTCTTGCCCACTGATTGTCAGCGGGGGGAGTCGGCCTTTGGACAGGCGTCCGCCCTGCACCCCCCAGTTGCCCTGCCGGCCTCCAAAATAAAGCAAACTGTCCTTTCCACCAACCTTGCCTCTTTATTGGCTTTTGAGCAGCCAGCAGCCAGACCCCACTTTCAGTAACAGTAGGACACAAGCTCATTTACTCATTTTTATTGAGACCTCACTCTGCGGTAGCACTTCTGGGTACATGCAGTGATGAGTAAGACAAAGCAGCTGCCTTCGTGGAACTCATATTCTAATGGAGGAGACAAGCAAATGCATAGATAATAAAATGTATTATTTATTGTAGAGGTATCTGCTTTAAAGAAAAATAAGAGAGGATGAGAAGATAGAGTGATGTTGGGGGAGCCAGCAGTTTCAGTCACAAGCGGGAGAGAACACGGGAGGAGGTGCAGTCAGCTCAGTGACACAAACGAGCAAGCCAGCAATAGATGACCTGGAGAAAGAGCCTCCCTGGAAGAGACAGTCAAAAGCCTTGCAGCAGAACACACTTGCCAAGTCCAAGGAGCAGAAAGCCAGCCAGTGTGACCAGCAGAAGTGGGTAAGGAGAAGAATGGTAGAAAATGAGGTTAGAAGACAAAGCAGCAACCAGATCGTGTAGGTCTCTGACCCAAGCTGCTGAACTTGGATTTGAGGTCAGGTGTTCTAGGAAGACTTCAGAGGGTTTTGAGCAGGAGAGTGACTTAGAGTTTTAAACAATCACTTAAGTTTCTATGTGAAAATGGACCACAAAAGAGCCAGGGTGGGAGGCGGGGGACCTATTAGGAAGTTGCAGCAGCTGAGGGGAGCGGTGATTACAGCTCAGATTGGAGTGGTAGAGGAAGTGAAAATTGGTCATATTGGGGGAATATTTCGAAGATGGAGCAAATAGTACTTGCTGAACAACTGAACACGGGATGTGAAGGAGAAACAGGAATGAAGAGCAACTCCTAGATTTTAGGCCTGAGCAACTGTGTGAAACGGGGTGCCATCTGCTGAGAGCTAGAACACTGGGGGGCAAGGAGGTTTAGGTGAGAAAGTCAATAATTCTATTTTAGATATTAAGTAGGAGATGCTGATTTGACATCCAAGAGGTGCTGAGTAGGCAGTGGGATATATAAATCTGAAGCTCAAGGAAGGAGTCTGGGTTGGAAATAAAGTTGAGATTCACCAGCATTCCTGAGTCACTAAAACCATGGGACTGGAAAAGGCCAAATCAGCTTTAATAGATCCAGAGAAGCCAACTGAACTCACAGGAGCCCCCTCCAGTGACCTGCCACTCAGCAGGACTCTCCTTTAACGTTTCAGAAAGCTTGAGAGCCATCAATGTGTCCGGAGGGAAGAGACATGGAAGAGCTTGCTTCCTCCAGAAGAGGCCAAAACAAGGCTTAGCTGTGAGGTATAACCAACACCCAAAGCCTCTGTCACAGAGAGAAAGGAGCAGACCTATAGAGATCAAAGAACAAGGGCCTTGAGAAGGTCACACAAATACACCCAGAGGTCAGAAGAACCGGAAGCATGGATGTTTTTAGAACTCAACAATTGTTCTCCAAAGAGTGTAAGGTGGCATTCGTCTTTCAGGGCAGTAGATTAACTAGCCTCTCTGAACTGAAAACAGCAAATAAAAACATTTGGGGTCACTAAAATTCTTACAGATTGCATCTGTTAAAAAAAGATGTTTACCCTGTTCACACACATAATTAGGGATCAAGGCTGCATCGAGGCAGAAAAGGCATTTTACTACATCATGTATTGATTTATGACACACTTACCTCATCTGAGATGTGGAGATCATTCATGCTTCCTGAAATATAGGTCATCAGTCAAATCTCCCAGAACATATTACAAAATGGAAAAGAAATGACTTTTTTAAAAAAGTGATATATTGCACCATCTTGTAGCCCTTTATGGTAGAGAAGAGTTCAAGGCCACTGGCTTTGACATTCATAGCCCCCATAGCTTTTATTTATATGATAAAGTAGAAGCTGTTCCTCTCCAAATCGATTTTCTCTTCACCTGTACAAGATTAGTGTTCAGTAATTCTTTCTACAGGTGTTTTGTATCAAATCGATTCCCAACGCCTCTCACGGTCTCAATCACCAAACGGAAAAGTTAGCATGGTTAGCAGTTTGGGGCAATGGCTGGAAATAGAACCGAAAAAGACTACACCAAACGTTTAACAACTGAATTTTACACTGTTGTCGCTTCCAAATGTTTTGTTGTTCTGGTGCTATTTACTTACCTACTTTAAAAGTTTTTTAATAAGAAGAAAAATAATTTTAAAACTCTAAAGATTTCCCCATTGCCTATCAAATTAAGTATAAACTTAAATCTGATATATTTTAGGCCACAAAATGAACCCAAAACTCTCTGCAGTCTCATAAGCACCACACCTCCTTCTAAACTTCACTAGCAACAATAACAACAACAGCAATAATAATAGCTAACACCTTTCAAGCATTTACTATAAATCAGGAGCAGGTCCAAGAGTTTC
Source organism: Phocoena phocoena (assembly GCF_963924675.1). Lineage (NCBI taxonomy): Eukaryota > Metazoa > Chordata > Mammalia > Artiodactyla > Phocoenidae > Phocoena > Phocoena phocoena. Next base: position 163,789,410 of record NC_089220.1, read on the forward strand.
ACACGTCTTAAAGAATTTAATCCTCACAACTAGCTGGTCAGATACTATTATTATCCCACCTCTTTATAGACAAGAGGACTGAGGCCCAAAGAGGTTTGTGACTTATCTAAGGTCAGAATGCAGTAGAGAATGCAGAAGAGCTGGGATCTAGAATGCAGTAGAGCTGGGATCTAAATCCAAGCAGCCTGGAGCCTGAGCCTAAACACTTCACCATTTACATCCTTGAACTTGATGATTTTGTGGGTCCTTCTCTACCTGCATCTTCAATACACTCCTTGAAAAAAAATCCATTCTGTCAAAGCCCATTTCACATGCCACGTCTTCCATGAGGACTTCTTGGCTACTCCCATCAAATTAACATCTAATCTTCGTTGGAGCTTATGCAGCATTCTCTTCATGTTTTCATATCTCCTTGATGACCCTAATTATATTCTACCTTTATGTATTGCTGGGTTTTTTGTCTTAGACCTTTCAGTAGCCTGTAAACCGCTGAGCACAGGGACTCAATCGTCTTCATCCCTGCATCCCAGGCAGCAGCTAGCAGAGTCCCTGGAACTCTGAAGGCTCTGGATAAATGTGTTCAGCTAATGAACTTTCTTCTTTGTTTCAGTCTAAATTTTCCCAGGGTGCAAAACAAAAACTAGTCTCAACTTACAGGTGTGGTATCATGTGTCCTGGCCTTGTGTTATGTCAACCTCAGCACTGTTGAGAGAAAGCCAAATAAGTATTCCCCCATTTTCCAGAAAGTCATTTCAGGGAAAAGGATAATTGTGTGGATTGGCACTTGCCATGTCAGCTAGGCAAATGTCCTAAATAGTTGCACTTTTTCCTAAGAGCTTAAGACATAATCCAATTTTGCAATTTCATGAAAGTGAATATAGCTTTTCCTCTAAAATAAAGAAGAATGTGGGGAGGGGGGATTGGATGAAGGTAATCAAAAGGGACAAACTTTCAGTTATAAGATAAATAAGTACTAGGGATGTAACATACAACATGATAAATATAATTAACACTGCTGTAGGTTATATATGAAAAGTTATTAAGAGAGTAAAACCTGGGTTCTCATCACAAGGAAAAAATTTTGTCTATTTATTTAATTTTGTATCTATATGAGATGATAGATGTTCACTAAACTTATTGTGGTAACCATTTCATGATGTATCGATATGTAAGTCAGATCCCTATGTTGTACACCTTAAACTTATACAGTGCTGTATATGTCAATTAAATCTCAATAAAACTGAAAGATAAATAAATAAAATGAAGGATGGAGGGCGGGGGGAGAAGAGAAGAAACTGGACTTCCTCTTTTAGGAAACTCAGCCCCCATCCAAAAAAAAAAACCGTGTAACTGAGTGGCAGGTGGCTGACTAGCTAAAGCACGAGGTGTCTCTGATGTTGGTTTGGCAGGTTCAGGTTACCAAGAAAACGAAGGCTCTGGTTACCTTGACAACACAGGAAACCCAGGGCTACAGCACGTTTGACTAAACTCCCTTTCAAAGCCTTCATGGATTCAAAACCATTTTATCAGAACTACACGCCCAAAACTCTTGTTTCTGTGATAGAGTAAAAGTGCATCAGAAATGTGTTTTCCAGTAAATACATGTTTTGTTTCATGGATAAAGTTACACAGCTTTAATAACTCTGAGACACCCACTCTCCTATCTTGAGCTGCCTTGGTTGTTATCTCTACTGCCCGAAGTGTCTGATGAAGAGTCCCAATGCTGTTCCAATTTACCCAGTGAGAGATGGCATAGCACAATTTACTTTTTTTTTTTTTTACAAGCACATTACAAGGAGATTTGGCCTAATGTTCAGATGCTAAGTATTTCACTCTTCATTAAAAAGAAAACTTCCTAGAAATTGTAATTTGATGACATCAAATTATTTCCTCGGGGAGCTAGTCAGTGGTTGCTGACACCAAGGGAAACAGACACCTTTAAAACTCCTGCCCCGACCTTGCAGCCCGAGTGTCAGCTACCCTCTCACTCCTGCCTCAGCCCTTTGCAGGCTCAGGAATGACCTATTTTCAAGACGTCCAAACTTAGGATCTCTGGAGTGCTACTCCTCTAGAAGCTCTGGGGTTCTGCTCTTTGGGACCCTACCCACCCATCACCCCCATCTGCCAGAGCCTGTGGGACCTCGACCCCTCTCCCTTGAATTGCTGGAGTATGATCTTGGTCAACCTGGTGAAAACTCAGGATAGACTTTCCCATTAAAAACTGTTGTGAGGGGCTTCCCTGGTGGCGCAGAGGTTGAGAGTCCACCTGCCGATGCAGGGGACACGGGTTCGTGCCCCGGTCCGGGAAGATCCCACATGCCATGGAGCGGCTGGGCCCGTGAGCCATGGTCGCTGAGCCTGCGCGTCCGGAGCCTGTGCTCCGCAACGGGAGAGGCCACAACAGTGAGAGGCCCGCGTACCGCAAAAAAAAAAAAACCTGTTGTGAGTTGTATATATGTATATAATGGAATATTACTCAATCATAAAAAAAAGAATGAAATTTTGCCATTTGCAAAAACATGGATGGATGAACCTGGAGGGTATTATGTTTAGTGCAGTAAGTCAGACAGAGAAAAACAGATATTGTATGTTTTCACTTATATGTGGAAACTAAAAAATAAAACGAATGAATATAACCAAACAGAAACAGACTCACAGATACAGAGAACAAGCTAGTGGTTACCAGTAGGGAGAGGGTTGGGGGAAGGGGCAAGATATGGAAAGGGGATTAAGAGGTGCAAGCTACTATGTATTAAATAAATAAGATACAAGGATGTAATGTACAGCACAGGGAATATAACCAATAGTTTATAATAACTTTAAGTGGAGTATAATCTACAAAAATGTCAAATCACTATGCTATACACATGAAATGAACATAATATTACAAATCAACCATACTTCAGTTTTTTTTTAAAGTATTGTGAGAGTTAATACCTGTATTCCGTTGGTACCATAAAATATGAGCTAAATTGAATTGTATAGACTGGCCTAACTACCCTTCCATGCCTGATAGCACTCTTTCTATCAGGAACATTTTCTAAGTTCAAACCAGTTAAGTTACAAACTCTTGAAACTTAATATTCAGTTGGATTCTGCCCATATTTACAGTTTTTCAATGGACTTTACATATTGGAAATCCCTTTATTAGTTTAAGATCATAAAGATTCGTTGCAGGGGCTTCCCTGGTGGCGCAGTGGTTGAGAGTCCACCTGCTGATGCAGGGGATGCGGGTTCGTGCCCCGGTCCGGGAAGATCCCACGTGCTGCGGAGCGGCTGGGCCCGTGAGCCATGGCCGTTGAGCCTGCGCGTCCGGAGCCTGTGCTCCGCGACGGGAGAGGCCGCGGCAGTGAGAGGCCCGTGTACCGCAAAAAAAAAAAAAAAAAAAAAAAAAAAGATTCGTTGCATATAAGTATAGCCTGGAGAAAAGCAATCACTTGTTTTGCTAAAAAAAAAAAAAAAAAAAAAAAGAAAAGAAAAAAAAGCAGTCATTATAATGTATTAAATGTAAAAATAACATTTAATATCCTTACAAGGTATTATTGGATTTATTTTTCCATGTTTTTAAAATTTACAACAAACAGAGTTACAAGCTCAGAATTTAAAATATCATCTCTTAGTTTTGGCTAGCTTATGATAAGTAAGAAAAATCTTAAGATTAGAAGAAAACATCATTAACAAAGTTCTATTTCCTGGATTTAGTGTCTTCTATGATGTCCCCCCAGAACAAGCAGAGGGAACTCATTTTCAGAAACAGAACAGGGAAAAAAAAAAACAGTATCAGAACTTCTCCCAAACTGTCTACAACTTTTGGCATGTGGAGCATTTTCTATTGAGCCCCGTTTTCTGGGTTTTCACACTTATATTTCCTGGCTCTTCTGTTGCTTTATTTTTATGAACTTCACAGATTTGTGAAAAGGGGATTTCTTCCCAGATTGAACCATGTTTCCCTATCCTTTCACATGTTTATTCCTGGGCATACATTCACGCTTCTGTCCTGATTTTATGTTAGTATCTCTGTAACATGCAACGAACTCCTCCTTCACAAAGTAAGAAGCTAGAAAACTCTGATGCCTGCAAAAAAAAAAAAGAAAAGAAAAGCAAGAGGCCAGGACAGGCTGAACCAGGCCACCAAGCTCCCATGGACCGAACTCCTTCAGCTCCCAGATTCTATTCCCAGGTGACACATTTGAGGCTGTTCTGGCTCCTGCATCTGGAAACATGTCTCCTACACGGAGCCCCACGAGTGACGGATGTTTTGCAAAGCAGTCAACACAGCACTAACACAATCATGGCTGACATCTCTGCCTCTGTGCTAGAAAAATGTCCTTAGTGTATACTCTTGCCAAATGTTTTACGGCTGATGTTTAATTGTCATAAGAAGTCATTTGCTAGAGGCTGGAAAGAGAGATTGGCCTGCGAGATTTTTCTCCACACCAGGAGATCAGGTGAGGAGGTTCAGGTCCTACAGGGAAATCAGGACACAGGGACATCTGAGTCCAGTGTGGCCAGCATGGGGGTGACAACCCTACCCAGCATTAAAGAAGAATTAAAAGACTAAGCCTGTGATGTTTTGTAAAATCAGACCAGGATCTGGTATCCCACATCTGTCTCAGTACATCTTGGTTCTTGTATTGACCCATATTTCCTCTAAGAAATGTCCTGTTGTACTGGCTGAGGGACACACAACTTACCTGGGCAAAGAGAAGAAAGGAGGCATTTTACTAACAATCTATAGGTAGTTTGTATTTGCAAAGTATTTAGAGCATATCAACATATCAAATGGCTATAAAATTGACGTTCTTCAAGCCGGGACTGGAGAAAGGACTCGTTTGTTCAAATACCTCTATCTAAGGGAGCTGTAAACCAAGTCACAGGCAAAGTGACATATGTAATGTTCTCAAGGGCTAGGGAGGGAGGACCAGAAAGAAAAGAGCCGCGATTAACCCCGAGCATATTGCTGCCTTGGAAATCCAGCAGGCTCCTTCTCATAGCCAGGTTTGAGGTCTCGAGTATTTTTCATCTCACGAGGGTCTCAAAATGCTTTGGCCTTTGCTCTCTCAGCCATGCACACCTGAAGGAATGAATGATCAGGGGACCGGATCAGCAAAGCTGATTGCTACACGCTGGTGAGTCTCCAGCTGGAATCGGTTACAGCTCCCCTGTTCCAGGAGTGGGAAGTATCTAATGAGTGTGGTTAAAACTCACTGTAGAAAAAATTCCCTGGTAGTCAAAAGCTTAGGCCTTCGCGCTTTCACTGCAAGGGGCACGGGTTCGACCCTGGTTGGGAAACTAAGATGCCGCAAGTCGCGCGGCCAAAAAAAAAAAAAAAAAAAAATCACTGTAGACCTCCATTCAAGATGTCCAAATCCCTGGTGAAAAAAGAAATAGCCACTCTGTCAACCTGCAGGACCAAGCATAATCTAGCCGCTCCTGAGTGATTTATCATATTAACATTATTATTAAGTCTTTACAACATGCCAAGAAACATGCCAACCACTTTACAAGCATTATCCCCTTAAATACTGCCAGCTACTCTATGAGGCAGGGACCATGGCCCTACCCCCCATGGTAGAACATATGCAAACATCAACCTGTGCTCCTTTCTCCATCCTGCCCCCACAGAGCAGCAATGAGCATACTACACTCACCCCCTCAGTGTAAGGATGTTCCAGTAGAAATATAAAAAGAAAAAGTCTATTCTCAGTTACCAAATGTGCTTATGGAACTCAAAGAAAATAACTTGAGAGAAAAGGGTGCATTTATGAAGAAGCAATTTATTTTTAATTTTTTACCTAAAAGAATTATAACAAAAACTAGCAATCCTCCATCCTACCCATTCCCACTCTCCCCTAGCCTAAACCTTGGGAGTCATAACTTTCAACTCTTTAAACTTATTCTTATGTTTATTTTCTTATTCCCGAATTATGTGCTTATACTGCTGTATAGTGATTTCTCAATATTAAATATTTTCTACTGACTTTCTGTTATGGTAGATGAACTTCCACACCACCACCTCCACTTTCCCACCCTCCAATCTCCCAAAATAATTATAAGTTTTAGTTAAATCAGTTATTTACATTTATACTATTTTGATTGTGGGAATACTGTTTCACTTCATGGCCAAGTAGTGTACTATGATTACATTTCCTTCCTTGAATAATTAATTAGTAGACTAAAATTGTGGGGGTTTTCCCCACCTGGTAGAATGCCTGTCTCAAGATAGCAATAAAGATCAGCTATCAAAACAGAAAGTTATTTTTGGCATGCCTGGGTTTGTGGTCTGAAATTTTATATCCACTCTACCTATTTTAGAGATTTTAAAAATTGGGGATTAGAGAGAATAAATACCTTGCCTAAATCCACACAGCTGTTAAGTGGTAGATCTAGCATTAAAACTCAAGACTGTTCCCTTGAGGGCCTCTGTTCTTAAATGCTGTTTTTCCCTTGGAGATAAAGCCAACACACAGGACTTCCCTGGTGGTCCAGTGGGTAAGACTCCATGCTCCCAATGCAGGGGGCCCCGGTTAGATCCCTGGTCGGGGAACTAGTTCCCACATGCATGCCACAACTAAGAGTCCGCATGCCGCAACTAAAAGATCCCACATGCAGCAACGAAGACCCGGTGCAGCCAAAATAAATAAATAAATATTAAAAAAAAAAAAAAAAAAGCCAACACACAGACTACAATTTTCCAAGAGGTCAACCCCACCTGTAGAATCCACACACCTTTAAACCAGTGGTTGTCAAACTTTAATATGCGTAAGAATCACCAGGAGAGCTTGTTAAAACACCAGGGCCCCACTCCCAGATAGTATTCCAATTCAGTAAGTTGGGATGAGCCAGAGAATTTGCATTTCCTATCAGCTCTCAGGTTAAATGACACTGATGCTGCTTGTCCCAGATACTCTTTGAGAACCACTGGCCTAATAGAACAGGAATTCCTAAGGACTGGTCAGGGACATCCCATCCTGATGGGAAAAGAGTACATGAGACACTGCCCAGCCCCTGACCTCATGTCATTCTCCAAAGGCCCCTGACTGAGCCATTCATTAAGTCTGAAGAAGAAAAAAAGAGTGGGGCTTCCCTGGTGGCGCAGTGGTTGAGAGTCCGCCTGCCGATGCAGGGGACGCGGGTTCGTGCCCCAGTCCGGGAAGATCCCACATGCCGCAGAGCGGCTGGGCCCACGAGCCATGGCCGCTGGGCCTGCGCGTCCGGAGCCTGTGCTCCGCAACAGGAGAGGCCACAGCAGTGAGAGGCCCGCGTACCACAAAAAAAAGAAAAAAGGAGTGATTTATCCACCCTGTTAAGAGTTTAGGTTTTGGTTGAGAAGAGCCACAGACATTCAGAAAAACCTGTTTCTGACACAGTACCTGAATCTGAATAGCCCCATTAATACTATAAAAAGTTACCAATTTCTTAAGGAAAACTCTTAGTATAAACCTAGTTGTGAGGAATAAGCCTCCAGAAAGGAAGACAGCAAACACAGAACCTGGTCTCTGGCTGGTGACCATCAAGTTACAATCAGCCACTGATGGCCGCTATGAAGCCATCAGTTTACTACAAGCACAGGAACAAGAGAGGTGCCATCTCAGTGCCTCCTCATGTTGGGAAGAAGTCACTGGGTTTAACTCTAGTGGTGAAAGGAGGCACCTCACCTGCTTCATCCCAAGAAGGAAATCCACAACTCTACCTTAAAAAAAAAAAAAAAATTTGGCATTTATAAAGGTCTACATCCTGAAAGAAAACATTTGGGGAGAAAGAGATAATACTGAACCCAAGAGAGCAGGAAGCCTATACACAAGTGGAGACGGTGAAATTGGCCCATACTTATGAAAAATATCAGAGAATTTATCAATTTAAACTAGACACATGTCAACCTATTGTGTACCTTATTCTATTTTCAGTATTCTACTGAATAGACTGTACAAGCTTAATAATATTTATCAAATCAATTGCTGACTACAAGCAGTTTGTCCTCGTAAGGAAGTAGTGGTTTATCCTTGTATGTTTTTACTCGTGTTTTCACAAAAACCTGTACACAAATGTTTATAGCAATTCTATTCATATTTACCAAAATCTGGAAACAACTCAAATGTCCTTCAACTGTTTAATGGATTTTTAAATTGTGGTATATCCATACAATGGAATACTATTCAGCAATAAAAAGGAACTAGCTATTGATACATGTAACAACTAGGATGAATCTCAGAAACATTAGGCTAAGTGAAACCAGCCTCTAAAGGTTATATACTATATGATTCCATTTCCTTGACATTCTTGAGAAGACAAAACCATAGTGATGGGGAAAAGATCGGTAGTTGCTGGGGTGAGGTGGGGAGAGGATGGGAATATAAAGGCACAGCACAAGGGAATTTGGGAGGGTGCTGGAACTACTCTGTCTGCTGGTGTGGTGGTGGTGACATGAATCTATACCTGTGTTTAAATTCACAGAGCTGGATAGCAAAAGGAAAAAAATAGTCCATTTTATGTAGGACAGTTGTTTTAGGTTTGTTGAATATAAGTGAACTACTTAAAAGTCACTTAGAAATATGTGAAGTTATTTTTTTTTTAAGCATAAAGAAACTTTAGATAACAGGAAGTATGGAGGTAGGGTAGTTCCAGAATTGGTTTGGGGACTCACTGACACCACCAGCGACATGAGCTTTTTCCAGCAGCAAGTTGGCTTGTCCGAAGGCTAGGACTGCTCCTGGTCACCAGATAACTGTAGCTGTTCATGCAGCTCATTCAGGTGGCACCATAGCCAGTAGAAGAGAGACTGTTCCTTTCTTTGTGATTCTCTCTTCTTTTTCAAGATTTTTTTATTGTGGCAGAATACACATAATATAAAATTTACTATTTTAACCATTTTTAACTATACAGCTCAGTGGCATTAAGTGCATTCACACTTTGTGCAACCATCACCACCATCCGTCTCCATAACTTCCTCATCATCTCATACTGAAACTCTGTACTCATTACATAATAACTCCCCATTTCCCACTCCCACTAGAGCCTGGGAACCACTGTTCTAACTTCTATCTCTACGAATGGCTATTCTAGGTACCTCACGTAAGAGGAATCATGATTGCATCTGCCCTTTTGTGTCTGGCTTATTACTTAGCATAATGTTTGCAAAGTTTATCCATCTTGTAGCCTGTATCAGAATTTCATTCCTTTTTAAAGCTGCATAATATTCCATTGTATGTATATATACATTTTGTTTATTCATTCACCCATCAATTGACATTTGGGTTGTTTATACATTTTGACAATTATGAATAATGCTGCTGTGAAGATTGGTGTTCAAATATCTGCTTGAGTCTCTTCTTTCAATTCTTTTTGTGCAGAAGTTAAATTGCTGGATCAAACGATAATTCTATGTTTAATTTTTTGAGAAACTGCCATACTGTTTTCCAAAGTGACTGCACCATTTTATATTCCCACTAGCAATGCAGAAGAGGTACCAATTTCTCTACACCATCACTAACACTTGTTGTTTTCTGTTATTTTAATAACAGTCATCCTAATAGGTGTGACGCTTCCTCTTCCAGTGCCTCTTCCTGTGTCCCTCATTGTGGTTTTGATTTGCGTTTCCTAATGGTAAATGATGTTGAGCATCTTTTCATATGTTTATTGGCTGTTTGTAGACAGTCTTTGGAGAAATGTCTATTTAAGTCCTTGGCCCAGGTTGAATTAGATTGTTTGTTTTGTTGTTGTGGATTCTTAGTTCTTTATATATTCGGTATATTAATCCCTTATCCGATATATGATTTGTAAATATTTTCTCCCATTCTGTGGGCTGGCTTTTTACTCTGCTGACAGCATCCTTTCATGCACAGAAGTTTTAAATTTTGATAAAGTCCAATTTGCCTAGTCTTTTGTTGCCTGTGCTTTTGATGTCATAGCCAAGAAATCACTGCCAAACCCAATATCATAAGGTTTTTGCCCTATGTTTTCTTACAAGAATTTTATAAATTTTAGGTCTTATATTTAAGTCTTTGATCCATTTGAGTTAATTTTTGTATATGTATTAGGTAGAGGGAAGATCTTATTTAAACATTTTAATTTTTATTTAGTATCATTTAAAACAATTATTCAAATATTAAATTTATCTTTACAAGCCCCTCAAAATAGTTCCTGACCTTATCTAAAACCTTGTATCTTTTTTGGGTTTTTTTTTGTTTTTTTTTTTTTGCGTTATGCGGGCCTCTCACTGTTGTGGCCTCTCCCATTGCGGAGCACAGGCTCCAGACGCGCAGGCTCAGCGGCCCAGCCGCTCCACATGTGGGATCCTCCCGGACCGGGGCACGAACCCGCGTCCCCTGCATCGGCAGGCAGACTCTCAACCACCGCGCCACCAGGGAAGCCCTAAAACCTTGTATCTTAACATACTTCTTACAGTCTCAATACTGAGTTGTTCACAAAACAATTCTTACCCAAAAGGTACATCCAGACATTCCTCTAGGATCTGTTCAATAGAATTTTCTATAATGAAGGAAATTTCTTTGCACAGTCCACTAGCCACATGTGGCCATTGAGTACTTAAAATATGGCAAGTGTAACAGAGGAATTTGATTTTTAATTGTATTTAATTTTAATTAATTCAAATTTAAATACCCTTGTGTGGCTAGTGCCTACCATATTGTACAATGTCCACATATAGTACAATGTCTAGATTCTCTTTTTTAAGTTTTTCCCCCAGAAAGTTATATACTCAGCTTTTTGTATTATTCTAGCTTTTCACACAAAAGCCTTCAGCACCTCACATTGATACTATACCCTTAAGTTTAAGGTTAGATCTAAGAAATGCCAAAAGAAAAATGTCCTTGAATTTCCTACAGAATTCCTATTAAAGAAATCATATATCATGGTAATCTCTGTTCCCTCTATAAATGCCCTTTATGACAGAGTCCTCTCATATCCAGTATTTTTAAAGCAATTTTTTCATCTTTTGGCATTAAGGTATGCTTCCTTGCACTAATAATAAGGTCCTTATAATCTTTCATCCTTCCCTTCTTTTCTTGGTTGCCCAGAAACCCAGGGCTAAGAAGAAGTACTTTTTGATGAATTGTAATTGTTCCTCTTAAACTTAGTTTTCTAGTTATAATTATTTTCTCCTCTCCCTCCCTCCCCCACTCACTTTATGCTCCCATAAAATACACTATCTTTGCTTGTGGTCTTCTACCTTGATTGTAGTGATTTGGTAGTATCTGTTTCTTTTATTTCCTTTTCAAGTAGTAGCTAGAGAGAGATAGAGTGATGTGGTCATTTTAAACTCAACGCTACTCAGATACAAACAGAAAATGTAACTTGTTCATTTTCTACAACTGTTTACACTTCCTTATGAGCCCCCATCCTTTTGGGTAGTAGCCAGGGTTGGGGAGGGCTATTTAAACTGCCAGTTTGTGGTATCTCAGCCTCATCAGGTTGAAAATAGTCCACTTCAGTTAGATCAATCTCTTTTGGATGAATGTTCAGTGTTTAATTTTTCCTCTACCTGTGTAGTAGGTTGAATAGTTTTCCCCCCAAAAGTCATGTCCCCTTGGAACCTGTGAATGTAATCTTATGTCTTCTTTTCCAAGAGTTCTCAAAATGGGGAACAGGGTAGAGAAATCCTCCTCAGCTTTCAGCTTCCCTCTCTCCCCATCCAAAGCCAGCCCCACATCCCGGGATGCCTATCCAAGGAGGGAAGTCAGGACTCATGTGTCTGCCGCTGGCTTCCTCTTCCTGTGCCTCTTCATGCTACATCCTCGCGACTGAAAGGCGCCAGCTTCTACCACTTCCCACGCATATCACAGCCTTGGCTTATAGAAAAGCCTAATGTTCAAGTCCCCCAGCTTTCGATGCATTAAAAGGAGCTTAAGAAACTTAGAAAACACTTCCTCTATTTCAAAGTCTGGTTTTCAATAGTCTTGCTGTGGACTCAAACATCCTATTTTGGATATCAAACACTTAACATTGATTCCGTCTTTCTTTTTGCATTTCTGTGTAATAATCCTAATCCTCCCCAAGGCAAGTAAATGCCCCTGGCAGAATAGGTGGAAATTCACACAAGCACTGAAGGCACACAAGAAAAGCCAAAAGTTGTTGGTAGATAAATAGATGATAGATAGATAGATACAGATATATAGATGATAGAAAGAGAGAGAGAGGGAGGGAGGGAGGGAGAAAGAAAGAGAGAGAGAGAGAGAGAAAGAAAGGAAGGAAGAAAGGAAGAGAAAGAAAGGGAGAAACCGAGATAGATACATAGATATTTTATATTAGCCTCCTTACAGGGAGATAGAAAGAAAATAAATTCCACTCTTCAATTTTAGGTGAATTCATTTTGGATCTTGTAATTCTTGTTGGGAGGTTTTTTTTTTTTTTTTTTTTTGCTGTACGCAGGCCTCTCACCGTTGTGGCCTCTCCCGCTGCAGAGCACAGGCTCCGGACGCGCAGGCTCAGCGGCCATGGCTCACGGGCCCAGCCGCTCTGCGGCATGTGGGATCTTCCCAGACCAGGGCATGAACCCATGTCCTCTGCATCAGCAGGTGGACTGTCAACCACTGCGCCACCAGGGAAGCCTTGTTGGGAGTTTTTAAGGAACTGAATCATCCAACAGTATAGGTCCGTAGATACTACACATAAAGGATGTACAACTTCACTGGGAAGAAAATAGATGAATGTACAGAACAATAAGAGAGCCACGTGAAGGCTGCCTTAAAGCACATACGGGTAGTATGCCCGGCCTACCAAAGCAAGGCAAAAACCAGAGACCGCTGGCTGTGGGGTGTCCAGAGCAGGAGGGCATGAGTCACAAGCAGAGGCAGCTTTAGGGAGGCAGAGTGGATGGCGGGAAGATAATCTGGGCGCTGCTGCCCACAGTTTTCAGGTCAGGGCACACGGAGAAAGAAATATTGGCTTGGTGTGCTGGGATGAACTAGAGGAGATTGAGGGAGGTGGCCACTTATATAGTACTAAGAGGAGAAAATTCTTACTTTTTAACCTTACATAATGATAAGAAGAAAAAATGTCAATTATTAGGGAATTTATTAAATATAAATTTTCATGAATTCCAAATAAATCTTTCTGATGTATTTAAATGAGAAACTTGAGCTTACTTGCAAGAATATAACGTTTTTACACTGTTATGCCAACAATGGCAAAAATGCCAATGTTTTAAGGATCATACCTTCAAATTCTTGAACATCATCATCAGTGAGAAACTTTGCACAAATATGTGCTGAAGAACTTAAACCTATTTCTACAACTATCAAAAATGTACAGCAGTTGAAATTACATTTAAAGACTCTATTAGTGATTCCTGGGGAAACCTGGTGGTCCAGTGGTTAGGACTCCACACTTCCATTGCAGGGGGCACAGGTTCTATTCCTGGTCGGGGAAAATCCCACAAGTTGTGCAGCCAAAAAAAAAAAACTCTAATAAAAAAAATTACTGTTCTTTATTGATAAATATGACATTTAAATGCCTTATGATAATATGGATGGATTTCTAATTAGACCTCTATAAAGAGAATTTCAATATACTGACATATTCTTAATTTGCGGAGCGTACACGTATTGTTAAGGCAATTCGCGGGTGGCTAGCTTGGACACCGCTTCAAGGACCTACCATCCACAAATGGACAGAAGTATCTGAACTATGTACAGAGGAAGATTTAGGACCACCCTACGAGCTGCACCCACTAGAAGCCCCTGGACTCCACTCCATACCACTTGACTGTCCAGCCCTTGGGCAGGTGACTTACATCCTGGGGACCTGGAACATGAACTGGACACACCCGGGCAGCTGGTCAGAACAGCAGGGACCCTACTCTGTGGCTGGCTGCTGAGGTCAGTCCTGCTGGCAGACTATCTCCTTAGCCACAGGGTGCACTGTGGTGGGTCCTGGAAAGAAGGTGTCACTGGAGCCCTCAGCCCAGGGACCCATGGGACAGTCGTCAGACTCTGCTCCCTCTCAGGGGCCCCAAACAAATCAACTGGGGTCTTAGGGTGATTCTCCCAGGAGCTCCAGCCACACCAGGCTCTGCCAGGCTACCCTCCAATTTGAAGAGAGCAATAGCTCACGGGCACTTCCTTATAGCCCATGAGAGGCACGTAGGGGAACTAGAGAGAGAACATCAAGCCCAAAGGCCAGATATGAGACTCAGCCGAGTATGTCCGTTAGGGATGGAAAAAAAGACTAGTGGAGCTGGGAACCAAGCTGAAAGCTGGAAGAGGTAAAAGTAGAGAGGCTAAGACAGCCAGAAGCAGGAGACGCATGCTCAGGAGCTGCCGTGCTATTTCATAATAAAGACCCACTAAGAAGTATTTCCCAGAGTGTAAGCTGTGCTGATCAACTGGCCCCTTGGGTTTTAACTCCCCTGAACCTGCAGGCTGTGCCTCCTGGGGCAGAAAACAGAGTGATACAGGCGTGCAGGAGACGTGGGACGCTGACTTGAGCCAAAGCTTGCACGGAACTTACCTCTGAGGCCGAGGCTGAAGTGAGGGGACACCAAGGGGTGTGGCACAAGGTGAGACTCCTGTGCACGGGAGCCGTTCAGAAAAGAGGGGGATAGTGTTGGCTGGGAAGACTCCTGAGGGTAGCTGGGCCTGATCCAGGTCGTGCAAGATGGTGGAATTTGGGTGGAAAGAAATCAGAGGACATTCAAAGCAAAGAAATAGTATGATCAAAGACTACGAGGTGGGGGCGAGCCCAGAAAAGGACAGTGAGGGCAGAGAAGGCCTTGCCAAAGGGACACGTGGGAAATGACAGCCAGGTAGGCAGGGGCCAGGTGCCATCCCACCTCCATGACAGGTCAATTGCAATAGAGAAACGAAGCTACCTGACTTATGCCAGAGAGCACTTGGGCAGGGCCAGCCTTACAGCTCAACCACTCTCTGCCCACATTTAGGTCTCCTACAGCACTGGCCAGCTACCACGCATTCAGGTGTCGATTCATTCCGCACACACGTGTGGAGCCTTTTATGCGGCAGGCACTGTGCGGGGGGCTGAGCGTGCAAAGAAAAATAAGTCAGGGACTTCCCTGGTGGCACAGTGGTTAAGAATCCACCTGCCAATGCAGGGGACACAGGTTCGAGCCCCGGTCCGGGAAGATCCCACATGCGGCGGAGCAACTAAGCCTGCACACCTAGAGCCCGTACTCCACAACAAGAGAAGCCACCCAATGAGAAACCCGTGCACCACAGCAAAGAGTAGCCCCCGCTTGCCGCAACTAGAGAAAGCCCACGTGCAGCAACGAAGACCCAATGCAGCCAAAAATAAAATAAATAAATTTATTTTAAAAAGAAAAAGAAGTCAGAAGGCTGCCTTGTCTATCGCCGGAGATGACAAGGAAATAGATTTTTTCCCACGGAATAATAATAGGTAATATTTACTGAGAACCTACTTTGGGTCTGGCACTGTTCTATGTGTTTTAAGTGTTTGAACTCCTTTACTCCTCACAACAATCCTGTGAGAGGGGTATTATTACGTCCCCATTTTACAGATAAGGAAATTGAAGGCCAGAGATGTTAAGTAACTTGTCCCAAGTGGTACAGCTGGTAGGCAGGCGACAGTGCCTGAACTGGGACACACACTCTTAATCACCAGGCTGTGCCGGTCGTTCTCTGGGGAAGGTAAGGAGGAAAGCACGTGGATGGAAGGAGAGTGAGGGTTCAGCTCTAAAACTGATCCGGGACTTCCCTGGCAGTCCAGTGGTTAAGACTCCACGCTTCTACTGCAGGGGGTGCACTTCGATCCCTGGTCGGGGAACTAAGATCCCGCATGCAGTATGGCGTAGCCAAAAAAGAGTGATCCAAACAGCCTCCTAGTTCATCCCCACCCTTCCCTCCTACGGTTCAGATGTAACTCTCCCCTCTGCTCTTGCCCACCCGTCCCTCCAGCCTTTCCCTACCCCAAAGATCAGGGCCTGGAGAGGACCTATGGTCATTGCTTCACCAGCATCCAACCCCTCCCATGCTTCCCTCTTGCTAACAGCACCCGGATTTTCCTTCAAGGGAACTCCAATCTTCCTGGTGGCAAAGCCCTGTGCTTGGGGTGGGATTGCCCCGCCTGTATACTCAGCTCCAGGGAACTAAGCCAGTCCCAGCATTCCACCCCCACCCTGTGTCACAGTGAAGGCTGCAGGGATGGGTAGTGATCCAGGCCTAAACCAATCAGCCCTGGCATTTCTGTGGCCACAAGGATCGCAAGTGCACCCCTGCAAGTCGGGGATGACCCCAGGTAGACTGGGGAGACGCAAGACTTGGGTCTGTTGTTTGAAGGAGAGAGAGCCTCTCACTCACTCTCTCTGAACACAAATAGGAGACACATGGCCAAAGGCAGCTGGTAACCACCTTCACCAGGACAGAGGCCAGCCTCGGAATAAATCCGATACCACTGGGGTCAAAGCAGGAAGAGAGAAAGAAACCCCGTCCTTGGTGATGTCACTGAATGACTGGATCCAACCAGCCTAGCCCTGCCTGAGGTCTGGGCCCTCCCATTAGGCAAAGCAGTATGGTTCTTCATTGCCTGAACCAGTCTGAATTGGGTTAGGTTGAAACGAAAGGATTCCTTCATGACTGAGGTCCCCAGGAAGCCCCAGAACTTAACAATCCATCCGAGAATCTAGTCCAGACTTCTGCAGCCTCTGACCCTTTGGGGACATCTCCAGACAGGAGTGGGTCATCCAGCTCCCTCTTTCCCAAAGGCGCAAAAGGCTCTGGAAGAGCCCAAGCCCACAGTGCACCAAAACAGCCAATAGGGCCTGCTGGCTCCACACACAGTCTGACAGGCTTCTTTCTTCTATCATTGCGTTTTCCATTTTCTTGTTTGCAGTTAGAAACATTGCCTTTTCATTTAGATAATTCCCCGTTTCTTTCGCCTGCCTTTAAAATAGATCTGTACTGAAATGCCGCTTTACAAACTGCCCTTGATTTTTCGTGTTCATTTGTTCAAGTATTTGGTAGGTTTGCAGCCAAGAAGCCTTAGGCTCTGGATCGTTATGTTCCCCTGTTTTCCCTTTTCAAGTACTCAGTTAAAACCCAAGATGAAACCAGACAGGCAGGGCTTTCAGGCATTTTTCTGAAGGTCGAGCGCCCCTCTTTGGCACCCCGGTCAGCCGGTGCTTGTCCCTAGTGGCTCCTAAGAGCCAAGAACGCTGCCCTTCTGCGTGCCCTTCGCTAAAGCAGCCACGCACAAAACAGCACATCATTCAGACTGCAGGAATTTTCTTCAGAGATTCTTCTAAAAGCTCGGAGCAACAAACAATAAAATCTTGCAAGATAACATTCAAAACACTGGAAGAAACAAGCTCTCCCCGTGTTTAAAAATCCCACGGAGGTGTGTAGAAGTGCAGCTGTAGCCACGAGGACAAGACGCTTTTCCATTTAAGTCACTAAGAAGGGAGAGTTGATGGCGATGGCACTTTGATCTGCTGACCCTCTTATCGGCTGGCTTGCTTTGGTTGTTCTGCTTGTGAGGATACGCATTTGTTTGAATCACTAATACTTTTTGCAGGTCTTGGCTGACACCTATTAGGCTAAACACACCGCGGGGAAATGGTGGGCGTAGTCAGTCTGTACACGTAAGAAGCATCAGAGCAGTGGGGCTCACGAGACTCCAGGCCTCTCTGCTTATGCTTCTCTGCATGGAGGGTGACAGAGGATTCTCTAAAAAGGGAGCAAAATTATTGTGATTCCAAACTTCAAGAATGGACCCTGAGCCACACAATGAAAATGTCTTCATCCTGACCACCCCACCTTTAACCTAAAGAGGAGCTGTCAGCTCCAACACATGCCCATGTGCAAACAAAAAGAAGTTCCCTGTGGCCTCCTCCGAGCCAGACGCACGCCCCCAGACTGTCATCAGGGCTGGGCCAGTGTGGCCGGAGAAAGCAAGGAAACTGCCCGCACGGGTTCAGTCCAAACTAGCGCCTGGGATAATGAGCAGAGGCCGAAGAATTCTGAAAGCCGTAAGGCCCTCGCTTTTGTGAGGCTGCCCCCAGCTGAAGGCAGACAAAAAAGGCAAAGATGAAATAAAACGGACTTTGTCTTACTAACCTGGCACGCCTGCTGATCAGTGGCTTAGCTGGCAAATTGCAAGGACCTCGATGGGAGGCTGGAAACTCAACAAGTCGCTGTCACTATGGAAACGGCTCAAATGAACCCCGAGAATGAAGGACCTCGGTCTGGGGAAAATGTCAGAGGAGGATGGATGTTGCCTGGAATCTGCCATCAGCTAAAGCTGTGCTGGGGAGGAGGTGTAAGTGATGGAACAAATGCCTATGAAGTCACACACGACGGTTGCCCCCAGGGCACAGGATTTAGAAATAATGGTGCCCTCTCTCCCCTGGGCTGGGGGCTGCCCCGGCTGCCTGAGTCTCTGCTGCCTGCGGGGCACAGCTGGCTCCCGGCCTGTGGCCCACGGGGCCTCTGAAGAGTGTCGGCCTTGCAGGGCCTATGGCACCAGAGCTGGAAACAGGGTGAAGCCAGGGGAAGCAAAACTCATCTGGGACAGGAAGCGAACCTGGGCCTTTAACTAATTCAAAGCTGTGGGCAGTTAAGTACAGAGCTGGATGCTCTCTCAGGAGGTGATCGGATCAAGGGCATATTTTTAAAAAGAAATTTCCCCAGAAAAGCCTCATTTGTGAGATAAGGCCTGGCTTGTGTCTGAGCTGGGGGATGGGGGCTGAGGGCTGGACTTAATGACATCTGTCGTTCCTTCCAGCCTGTGATTCCATGATAATTGCTGGCGAGTGTAGTGATTTCCAGTACAGCATGATTACAAAGCACTCTCTAAATGCACAGCGTAGACATTCTAATAGCACGTTGGAGACAATTACCCAGACAGGAGATTACACAAAGGCAATAACTAACACCAGGGCAGGGTCCTCCACCAGCATCGGGGGCAGAAAAGGCCATCTGAAAACAGTTCCCACAGTCCCGGGGTGATGGGGGGTTAAGGAGATGCAAATTTGTTATTCACTTTGAGTCTTCGTGGATGCACAGATGTGGTTCTGTATTTTGTGTTCTCGTAATAATAATAATGGCCAGATAATAATAACAACAACAGCAGCTGAACACTTCACTGTTCTAGGCACTGTCCTAAGTACTTTCATGTGTATTAGCCCCTTTCAATCCCCATATTTACTCTATGTTCTGGATTCTGCATTTGAAGAGACTGTTCCCAGTCTTGCGCTCAGAAGCTTAGACGCTGGTTGGTGTTGGACACGCATCCACTTTACCCTATGTCATCGCTGAGGTGGCCCCGTAGGGACACAGCCTGGGACCAGGAGTGGGCTGGAAAGGCACAGGGGAGACACCAGGGACACCTCCATCGGCCCCGGGATGTGTCCCGGGACAGCGCTGGGCCATCTCAGAGGCCTTCCAGGCAGCATGTGACCACCGTGTGAGGGGCTGGAGAAGAGACAGTTGCTGGACCTCGGTCCCAAGAGAGGCCTGGGCCATTGCCCCTGCCTCGACTGCCCCAGCAGGAGCCGAGGGCTGAACGGAGCAAGCTGACCCCTCCTACAGGCACTACCCTCAGCTCTTCTTCCCATTCCCTCAAAACGTCAGCTGTGTGGGTTCTTACGAGACGTGAGCAGGAGTTCAAGCCGAACTGTGCTTCCTTTTTGGATGCCTGTGTCTTTTCTCAAATAATCCCAAACCTTTAGGGAAAGCACTATGGTTAAGATCACTCAGACTCAACGAAGGAGAAATCCTGAGCTTGGTTTACAACCTTTGGAGTTTGAAGTGCCCTTAAATACCCAAGAGCTGGGCCCAGAGGAGATAAGGATATGGGAGTCCTCTGCCCACAGGGACCCTGAAGCTCCAAGACGACTGCCGTCCCCGGGGCGGAGGAGGAGAAGGTCCCAAGTGGAGAGTCTGGTCAGTTGCCACCCTCTCCCACCCCACGTCCAGCCACTGGCCTGCACTGTCCAGGATCACTGAACCCGTCCTCGTCCTTAGATCTGCTGCCACACCTCCTCCTTCTCTCCCTCCACAGACACCAGAGGGAGGGGGTCTCCATGCAGGTCTAACACTTTCTAGACTCTGAGAATTTTAAATTACAACCTTCAAATGAGAATCACGTCTGTAGGTAGCTTGCAGGGAATTAGGAGCGTTAGTTGGTGCTCTCTAGCCCCACTTCCCCTGGGCCTGCCTGCAGGGGCCAGGAAGAAGGAGCGGGCACCTCTGCAACTGGGTCCCAGCCACAGACAGCTGAACAGAACCCAGAAGACAGGGCAGGTCCAGGTCCAAGGCCACCCACCGCTGGAAGGAGAGAGGCAGGAACTTGTACTCTTCATAGGAACTAGAGCAAAAGGCTATGCATTGCTTTTGAAATGGGGGGAATTTGCAATCCATTCAGAAGATAATACAGCACGTTAATTAAGAGCCTGGATTTTAGAGTCAGACAGACCTGGATTTGACTTCCACCCAAATTTGCAATAGCTAGCGTGATGACCTTGAACAAACTTATAAAATCTCTCAACCTCAGTGATCTCACCTGTAAATGAGGTCAATATAATAAACGCCTGTCTATTAAATTGCTTTCAGCTGCAAATAATGAAGACTCCTAAATCAATGGCTTAACCAATAAGCAGATTTTTTTTTTTAATCTCACATGACCAGAAATCCAAAATCAGAGCAGCCTCTAAGCCCAGCCCATCAGGGCCCTGGTTCAACTTCTCTACGTGTTGGCTTCATCTTCAGGCTAGTTGCACCATGGCTGCTGCAATTCCAGACACTTTATCTAGATAATAGCAACAACCAGAGGGGGGAAGAAAATGGGGAGCTGTTTCTTTGAATTGAGAAAAAGAAAGTTTTCCCAGAAGCCCCCAGCAGCCCTCTTCTCCCTTCTATTGTCCAGACACGGATCACATTCAGAGCTGCTGTTGGCCTACACCCCCCCCTTTATGCAAATTGGAGAAAGTCACCTCTTCTTCAAACAAAGTGTGGCTTCCGGAGGGCACCCAGCTGCTTGCTCTGGGCAGTGACTGTGTACATGCCTGCTCTCCTAAATGCTTTCTCAGTGGAGGGTACTGACGTGGATTTATGCTCTAGAATCGCATTGTCCAATACGGCAACCATCAGTCACACAGGGCTTTTTAAATTTAATCTTAGATTAATTAAAATTAAATAAAAGTTAAAATTCAATTCCTCAGTCACACTAGGCACATTTCAAGCACTCAGTAGCTACACGTGGCTAGTGGCGACTGTATTGGTACACGCAAAATATGTTTGTCATCACAGAAAGGTCTGGGGGACAGAGCTGCTCTATGATTCAGCCAGAGTCTTCATGCTTGAACACTCTGATCAGTTAATACATGTCTACGATGTGAATGGTGCCTCTTTAGATGTGGTGCCTTTGTGTTATGTTCAAGCCCAGGTAGGGCAGCCCTGACCACATGCTCATTCCTAAACCAATCACTGGCAAGGGAGACAAAACCACCCCGCCCCCCCCCCCCAGGATTGATTGGCTCAGCCTTCGGCCAATCATGACTCAGCCCTGGTGTTTGAAAGGCACCCCTCCCACAGTGCATGGCCACTCGGAAGAGAGTGGAAATTATAGAATTAAGACCGTACCAGCAAAGGAGTGGGTGAATGGGGGGTCTGAATACAACTCATAGTTCATTGTAAGAGTTAAATAAAGTAATAGATCCAAAGCAGTTTGTATGATGCCTAGAATATAATAATTATTTAATGGACTTCAGCTGTCATAATCATCATTGATTAATAGTTACATCTAAATTGTGTTTTGGCCACTGCCAAAGCTGAGCTTCTCACAAGAAGGCTAAGAAACACCACAGGGGTTCCCAAGTTCCTGCTGAGAACAACAGAGAAATAGAGGACACTTTTCACCTGTCCTCCCCAGTTGGCTTTGCATGAGGGCATCCCCAAGAGTGTCATAGCCTGAGTCCTCAGAGCACGACTGGCTGGGTGCAAAGCCCCAACAGCTGTCTCAGGCAGGCTGGGCTCAAGCAAACGGGCCCCCCACAAGAGAATGTAAATTCTCACAGCCACCTCCAGAAAGAAAGGGCTGGGTTCACAGGGGTGGGATCTCCCAGATAAAACCCTGCAAGAGCTTTGGGCTTCTTGGGAAACACTCTCAGTGAGCACAAGAGATGCAGTTGCTTTCATCTCCTTTACCCCCTAAAGACTCGGTGTTTAATATTCCTAAGCAGGCCAATTTGTCAAACAAAATAATAAATGTTCATGGTTTTAAACTATCCAGCAACACCAGAACATTTTGACTTCAAAGCCTCTATTCTCTTTCATTATCAAATATTACAAAATATCAACACATTAGGATGGAGCCCACAGCTCATGAATGCTGAATATAATTGCATCAGGCTGTCCATACTGGCTTTTCCACTGGGCTGAATCTGTAGTGTATCAAGATTTGCTGTAGGGAATATATTTGCATATAGAGTGAGCACCAATGCATAATAGAGTAAAAAGTTTACCTCCAAGATGGTGGCCCTCCCTCCCAGCCTTGGTCTCCGGATCAGTTCTCTGCTGCCTTCTGTTAAATCTCATGGCAACTTGATTTGCACAGAGCAAATACTAAAAAGGTGGTGAGACCCAGCTAGGCTAATGAGACAACGTACTGAACTTAAGAGAAAGTTGAGGAGTTCTTTGTTATCAGATTCTCTATTGCTAATGTGCATGAACTCCGTGAAAAATTACATAACAAAATGATTAACGTCTGAAACAGGTTCCACTATCTTTCTAGCCATTATCTCAAACTTACCACAACTGTACTTGTATCAGCAAAGCAAAAGTCTCTGGAATTCCACTGAATAGTGGCATCATCTGGTGGACATAAGTGATACTGCAACTCCTCTACACATTTTTGCCATCCTGTGAAAAATATTAATTTCTTAATTGTGTTGAATTGCTCAAGAATTGCTGTAAGCTACTGACGTTTCCTCTCTGAACATCTTCAGTTAAGTGGCACGTCTCCAAATTCGTGTAGCACTTACAGACCATTGTTCAAGCTTATAATCTGATAGAGTCTGAGCCTGTCTTCCATACTTTTCTAACGGTTTGGTGCATAGATCAAAAGGTCATGGACTCCTTGAGGGCAAGTCTTTTAACTCTCTTATATACCGTATGCTTCCTACTATCTTAGTGGGTTCTGATAAGGGCTTGCTAAGGACTGAATAATTTACATAAGTATCTATATTAAGGTGAGCAGAACTCTGCAGTAGAAAGTGTACAGAATTTGAAAACAATACCAGGTTCTTGTTCCAGATCTTCCATTTGATAGCTATGTGGGACTGAGTCATCTCTAAAAGTTGGCTTCTGGATCTGTAAATTGGGTATATTAACAGTCTCCTCACACCATTATTTTGAAGAATGAATGAGATCATCAGAGTGAAAGACAGTGTGAACTGTTAAATCCTTGTTAGTTGCTCTTAGTGTCCTTTATATCCATCTTCCCTGAGCAGTTTCATTTGCACTTTTGCTTTAAGTTATTGTTATTATATCCATTATGGTCATCCTACCATTAAATTACAAGATAAATTCTCCCTTTAAGCCCAGGACCACTCTGGCTATCTCTCTCCTTGGAGATGCAGAATGGACAAATCTCCTTTTTACACTCCCCCCAACAAGAATAAACAAACAGATGCCCAGGTACCAGAGAGAGAGGAGATTTGACTCAGCATCTGCTCACTGAAGGCAACTTGGGTCATTCATTCACTGACTGGAGGTTTCAAATAATGGAATTTGACAACCAGCCAGCGGGGGTTGGGAGGCGGGAACCAGTGGGCCCTCCGGCCCTTGGACAAGGTTAATAGAAGAGTGGCTTGTGTGGAGATGGGAGCTCCCCCACTTCCCAGATCCACTCTGAAGAGACCACATCCAGGACACAATACGCAGCTCTGAGCACCAATCTCTAACACTTAACCAGGACAAAGCATCTACAGAAGCAGGACTCTCCCTTTGAGGGCCAGTCCTGTGAAAGAGGGAATTAACTTTCTCTGAAGGAGAATAAAGATGAAAGGGAGCTTCAGGGAAACAGGTTTCATTTCTGTGTAAGAATAAACTGTCTAGGGGCTTCCCTGGTGGCGCAGTGGTTGAGAGTCCGCCTGCCGATGCAGGGGACGCGGGTTCGTGTCCCGGTCCGGGAGGATCCCACGTGCCGCGGAGCGGCTGGGCCCGTGAGCCATGGCCACTGAGCCTGCACGTCCGGAGCCTGTGCTCCACAACGGGAGAGGCCACAACAGTGAGAGGCCCGCGTACCGCAAACAAAAAAAAAAAAGAAAAAACTGTCTAATAGTGCTGAAAGGAGTGGGATGGAGAAAATTCCCAGCCTGGGGGACACCCTCTCCTTGAGCTGAGCTGAGGGGTTCATCACAGGGCTGGGAGAACTCGCAAGCCTTTGGGTTGTGATCCAGTTTGAGATGTTAGGGTTCCATTCCATATTCCATCTCTGTTGACTTTGAAGAGGGGACAGTCTCTCCCTATGCCCTACAACCTCTACCAAGCATTGCTCTGTGGTCCAGCTGTAACACTTCTGAAGGGAAACACAAGAAAGACCACCAGGCAGAGAGCAGAGCACCCCTCAGAATGCAAACTCTAGTCATGCCCTTGGGGGCTAAGACCCAGGAGCCAGGGTGCTGCTAAGTGCTGCTCTGCCCATTCAAAGGGGCTCCCCCTCCTGAGACGGAAGGCTCCCTGGGGCTCTCAGCCTATCCCCATGTGTGATTTACCCTTTCACTTTCCTCACCATCACCCTTCCCCTTGCCAGAATTTGCCTACCCGCTCCCAGCCGATGCTGTCAGTTTTGTTCAGCTGGCTCCAATGAGCCCCGCCTCCCAATATTCACAGCCTTTGTAATTCTCTCCCCTTGAGTAACTTGCTTCTAATCAACAGAATATTGCAATGTTGAGGGGATGTTATTTCCACCCTGAGATTACAAAACATTCTAACTCCCATTTTGCTAGGAGACTCTCCTGCTGTCCTTAAAAGCAAGCTGTCAGGTTAGAGAGACCCACATAGCAAGAAACTGGGCAGAATCCAGCCCGCAATCAGTAAGGAGCCAAGACTCTCAGCCAACAGCCCTTGAAGATATGAATCCTGCCCACAGCCACGTCCGTGAGTTTAGAAGTAGATCCTTCCCCAGTTGAGCCTTCAGATGAGACCCCCATCCTGGTCAACACTTCTCTTGCAGTCTCATGACAGACTCTGAAGTAGAGGGTCCTCAAATGAAACCACGTCCAGATTCCTGACCCACAGGTATTAGAGATAATAAATGTGTGTTATTTTAAGCCATTTTAGGCTTTCAATGAATGCACAGGCTCTCTGCATCTTTCTGCCCGAGGACATTCTCTGGCCTTAGAAGCACGCTTGGCCCCAGCCGATAACACTGCAGGAGCATCCCTCAGCCATTGGAGTTGGGTAAGTTTCCCCAGCTTCCTGCTCTTCAATGGGATGATTCCAAATATGCAGTATCTCAGAATGTTCCTAGCAGATGGAACCCCAGTTGCTCAGAGAGGTAATCAGTCCTTAACATACCCTTTACTAGCTCTCCTCCCTTCCCTTTCTCACTTCCCCACTCCTTCATTGTGTTTACTGAGACCACCTCTGACAAAACTACTTGTCTGTCCCATATGCTTGTCTGCTTTAAATTAGAACCTAAACCAACATAGACCCATCACCTTACCATCTTACTGGGCTTATGAAAACCTAGAATCTTTTCCCTAAGTGTCAGAGCACTACTTTTATGAGGTTGATCCACATCCTTGGCAAAAAGTCCTCATCCCACCACAACCCTCCACCTCCCCACCCCCATTCCTCAGAGAGACTCTGGAGCAGCCTTTCAAGTCTTTGCCCCAAGACCAGACATCACTTCCCATAAACCCGCTTCTTCCTCAGGGAAGCTTCTTCTCACCAAAACTGAGCTGCAAGGAGAACTTGGCAGTACGGCAGTCAAACCTTACTGCCCATGTCCTGTA
This sequence comes from Phocoena phocoena, assembly GCF_963924675.1. Classification (NCBI taxonomy): domain Eukaryota; kingdom Metazoa; phylum Chordata; class Mammalia; order Artiodactyla; family Phocoenidae; genus Phocoena; species Phocoena phocoena. Next base: position 163,815,358 of record NC_089220.1, read on the forward strand.
GGTACATGGCCTGGGGCCAATGTGACCAATATTTCACGAAAATCTTTGTTCAAAGCAGTTCTGCCTGCACTAAGCAGAATAAGCCCCACTCTTTATTCATTTTGCTTCTAGTTCTGCTCTTCACTCGTTCACTCATTTATTAATTTGATTAAGCGTGTGTTCCCCAGGCATCATGGAGGACCTCAGCTCTAGGCACCAAGCAACATCTCTGAGTGGGTCCTTTATATCTCACAAGCTTCCTACTGGCATCTCAAAGTCTTGAGGGGTGGGGCTTGAGGGGGTGAAAGCCATGGTCATCAACTTGCAGATTCTTAAAAACCATTAAAATGTCAAGTCCTGTTTCCCCCTCCTTGCCTATTTCTGCAACAGTGTCCCTTGTTGACAAATTGGCCTCAGATACTTATTTGTAGTGCTAACAAGTCCTCTGGGCTTCCCTGGGTGCAGGATTCTCAGCTACTCTCATTCTCTTCCTACTTGACCTTGAAGCTATGATCATGTTTTCCCACTGGCAAGTGGGAGGGCCTTCTGGTCGTCACCAAATGTCTCATCCTCAGCAGGCTCCCTTAAAGGCAGCTTCACTGGATGGGTGCCTTTCTTCTGGGAGACTCAGACCCACCATCTCCGTTCTGGGTTTAGCTCTAAAGGATTTCCACAGGCTCTGCAGGACCTTTTCATTGTCCTGATTTCTCCAGGAAAGATTTCAAATGCAGATAAGATGGTTTATGTCTCTAAAAATGGTGAGTATGTTATTGAAACCTCAGTAGACGGAGCCCTATTGCAGGCTGAGCAATCAGTGAGGCCAAGCAAACCTGAGGTCAGTGATGTCTCCAAAGCTCCAAATTCTCCTTCAGTGAGCTCCCCAACCGTGCCTTCCAAAACACAGTGTTTTGGTTTTGTTCTAGAACATTCTACCTTGCCAAAATTCATTGTTGAGCTGTTTGGTGTTGTGTGGCCCAACCTCTTCCTCCCCATTTGAGGTTGTGTTGCTAGAATTCAGCAATCAGGGGCCTGTCAGCTCCGTGATTCCTAGATGGGGCTAGGTAAGTGCTTCCCAGCATTTCTGTTCCCTTGGCGGGGGTCTATGGTTCGTTTCTTGCTCACAGAACAACTGGCAGCCCTCTGATGTCCAAAGCCCTTAACTGACTTTGCCTGTGCACAACTTCACCTCTAGTGATAAGAGCCATTTCCTGGCTGTGAAACCCTGGGCATGTTCCCTGACCTCTGAGCCTCGTCTTCTTCATCCAGGAAACAGGGTTGTTCCCAGGGTTTAACGAAATCATGTAAGTTATGCAAAGAGTGAGCTTAGCTCACTAGCAATCCCCACCCTAACTGTTCTAGGCCTCTGCAGTCCAAGGCAGAAGCCACTGGCTCCATGTGGCTATTTGACATTTAAATTGAAATGAATTAAAATTCACTTCCTTGTAAGTGGGCTGAAGAGGGGAAATGACCTCTGGTTTGGATGGAGAGGGATAATGAAAGACTTTTTCAGTGCAACAACAAAAAAAATCAGTCCCTCACTTAGACTGGCCACATTTCAATGACTCAAAGCCACATGGAGCTGGTGGCTACAATGTTGGACATTTCCATGACCACAGAAAGTTCTGTTGGGGAATTTAAAAGATTCCAGTGCCCAGGTGGCACCCCTGAGCAATTATATCTGAATTGTCTATTCTAGACACTCTCCACAACCGAACTCTCTATTCCTGAATATTCTACTTGCACACACTAATCTCTGACCCCCAGCTAGAGAATGCCTCAGAGATGTGTCCCTCTCCTAAACTCTAAGGCGTTTGCTTCCTACCTCTGACCCTCATTTGACACCAAACCCCCTCCTCCCTCAGATTGTTCCTCCTTCCTGCACCTGGCTGTTCATGGCCCTGCTAGGCTGTGAGCATCTGTGGGGCAAGAACCAGGCAGGATTGTTCCTCCTCTCAGAACTTCCAGAGCACTGGCCTGAGATCCCAGCAGACTCTACACACAACCCTGTCTTCTGTCTTCTATTAGATGTTCAGCTCCTCGAGGGCAGGACCTGCCTCTATCTTTAGAGACCTCACCTCACAGCCCCTTACAGATGAAACCCCTCAAGGATATGAGCATGAGCTGAGTCCAGCCGCCCGGGGACAGACTACACTGTTTGTTGGGAAACTGGAGAAATATTTAAACCGACCTTGCTTCTTACAGCATTAGCTACCAGTCGATCAAACGGTTATTAAAGAGCAACTACCGAGTGCACAACCCCATCATGGGTGCAAAAAAGGGCCAGGGGAGTTTTCACAGCGTCATCACATTTAGTTCTCACAGTAACTTGTAAGAAAAGAACTAATGTTCCCATTTTACAGACGAACTAACTGAGGCTTGGTGAGTTTAGAAAACATACCCAAGAACCCAGTTAGTCAAGGGTAGATTCAGAATTTAAACCCTGGGTCTTTCAGATTAAAAAGCCCGTGCTTTTTCTACTGTCCTATGAGGGCAATATCTGTCCCAGCACAGTGCTGGTGATGAAAGGTAAGACAAGCACAGAGAACAATCAATGAACATAAGATCATTGATAGAGGTTCAATAAAACAAGATGCTACCTTAGCCATCAGGGTGAAAGAAAAGAGTTAGACTCCCCTAAAGAAAGCAGGCTGGAACTGGGTCTTTAAGAACGACTTTCATAAAATCAGTGGACATGAAGAGGGGAGGGACAAGATAGGGATAGGGGATTAAGAGGTGCCAATTACTATGTATAAAATAATAAGCCACAGGATATATTGTACAGCACAGGGAATATAGCCCATATTTTATAATAACTTGAAACGGAGTGTAATCTTTAAAATTTTTGAATCACTTTGTTGTACCCCTGAAACTAATACTGTAAATCAACAACGACAAAAAGAAGTCAGTGGACGTGACATTAAAGATGGTCCAGGCTGACTATGTATATATGGAAAGGCTCCAAGCCTCACGTTCAGAGGAACAGAAAAAGCTAGAGGCAGGGGATGACGATCGGGGATAATAATAGAAGGTAATGGTTATTGAGCGCTGAGTAATGCCAGGCACTAACTCTCACCCACTAATGTTTTATCCCACTAATCCACACAATAATATTATTGATCCTACCGTTATTCCCATTTGACCAATGAGGAAACGGAAGCTTAGAAAGGTTAAGTCTGTCCCCCAAAGTCACACAGCAAGTGAGAGTTATAAATAAATCCTCATACCTGTTGACTAAAAGTAGCCCAAGAGGAATGAGGCATCCACACTCCCTGTAAAGGAATGGGCTTTGATGTCACACTGCCTGGGTCTGTGCCCAGCTTCCACATCTCACAGTGGCATGTCCTCATGCAGGATACTCTCTACGACTGTGTCCTCTGTGTGTGTCTCATTTGTAAAATGGGAGTAATTCTAGTACCTACTTTGTTGGGTTGTAGTCTGTATTAAATGACAAAAGGTGCATCACTGAGGGCAAATAGTAAGTGCTCAGGAAATTTTAGTTGGGTTTTTTTTTTCATCTTTGAAGTATAGTTGATTTACAATATTGCATTAGTTTCATGTGTACAGATAGTGATTTGGGTGGTTTTTGCAGATTATATTCCATTATAGGTTAATTCCCTGTGCTATAGAGTAAATCCTTGTTGCTTATCTATTTTTATGTATAGTAGTTTGTATCTGTTAACCCCGTACTCCTAATTTATCTCCACACCTCTTCCCCTTTGGTAACCGTAAGATTTTTTCTATGTCTGTGAGTCTGTTTCTGTTTTTTGTATATAGATTCATTTGTATTATTTTTTTAGATTCCACAAGTAAATGATATCATACAGTATTTGTCTTTCTCTGTCTGTCTTATTTCACTAAGCATAATACTCTTTAGCTGTTGTTATTAACAGCATCTGAATGATGACTGATTCCCTGAGGGGAAGACCCAGCACCAGGGAAAATTCTGGTTGTCGGGGCCAGACCACACAGCCTCAGAGCATGTAGCACTGCTCAGCTGGTCCCAACCAGCTCTCTGTGAGGAGGACCTAGACCCACAGAACCCATACCTGATAGGCCTGGGAGGAGCTTTCAAATTTCTCCAGGGCCGTCCTCCACTGAGGGACTCAGGCCGGCACTGCTTCTAACAGGGTTGCTCCACTTTTAGCTGTTTAATGTGTCAGGGGGTCTATGTGAGAATTCATTTGAGTAAAGATTCTGCTAAGAAGCAGCAGAGAGGGAGGGAGGACATTTGAGAGCCACGGAGAGTACAGCCCTCTCCTCGTGCAGATGTGAGGGTCTGATGCCCAGAGCGGTTAGGCCATCCGCCCCGAGTTGCACAGCCAGGGAGCTCTTAGCTAGGCCATGATCAGAATCGGGCCTTTCTTCCCCGACCCCCTGCCTGGGCTGCGGCAGATCTGGGGCCTCCTCCAGGGGGCACTCTACCCATTGCATTTTTTTTTTTAATTTATTTATTTATTTGGTTGTGTGGCGTCTTAGTTTTCCCATCATATTTTACGTGAATGGTGCCTCCCTGGGGTCCTGTAACTCCAGGGCCTGGCAATTAGAAAGCTCTAAGCCCCAGTTCCCTTCAGAAAGATCACGGCCATGATCAGAATGTCTTATGTGCGTTAATGTTCAAAGTAGAGGTCAGCAACTTACAGCACAGTTAATATTTGGCTTTCACCGGCCATTCTCTCTGTTGCCCTCTCTCACGTCTGCTGTGATAGCACAAAGCAGCTGCAGGCAGTGAGCGAAGGAATCCGTGGTGACTGTGTTCCAAAAAAACCTTTTTTTATGGACACTGAAATTTGAATTTCTTTTGCTGTTCATGTTATAAGGTACTCTTTTCATTTTCTTCAACACTTAAAAAATGTAAAACCCATCCTTGGCTTGCAGGCTATACAAACACAGGCAGCGGGCTGAATTCTACCCGTAGTTCACACGGTTTGTTCATATTCTTGTCGCTCCTGAGCTTTGTAAGAGTTATGAAAAGTTGGAGGGCAAGTAGAAACCGCACTTCCTACAAACATATATGGACCACAACTCAGAGAGGTTAATCTTATACCATAGCCCTGTCTCTGAAAAGCCTCTGCCTCTCTGGAGAAGCTACACGGTCCCCTAGAGACCCTAGAAGGGGACAGTTTTGAAATGACCTTCTGCTGGAGGCTGCCTAGAACTTGAGTTGATGGTCACCAAGGTCTTTTTCAGGATTTGTTCCACAAGCAGAAACCCCAGCAATGCCCCCTCAGCAAACTGGCAGCGGCCTGGGGTACAGGACACATGGGCAGAAGTCACACAACTGTCCCTTCCAGGTGTGTAGATTTCATTTCTACGTATAAGTGCTCACCCACACACTCCCATGAACACCAAACCCAGAAGATCAGAGTTCAGTGCTACCCTTCCAGCATGGCCCTAGGCTCTAGAAGAAAAAAATAATTCCAAGGCCATGCGGGAGCTGGACTTGGGATAGAGAGTGAGTGGGGAGGAAGATTCGAGTATTTTCAGCCCGGAGAAGCGCACGAGGCAGATAGGCTTGTGGGGGATGAATTGGGACAAGTTAGAAAGACGGGTGGCAAGAAGGTGTGGATGGCAAATGGGGGTCCCCCTGAGTCAAGAAGGAGCCCAGACTCGATGTAAGAGGGATTATGGGTTTCTTTGAGGAGAGAAGTGATATGACGAAAGCAGGGAAATACATTTTAATCCAGCAGTGCTGTACAGGATTGTAGAGAAAGTAGCAGCAAGTCCAGGAGAAATGTCTACTTCAGGAAACTGCTGGAGTATGCCAGGGGGGAGCTCAAGGGAGCCTGACCCACAGAGGTGGCCCCAAGGTCACACACAAAGCCAAGTGCCAAGGCCCTTCCAAAGGAAGGGTAGCGAGGCCCAGATTCACTAGACCTGGAGGGCCCAGCTGAGTTAACAGGGCCTCCAGCGGACCCAGCCTGGGTGAGTGGACAGAGACGGGATGTTGGTAGAAGCAGACTGTTTCCTCCTCTTAGGAATCATCAGTTCATCCACACTGACTACAATTAGTATAAATATGGTAAGCCTCCCAGGCAAAGTCCCAGCACTCAAGCTTAGTACAAGCTCTTTCCTTTCCTTTTCTTTTTTCAATTAATAGACTTTATTTTTTAGAGCAGATTAAAGTGTGTAGCAAAATTGAGCAGAAAGTTCCTCCATACCCCCCTGTCCCTGCACACATACACCTGCCCTACTATCGACACCCCCTACGTTCGTTCTAATCAATGAACCTGCACTGACACAACATAAGCCTCCTCCAAAGTCCACGGTTTACATTAGGGTTCACTCTGGCTGTTGTACATTTTGTGGGCTTTGACGATGGTATAACGACACATATCCCCCATTTACAGTATCAGACAGTATCATTTCACTGCCCTCAAAATCCCCTGTGCTCCCTTTGGTTTTTTACCATCTTCTTGGTTTTGCCTTTTCCAGTATGTCATATCCTTTTTCTTTTTGAAAAATAAGTGACTTTATTTTTAAGTAATAACCTGCAGAGGTACGACATTCAAAAGATACAGTTTAAAAAAAAGTCTCTCTCCTTCTGTCCAGCAGCCACCATTCGCTCACCCAGTCCCCTTCCTACCAGTTCACACACACACACACACACACACACACACACACACACACACACACACGCGTGTGTGTGTGTGTGTGTGTGTGTGTGTGTGTGTGACTTTTGAGGGGAGATGTTGAAAATGAGGTGCTAGCAAGCCAATTAGGAAGAGATCGGTAAACATCCACAACAATGGAAAAGGTCAGACCTGCATATGTAGATTCAGGACCCCAACCCAGCGGGGCAGCTGAGAATGGATGAACTCTCCCCAGAGAGCAGTGAGCACATACTAGAGATCCAGGCCTGGGGAGTTCCTTCACTGCAAGTATTTTTCTTAGAACCTACTATGAGTGAGGCCCTGCGGGGAGCACTGACGTAAGGAAAGGTGCAGACAAAACAGAGGTTTGAGCAAGAGGTTGCAGGGAAGTGTAAATACTACAGCATCCTGGAAGGAAGCCAAGGAAAGAGTCTGTACGAAAGGAAATGTCACCCCTTTGCCACTGGATCTAGGAGAATTAAGACAAACAAAAAACTAGGGACTCTGGCAAAAAGAGGCCATGGTGAGAGCAATTTCAGCTGGATCCTGGGGAACAGAGCCAGATATCGAATGAATAGGGAATGCATCGTGAAGAAATGGAGGTCAGGAAAGAAAACATTTTACGACAGGTCATAACCCTTTATCTAAAACCTCTGGAGTCGGATGCAAATATTTCAGAATTCAGACCTTTCTGGATTTTAGAAAGGTAATGCAGTGCACACCATCATGTTAGATATTGCACACCCAGCAGAGTCAGGGATAAGCCCCCCTAATCAAACACATCAATATTTCTGCAGTGAATCATAAGAATATTCACACCAAGTCGGATAGATTAAGATCATAAAGTTTGAGCTTCATCTTAAGAAAGTCTTTTTTGTTTTCAGAGCTTTTGGGGTTTCAGAGCAGATAAGAGCCAAGTAAGGGATCTGAGCTGAATTTCTTTTCGGCTTTTAGGTCGAGCATCACAGGCTTATTTAATATCTGGAATAAAGTCTTTTACCTCCACAAATAGTGAGGCTCCCTCAAGGGGTTTCACGCATGTGTTCTTCCTTTTAACTGGACCCTCAGTGGCTTGAAGACAGGATTCAAGTCTGATTGTCTTTGGGTCCTCAGCACAGGGCATAGCACCTGACATGCCCCAAAATTTTGGCTGCACTGAGTTTTCATGACCTATAATAAGGCACAGAACTGATCGCTGTCCCATTGTGGCTCTTTCTGTAGCCCAACCTCCAGCCCTGTCTGCCCAAGCTCCAGAACTACTTACTCCTCTGTTGATATGCAGCTGGCACATCCTATTTCTCTTCTTAAATCCAAACTCAACAGCCATCTGTTTGTTCTGGTATTCTAGCACTAATTGCGATTCCAGATTTTGTTTGATATGTTTGACCTGGTATTTTAGAACTAACTCTTAATTGTGTTTTTATTTAATATGGATAGCACATATAAAGCAAGAGCATAAGGAGTGCTATATAAATGCAAATTTTATTGTATTTCACTCCAGACCTCAGAGACTTGCCAAACTTGGTTCTGCTCTAAAGAAGTTCTCCCCTGAGGGCTTAGGGGAGTCTCTCTCTCTCTCTCTCTCTCTCTCTCTCTCTCTCTCTCTCTCTCGCTCTCTCTCTCGCTCTCTCGCTCTCTCTCGCTCTCTCGCTCTCGCTCTCGCTCGCTCTCTCTCTCTCTCTCTCTCTCTCTCTCTCTCGCTCTCTCTCTCTCTCTCTCTCTCTCTCTCCCTCCCTCCCTCACACAACTTCCTCAAAGCTGGGCAAATAGAGAGAAACACCCATCATACACAAGCCAACATCTCACTGACTGGTCCACCAACACCAAGGCCTTCAAATTTTACTGAGTTTTGTGTAAAATTAACACAACTCGCGGGAGGTCATGATATTCTTTGTCTCGCTTTTGGGAACTGGTTGAGCATCTTACATTAAGAAGCGCCATTCTAACTGGGTCACTATGCCATTACATACAGTTTAAGTTTGCAATGTGAAGAGGACTGTTTTCATTTTCTGCCTTTTGAAGAACAGATTCAACATTACAGAAATGTGCCATTAACCCATAGAAAATTGGTACAACTTGCAAAGCTCCACAGATATTTTTCAAGATAAGCTATTCCACTTCTCCAGGAAGTGTCTAAAGTTATTATTTTAATGAGATTTCAGACCTTGTGAGAATTGAGTAAAGCATCAGTTGAGAGCAAAGGAGTAACTCTTACAACTTGTGAATCACCCTATTCAGGGGCCACTGAGTCACCACACTTGGTCCCTATGCACCCAAACCCCATGCCACGTAGGGTTTATGCTCCTGCTGTCCAGAGTCTTAATTTTGAACTTCTCACCCTGACCCATTCCTCAGGCCACATTCCATGCAGCTCTCGTGTCCTCTGGCTTTTTACATCATTGTTCATTCTTCCATTTCTGGTTTGCCCCTCTCTTTAGACTTGGCCCTCAGATTATCTTCCTAGCTAAAACCTTGGCTTTCTCTCAGCCAGTCTATGACTGGATGAATGAATGGATTTCATTTTCTTTTCTTTCTTAGTCACTGATTCCATCCCATTGTGTCCTTGAAACAGTCCAATAAGTTATACACGTCTGCAATGTGAACAGCATATTTGGTTTTCATCGCTGGGAACAGAAAATGCTGGCCATTTCAGGAATGTTTCTATCTTTAACGGTTTATTTAATAACATTCTCTGTAGCCCAGAGCTGGTCATGGAAAATTACTAACATTCTCCATTTGTGGGGCATGGCCAGGCCAATTAAAAGCTACCAATATTATTATGAAGTCTCTGTTAATATCTGAAGAGAACTGCCACATTAAGAAAGACATTCTGGACTTCCCTGGTGGCCCAGTGGTTAAGAATCCGCCTGCCAATGCAGGGGACATAGGTTCGAGCCCTGGTCCAGGAAGATCCTACATGCCACGGAGCAACTAAGCCCGTGCGCCACAACTACAGAGCCTGCACTCTAGAGCCCGCGAGCCACAACTACTGAGCCCACGTGCTACAACTACTGAAGCCCGCGTACCTAGAGCCCGTGCTCCGCAACAGGAGGAGCCACCGCAATGAGAAGCACACGCACCTCAACGAGGAGTAGCCCCTGCTCACTGCAACTAGAGAAAGCCCGTGCGCAGCAACTAAGACCCAATGCAGCCAAAAATAAAAAATAAATAAATTAAAAAATAATAATAAAGGTAAGGCCAGCGCTCCTCTTTGCTTTGACCTTTAGGAAACTCACAGCTGAATTTAGACCCCATTGAGCAATTATGCAGGCCCTTCAGTTATACAGTTCACCCTAATATATTTTCGTTACTTAATTTTAACATTCTGAGTCTAGACCAGGGGTCGGAAAACAGCAGTTCAGGGGCAAATCCCGCCTGCTGCCTGTTTATGGTTCCAGTGAACATGATAGACCCCTTGACTATTTTCTACAGTTGCTGTGGCAACACAACAGCAGAGTTGATACTTGTAGCAGAAACTGTGTGGGCCAAAAAGCCCCAAATCTTTTTTTTTTTTTCTTTTTAACGATGTTGTGTTAGTTTCAGGTGTCCAGCAAAGTGATTCAGTTTTTTGTTTGTTTCTTTTTGTTTTTTTAATTTTTTGGCCACACCGTGGGGTATGCAGGATCTTAGTTCCCCCACCAGGGATGGAACCCAGGCCCCCTGCATTGGGAGCACAGAGTCTTAACAACTGGACTGCCAGGGAGGGCCCACAAAAGCCCCAAATCTTGCTCTAGACTTATTTTCTTCCCATCTTGTTTTCTTGATTTTTACCTGGTTGTGTGTTTTGGAAGCTGCCTCAAATCCATTTTGGAAGAAAGCAGGTTCTAAACAATCTAACATTAAAAAGAGGCAAAGAGGGCCATCGGATTCACTATAGTTCTTCACACACACACACACACACCACACACACACACACACACACACACACACACACAAGAGACTACAGGAAATTGGAACAACCCTCCCTGGTGTTTGCATAGATATTCTACCCTGATGCACGGAGCTGTAGTCAGAGCAAAAGGAATCATCACATTTCCCCAGACTGGATTTCAGTCCTGGGTCTTGAGGATTCCTATCTCCTAGAACTCATTAAAGTTGTTCTTCTCCCTAAGAGCCTTACTAAGTTCCTCCAAATAATCAGTTTTCAGAAGGTCCCACTAGAAACTAAAAGAAGAAATACTGGGCAAGGAGAAGGGAGTGCGCTGAGGCAAGAAGCCTGGGAGGGCTGGAGGTCCTGTGAGCCTTTCCGCTCAGCGCCAAGCTTGACATGGAGACTGGGTCATGACGATGACAATTATGAAAAATAAAAACCTGACTTCTTTCCTAATTAAACCCACACGCAGATAATAATTGCTGTTACGCACTTAATGCCCAGACTTGTCCCTCTTCCAAAAAATGAAAGTATCAGTCAGGCTGTATAACTTAGTAATGCTCTTAAATCTGACTTAATAAGGAGCAAAACATCAGATTTTCAAGGTATTTGGTGTTTGGTTCTCTAGCTGAAAGTGGTTTTATTTTTCTCTCCCCACAGGATATTTCTAGGGAGGGCCTTTCATCAAAAACAACCAATTTCAGGGCATGTGTTTATTTTGTATAAAATGTACATGTTTCCTAAGATCAAGTTTAATTAACAAAGCATTGTACGGTCTTATCTAGCAAAATCCTGAAAAATGGAAGTTGGCCATTAAAGTGTAAACCAGCATATCATTAAAACTGCAAGACGATCTTGGTCTCTCACCACCTAACGTCAATGCAAAAGACTGCATTTAAGAGGAAATTTATGGCTGGGGTAAAATAAACAATAGGCCCCTGAGAAATTTACTGAGAAAGTAACTTTAGGAGCTTTTTCCCTGAAAACTGTTCAAGTCTTAAGCAACTGCAGTTACACTTTTAATCTTACAGTAAATACTGTCTTTATAATTAGGAAAACATCCCTTGTGCCTATTCTCTTAAAAGGGACTTTCCCCCCACCCCATTCACTTAAAAAGAAAATCAGTGTTTTACATTTTCTGTTGATGTCATAAGGAAAACCATGAAGGTCTCAATCATATGAAAGAAAAATCACATGGGCATCAAACTTAAAATTGTATCTTGGCAGAATCAGGAAAGATACACTGCTTCCTTTGGTTTCTTTAGAACATAAGAGATTTTGTATCACTCACATTCTTGGCCTTTTTTTCCACCCACACAGGGAAACGGGGAGGAATGCAGGAATCAAAGAGCTGCATTCCTCTTCGCCACAAAGTACTCACACTTGGCGAATGGCAAAGATTTGGGTCATCATTTTTTAAATGATTGCCAAGCAGTGAGGAGCTCAGGCCCAGCACAAATAACAGCCTCCACGATCCCTTCCAGCCCTGCGCCTGTGGCGTCGACCACAGAGCCTGTTTGCAGGGGAAAAAATCCAAATTTCTGTGTCCCGAGGGGAGGCATTCATTACTCAGCAGCACCGGCTTTGACCTCATAAGTAGGACAAGTGTTGTTTGCTGTGGGCAAGACTTTTTGACTTCCCTGTAAACGGTTTCTGCATCTAGTCCAATAGAATGGGTGTGGAAGTGTATTTATTGCAACCACAAGGATGTGCAAATTTATTTATAGTATAAACGGTCCTTTCCACAAGTCCTAGCTGTCAACAACTCCCTGTTTTCCTGGAGTTCCCCAGGAGCCAAGAATGTTTTGTTTCTGAAGCCTGGTACCTGGAGAGCTAAAATAACAATCTTGTTAATGAGAAGACAATGAGACTAACTGCTGTTTTGCAGTGTTTCCACGGGCCATACCTTTTAATTGCCGAGTGTTGGCAATTTAACAGACTGTAATGAGTACACTGTCCCTCTTTTTTTTTGCACACAGCCCGTTGAGCTCGGTCGAAACAGGAGTTTGTTTTGTGTACGGAGCCGGGAAGACTTATTAAAAGCTGAGGGAAGCGTTTGGAATGAGTTTATTTTGACTGGCGAGGTATGTCTTGATGGTTTGCATTCAGATGCGAGAGAAAAAAAGAGATAAAATGGATTAGCCTCAATCATCTGGGAGGTGACATTTCTCTCCGTGTTTGAAGTATTTTTTGAATTAGAGAATGGGACTGATTTTGAAGCCTAAATTAATTTAATCTGTTTCATGCAGCAGCTGCAGCGACTCACCCTCCTTCTTTGAAAATCTTCAGCTTCGAGGGTCTGGGTTTCGAAGAGCCAGTGCAGTCGGTGAGTAGCGGTGGGCAGGAGGCTGCCTTGGGTGGGGAAGGTGGTCGGTGTTCAGTTTCCCCCGGTGGACGGTCTGGCATTCCCCGGTGGGGTTTTGTCTCCAGCTTCAAGCTAGACGCTCTCACACTTGCCCATCATGCTTTTTATTAAAGGACAACTTGCCAGCAGAAGCCAACAGGAGGAAAAGAAAGGAAATTATTATCCCAACTCCTTTTCCTCCTAGCACATTTTCATTGGGGCGGGGTGCGGGGGGGACCTTCAGCGTGAAGATGAAAGAGGCAGAAATGTTCCCATCGGTCATGGCCCATTAACGGTGCCTGACACCCAAGTCTCCCACACATTCGGCGCACCCGGAAAACCCCAGTTGTGTTAAGAATCCGGATTTCTTTGGTGCGGTAGACGGGCCAGTACGCTCCAATTCTTGATCATAACCGTGCATATGGGTCCGCCCGTAATCTTCCTAACTCCACCTCGGAAGGTGAGGGCTCCGTGTTTCCTAGCAGGACATGGAGAAAGTGTCTTTACAATAACACTGTCTGAATGTTCACAGTCAATATTCCCAAAACTCTCGGTTACTTAAAAGGAGATTAAGTTAACCTGGTTCATCCCAATACCAATCCATCACCAAATCAGGCTGGCTTATCACAGCCTGATACACTGACGAGAGACGATTTCAAAGTTGAGGGAAAGAAAAGTGAAATTTGCCTATCCTGGTGCTTGATTCGGGATTTCTGATAATGTAAGTCCTCCCCACCGTCGACCCCCCAACTTGGTCTGGAAGGAAAGTAAGTGAGCCAATTTTAGAAAAAGAAGTACTTGGAGAAATCAGGAAGGTGCAAGAAGTGTCCGAGGACGGTCACATCTCACTGGGCAATTTCTGGTGGCAGAATGTTATTGAAAGTCTACATGGCATTTACGGATTCATTTCTATGAGGACCTTTGAAGTTAGAAGCTGGAGAAAAGGAAACTTGATGAATTTTCTGATGAATCTCATTTATCAGGGCATTTGCCCTGTAACACAAGTCACCCTACATGTAAAGTGTTTTGGATTCGGGTTTGGAAAGCTGTTCCTGCCATTTGGAGTTGGAAAGAATCAGGGCCTCCAAACTTTTTGCACGGGTACCTTGAGCTTATTAGAAAGTTTAAAAACAATGATAAATCTCCTTAAGCCTTTGAGATGGCAAAACAATCTCAAATCTTCAGAGAAGGCCCTGAGAAGTCAGTGATCTTCCTCCAGCAATAGGGACAACTCCCAAGGGAGCCCAGCAGGACTTCCAGCCTATTCTCTAGGCTCTAGCTCCAATTTTCATTTAAATCAATCTCTATAAGACTCTGTTTCCTCTTCGGTAAAATGGGAATGAGAATTTCCACAGGACAGATAACTGTGAAGACTCAGTGAAAGGATTATGTAAAGCATTTAAACCCCTTTACGTTGTCAATGTTGTGCTGTAATTATTGTTACTGTTACTATTATACCCATCAAACTGCATCTCTTCCCCTCTGGGAATTCATTTTGAGGTTATATCTTCTGGTCTTTTTTGTAAGATGGTTATTTGCAAGCAAATGAAAGATAGTCTTAGCCAATATAAAATGAGAAACGATTCTTCTAGGAGTACATATTCTGCCATCACTGAATTTTGATAGTAATACCACACTAGAAAACAAAACACTCCTCATCAGTACTCATCCAAGATTGCAGCTTTGGTCAAAATATACTTTTCTATTCTCTTTGTGTATGTGTTTGTGTGTTAAGGACATCAAGTCATCTAATTTTTTGAGCACCTACTCTGTGTTAAATGTCATACTAAATATTAAGGGGAACAGACAAATGTCAGAAGAAGCTATCTTCATTCAATCCATTTATGAACCCACTGTCAACATAATATAGTCCCTGTACTAGTCTGTCATTTGCAAGGGACAGATTCCCAATTGAGGCTGGCTTAAGAATAATTTATTAGCTTGTGCATCCCATGGAGTAACAGAGGAGTTTGCTGAAGGAGAAAAAATGCTACCTAGAAAGAAGAGAGATGTCAGTGCAGGTGGTTACAATCCACCACACCCCCGACTGATAACATCTTCATCCTCATTCATATAAACCACCCCGGGGGTTCATACAAATAGCACACAAACAAGAACTTCTTTTTTACACTGACAAAATGATACTTGAATCTTCCGGGAATTAAATCAAAGCAGACAAAAGATTCATAACAAGTGGTCTTGCATAGGGAACAGTATTTCAGTGCCTCCACTCACCCTAATTCTAGAAACCTAGAGAGGTAGGAAGAACGAAGATATGCTCCTTCTACTCAGCCTCCCCACCCCTCACTGCAATCTCATGAAGCCTCGCGCTGGGCAAGCCAGGCACCTGCTCCAGAGCTGCTGCCCCCACTGGCACGCACTGCACCAGAGATTAGGTACCCTTTTCCTATTGACTCTCCCTCTAAACAGTAAGCTATTGGGGGACAGCAGTAGAGTCTGCCCTGCTCACAATTTTTTGAGTGCCTACTATGTGCCGGGGGGCGGGGCAGTGTGGGCACAGAAGTGAACAAAACAAAGCCCTTTTTCTCAGGGACCTTGCCTTCCCATGCACTAAATCGGTAAATATACATAAGATGTGAGAGGTGCTAAGAAGAAAGTGGAAAGACAAGAATGGGATCCTCCAGGCCTCGCCTTCCCTGGAGGTCCGGGAAGCCCTGGGGAGGAGCCGTCCCAGTGGCAAGAGGACTGGTGTGATCCGGAATCAAGACCCGCTCCCCACTCCATCCCTTTTGAAGAGCAGCATTGGGTGGGGGTGAGGGTGGAGGAGGGGGGCCGTGGTAAAGACTCGGGTTTTATGCTAAGTCAAATGAGAAGTTGTTGAAGAGTGTTTTGTTTTTGTTTTTGTTTTGCGGTACGCGGGCCTCTCACTGTTGTGGCCTCTCCCGGATGCGCAGGCTCAGCGGCCATGGCTCACGGGCCCAGCCGCTCCGCGGCATGTGGGATCTTCCCGGACCGGGGCACGAACCCGTGTCCCCTGCATCGGCAGGCGGACTCCCAACCACTGCGCCATCAGGGAAGCCCTGTTGAAGAGTCTTGAACAGAGAATTTGTAGTATTAGAATTCGGGACATAAATGAAGGGGAACAGGACCTGCCACCTGAAAATATGCCACTTTGGCATAAGAATTATTTTGAGCTGAAGACATTTGCCTTCTTGAAACCCCTTATCTGCCTAAAAGCATTGCCTTCCCGAAGAACTTGTTTGTCATAAATCCCTTTCCAGAGAGCAACTCGAATCTATTCTAGAGACAGAAGCACCTGACCCAAACAGACAGTGTCACAAAACTACCATATTTCCTATCTCTTCTCCTATGAGCGCATTTATCTTACAAAAAAGTCATCTCTTCTCCCAGAAGTGCCCCTTTGCCCCTCCCCATCCCCTATGATTATGGTGTAGAAGCCCTAAAATCTAACCACCTCCTTGAGTCACATTTCCTCGTGAACTCCCCTGCCTAAGTAGGTAATTAAATCTGTTTTCTTCTCTTGCTAACTTCTCTTTTGTCGATTTAATTTGCAGGCCCCCAAGAAAAACACTAAACAGGATAGAGAAAAAGGTTTTTCTCCCTGACACTTCTGTTCCACCAATGACCCATTCGTATTTAGACTGAATACAGGAAAACAGGTTTATTCTCAGAATTTGTGAAATGATATGTTAAAGTATATAAATTCCCTCCTAAAAACAACAAATAGGTAAACATATTTTTTTTTATTTCAAAAGTCTATTGAGAAGCCCTGGTACTGGGAATTCCCCCCTGGCTGTCCAGTGGTTAGGACTCCGAGCTTCCACTGGAAGGGGCTCAGGTTCGATCCCCAGTAGGGGAACTAAGATCCCACAAGCCAAGCAGCAAGGCCAAAAACAAAACAAAACAAAATCAGAAAAGAAGCCCTGCTACTAACAATCTGTCACATCTCCTTCTCAACTAATCTTATAGACAGAGAGTTCTTCAAGGGGCCTACAGGGGTTCTAACCTCAGAACTGTGGAATTTCACCCTCTCCGTCCACTCCTCTTTCTCAACGACAGGGAGACCAGGCCCCTGCTGGTTACAGAATTTGGGGGAAGGAGGGCAAAGGGAGAGTCCAGAGATAAATGACCCAAGGTCAATGGGGCAGTGGAGTGGTCTAGGATGGATTTTTTTCCTCCTTCAAATGAATAGCCACTGGGTAGGATGTTCTTTCATCCTGAATCAACACGTCATCACTATCACTGTCCACGCCAGGAACAATCCTTGTAATAATGCTTACATTCTCCTAAGAGAATACTGAAACATTTTTTCTGAGACACACTGCATTGTCTCCTTCGGGAAACTAGATGGGTGGAAACTCAGGGAAGTTAAATACTTGACTGAGATGCTCAGAAGGTCAGCCGCTGACACGGAAAGGGATCATCAACGCAGTTCAGTGAGCATGGTTCCCATCAGCGGCAGACACTTCATCTTGGTCTAAGTACCGTTCTTAGTATCTGTGTAACTTCGTCAAGTAAAACTGCACAGTCTCTTGGTCACAGTCTTCACACTATTTATTATCTACCAGGCCCTCTGATGTCTTACTTATATCTGACTTGCCTAGATTTAAAGTCCAGTGGCCAGAAACTAGGGTCTGGTCTCCCTATGTTCCAAAGAACCCAGAGAGCAACACACATATGAGGAAAACAAGTGTCCCAGGAAAAGTCCTCCCTAACCAATTCAGAAATGGGTGGGCATCGTGGGTCCAAGAAATAGGATTGTTTTCCACCTCCACCCCTTTGCCTATAAAAGCTTTACATTTCTTGTTACTTTAAGTTTCTGACATCATCTCAGGGGAAGGCTTGTATTCATGCAGCCTTGCAGAAAATAGCCCAGAACCCCACAATGGCAGCAGGAAACCCAAGAACTGAGTCACCCACTCAAGCCCCCCACCCTCTCCCTGGCCCTTAAAATGTCAATGTTATTAAATGCAACAGTCAGAGAATCAAACCTTTACCTGGGCCTGTCTCGTCTTTCTGTTGCTCCCTTCTTTCCCCTCCCGTTGTTCCTCCAACCCATATAAGGATTGATCTCTACCTTCTCCAAAGCTGGCACAGCTGCTCTCTCTTTTTGCAGAAACAGCCTTCCATGGTCCCTGTTGCCCCCATGGCCCAGTCTCAGGGGTCACGACCCTGTAAGTGGGGTCCTGAGCCCCACAGAATGGCTGCTGGAATTGGGGCCCTTTGCATCCTGTCCCCAGACAAGAGCAGAGACAAGGGGTTACTCCTGGGAGAAGACACACTTGAAAGAAGCGCACTGCATTTCAAGGTACAACAGTTATCACGGGGAAATAATGGCTTTTTGTGTGACTCTAACTTTGGTAACTTGTTCTATTTCTGGCTTTCACTTATGAAAAAGAGACATTGGTCCACAGATCTTATCGTGTTTTTCTGCTCACTCAAGACAATGTAGATTCTAATTTTCAGTATCGTCCACGAGAACGTCTTCAAGTCAGCTGGAGTGATTCAGCTCTTGAATCTGACTTACAATATCATCTTGCATTCCTAAAGAACCTTCCAGCTTAGGAAGCGCTTCACGTAGTACATTTCCTCACCAGGCCTTCAAGGCAGGCAAGGAAGCTGGAGACGGTCCGGTTTTACCAGGACTTCTAGCTGCTGGTGCAGCAGCCTACCCACCAGAGCATGCTGCTGTGATGGGGGAGTGTCTCAGAAGCACTTAAAATGAGCCACATTTTACTCTAATGAAATTGCACAAAATGCATAGTTACTTTTAAGGCTTTGCACACTTTATTCAACAAATATTTTTTAAGCTCCTACACTGTGCCACCCTCTGGCTAGGCACTATGGGTACTGTCGAGAGCAAACAAACAGAAGGCTTGGTCCCCTTAAATTCTAATGGACAAGATATACATTAATCTGCAATCACACATAGTTGCAACTTCGAAAGGTATAGGATGCTGACTTAGTCAAGGAGAGCTTCCTGAGGGAGGGACCCCTGAGCTGAGATGTGGAGGAGTGCTGGCATCAGGAGAGGAGAGAAGGAAACAATATTGCAAGGAGAGCATGGATGGTTAAAGGGCCCCCTGAGAAGGCCAATGCGGGGGAGCACAAGGCACAAGAAGCATGGGGCGGGGGCAGGATGAGGCTGGAGGGGGAGGGGGGCCCATGTGCAGGGATTTGTAGGATGGTTTCCGGATCTGAGTCCTTAGCATCAGGGTAACAGGAAGCCATGGAAGGGGAGGACCTCTCATGATGAGGTGGACATCGTCAAATACCACATTGTGGGATTATGAGAGGGAAGGAATCAGAGTGGGGAAAGGTAACGAGTCCAGTGCTGTTGAAGCAATTCATGTAAGAAATAATGAGAGCCAAGGGGGCTTCCCTGGCAGCCCAGTGGTTAGGACTTTGTGCTTCCACTGCAGAGGCCATGGGTTCGATACCTGGTCAGGGAACCAAGATTCCACAAGCCACATGGCCCGGCCAAAAAAAACCAGAAAGAAAGAATAAAAAGAAATAATGAGAACCAAGACAAGAGTGGTGAGACAGAGAGGGAGAGAAACAGGAGGATTCCAGAAACAGGAAGTAAAGCCAATAGGAGTGAATAATGGATTGGAAATGAAATGAAGAGGAAGATGTCAAGGTGTCCGTTTTAAAAGAATATTTTGTACTTTAAAGATACTCACTTAAAGTACTTAAATGTATGTAAAGTCATGACTAATGTCCCCCAAAGCAAGATATATCAGGCTCTCTTTGTACCATAGTGGAGTTCTCAGACTTGGAATCTGTGGAGTGTTCCAACAGGTTCTGACAGCTTACAGAGCATCCCTTACCCTAGTGTCTTGCTTATCGGACCTGATTGGTTCTTTAATGCACTGAGTGTTTAAGTAAATGGCCCAAAATGATGGCGGAGCCAGGATTTACTGCAAAAGACAGAACTAGGTATGAATTGAGACATTGTGGCTTAGGAAATTAAGGCATTGCTATTTCCAGAATCTAAGAGTTAATATCATATCAATTTACAGAGGAGAAGTAAAACAACATTCAAACAAAAATTCATGGAGAAAGAAGGTGCATTCATCAGTTCATATTTTTATACCTTAAGGTATTTGAAGGGACTTTAAGGCATTTAAAGCAGAATGCAGAAATCAACCCAATTGCATGCCGAGGAATAAAAATTTCCCCAAGTTCAAATCAACACCATGAAGTTAGTGCTTTTTATTTCATTCAACAAATGTTTATTAAGTAAGCTAGCTTGGGAAAGTTATTTAACATTTTGGGTCTCAGTTTCCACATTAGTAAATAGCAGATACTAAGAGTACCTGCTTTATAGGATTGGTGTAAGGATCAAGTGAGTCGACTGGTGCCCGGCTGCCTCTTCAACACTGTCGTCAGCCACTCTCCCCCAGCTAACAAATATCTACTATAACCCTCTTTCCCTTTCCTCAAAGCCTTCCCACGTGCATTTTCCTTCATGAAAACACCCTGCCTCTGGCTGGTTTCTATTCTTCCTTCATGTGTTGTAAGAGCAGGAATAGCAGAAAAAGATACAGGGGCCAAAGCTCACACACACACACACACACACACACACACACACACACAGTAGATAAGTATGTTTGTGTGTGCCAATGCACACATACACGCACTTGCATATTTGTATATAAGTCAGCAGTACAATGCTAGTAGGATTGGAGGCAGTGTCTACATGAAATCAACATTCTAACAGGAGCATGACACCCTCATGCAATAAGTAACCACACTACTGTCCTCTGTGTTAACCTGACCTTTATAAGAAGAGTTCACTCTGTTGTGGCCCCTGATGTTTGGGGTTTTTT
This sequence comes from Phocoena phocoena, assembly GCF_963924675.1. Taxonomy (NCBI): domain Eukaryota; kingdom Metazoa; phylum Chordata; class Mammalia; order Artiodactyla; family Phocoenidae; genus Phocoena; species Phocoena phocoena. The sequence continues at coordinate 163,835,956 of NC_089220.1, forward strand.
TTAAAGCAATTGTGAATGTATTAGGGAGATTCAAAAAAAGTGTACCATGGATTATCAAAAGCATGAAAAAATCAGTCCTGAGAAGAAAGTTGTAATGATTGGAAGAAAGACAGGACTAACAGATGACCAAATGCCTGCCTCTAGAATGACCATTAGATGCCATTTTAGGGAAGGCTGGATCTGTGGAAGACAGAGGAAACAGCTTCCTTACACCACAAGACAGACCATTTTTATGACAATATAGTACACTGAGAACTGGATTCTTGGTGTCTAAAACATCTAGATTGTTTTTCCTAGAATTTAGAACCCCCGAGTTAGCTCCCTGACCCTACCACTAACTCGCTGTGTGACTTTAGGGGAGCAATTAATCTCTCTAAGTTTCAGTTATTCTCTTCTGCCAAAAGGGAATAATAATATCTACCTCCTAGGTTTTTGTAAAGTTTTAATGAGATAATAATTTGTTCCTGGCTTCTAGTAACAATTCAACAAAAGCTGGCTCTACTCTCCACTTCCTACCTTACTCCCTCAAGATAGGTCAATCAGTATTAAGAAATTATGATCACAAAGTAAAACACATTTTACTTCTGTTTAAACTATATATAAGAATCATTGAATGCAAAGAATACTAAATACCAAATGAAATTACTCTGAAAGGATGCATTTGGAAAAAAGAAGGAGTTTGTTATAGAACAATCATTTTAAACAGAAACAAACAGTTTAAAAGGTAGCAAAGGCATCCTTGATGCATAAGCAGTAGTCCATAAGATTAATAAAAATGTTTAGGCAGTCAGCAATTTGGCTAATTCACGTGGGTGACTGACTGGGAGAAAGAAGGCTAAAGAGTTAAATTTAGATAAAGAAACAGACTCTTCCTTAGAGACAACTTGAACATATAGATTGCACACATTTTTGAGTGATAGATAGAAATGGAAGAGATGTATGCCTCTTTTGTCCTTATCTTTTAAGGACAGCTGAACAAATGGTACATTCTTCAGGAATAGAGTAAGTGGTGATGAACCATGTGTTTTCCAACATGACCTGGAAAATGAGTGTCAGCGCCTACAGTGGGGCTCTCCAACCCCTGGGAGGACCCATAACGCTGATGTAGCAAAATCACAACGGATGACAGAGTGGATTGGTTTCTTTGACGTCAGGGGCATTGTTCATGCAAAATTCATTCCTCAAGGTCAAACAGTCCATCGAACTTATGAAGAAATTCCAAAGCCTCTGATAGATTCTCAGCATGGCAGAAAGAGGAGATTCTAGTTCAAGGCTCCAACTCAAACTAAGCCTCTGCAAAGTACTTTTTTTTTAATCTTTTCTTTTTCTTTTTACTTATTTATTTTGCCGGCGCCGAGCGGTATGCGGGATCTTAGTTCCCAGACTAGGGGTGGAACCCCTGCAGTGGGAGCTCAGAGTTCTAACCATTGGACCTCCAGGGAATTCCCTGTAAAGTACTTTTGATATTAAAAAAAAAAGAAAGAAAAAACCTGGCAAGACGCCCTCCTTGACCAAACTTTAGTCAGGCTCCTCTGAACCTTCTTATCAGCTTGGTCTCAACCTTTGGATGTTAGGACAGTCTTTACTTTGCTCAATTTTAGCAAAATTGCTGCTAAATCAGTTTAGCTAGGATCCTCACCCTCAATATCTGATCACCCTCCATATTGGATCAAATTTCTCATCTCCTCTGCTTGGTATCACATCACCCTGGTCTGCCTTCAGCAAGAATCCCAAGTCTGTTTAGCCAGAATCCCCCTTTACCCAGATATAATTTTAGTAATTTTCCATCCACTGAACCCCACCCTTCTCCTTGGCTAGAAATCCCCACTTGTCCATTCAGAATGGAGCCCAGTTCTGTACTGAGGTCTCTCTACCCCTATTACAATCATTCCTGAATAAAATCTACTTTCACAGCTCTAACTTCTGTCTGGCTCTAGTTTTCAACACTTGCCAACCTGATCACTCATCTTTTCCCCAGTCTTGGCTCCAATTACATCTAACTGTTCCTCCAAATGAAATACATTCTCAGAAGATGAAGATTCCCCACCAATAAAGAAAGGTATATGAAAGTCTGTCAATGTTGTAGGCTTAGAAAATAAAACCAGGGAATTCCCTGGTGGTCCAGTGGTTAGGGACTCTGAGCTTCCACTGTAGGGGCCACGGGTTCAATCCCTGGTCAGGGAACTAATAAGATCCAGCAAGCCGAGTGCGTGGCCAAAAAAAAAAACCAAGAGAGGGGTGTGGAAATCTTCACATTGTTTGAACAAATGGCCCCAGGTGACTAAAGATGATAACAACTATGTAACTGTTTATGCTTTGTTTTTTAGAGATTATACTGCGTCATAGGCATGGCTCTTGCACTCATTAGGCTAAGTCCCATATACACAGCATCCAATTACTTGAACTAACTTGGCTGAGGGTCTTGGTTATCTCCAGTTTGACTTCCTAGCTCACTTCTACAGATTCCTCTAAATAAAACTCATTTTAAACCCTTCATCTCTGACGAAGTGAAGTTCTTTCTGAATGATTTTTCCTTACCCTCACTCCAGGCCAACACTGTTCTAAGGAGTTTATTAATGTCCTTGCTGGTTATATCCTGAGATGTCAGACCTCACCTTAGACTTAATCTCTCTCTCTCCCCCTCCCTTCCCCTCTCCACTTTGGAGTCCCTTGAGCTACCCAGTCCCCATTTACACCTGTCACTTCCCAAGACTTTCCCTACGGCCTCCTTCACCAGACTCTGTCCTGAAGTCTGGCGAGCAGAGTCCTTAGTTTCTGTTTGAACATCTGTCCCTCTAACTACCCTACAGGCCTCCACCCTCATCCATCCCCAGTCATCCCCCTGGGGCCTCAATCTCACATCCTAGGGCACCCGAGCCCCCTAACTCCATTTACTGGTCACTTCCGCCTCCACCCCACGCCCACTAACAAGGCAAGGTGCCGAAGGCATCATTGATCAACAGAATCATTAGACTTTTCTATTCTTTTCTTCTTGTTTTTTTGGCTGTGCAGCACAACTTGCTGGATCTCAGTTCCCCGACCAGGGATTGAACCTGGGCCCTCAGCAGTGAGAGCTCAGAGTTCCAACCACTGGACTGCCAGGAAATTCCACCCTTAGACTTTTCTGAGCTTAATTTTTTCTTTCTTTTCTTAAACAAAGGGATTTTTCACACTAGCAGTCAGGGCTTAGATTACCCATTCTGTCCAAGAGAAGTCCAGATGGGACAGTTTAGGGACAAGAGTTCATTTAGCAAGTCCTTGAGAGCCTGACAAAGGACAGGCACTGTTCTCAGTTCAGGTGAGCCCAATGCTGAGCTGGGGCTCATGCTCTTGGCCTGGGGGTCAAGGACCCAGAAGCCACCCAGCCAGTGGGAGCAAGAAGGTTGGTGGTAAGGTGAGAGGGCAGCCAGTACTGAGTACATCTAAAGACCCTTCTGTTGTTTTCCTTCAAATAACTTCCAAAGGGGAATAGCTTAGAAAAATCTGAGAGCATTCAAAGAACAAAGATGTGAAAGGGGCTGGAAAATAGGACCCACGACGGACGGGGAAAAGAAGCTATGATTCTTAGTCTGAGGACGAGAAAGCCTAGAGGCCATTTCACAACGGCCTGCAAGGTTTAAAGGGATATTCCTCAGAGGATGGAGACCAGCTGTTCACAGTCTCTAGTGAGGACAGAACAAAAGGAAATGAGCTTCAGCTCCCACAGGAGTGACTTAAGCTAGAAAATAATCTCTGCCAATGAGGATATCAGGCTTGGGATAAGTTATCAAGGGAGATCAGGGCCTCTCCCCCTCTGGAGTTCTTCAAAACACGGAGGAGCCCGTTTTCCTGGGCAGATGGGGTGCAATTCTGTTGGCAGACAGAGGAGGGGAAGGGGACCAACGTCCAGTCTCACCAGCCACGTGAGCCTATGACTTTTACAAATAGCTGGCGCTTTTGTGTAGCAGCAAAATAGTTTTTTGGACTCTGGTATTTGCAGAATTGAGTCAGGGGAGAGGTAAAAGAGAAGGCACGTGAGGAATGAGAAAAAGGAAGAGAAACTGTATCATTTTCCCGTGGAAGAAGGAAGGAGAAACTGCAAATAACCAAAGTGGGCTCTTAGTAACTCAATTTCTCAAGTAAGAATCTCTTACTTTTTCATATAAAAATTAGCTTCTATATAAATACACTAATTGGCCATTCTTCTTTCTTTCCAGGTTTCCTGACATCCATTTGCACGGTCCCTTTATACCTTCAGTATGAGCCTGTTTCAGTTTCCTGCACAGTAAAAGCCAAAGACAGATTCTTGCTATTGAATCCAACACTTCACAAATCCAAAGCCAGAATCTTTGGTATGACATTACCCATCTATTTAAACTCAAACCTGGCACCAAATTCCTAGATATTTTTCTTATTTTTAATTCCTTAAGACCTTTGAGTGTCTCTCCAGCCTTCAGCCTTTTTCATTAAGTCCAACACTGAAGGTTGACTCCTACGTCCCCAGAGCCAGTGTCTCTGAATCTGATGGGCATCTAGGGACAGCCACGCCCACGGGGCTGAAGTACCCAGAAACACTCCCCATCTCTCCAAGGACGCAGGGCTCCAGAAGCCAGTGCAGAGCGTGACATCATCTGTTCCTGGCATCTGCTCCCACTCAGAGCAGGCCCTGAGGATGACTGGAAGGAAGGGACACTTGTCTCTGAGTCTCAGCCAGTGTCCGGTGGTCCACCCACCCCCGGAGTGGCCACCCGAAGGACCACCTTCCTCAGGCAGCTGCAATGGCAGGTACCAGGCTGTGAGCCCCACCAGAGCTGAGCCTTCTCTGTCCTGTTCACTGGGTATGTCCCCGGTGCCTAGAACCGTGCCTGGTACACGGAAGGGAGCATCGATATTGATATTCGGTGACTGACCTAACAGATGCCAGAGTAGGAAGAGGCCTTGGAGACCATCCCTCCCTACCCCTCATTCCAGACAAATTCAGGGTGAGGCCTTTCTCAGGCTTGTCACAATCCTTTCCTTTTCCTTTTCCTTTTTTTTCTGGCCGCACCCCGCGGCACGTGGGATCTTAGTTCCCTGACCAGGGATCGAACCCATGCCCCCTGCAGTGGAAGCACAGAGCCCCAACCGCTGGACCACCAGGGAAGTCCCCAAGTCCACACTAAGATGTTAGTGGGTACTAATGAATTTCTCTCTCTCTCTCTTTCCCCCTCTAGGGGGAAGCTGACCTTCCCTCTGACCCTCTTGCACCAGCCCCTCCCTTGCTGGGCAGTGCGCACTCATCCCCAGATGCAGAGAAGAAAGGATTCTCCCCCATCGTGCCCGAATTCTTGAGTTGACGCCAAGAAACAGCCACCTGGAGCAGAGCCAGTTGTGATAGAGTTTCACGCATCGGCCAAGAACAGATTCTGCCCAGGAACTCGCACTCACACAGCCCTGTCCAAGTGGAGTGAACACAGAGCGAGCCCTCACAAGGTGTAGGAAGCAAGAGGGTGGCACTCGGGGGCCCCAGGAAGCCCTGTCATCACCCCAACCCGAGGCTGCCAGCAAGCCCGTGCCAGAGGAAGTGGGCAGTGCTGCCAGAGGCTGTGCTGAGGTGAGACACAGGGTAGAAGCATCTGGCTAGCAGCAGTGCCAGCTCCCAAACCTGGCTGCGTGTGCCCAGAATCACCTGGGAGCTTTTTAAAAGCAGCTCCATTGCACCCAGGCTCAGATCTACCAACTGTGTCAGAATCGCAGAGGGTAGGTCCCAGAATCTGTGTTTTTTGAAACGCTGTGATTCTGATGTCCAACCCAGTTTGAATAACTGCCCTACTGGCTGATTGACCTACATTTTCTCCCTACAACTCTTTTTCCCCTTTGGGAGGGAATTTATCTCCTCAAGTTGCACCAGTAGACTGTCAGCATCACTGAGGCTTTCCTGTCATTTCCAGAATGAGTCTGGCTCTGCTCCTCTGGGTCACACGTGAGTGCACATCCCTAAGCCAGAATCTCCACTGAGTAACTGAGGTGAGTTTGACTCTTGCTCTGTTATGAGTTAGGAGATGAAAGGCAAGTGCAAACATTTGTTTATTCAATTCAGGAAACCCTAACACCCTCTCTGTCTTGGAGAGGGTTAGCAAAGGTGTGTTACCGCACTCCTTAATCTCAGGAGTCACGCGGAGGGAAGCTAGACACGTAAATGGCTGAGCAGGAAGAGATGCTAATGGAAGCAGAGGTTCCCCGGGTGGAAACGATCTTTGCTGGGACTGGGAGGGTTCTGCTCAGTCACAATCGGAGAAGTAGGTCTCCTTTCACTGCACCTGCAGGCTCTGGTCCCAAGCATGTCCCAGGGGAGGGGACCTTTGTAGATTTCTGGGGTTATCTTTCTTATTTCACCACTCAGCAGGCTCTGGCCCCCTCCAGTGCTTATCACCTGGAGCTGGGCTCTCGGCTGATTTCATGGGACGGAGCCCCGTGTTTAAGCTTCCGTCTGAGGATCGGACGCTCCACCTCCTTCTGGCTGAGGCACCATGTGACATCTGCCCCCGACTCCGGTTCCTTCCTGGCTTCTCTTGTTGCCTCTCCGGCCTCTTAAATCCTAGTCCCTGTGCCTCATAGCCCCTACACCACTGCTGCCAATGCCCTTGGTCACATTTCTCCCCACTTGTCACAGCCCTACCTCGTGCCTCTTGCTGGCGCTCCATGACCCTGGTCACGTGACCTCGGAAATGTCACTCCCCTCTGTCACCCCCATCTCCTGGTTTCATACTCTGCCCGCTTCATCTCCTGCTGTTCCCTTCATCTGTCATTCTCCCTGGCCCCACCCCTCCCCTTATTCTAGCTCTAATGGGAGCATCCGATGATAGGAATCATAAGTGGAAAGCACTCACTTAGAGGATTTCATGCATAAATGACACTGTTTTCCTTACTTACTATGACTGCCATGCAATTAGTTGCCCTTTAACCAGTGAGTTCTCCCAAAACAATGTCTTTAAAATAAAAATGCCCTTTGAATGTTTTCATCTCTATAAAATTTCTGTTCCGTGGTAATAATGGTGGTTGCTGCTTCTCTTACACACCTAAAGAGCTAAAGAATGTGCATTTATAAGAATTCTCGGACTTCACTAAGCCTCTTAACTACCTGGGATACTTTGTAACAACACAATGCCTGGCCTCCACCTTCAGGTGTTTCCATTCAATCGACCTGAAGTTGGGCTCTGCATCTATATATATATATATGTGTGTGTATATATATATATATATATTTTTTTTTTTTTTTTTTTTTGCAGTACGCGGGCCTCTCACCATTGTGGCCTCTCCCGTTGTGGAGCACAGGCTCCGGACGCGCAGGCTCAGCGGCCATGACTCACGGGCCCAGCCGCTCCGCGGCATGTGGGATCTTCCCGGACCGGGGCACGAACCCGTGTCCCCTGCATCGGCAGGCAGACTCTCAACCACTGCGCTACCAGGGCAGCCTGCATCAATATTTTAAACATACTTCCCAGGACAGGCTGATGTGCAGAAAGGCTTGAGAGTCACTGATTTATAGGAAAATCATTCATGATAAATGTATATTCAAATAGTCAATTCCTGGGAGGCTTGATTTACAGCAGTGGTTCCTAAACACATCCCTCTGAAGCAAGGCAGAAGATCTTAAATCCCGCCCTACCCCATCCACCCCAAATGACCACGAGAAAAGAACTCTGTGATAAAGAACCAAAGGCAACAAATCCGTGATTTTACAGCTATACCAATGCTATAGGTACCTTAAAGGTAACCCAGAAATCTTCTAATTTGCTAGTGTTTTATCCATTATTTAAAGAACACAAGTCACTCAAAAACACAAATTCACTGGCAGCATATCACCAATGACATGTGCCTGAAGAAGGAAATGATAGGGGGGGTTATATAATCATTCACTTCAGCAATAAGCATATAGATGAACACATGGATTAGGGACTAGTTACTGGGAAATAATAGGCCCAAAATACTGTCTATAAAAATATGCACCTAGGGATTGGCTCCAGATGGCAGAGTAGAAGCATGTGTGTTCACTCCTACTTGTGAGAGCACCAGAATGACAACTAACTGCTGAATAATCATCGACAGGAAGACACTAGAACTCACCAAAAAAGATACTCCACATCCAAGGACAAAGGAGAAGCTGCAATGAGACGGTAGGAGGGGCGCAATCACAATAAAATCAAATCGCATAACCCCTGGGTGGGTGACTCACAAACCTGAGAACACTTATACCACAGAAGTCCACCCACTGGCGTGAAGGTTCTGAGCCCCACGTCAGGCTTCCCAACCTGGGGGTCCGGCAATAGGAGGAAGAATTCCCAGAGAATCAGACTTTGAAGGCTAGCGAGATTTGACTGCAGGACTTCAACAGGACTGGGGGAAACAGAGACTCTACTCTTGGAGGGCACACACAAAGTAGCGTGCGCATCAGGACCCAGGGGAAGGAGCAGTGACCCCAAAGGAGACTGAACCAGACCTACCTGCTAGTGTTGGAGGGTCTCCTGTAGAGGTGAGGGGTGGCTGTGGCTCACCATGAGGACAAGGACACTGGCAGCAGAAGTTCTAGGAAGTACTCCTTGGTGTGAGCCCTCTTGGAGTCCCTCATTAGCCCCACCAAAGAGCCTGTACGCTCCAGTGCTAGGTTGGCTCAGGCCAAACAACCAACAGGGAGGGAACTCAGTCCCACCCATCAGCAGACAAGTGGATTAAAGTTTTACTGAGCTCTGCCCACCAGAGGCACACCCACCTCTACCCACCACCAGCCCCTCCCATCAGGAAGCTTGCACAAGCCTCTTAGATAGCCTCATCCACTAGAGGGCAGACAGGAGAAGCAAGAAGGACTACACTCCTGTAGCCTGTGGAAGGAACACCACATTCACAGAAAGATAGACAAAATGAAAAGGCAGAAGACTATGTACCAGATGAAGGAACAAGATAAAACCCCAGAAAATCAATTAAATGAAGTAGAGATAGGCAACCTTCCAGAAAAAGAATTCAGAATAAGGATAGTGAAGATGATCCAGGACCTCGGAAAAAGAATGGAGACAAAGATCGAGAAGATGCAAGAAATGTTTAACAAAGACCTAGAAGAATTAAAGAACAAACACCTAGAAGAATTAAAGAACAAAAAAACAGAGATAAACAATACAATAACTGAAATGAAAAATACACTAGAAGAAATCAATAGCAGAATAACCAAGGCAGAAGAACGGATAAGTGACCTGGAAGACAGAATGGTGCAATTCATTGCCACAGAACAGAGTAAAGAAAAAAGAATGAAAAGAAATGAAGGCAGCCTAAGAGACCTCTGGGACAACATTAAATGCACCAACATTTGCATTATAGGGGTCCCAGAGGAGAGAAGAAAGAGAAGGACCTGAGAAAATATTTGAAGAAATTATAGTTGAAAACTTCCCTAACATGAGAAAGGAAATAGCCACCCAAGTCCAGGAAGTGCAGAGAGTCTCAGGTAGAATAAACCCAAGGAGAAACATGGCAAGACACATGGTAATCAAACTGACAAAAATTAAAGACAAAGAAAAATTATTAAAAGCAACAAGGGAAAAACAACAAATAATATACAAGGGAACTCCCCATAAGGTTAACAGCTGATTTCTCAGCAGAAACTCTACGAGCCAGAAGGGAGTGGCACGGTATATTTAAAGTGATGAAAGGGAAGAACCTACAACCAAGATTACTCTACATGGCAAGAATCGCATTCAGATTTGACGGAGAAATCAAAAGCTTTACAGACAAGCAAAAGCTAAGAGAATTCAGCACCACTAAACCAACTCTACAACAAATGCTAAAGGAACTTCTCTAAGTGGGAAACACAACAGAAGAAAAGGACCTACAAAAACAAACCCAAAACAATTAAGAAAATGGTCATAGGAACATACATATCCATAATTACCTAAATGTGAATGGATTAATGCTCCAACCAAAAGACACAGGCTAGCAGAATGGATACAAAAACAAGACCCATCTATATGCGATCTACAAGAGACCCACTTCACACCTAGGGACACATACAGACTGAAAGTGAGGGGATGGAAAAAGATATTCCATGCAAATGGAAATCAGAAGAAAGCTGGAGTAGCAATACTCATATCAGATAAAATAGACTTTAACATAAAGAATAATACAAGAGACGAGGTAGGACACTACATAATGATCAAGGGATCAATCCAAGAAGAAGATATAACAATTATAAATATATATGCACCCAGCATAGGAGCACGTCAATACATCAGGCAAATGCTAACAGTTATAAAAGAGGAAATTGACAGTAACACAAAAATGCTAGGGGACTTTAACACCTCACTTACACCAATGGATAGATCATCCAGACAGAAAATTAATGAGGAAACACAAGCTTTAAATGACACAATAGACCAGATAGATTTGATTGAGATTTATAGGACATTCCCTCTGAAAACAGCAGATTACACTTTCTTCTCAAGTGCACATGGAACATTCTCAGGATAGATCAATCTTAGGTCACAAATCAAGCCTCAGTAAATTTAAGAAAATTGAAATCATATCAAGCATCTTTTCTGACCACAACTCTATGAGATTAGAAATCAATTACAGGGGAAAAAAATGTAAAAAAAAAAAACAAAAAAAAACCACAAACACATGGAGGCTAAACAATACTTACTAAATAACCAAGAGATCAAAGAAGAAATCAAAGGGGAAATCTAAAAATACCAAGAGACAAATGACAACGAAAACATGATGATCTGAAACCTATAGGAGGCAGCAAAAGCCATTCTAAGAGGGAAGTTTAGAGCAATGAAATCCTACCTCAAGAAACAAGAAAAATCTAAAATAAACAATCTAACCTTACACCTAAAGCAACTACAGAAAGAAGAACATACAAAACCCAAAGTTAGTAGAAGGAAAGAAATCATAAAGATCAGAGCAGAAATAAATGAAATAGAAACAAAGAAAACAATAGCAAAGATCAATAAAACTAAAAGCTGGTTCTCTGAGAAGATAAACAAAACTGATAAACCTTTAGCTAGACTCATCAAGAAAAAGAGGGAGAGGACTCAAATCAATAAAATTAGAAATGAAAAACAAGTTACAACAGACACCACAGAAATACAAAGCATCCTAAGAGACTACTACAAGCAACTCTATGCCAATAAAATGGACAACCTGGAAGAAATGGACAAGTTCTTAAAAAGGTATGACCTTCCAAGACTAAACCAGGAAGAAATAGAAAATACGAAGAGACCAATCACAAGTAATGACATTAAAACTGTGATTAAAAACCTCCCAACAGGGGCTTCCCTGGTGGCGCAGTGGTTGAGAGTCCGCCTGCCGATGCAGGGGACACAGGTTTGTGCCCTGGTCTGGGAAGTTCCCACATGCCGCGGAGCGGCTGGGCCCGTGAGCCATGGCCGCTGAGCCTGCGTGTCCGGAGCCTGTGCTCCACAACGGGAGAGGCCACAACAGTAAGAGGCCCGCATACGGCAAAAAAAAAAAAAAAAAACCTTCCAACAAACAAAAGTCCAGGACCAGATGGCTTCACAGATGAATTCTATCAAACATTTAGAGAACAGCTAACATCCATCCTTCTCAAACTCTTCCAAAAAGTTGCAGAGGAAGGAACACTCCCAAACTCATTCTATGAAGCCACCATCACCCTGATACTAAAACCAGACAAAGATACTACAAAAAAAGAAAATTATAGATCAACATCACTGATGAATATAGATGCAAAAATCCTCAACAAAATACTACCAAACAGAATGCAACAACACATTAAAAGGATCATACACCATGATCAAGTGGGATCTATCACAGGGATGCAAGGATTCTTCAATATATGCAAATCAATCAATGTAATACACCATATTACCAAATTGAATAAAAACCATAAGATCATCTCAATAGATGAAGAAAAAGCTTTTGACAAAATTCAACACCCATTTATGATAAAAACTCTCCAGAAAGTGGGCAGAGAGAGAACCTACCTCAACATAATAAAGGCCATATACGAGAAACCCACAGCAAACATCATTCTCAATGGTGAAAAACTGAAAGCATTTCCTCTAAGATCAGGAACAAGAAAAGGGTGTCCACTCTCACCACTATTATTCAACATAGTTTTGTAAGTCTTAGCTATGGCAATCAGAGAAGAAAAAGAAATAAAAGGAATCCAAATTGGAAAAGAAGAAGTAAAATTGTCACTGTTTGCAGATGACATGATACTATACATAGAGAATCCTATAGATGCCACCAGAAAACTACTAGAGCTAATCGATGAATTTGGTAAAGTTGCAGGATACAAAATGAATGCACAGAAATCTCTTGCACTCCTATACACTAACAACGAAAAATCAGAAAGAGAAATTAAGGAAACAATTCCATTCACCACTGCAACAAAAAGAATAAAATACCTAGGAATAAACCTACCTAAGGTCAAAGACATGTACTAAGAAAACTGTAAGACACTGATGAAAGAAATCAAAGATGACACAAACAGATGGAGAGATATACCATGTTCTTGGATTGGAAGAATCAATATTGTGAAAATGACTACAGTACCCAAAGCAATCTACAGATTCAATGCAATCCCTATCAAATTACCAATGGCATTTTTTACAGAACTAGAACAAAAAATCTTAAAATTTGTATGGAGACACAAAAGACCCTGAATAGCCAAAGCAATATTGAGGGGAAAAAATGGAGCTGGAGGAACCAAACTCCCTGACTTCAGACTATACTACAGAGCTACAGTAATCAAGACAATATGGTACTGGCACAAAAACAGAAATATAGATCAATGGAACAGGACAGAAAGCCCAGAAATAAACCCACTAACCTATGGTCACCTTACCTTTGATAAAGGAGGCAAGAATATACAATGGAGAAAAGACAGCCTCTTCAATAAATGGTGCTGGGAAAACTGGACAGCTACATGTAAAAGAATGAAATTAGAACACTCCCTAACACCATACAGAAAAATAAACTCAAAATGGATTAAAGATCGAAATGTAAAACCAGACACTCTGAAACTCTTAGAGGAAAACATAGGAAGAACACTCTTTGACATAAATCACAGCAAGATATTTTTTGAGACACTTCCTAGAGTAATGGAAATAAAAACAAAAGTAAACAAATGGGACCTAATAAAACTTAAAAGCTTTTGCATAGCAAAGGAAACTATAAATAAGATGAAAAGACAACCCCCAGAATGGGAGAAAACATTTGCAAATGAATCAACGGACAAAGGATTAATCTCCAAAATATATAAACAGGCTCATGTAGCTCAATATCAAAAAAACAAACAACCCAATCAAAAAACAGGCAGAAGACCTAAACAGACACTTCTCCAAAGGAGATATACAGATGGCCAAGAGGCACATGAAAAGCTGCTCAACATAACTAATTAATAGAGAAATGCAAATCATAACTACAGTGAGGTATCACCTGACACTGGTCAGAATGGCCATAATCAAAAAATCTACAAACAATAAATGCTGGAGAGGGTATGGAGAAAAGGGAACCCTCTTGCAATTTTGATGGGAATGTAAATTGATACAGCCACTATGGAAAACAGTATGGAGAGTCCTTCAAAAACTAAAAATAGAGTTACCATATAACCCAGCTATCCCACTACTGGGCATATACCCAGAGAAAACCATAATTCAAAATGACACATGCACCCCAATGTTCACTGAAGCACTATTTACAATAGCCAGGTCATGGAAGCAACCTAAATGCCCATCAACAGACAAATGGATAAAGAAGAAGTGGTACATATATACAATGGAATATTACTCAGCCATAAGAAGGAACAAAGCTGGGTCATTTGTAGAGACGTGGATGGACCTAGAGACTGTCATACAGAGTGAAATTAAATCAATAAGAGAAAAACAAGTATCATACATTCACACATATATGTGGAATGTAGAAAAAAGGTACAGATGAACCAGTTTGCAAGGCAGAAATAGAGAAAAAGATGTAGAGAACAAACATATGGACACCACAGGGGGAAAGTGGTGGGGGAGGGGGGGATGAATTGGGAGATTGGGATTGACATATATACACTAATATGTATAAAATAGATAAGTAATAAGAACCTGCTGTATAAAAAAATAAATAAATCAAAAAAAAAAAAAAAAACTGCACCCGGTCAGAACGGTTATTGTTACCAAACTCAGGTGTGGCTGTGCTACTGGAAGTTCAGCCTCTCTGTACACCAGTGCCAAATCAAATCTCGGAGACAGTTTGGAGTGAAGTAGAAAACGATAGCTTTATTACTTTGTCAGGCAAAGGGCGGTACAATGGGCTCCTGCCTCATAAAACTATGTGTCCCCCCCCGCCAGCCTGGGAGGGTTTGATGAGGGTTTATAACAGTGGTTCGTGGGTGGGTGGAGTGGGGTGGGGGGGTGAGGGCAGGGTTGGTGTCTCTGACAAAATTAGGGTGTGAGCCGGGCCTGCCCTCCCTTGATCTCCTCTCAGGTGGTTGGTCTTCTAACCTTGATGAGCTTCTCTGGTCCCTTTAATCTCGCCTCTGTTGGTTTTTTTGGCTGCTCCTCCCTTGATGAGCAACTGTTCAATTCTGCCCTTTGGAACTCAGGGAAGGTCATGGAGGATGGAGTCTTGCCTACAAGAAATAGGGGACAAAAAGGCCTCCATGCCTGGGATCCCCACAGGGCCCTGCTCAGTTCCAGCTGCTCGCCACTCAAAAGCCAATACTTGAGAGACAAGTGATGGTTGGAAAGGAAAGTTCACTTTAATTCAGGAGACTGGCAACGTGAGGAGAAGACAGACTCATGTCCAAAGACCAACTCAGAAGATTCTGCTCAACTGTGAAAGTTTTTAAAGGGAGAATCATTTGGGGAGGGGGTCAGAGTCTTTGTGATCTTCCACTGTGTGTAGACGTTCTTCTGGTTGATTGGTGGTGAGGTAACAGGGCAGTGCTCCAGGAATCTTATACTCAGCCTGAAGTTACCATCCTCTACCTGGGTGGGGGCCTTAGTTCTTACAGAAGAACTCAAAAATATTGTTATGTATATTTCTAGCGGAGGAACCTGTGCCTTGCCCCTTGCTGCACTACAGTTTCTTGATGGCTCCTCCTTAGTTTCTGCATTCCCTCCCTTCCTTGATAAGCAACTGTTTGAATCTGCCCTTTGGAACTCAGGGAAGGTCAGGGAGGTTGAATGAAGCCTATTTCCTACAAAGAAGAAATGGGGGACATGGAAAGGATTTGTACCTGGGAGGCACCCACAGGGTCCTTCTCCATTTTGCTATCATCAAAAAATATACAAGTAATAAATGCTGGAGAGATTGTAAAGAAAAGTGAGATACACTGTTGGTGAGAATGTAAATTCGTGCAGCCACTATGGAAAACAGTATGGCGAGTCCTTAAAAAACTAAAAATAGAACTACCATATGATTCTGCAATCCTACTCTTGGGTATATACCCAGAAAAGACAAAAACTCTAATTTGAAAAGATACACGCACCCCAGTGTTCAAAGCAGCACTATTTACAATAGCCAAGACATGGAAGCAACCTAAATGTCCATTGACAGGTGCATGGATAAAGAAGAAGTGAGATATATATATACCTAGATATAGATATAGATACATATAGATATATATAGATATAATGGAATATTACTCAGCCATAAAAAAGAATGAAATACTGACATTTGCAGCAACCTGGGTGGATCTAGAGATTATCATACTAGGTGAAATAAGTCAGACAGAGAAGGACAAATATCATATCATGTCACTTGTATGTGGAATCAAAAAAAATGATACAAATGAACTTATTTACAAAACAGAAACAGACTCATAGAGATAGAAAACATTTATGGTTACCAAAGGGGAAGCAGGGGAGGGATAGGAGTTTGAGATTAGCAGATACATATTATTATGTATAAAATACATAAACAACAAGGACCTATTGTATAGATAGCACAGGGAACTATATTCAATATCTTGTAGAAACCTATAACGGAAAAGAATCTATAATGGAAAAAAAAATATATATATATATATAAAAAACTGAATCACTTTGCTGTATTCCTGAAACTAACACAATATTGTAAATCAACTATACTTCAATTAAAAGATTAAAAATAAGAAAATTATTAAAATATGCACCATGAACCCTATCACCATCACCAAACTAACAAGAATTTATTATTTAAAAGCATGACTAGAAGCCATTTGAAATCACAACCAGCTAGACAAGTGATATGAGGCATCCTTTCCCCAGGTTGCAAGAACTCCTTAAGTACCTGTGTTACCAACATAATTAGCATGGCCACCAACATCTTAAAATACTGATGTAGTATTATCAGTAAATGCTGGTATGAAATAGATTTAATATTCAATGTAACTATTCTTAATTATTCACTAAGTTAGTGGTAAGTAGCTCTATAAATTGAATAGAAAAATGAAAATGTATAAAATTTTGCCTCATTTGGCAAAAGGAATCCCCCCCAAACACGTTTATTTTTAATGTGTATCAGTTCAAAAGGAAAACACTCAAGGACCATCCTATGAGATTCCTAGTTTTTTTGAGGGATGTATTTTACTGCTTTTTGAGACAGGAAGAGCATTTTATTATTCTTTTTAAAATACACATTCAGGTACAAATCTGATCTCCCTGGTTACAAATACCCCTAGAAGCAAACTTTTCTATCGTAATGAATGTGTTCATTTATTCACCTGATCTTTCAGACAAAAAAAAAAAACATGTCTTTAATAAGTGAGAAGATGTAAACAGCAAGTGAGAGAAAAAAATCTACTTTGAATAGGACATTTTCCAAAGGCAAATTTGGTTTAGCTTGAATGACTTATCCAAGTCTTTGATGGAAAACAATTGAAAATAGGAAAAGATCAGCCTAAAAAAATAGAACCAGTATAAACTCAAATATTCAGCTCAAACAGGACCAGTGAGATCTGAATATAAGAAAATCCAGAAAACCTGAAAAAATCTAGAGTCTCTGAGCAAAGACACTAGAAGTCTGAGGCTTAGCTGAAGTAGAAAAATAAAATTTTAATTTTTGTTCATTCTCATTCTCTCAGTTTCCAGGAACAAAATAGCTGCTAGTTCTTAGAACTTTAGAAGCTTGCAATTTGTGCATAATTACTTTAATAAGTATAAAATATATCCTATAAATAGCATAATATAAGACATTAATTCTGCAAGTTTAAAAGTAAGATGAGAATTGCTATTTTTAACTTTCTGGAGAACAGGAAGTTCATTTCGTTTTTAACTCAGGACTTTCCAATACCTGGCACCATACTTTTTATATTACACGTGTTACCAAAACCATATTTCTTCAACTAACTCATGTGCCTTTAGTGCTTGTGGATCAGGGAAGATCCTAGGCATAAACAACCCCTCCAAAGAGCCATCTTCCAGAATATAGATTTGCCTCTAAGCTCACCAGAACAAGCTACCCCTCATGTTTTGCGGGACTCAACTCCTGCTTTCCAACAGGGACTCTGTATGGCAGCAACAAAACCCACATCTGAAAAGAAGAAGCCTCAAGCTTTCCAGGTTTTTGCTTCTTTTATAAGGTAATCAAGACCATACTCTCACCGCTCACCAGTATTTCCCAAATGTCTTAGTCAGCTTGAGCTGCCATAACAAAATACCACAGAGTGGGCAGCTTAAACAACAGAATTTTATTTCTCAGGTTCTGGAGGCTGGAAGTCCAAGATCAAGGTACAAGCTGACTCAGTTCCTGGTGAGGGCCCTCTTCCTGGCTTGCAGGAAGCTGTCTGCTCACTGTGTCCTCACGTGGCCTTTCCTCCGTGTGTGTGTGTGTGTGTGTGTGTGTGTGTGTGTGTGTGTGTGTCTGTAGGGGGCTGTGTGTGCGTGCACACGCAGAGAGAGTGAAACCTCTGTCTTCTTGTAAGGACACTAGTCCTATCAGATCAGGGCCCCACTCTTATGACTTCATCTGATCCTATACATACAAAGGTCCCCATCTCCAAATACTCCGTGGGCATTAGGGCTTCAACATATGAATTTTGTGAGAACACAAACATTCAGTCCGTAACCCCAAACTTTTCTGATCGTTAGGAATCCCCTAAAACACTTAAGGCAAACCCAAACAAAACCAGATCCCCAGTGCCTGCCTGTGATAGTTTTGTTTTGTTTTGTTTAATATTTATTTATTTGGCTACATTGGGTCTTCGTTGTGGCACCCAGGATCTTTAGTTGCGGCATGTGGGATCTAGTTCCCTGACCGGGGATCGAACCCAGGCCCCTTGCATTGGGAGTGTGGAGTCTTAGCCACTGGACCACCAGGGAAGTCCCCTGCCTGTAATGTTCTGATTGCAGAAGGTAGAGCTAGGAATAGTCCAGGGTGATTCTGACGACCAGGCAAGTTTGTGAAACACTGACCTGCTCTGCAATGTCTAAAGTGTGAGATGACTTTCACTCCATCCAGACTCTTTTCCTTGATCTGGCAGACTGGACTGTTTGGACCCCATCATACCCAGAACTTTTTCATCTTTCCCAACTGAAGCTCTGTACCCACTCAACACTAGCTTCCCATTCCCCCTGCTGCAGTCCCTGGCAACCACCATTCTGCATTCTGCTTTCTGTTTCTATGAATTTGACTACTCAAGGTACCTCATATAAGTGGGATCATACAATATTTGTCCTTCTGTGATTGACTTATTTCCTTTAGCATAACGTCTTCAAGGTTCATGCATGTTATAGCATGTGTTGGAATTTCCTTCCTCTTTAAGGCTGAATATCCCATTGTATGCATAGATTTTGTTTATTCATCTATCTGACAATGGACACTCAGGTTGCTTCTACCTTTTGGCTATTGTGAATAATGCTGCTGTGAACATGGATGTACAAATATCTGTTCAAGTCTTTGCTCCTAATTCTTTTGGGTGTATACCCAGAAGTGGAATTGCTGGATCACATGGTAATTCTATGCCTAAGTTTTTGAGGAGCTGCCATACTGTTTTCCACAGCAGCTGTACTATTTGGCATTCCCTCAAGCAGTGCACAAGGGTTCCAATTTCTCCACATTCTCATCGTTATTTGTTATTTCCTGGTTTGTTTGTTTTTTTTAAATAATAGTCATCTTAATGGGTATAAGGTGGTATTTCCTTGCGGGCTTAATTTGCATTTCCCTAATTATCAGTGAAGAGTCTTTCTTTGAGGGAACAATAAAAGGAAAAATGTAGCTCCAAAGATTTAGGTTGGAAGATGATCCCAGGAAATGGAGGCACATGTGCAGAATCACAATGAAAGAGAGAAAATGATGTGAGAACGCAGCCTTACAAATGTTAATCTCCAAAACATGCTTTAAAAGTAAATGTAATGCTGTCTTAAACAAAACAAAATCAGGAAGGTATCACTACCCCCAAGGTATAATAAGAAATTGAATTGCCACGAATAAGCTCACAATGTACTCAAGCTGCATGCGGAAAATCAAGAAATAACTATGGCAACATTTCTCCCATATTAAAAAAAAAAGGATCAACTAATTCATTTACCACTTTAAAAGTTCAGAAGAAATTCAATCTACCATGAGATCACTTTCACAGTGATAAATCAAACTGATAAAAATCTTTTTGCAGCTTGCTGGAAGATAGGAACAAAAATTGCTGTGTCACTTTAAAACATCAAAACCTAGTGTTTTGTCAGCCAACATTCTTTGCCCAGAAGATCTACAGGTTTGGGGTTAGGCAAGACTCCCCAGGAGAGGGATCCAGATAAGGGATCAGCAATAGGAAATTTGGCATCAAGGGAATGTTCCAGAAAAACAACAGTGTCTAAATTCCTTCCCCAAGTACACAGAGTGTACATTCATAATACAGCCATAGGCTTTAAGAATGTAGACTAGTTTAGCCTAACAGATAGGTAAACACACTTAGAATCAGCATTTGAAAACTCACTCTAAAGGGAATTGATACTGCAAATTCTGTACAAAATATAGTAAAAAAACAGTACTCCATTTACTGTGAAGTACACCGAGTCAGCATTATTTTTTGTGGTTTCTTTTCTTTCTCAGAGGCAGTCAGTTGCAGTGTCCCATATTATTTGACCAGACACTTAATTCTCAAGCTTCTCCCTCCCTTCTCAAATTACATTACTGTCTTAAGAGGTCAAAAATAAAGCCTTAAGAATGTCCTGGGGTTTGCATTTCTCCTGAGTAACAGGCAGAAGTTCTGTAGGAATCATCATTACTGAGGCAACTTGGTTTCATTCTGATGTTAATTCAAGGTCTCCTGTTCAAAAAGGCTGTGGGGCTAGGATGCCAGGTTGCACACCTGTGATTAATTGATCTGAGTGCTGGAACTGCAATTGTTTCTTCACTTGTCAGTAAAATAAAATTAACCCTTGAGTGCCTGGAGCAGTGTATAGACAGGAGGAGAAGAGATGATAGGAGGTTAGGGCCCTCCTGGTGGTCAAGAAGATCTGGTGTCCATGCAAAGTCAGGGAGGACCAGAGAACAGTTGGAAACAGATGGTCTCTCCTTTTTAGGCAAGCAGTAGAATTCATTTACCCTCATCAAAATGAGCATACTATTTTCTTTTTTTTTTTAACCACTCTAGCCTTTTTTAAAAAATTTTTATTGGAGTATAGTTGATTTACAATGTTAAAATGAGCATAATATTTTCTGAGCTCAGCTCCTACAACCAAGATTTCTGTTGAGATAAACTTCGTGTAGCCAATGATCAGCAGTTCTGTCAAAGCTCTTTGAATAGCACTTGACCCTGCGCCAAGGGGAGAGAGACATGATCTAACCCATTGGCTCTCCCTGCCTGGGCAGGACAGCAGGTATCTCCCTCTGTGGTGATGAATGGATCAGATCGTCTTAGCCTGGCATCATTAAACATCTGAATTATAAAATGAACTCCCCTTGTTCCAGTTTCTGTGGTCACTAAGCAACTTTCTCTTACAGAATTTGACTTCCCATGTAACCTGCCTTCGCCGTTGGCCAAAGACTGCTAGTATTCAGTCCCCTTGGCCCTTTGAGTCATAGGAAATTGGCAGTTACTTTGGCTTTTCCATCACTCTTTGAGTTTGGTTCATGGGACTCCACCCCTGAGAAACATTCCACTCTCCACAATTCACGGCTTGATAAATTAGGTTTCTGTTCTTCCAAGACTCAGGAGGACAGTTGTACATGATTAGTTGAATCTGCAGATGCAGAACCGTGGAGACTGAGGGCCGACAATGGGGCCTGAGCGTCCGTGGGTTTTGTTACCCACATCGGGTCCTGGAACCAATCCCCCAAGGATACCAGGGTGTGTTCGTGCCCCTCCACACACCCCCCAACTGTTCAGTGGTCAACTGTATGCTCCTTTTTAGTTCATTTATAGTCCCGATTTATATGCCCCCTGCCACACTTCCAGAGGCAGGAGATGTGTTTATTCATCTCTGATATTTCAAGAATACCCAAGATATATTATTGAATGAAAAGTGCAAAATGCAAGGTAAAAAATATAGAGACAGAAATACCATTTATTTGTGTTTTTAAATATATGCATGTATATGCATCCAAAATTTTTGGAAGGCTAAACAAGAGACTATTACCAGGATTTACCTCTGGGGATGGGTGGGGAGGAAGAAAAGGAAACTTCTACCTTTTCTGTTTTCTCTTTTATGTTTTACCATGTCATGTATCAATTTTATAATTAAAAAGAAGTGAGAAGAAAGTTATATACTTGATAATATATAAATATTAAGATCACTCACCTGAAAAGATAGCTCAAAAGAGGAAATCTGAGACTCTCCAAATCTAATCCAACTGACCAGGGCATAGGGTGCATGACCCATGTGAGTCTAACCCAAGAAGCCTGCAGCTTATACCCCTTTGATGAGGATGTTTTAGCAGAAGAAGGATACTCAGCATGGAGACCAGAAAAATCAGAGCCCCAAGGAGGAAGACTTCTTAGTGTTTATCCAGTCCTGTCCGGATAGCCACTAGCTATGAGAACATAAACATGCTGGTTCCTGGAGAACTGGACTCCACTGTCCAGTTCTGGGGAAGGAACAGTTCACCAGATTTACCACATCTGGATGGAACATTCTTCATGGCTACCCAAATCCCATTGCTCTAATTTCATGCTCACCAAATGTATTACTAGCTGCTGGAGTGAATAACCCTGAAATCACATTGGCTTAAAGCAATAAAATTTCTGTCTCTGGCATGTCACATTCCAGTGACAGTTGGGGCACAGGTAAGCGCCACACAGTCCTTCAGGGACTCAGGACCATTTAATATTGTGGCTCCACCATCACCTGAGTCCTTGAAGTGGGTGGATGTGGAGGGAGAGGGTAGAGAAAGTACACCCACGCTTTAGATTCTTGGCCCAGAGGTAAACCTCACTTTTGCTCACATTCCAGTAGAAAGAACTCCTCGTGTGGCCCCATGCCCAGAAAGAGGACACGGTCGTGGGTGAGCATCAAGCAATTTTCCAGTGATTAATCTGGTTTGTCTGGAATCCAAATCTAGAAAGGGGGAGCCTTGAATGATGTATATGAGCATTTCCATCACCAGGGAGCTATGTCTCCTAACTTTTAACACATTATCTTTTTAGTTTATAATTCTCCCATGACTTTACTTTTATTGCAAATTACCCCCTAAGAACTTATTCATCTCTATATAAAAAGATACATGTTTGTGAGAATTCCCTGGTGGTCCAGTGTTTAGGACTCTGTGCTTTCACTGCTGAGGGCCCAGGTTCAATCCCTAGTCAGGGAACTAAGATCCCACAAGCCGCGCAGTACCGCCAAAAAAAAAAAAAAAAAGGTAAATGTTTCTGAATTTGTAAACCTGAGGACATAGCTTTGGACCATGGTCATCACATCAGGACACTGAAAACCTGTGAGAACACTTCTAACTGGCCAGATGGGCCAACCTCCAACTATCTCTCTACCACTTCTCTCTAAAATTTCAGCTGTTCCAAGAACTGTCAGCTTCTGCCCATGCAAAAGTATGGTTTGGAGTTTATCTGAACAGGGAAATAATTTTTCAAACCCAAATTCCTTGTAAGTGACTAAGGGGCAGGTAAAGGGTGAAGTCCTCACATAGGCCAGGTGTCTTAGTCCCCTAGGGCAGCTGCAGCAAATCACCACAACCTTGGTGGCTTAAAACAGTGGACAGTTTGGAGGCAAGAAGCCTGAAATCAGGGTGTTGGCAGGATCACACTCCTCCAAAAGCTCAAGGGGAGATTTCGTCCGGCTTCTTCCAGCTTCTGGTGATTCCAGGTGTCCCATGGCTTACAGGAGCATCACCCTAATCTCTGCCTCCGTCTTCACATGACCTTCTCCGCCTGTGCCTTTATGTATTCCCCTTTTCTGCCTCATTCAAGGAGACTCGTCATTGGATTCAGAGCCCATCTAAACCCAGGGTGATCTCATCTCCGGATTCTTACCTTAATTACATCTGTCAAGGCTGTTATTCCAATTAAGATCACATTCTGAGGTTCCAAGTAAATATATCTTTTTGGGGGACACCATGCAGCCTGCTATACCAAGTAAAAAGCTTCCTGCCCAATATCATCTTCCATTCATACAGGCCCTTAGCAAATGTTGACTGAGTAACCCGGGGTTTCTTGCTTAAAGGATGCTACGTGGTGAGTGATGCTAGGAAGGGAAGCCAAGGACTGCAAGCAGTCCTGCCAGGACACAGGGCAAACTCCAAAGCAGAAGTGCTTTTCTTTTTTGGCTGCAACTTGTAGCTTTCGGGATCTCAGTTCCCCAACCAGAGACTGAGCCCAGGCCCTGGCAGTGAAAGCGCCGAGTCCTAGCCACAGGACAGCCACGGAATTCCCAGAAGTGCTTTTCTTTATCTTCTAAATATTGAAATTATTTTTCAGTCTCTCAAACGTAAAAGACTGCCCTGAGCTTTTATATATAAATGTATTTATTTTTGGCTGCGTTGGGTCTTTGTTGCTGTGCACATGCTTTCTCTAGTTGCGGCGAGCAGGGGCTACTCTTCCGGGAGGTGTGCGGGCTTCTCATTGCGGTGGCTCCTCTCGTTGCGGAGCACGGACTCTAGGCACGTGGGCTTCAGTAGTTGTGGCACGCGGGCTCAGTAGTTGTGGCTCACGGGCTTAGTTGCTCCACAGCATGTAGGATCTTCCTGGCCCAGGGCTCGAACCCATGTCCCCTGCATTGGCAGGCAGATTCTTAACCACTGCGCCACCAGGGAAGTCCCTGTCCTGAGCTTTTATATTTGGCTATGGTGTCAAATTTCAACAGGGAACTCCCACAACCAACCTTTTTGTAACCAAGAGTTTCCATGTTCACTTAGGGCAGGAGATGCTGACAGTTAAGGCCTTGAGAGGAACAGGAGAGGGGACCCTGCAGCAGACTATGCTCAAGAATCCTGGTTTGTAAAGAGAACAGTGTGATGAGCAGGTGGGTGGCAAGGAGGACAACAGAGCAGCATTAGTACCTTGGATGGCAATCCCTGACTTGAAATTTTGGGGTCTAATGATTAAAGCTGAGAGGTCTCCTGTCACCTCTCCAGACATCCTATCATTGCCCTATGCAGTGTAGTTTTCCACATCAGAATGTTCTTTTCATCCTATATTGCTGTTATCACACCATCAAGAGTAAAGAAACAGCTAGATCCCTACATGGTACTCACAGTTATTGGAAGCAGTAAGGAAGAAGACAAACAGAATAAACTTAATGTGATGTGACACTTCCAACTGTATTGCTTTTTTTGCACCCTCCTTTACCATTTAGGGCTAGACACCTTGATATTTATGCAGAGAGGAAAGGAATGGTATCGATCTCTGTAACCAATGAATTCATGCCTTCTCCCACGTGGCACGAAAGCTTTTGTATTGCTAAATTCACTGTATTCCCAGCAGCCTAAGAAAAGTTTTTCTTATCATTCTTATATAGTGCTTTCTTCCTAAGAACCTTAATACTTACCCCATAGAGCACCTCATTTCACTCTCATGCTATTCTAAAGGTAGAATACATTATTATCATCCCTGGTTTTCAGATAAAAAAAGACATGCATCAAGGAGTTGGTGGGGGAAGGGTAGGGGATTAACAAACAGAGAACATAGGAGACTTGTCCAGGGGGCTTCCCTGGTGGCGCAGTGGTTAAGAATCGCCTGCCAATGCAGGGGACACGGGTTCAAGCTCTGGTCTGGGAAGATCCCACATGCCGCAGAGCAACTAAGCCTGTGCGCCACAACTACTGAGTAGCCCCCTCTCTCTGCAACTAGAGAAAGCCCATGCGCAGCAACTAAGACCCAATGCAGTCAAAAATTAATTAATTAATTTTTTAAAAAAGAGAGAGAGACTTGTCCAAAGTAATAAGATCAGTAATCAGAACTCCTAACTTGTTCTCTTGGCCAAATTAAAATGTCTGCTAAAAGACCTGACACAGAAGAATACTTTAAATGACCCCACAACAAAGGAATCTGACACATCCAGGGTGTATTCATTAGCTAGGACAAATGACCTGGTTTTACCAACAAATCACTGAAAATAGGGAAAAATCAAATACAGTGTGGGGATCTTGTGTGGATGCTAATTTGAAAAAAACAGCTGTAAAAATACATGTTAAGAGTGACTCAGGAAAATTCATTCCTTACCTAGAAAAGCTTCCAGAGGAGAGCTGGCCAGGCTGGAGGAGAGGAGGCAGGCCTACAGGCTGAGTGAACGCCATGGTCCTTAGCTTGGAAGAGGCCACTTCAGGCTGTCGTTTCAGGGAATTCATTCAGCTGCCGAGCAGAGGGTGGGCTTGATGAGAAGGTGCCCCAAAGAGGTGGGATGAGATTGGAGCCCGTAACAAGAGTCTGGATGAAAAAATGAGGAGGTCCCAACCTTCTAACCTCAGGTGTTAGAAGGGACAGAGAAAGAGACTGAGAAATGGGGCTCCAGGACTGACTCAGTGTCTTCAGATCTTGCTCATCTAACAGTTTGGGACTTGCAGGTGGGTTTACCCCTGTTCCAGGCCGGCAGATGGCAGTTCTTCAACACAGGGCTTCCCAGGTTTTCCAAGCTGTGGCCAAGCCAGACTGCAAGAAAGGGGGAAAGAGCTGAGTCCAGGACCAGAGATTCCCTCAAGTAAGTGAATCAGAAGTTGCTCCCAGGGCTTCCCTGGTGGCGCAGCGGTTGAGAGTCCGCCTGCCAATGCAGGGGACACGGGTTCGTGCCCCGGTCCGGGAATATCCCACATGCAGCGGAGCCGCTGGGCCCGTGAGCCATGGCCGCTGAGCCTGCGCGTCCGGAGCCTGTGCTCCGCAACGGGAGAGGCCGCAGCAGTGAGAGGCCCGCGTGACGCAAAAAAAAAACAAAAAAAGAAGTTGCTCCCAATACTCCTGCACACATTCCACTAGTGAGAGCTGAGTCACACAGCCACCCTTTGCTGTAAAACAGGCGTCCCCAACCCCTGGGGCCAGACCAGTAGCGGTCCATGGCCTGTTAGGAGCTGGGCAGCACAGCAGGGTTGAGTGAGCGAAGCTTCATCTGTATTTACAGCTGCTCCCCATCGCTGGCATTACCGCCTGAGCCCCGCCTCCTGTCAGATCAGCGGCGGCATTAGATTCTCATAGGAGCCCGAACCCCACTGTGAACTGTGCATGTGAGGGATCTAGGTTGCCCGCTCCTTATGAGAATCTAATGCCTGATGATCTGAGGGCAGTGGCTGCAAATGCAGATGATCAGTAGCAGAGAGGTTTGCCTGCACAGAGACCATAATAAAGCAATTGCTTGCAGACTTATATCAAAGCCCTAACAGTGAGTGGCAAGTGACAATTAAGCTGCGTCTTATGGAGTACACTGGACATAAGCAACACATTTCGGGTGTCACTGTCTCCCATCACCCCCAGATGGGACCATCTAGTTGCAGGAAAACAAGTTCAGGGCTCCCACTGATTCTGTATTATGGTGAGTTGTATAATTATTTAATTACATATTACAATGTAATAATAATAAAGTACACAATAAATGTAATGCACTTGAATCCTCCCGAAACTGTCCCCCCCCCTCCAGTCCATGGAAAAATTGTCTTCCATGAAACCGGTCCCTGGTGCCAAAAAGGTGGACCACTGCTGTAAAGTCGGGAGGGGACCAAGAAATTCAGTCCCTGGAAGTGCAGCCAAGATCCCCAGTACCATTCTAGTACTAAGGAAGAATGGGAGAACAGAGTTTGGTAGACAGCTAGAAGTCTCCACTACTGTTTTTCTTCACCTAGCGATGCCTGACTCCTTTTTCTTTTTTTTTTTTTCAAAACGAAGTGCCCAGCTTATTACTCGTCTAGATTAGTGTTTATTCCAAATTGTGATTAAGATATAAGAATTGCTTAAGTACTTACCTTATATGATAAAAATTACCATTACCCTGTTAGTGTATAACCTGTTTTCTGAATTTGTTGATACCATGTTAATATTGAAATAAGTAGACATTAATAGGCAGTGCAGGTACTTGATATATCTTTGATTTTCTTCTGTTTTAGGATCGTACTTAATTCTTTAAGTGTGTATGTGAGTGTGAGAAACAAAAGAGTAGTAAGCAGGTACAACAATATATGAGAGCAATATAGAAAAGGATTACATTTCATTTATTAGATTCCCACTATTTTCATTGCTAGTGTACATAAGACAATTTTTTAAGTTATGAAAAACACTTTGAAAATGACTCCTTTAATTACACTGTAGATTTTTTTCTCTTAAGGCAATTATGATATTTTACCTTTTCTTACAGTAATTTGATTCTTCCCTTTTCCTTATATTTTTCTTTTATATTTTTCTAACGTATTCTAAAATTATTTTCAAGTGTAAGATCGCTTTGAAAAAATGCCTACATAATACTGTGTGAGATAATCATTATCATTTTTTTCTCCACTACCTTCTCATCAAATAAAAAAAGCCAAGAGTGATCTAACAGTTGCCAAAGAAACAAAACGCATCTCAGTTTTTCTGGGCTGGGATAGCTCGTTGCTTGCTGTTGCTAAAAGCAAATAAGATATAAATATAAATAAATAAGATACAGCCAAGAAGCTGTGCTGTAGTTCTTTAGTTGAAAGGAAAGTTCAGGGCACATATAAGGTTCAAGATGACCTTCAAGGAGATCACAATGTCAGGATCCTGCCAAGTCACACACAAGGGAATAAAATGTAGACTGACATTTCAATCTTCCTTCCCCCAGTAATCCGTGCCACCCCTGTCATAACTAGAAACAATAGCACAGGAAATATCTGGTCCTTTCACTGGTGATTGCCAGTTCCAACTTAGCTAATTGCTTGAGTTTCTGAAAAACAAGGAATATTTCAGAAACCTCATTATGAAAAGAGATATTTGCAATTTACAGGTCAACGAAGCAAGCATCATACACCCCCAGATGTGACCTGGTCTCTGTTGAAGGAGAACTCCAGCAAGTTAACCAGGCTGTGTCTTATCCCAAGCTCACCACAATGCTGGGAGGCGCCAGAGCCAACTCTTGGGGGGGGTTGGGATTTGAGGACAGGAAAGATGCTCCCTAACCCACAATGTTATCATTGCAGTTAACAAGATAAATACTCTACACCTTAACTCTCCATGAACTCACTTCACAGTTTATTGAATTGAATTATCTGATACACTATGCTAGGTGCCTGGGGTACAGTTCAGTGAGGGAGATAATTATATAGACGGATGATGACAGTATAAGGAACAGTCTAGGCCAGATTCCAGAGAAGGAGCCAAGATACCTGCCTAAAGATCAGGAAGGGCTCCCAGCCACGGATGCTGGAGCTGAGGCAGACAGGGAGCAAGGGAATTCCACTAGCTTAGGTTGAGCCCCGGAAAACACTTAACGAGTTACATGTGACTTATGGTCACATGTTTAATTATTGGGTTTATAGGAACTAAACACTTAGGAAGGTTTAACAGCCAGACATCTGAAGTACTTGAAAAAGGAATCAGCATATTTATTGGTCATAAATACAGTTTCAAGTATGTAAAAGTCTGGATTTGTAAATGGGGCCAAATATTAAAACCTTTGCTTAAAGTGTTGAGATCTGCCAGATTTATAAATAAAATAAATTTCTAAGTTGACCTTAAGAGAAGGAACTTGAATTTTTGATGTTGCCTAAATGAACAACAGTTTCTAAAACCAGAGTAAACCTCCGAATGCACTTCTTCGTGGACAAAACTATCCTCAGCGACACCAAAATCTCTTGTTTAACACCAAGAGTGTACTAGGCACAAAGGTACAATGATGAAAAGGGGGTCCTTGCTCTTGTAACCCCTATAGTCTAGCAGGGGAGAGCAGACACTTACAAGGCAGTAGTGGCTGTAACAGAGATAAGCAAAAGTACGGTTGGAACTTGAGTAACGGGGCATCCACACTGGGAGTCAGAAAACTGGGAGCGACCACGAGTTTGTCCAGCAGATTAAGTGGGGAAGGGGGTACAGTTCAAGCAGAAGCAAAGAAACGTGACAGCCACAGCTACCAGTAATTCAGCATTCCTGAGTCAAAACTTGAGTGGGAAACAGGTACAGATAAACTCAGAGAAGTAGACAGAGGCCAGATCATGAAGGGACTTGCATCCCTGGGAAAGGTGGTTGTTTTAACCTGTAGGCAGTGGTGAGACATTAAAGAATTTCCATCCGATTTGATCCAATTTTCCTGTTACAGAGTTCACACTGGGAGAACGAAAGCGAACCAAGATGAAAAACAGGAAAATGATTGAAGTCCAGGTAAGAGAGAGTGGAGAGGGAGAGGGAAAATGAAAGCAGAAAACATAAGATCAGGCTAAGGGCAAAATTAGTACCTAAAGTACATTCTCTTGGGCCATGCAAAATTTATCAAATAGAAGAACAGAAGGGAGGGAAGAAGGGAAGGAGGCTGAGTCAGGAATTGAGGTGAGAGGTTGGGCTAGAGGCATGTTTTAGGCATCATGAACGAACAGATGGTGATTGAAGCCAGGTATATAAATGAGATTTTCCAAAAAGAGCATGTAGACGAGGGGAGAGAACAGGGCCAAGGATAAAAATAGGGGGAGAGTCCACACTGAAGGTGCAGGAAGAGGGAGAAAACTCCAGTCAAGGTGATGGGCAAAGTTCAGCCCAAGAGGCAGGAAGTAATCTGGAGAGTTGAGGTGTCCTGGTCTCAAGTGGGGGCAGGGTTTAAGGAGGCGGAGGAAGGTGAGCCCTGGTGTTAGAAGACCCCCAGGATAAACACTCGTATCCTGAGGTTCTGTCCAGCCACTGTGTGGAGATTCTCCCACCCTTACCTCTGTAACGTTTCTGATAAAATTATAAAGGGGAGAGGAGTCTTCTCTGCTTTCCAACTGCCTTCTGTTCTCCTATCAGCCCAATTAAACTCCTTGAACAGAAAACAGTCATTTGTCAATGAACCCTTCTGTAGCATCGGACCCCCAGTGACCACCTCCGCCTTAAGAAACTCTGCCCTTCTTTGGCCTCTGTGATTTAGCCCTTTTGTGGGGTTTTTTCCCCCTCCTTCCTCTCTCTTTCTCCCTCCCCTCCCCCACCTTTCTCCTTTTCTTCTCTCTCTCACCCCCTTCTGCAGGCACTTCTCAAGGCTCAGTGTTCACTCCTCTGTTGCTCTCATTCTACACTCCTGGAATGATTCTGCCAGACTGATTTCATTTCCTTCTTCAGTTGTAATTTTTTGGCTGGTATTTCCTGGAAACCACAAACCATTGCTGTTGTAGTTGTTCAATACATCACTGCAGGGAAAGAACTGCTAGAGGTACATATCCTACATCCAGAATCACAAATACAAATGGATACCTCATCCATTATGCCCTGATTCTCTTTTTCTATTATTACTTTCAAGTAGCTCTAGGCAGCTTGGTGCTTCCAAGCTTCTGGGACCATCGGCAAGAATAATAATGACTTATCCAACTGTGGCAACAAATCCAACCACACAACCCTCATTTCTGCAAGTGAGTTGAAAATTATGTATGGTTCTGCCTTCAAGAACTCACCCTGAGAATATACTAGACCCGCCAAGAAGTCACATTGTCAGCACCACCCATGCAAGTGGGTAACACAGCATTAGCCTCTTGTTTCTATAAAAAGTAGTTCTACGATTTTATCATATTTCGTCGATTCTAAGACACATATTTTCACATTATTACTTCTCAGAAATTGAAATGCATCTTACAGTTATAGTTAGCAGCACTTTTCTTTGTTATTGGAATGTGAAATAATGATGTGTCACGATTTGATGGAATTGGGGTATTTGAAGAATAAGATGCAAAAGTAAATTAGTTTAACTCTGGGAGACAATAAGCACCGTGATTAAAAGGTGAGCTTAGAAATCACAGACTGGGTTTAAATTTCAGCTCTGACACTTACTAGCTCTAAGAACGTGCAAAAGTTGCTTAAGCTCTCTGAGTCTCCATTTTCCAACATGAAAAATTGAACTAAGGGACTAACAGTACCTAGGGTCTTGTGAGGTGGAAACATTATTGTGTGCTGCGCTTAACCAGCGCCTGGCACCTGGTAAATGCTCAGAACATCAGCTACATTCCAGTCCTCTTGCTTTTTCCAAAGGAAAATCGGCAAGAAGCATAGGAACCGTACTGGATTCTTATTTTGAATGAACTAGGCAAACAACTCTCTCTCATCACTACAATGAAAGAAAAAGAAAAAATAAACAGCCTGCAATTCAGAGCTGAATCAATAGACTTAGCAGATTCTCATGCTTGTAAATCATGAGCAAACTTTCTACAGATGACAGGTCGGTGCAGCTCCTTTTCCCCTACCTCACACCACTTGCAGACGGATAAAGCACAGGTTACATACTATAAACCCAAATTCACTCAGTTGGAGATCCACCTTCCCTCTGTGAGAGCCCAGTCTGGCCTCTGCAGCTACCAAGGTAGTCATCTTAGTCAAAGTGATGTATTTACCAAAAATATTTGGTTTTTCTTCTAAGGAAGAAATTATAAAACTATAAGATATAGTCTGATTTTAGTAAATATACATATGTTTATAGAAGAGGCACTGAAAGAATTTATACCAAGTTGCTAACTGGATAGTAAGATTATGAAACTTTTGTGTTTTCTTTTCATTCCATTTAAAAAAAAATTTTTTTGTATTCACTCAATTTTTAAATTTGTTAATAATTGAAATGAATTGCCTTTGTAAAAAAAATTTTTCTTGATCTTTTTCTTTTACAAAAGAAAAAGAAGTGATTTGTTTTCAATAAAGTTTAGGAGAGATTCTCTTTAGCCAATGTCCCAGAGGTTATTTTTGTGCATTTAAACACATTTAGGAGACACTGTATTTCTTATGAAGGCTTTTAAAGAGTCCCCAGAAGGCTGTTGCAGGAAAGACATATCGTGGTGATAGATTCATACTAACTAATGAAAAGTCCACTCTAGCAATTCAGAGTAAAACAGGACTTTCTAAGCAGGCATAAGTGAACCCAGTGTAGAAGAGACAAAATAATCAGCTTACCCAGACACAGCCTGTGGTAACTAGTTTCTTTTGAAGTATGAAGAACTGTCTTTTAAAAATTATATAGCAATGCGAAGCAATATTAATATCTGTCATCCAGCATGTCTTAGCAAATAGACAAACAGCAGTAGTGGGAACCAAGAAATGAGCTTCATTCCTAATCTTTTCTGTGTATTAGTTCATGGGTGAGCTAAGCTGCTGTAACAAAGAGACTCTGAAATGATGACTCAAACAATACAGTTTATTTCCCTCTCCTGTAGTCCCAGAGGGAAGCGGGTGGTATGGGGTGGTAAAGTAGCTGTGCTCTAGGACACAATCTATCTCATTGTTCTACCGGGCAGGAGTGTGGTACTCTCACCTGTGTGATCAGACCTTCACATCTGCATCTCTTCCCAAAGGAAGAGGAAGAAGAGGAAGGAGAAGGCAAGCAATTTCTCTTCACAAGAAAGTGATGTGGACGTTGCCCACATCACTTCAACTCACACCCAGCAGTGAGAACTAGATCATAGAGCCCCACCTGCTACAAAAAAGGCTGGTCACCATCATCTCTACCTGCTAAAGTTCAGGGAGAAGGGTATACAGAGCTAAAAGAAAAGGGAGCACTGGAGGCTAGCAAAATAGTTGCAATTTCTGCTGCAAAGAGTAATTTTTAATGGCATATTTCTATCTTGAAATTTTGCATTCTTTTCTGTCCACTCACTTTCAAAATATATTTGATAAATATTTCAGGTGCAGCGGCCGCCAGAACCATTTTCTTGCTGGAAGAGACAAGGAACGGATTCTCCCCAAGAGCCTCTCAAGGGAGGGAGTCTCTGCCATCACCTTGGTTTCAGCCCAGTGATACCGATTGCAGACTTCTGGCCTCCAGAACTACGAGAGAGTAAATTTCCTGTTGTTTTGAGCCACCTCGGTAACTTTACGGCAGGAAACTAATACAGTGCCATTATCTTTGACTTTAGTCTTGGAAGTTTTTTCATAACCACAGCCCTTGGTCAAAATGTTCCAGCCTGATTCTAGTATTACCTAGAAACTAGAGTTAGCAACTTGAATTTAGCTGAGCATTTATCTAAGAAAAATAAATCTCTAAATCTCTCTAGGCAAAAGGAGCGGGTTATAATTGATATTTAGAGTTTCGTAAAAATCAGAATAAACATGGGTGCCCTAGTTGCCGAGGTTGGAAAGAGGAAAGAAAATTTAAGGTTGGAAAGAGGAAAGAAAATTCCCAAAGTTCGTTTCACTCATTAACTCATTCCGTAAATATTCACTGGACACCTGCCATGGGCCAGGCACTGTGCTCAGAACTGAGGAAACAATGATGTATAAGATAAAGTTCCTCTAGGGACTTCATCTAGTTCAGTTTTCAGTGAAAGAGAGAGAAAAAGAAAGAAAGTCTAAGATGGAATAAATAAATTTGAGAAGCCCTCTTTATTAAAAGATGCAGAAAAACATGTGAAGTACTTCATAACACCTCTCCAAACATTTTAATACTGTCTATGAACAAAACTAATGTTTTATGAAAAAAGAAAACCTTCCTGAATGTGGAAATTAATCCAGGAGAAGGTCAGCGTATCACCTGACACAGAACAAGCCCCTTGTTCCTTCTTGAGGGAACAAGGAGGCAGAGCAGATGCATTTGCTTTCTATTACCTCGTGTTTGCAAAGGATCTCAAAATCCTATAAAAGAAAAGCATGTATAGAGTTTCTTAATTTCTAAAGCTGAACTCTCTTTAGCAGCTGAGTCAAATGAATTAAAAGCTAAATTATCACGTTCACCAATCTACATAAAACAATTTTCCTATATTTAAAGCCTACCATAATCCAAATTCTACTATAGGTTTAAAAAGTCTGAAGCTGACACAATTATCTTCATATATGGAGGGCAGGGGAGTCATAATAATCTAGGGGGCAAACCTAAATTGCCCACGGGATTCGACTACATAATCAAATTATCCAGTTCAAAGGGCAAGCTGTTTAATTCAAGACCATAAAGGAAAAGAAAAGCCCCCCTGTATTACTCCGTAAGTCTCCATGGCTTCATATTTTCGTGTGAAATTGCCTTGATTCTTCATTTTATTTTGCATTTTTAGACACAATCAGTGGGAATTTTTTCACTGGAAAGTGGCAAAGTGACAAGCATTCTTGCTAAAGAAATCTAATATCACACATCCTGAGAAATCTCTTTGGACTTCCCTCACTTCATTCAAAGATTCAGAAGTGTCTGACAGACTGGTAGGCAGGCCAGCAGGAACCTTATTTGCCTGAGGGCCTGAATAGCTTCCTGGGAATTCTACCACCCAAGGGAAGCTTGCAAAGGTCAGGCGTAAGCTTGGCCCGGGAACAATGCCTCCCTGGTCCCAGAGGAAGGGTGATTCTGAGTGCAGCCTGGTCTGTGAATTAGATTTGTCCAGCAGCCCAGCCCCCGTGGTCTCAGGTCAGAATCCCAGAGAGGGACAGAAAAAACTACAACAGCGTTTTTAACTAAAATTTGCTGATCAACTGTAACATCACTGAAAGGGAATAGTCAGATATTATGTGTCTCTTAATGACAGGCATCAGGAACTGCTCTGCACCACCTATAAAGTATTCTCACCCTCAAAATAATAATAACAGTAACTGAAGCAGAATCGAATCAAGGCGCTGGGCCTCATTATTACCAATTTCCAGGAAATTCAGGCAACAGAGAAGCATTTTGAACTACAACATGATAATACAATCAGCCAAATGAGTATGTGGAAAATTCCATGGGAAAAATGACCAACTTCCTTCAACAAATACATAGTTTTTAAAAGGAGTAAGTGGGAATTATGGTTGATGACAAGAGACTCAAGAGACACAACCAGGACTTCCCTGGTGGTGCAGTGGATAAGAATCCGCCTGCCAATGCGGGGGACACGGGTTCGAGCCCTGGGCGGGGAAGATCCCACATACCACGGAGCAACTAAGCCAGTGCGCCACAACTACTGAGCCTTCACTCTAGAGCCCATAAGCCACAACTACTGAAGCCTGCATGCCACAACTACGGACGCCGCACGCCTAGAGCCCATGCTCCACAACAAGAGAAGCCACTGTAATGAGAAACGCACGCACTGCAACTAAGGAGTAGTCCCCGCTCGCCGCACCTAGAGAAAGCCCGCGCGCAGCAGCGAAGACCCAAAGCAGCCAAAGATTAATTAATTTTAAAAAAAGAGAGACACAACCAAATATATGTGGACCATTTTTAGATCCTGATTCAAACAAAACCATCTGTACAAAGACATTTTTGAGACAATTTGTCTTACAAAAGACAATTTTGAGACAAAAATCGAACATGGACTGAAAATTAGATAATATATTAAGAAATTGTTTTTTATTTTTTAAGGTATGATAATGTTGTGCTTATATTGCAGAAAGAGGCCCCCTTACCTTTTCAAGATAATAATGAAGCTCTTAAGGGTGAAATGATGTCTGGGATTTGCTTTAAAATATTCCAGTGGGGGGAATGGGGGGGAGGAAGATGATGAAGACTAAGGTGGGTAGATAAAATAAGAAGGATAAAATATTGATTAATTATTGTTGCAGCTGGCTGATGGCGGCAGGTGATTCGTTATACTATTCTATGTTTGAATATGTTTGAAGTTTCCATAACAGAATTTTCAAAAAGTACATAAGGCACCATTTTATCATTCCACTCTTACTTCCTACTGCCCTGCAACAGAAAATCTCCACACTAGGTAGCCTACCATCTCCAGGGTTCCACACCCATGACAATACTCTCTTGAAATTCTCTCCTATAGCACTTTTCTGAACTGTCCTTCCACACCCAGCTCAAATCCCTGCATCCTCCTCTAAAGCTTCCCAACAGTCCCCAAATATCAAGAGCCTCTCTCCCTTCTCTGGATTCTCATAGCACTTCAAGTCAGTTGGCACTTGTCATAGCTTGGTTTATTTTCTTGGTTAACTTTTTAGTGTTTTGCATCCCTGGTGGGGTTTAGGGCTCTCACACAGCAGGGCACACATTGGTTTGTTATTCTCTTTTTATTACTATTATTATTTGGGGGGGGGGCGCTGCCACGCTGTGCAGCTTGCAGGATCTCAGTTCCCCAACCAGGGATTGAACCCGGGCCCTCGGCAGTGAAAGTGCTGAGTCCTTAACCACAGGACCGCCAGGGAATTCCTGGTTTGTTATTCTCTTGACTCAACTTCACCCCAGAATCTGTCCTAAATAATTTTGACTAATTAGTACATCATGGAGATGTCTCTTGAAAAGCCGTGACCTAAAGAATAACTTGTTGAGGGCTTCCCTGGTGGCGCAGTGGTTGAGAATCTGCCTGCCGATGCAGGGGACACAGGTTTGTGCCCCAGTCCAGGAAGATCCCACGTGTCGCGGAGCGGCTGGGCCCGTGAGCCATGGCCGCTGAGCCTGTGTGTCTGGAGCCTGTGCTCTGCAACGGGAGAGGCCACAACAGTGAGAGGCCCACGTACCGCAAAGAAAAAAATAAAATAAAATAAAATAAAATAAAATTTTAAAAAGGCACTAATCCTATTCTGAGGGCTCCACCCTCATGACCTCATCTAATCCTAATCACCTCCCAAAGACCCCACCTCCTAGTACCATCACATTGGGAGGCAGGGTTGTAATACTATATGAATTTTGAGGGGATACATTCAGTCCATGACAAACTACTCAATGCCACCTATGGGCTTTACAACAACAGAATGTCTGTGCTTCAGTTTCTGTCTGTGTGGAGGTTCTTGATACCTCTCAACCTCACAGAGATGTTTTAAACATGAAAAGAAGTATGCCAAGGTTTTTGAGAGTTACTCATTCCTCCAGCATACCTGGCCCTGCATCTTCCCACCTGCAGCCTTCCAAGCCTTCAAGGCCATGTCCTCCAGAGCTCTCCTGACTCCTCTACTGCTATTAGGGGTGCTCCTTACTCTGGATCCCCTGGCAACACACCCACAGCACTCTCCTAGATGTGCCGGCTTCCCTTCCATATCACAGACAGGGATGTTCGCTTCTCCACTAGCCCATAGTTACTGAGACAGGGGATCATTTCTAATTTACTTTCATATATAGCATGTGTTTAACCCATTCATGATAGGTTTTAAACAAACATTTTAAAATTCATTAATACTTTTTTTAAATTAATTGATGTGTAAGGGAAGAGTTCCCCTTAGATTCAGGACACAGCTATTTGGGTTTCAAATAGAAGTACAGAATGTCAGACTATAAGAGGTCCCCTAGGGAATTTCCTGGCAGTCCAGTGGGCAGGACTCCGTGCTTTCACTGCCGAGGGAGCGGGTTCTATCCCTGGCTGGGGAACTAAGATCCTGCAAGCTGCGCAGCGTGGCCAAAAAAAAAAAAAGAGGTCCCCTAAATCCAGGGCCAGTCTGCAAACTATTTGTTACTGATCCACAACAAAATAGGTCAAGAAACTGAGAATAAACATGTAGTAACTTTTATAACAATTATGTATGTCTGTTGAATTAATGATAAAGAAAAAGTTAGACTTTTATTCTGTACATCTTTGCTTTTTAGATGTATTTTTCTAATAACTCATTTTTACTGTATTTTATAAAGTTTCAGTGCAAAATGCACTGGGAAGTAAAGCTAATAATTCTGTATCAGAGATCATTTGAGCAGCACAATTTCATCTAAACTCACTCAGAGCAGAAGCCCTTTCTCTATTTCTGGCCAACCAGCCTCTAACACTTTCCGGTAAACATTCAAAATTCAAACCACCTAATTTCCACTTGCAGATTTTTTCTTAACTTAACTATTTGTATTTTGACCTTGGAAGGTTCTCCTGCTCTGTCAGAGGAGTTGGGGTGTGACAGGCTCCAGCAAGGCTAATGTAGATCTGAGGCTCAGTTTTCTGCAAAAGAACAAACCTTCTATTTTTGACATTTTATGATCCCAGGTTTCATTCATGAGCTTTTCTATCCCTCTGAGACATGAGGCAAGTCCCTGCCACCAAGAAGAGTCCAGCGCAGCCACTCCCTTGAAGAAAGCTCCCTTTTTGACATTTAATGACTTGATTATACAACTACAGTACATCCCATGTACCATTTACATGGGATAAATAATACTAGATTATTCGAATCCAAATAAAGTAAAGGTTAATAGAGTTGCTGTAGAAAGCAGATCTCTGCTTTCCTATAAATAGTTAAGTTTAATAGTAGTAGCAATAACAGTAATAATACAGCTAACAATTATTGAGCACCTATTATATGCCAAGCATTGGGTTAAGTGCTTTGCATAAATTATCTCGTTTATTCTTCAAAATAACACTTAGAAAGGTAATGTATATTTCTTATCTGTATATTCCCATTATACAGATAAGAAAACTGAGGTATGGAGAGGTTAAGAAACTCTCCCAAATACATGGCTAAAGAGGGGTTGGGCCAAGATTAGAATCCTACCCATGTGAACCCCAGAGCCTGCATTCTTTTTTTTTTTTTAATTTATTTTATTTATTTATTTTTGGCTGCACGGAGTCTTTGTTGCTGTGCCCAGGCTTTCTCTAGTTGTGGCAAGTAGGGGCTACTCTTCGTTGCGGTGCGCAGGCTTCTCATTGCGGTGGCTTGTCTTGTTGCAGAGCACGGGCTCTAGGCGTGTGGGCTTCAGTAGTTGCGGCACGCGGGCTCAGTAGTTGTGGCTGGTGGGCTCTAGAGCACAGGCTGAGTAGTTTTGGCACACAGGCTTAGTTGCTCCGTGGCATGTGGGCTCTTCCCAGAGCAGAGCTTGAACCCGTATCCCCTGCATTAGCAGGTGGATTCTTACCCACTGAGCCACCAGGGAAGCCCCAGAGTCTGCATTCTTTCTTTTTTTTTTAATAATTTTTTTTTTAATGTGGACCATTTTTAAAGTCTTTATTGAATTTATTACAACATTGCTTCCATTTTATGTTTTGGTTTTTTGGCCACAAGACATGTGGGATCTTAGCTCCCCAACCAGGGATTGAACCTGCACTCCCTGCATTTGAAGGTGAAGTCTTTAACCACTGGACCACCAGGGAAGTCCCAGAGTCTGCACTCTTAACCACTGTGATATGGGGAGGAAGGAAATGAAGGGCATAAACAAACAAAAAAAAAAGTGAAGTATGCTGATTTTTCAAATATGGGTGCTACATTTTTCATGTCAAATACTATTCAACTATTTATTTTAAATAATAAATTTACTTAAAGTTATTTAAATAAAGCAACATAGCATTCTCTCAGTATTTTTAATATACTGAATAAAACTAAAATCCCTCAGGCTTATTGTAATTAAGCCCACCTGCACGCAGACTACAAGAAACCCATTTTATTTTTTTTAATTGCCTTGGAATGTTTATTTTTATTATTTTTATTTTTTTGGCCACAGAGCACAGCATGCGGGGATCTTAGTTCCCCCACTAGGGATCGAACCCATGCCCACTGCAGTGGAAGCATAGCATCTTAACCACTGGACCACCAGGGAAGTCCCAAGAAACCCACTTTAATATTAAGATATAGTTTAGTTTAAAATAAAACAATAGAAAGAGACATGGTATGCAAGCACTAGTGACAAGAAAGCTGGAATGACCATATTAATATCAGCCAGGGAGATTTTAGGTCAAGCCATATCATCAGAGAAAAAGAGAGGCATTTCATATTGACAAAAGGTCAATTCATCACAAAGACATAGTGATTATAAATGTGTGTGCACCTAAAAACAGGGCTTTAAAATACATGAAGCAAAAAGTGACAGAACCAAAGGGATAAAAGACAAATCCACATTTGCCATAGAAGATTTCAACACTCTTTATTCAGTAACTGACAGAACAAGTGTCAGAAAATCAGTAAGAATATATAAAACCTTACTATCAAAATCAGTCAAATTGACTCAGTTGACATTTATGGAAGCTACAACTAATAAACATAGAATACACATTTTTTTAAGTGGCATG
Organism: Phocoena phocoena; assembly: GCF_963924675.1. NCBI lineage: Eukaryota > Metazoa > Chordata > Mammalia > Artiodactyla > Phocoenidae > Phocoena > Phocoena phocoena. The sequence goes on from NC_089220.1 coordinate 163,876,255, forward strand.
GAATATTCATCAGTAAAGACCATATGCTAGGATACAAAATAAGTTTCAATAAATTTAAAAGGATTGAAATCATACTGAGTATATTTGCCAACTATAACATAATTATATTAGAAATTTATAACAAAAAGAAATATATGAAATATCCAGTTATCTTAATATTAAGAAACATACTATAAAATAACTTGTGGTTCAAAGAAGAAATGAAAAGGGAAGTTCAAAAATATTTTGGGGCTTCCCTGGTAGTGCAGTGGTTAAGAATCTGCCTGCCAATGCAGGGGAAACGGGTTTGAGCCCTGGTCCGGGAAGATCCCACATGCCTCAGAGCAACTAAGCCCATGCACCACAACTACAGAGCCCGCGGTCTAGAGCCCTCGAGCCACAACTACTGAAGCCCACGTGCCACAACTACTTAAGCCTGTGTGCCTAGAGCCTGTGCTCTGCAACAAGAGAAGCCACCGTGAGGAGAAGCCCATGCACCGCAACGAAGAGTAGCCCCCCCTCGCCGCAACTAGAGAAATAGCCTGTGCACAGCAACAAAGACCCAACGCAGCCAAAAATAAATAAGTTTATTTAAAAAAATATTTTAATCAATATAATTCATCACAATAACAGAAGTAAGGAGAAAAGTCATTTGGTAATTTCAATAGATGGCAAAAAAAGAATGTGACAAAATTCAACAACCATATATAATAAAAATAAATGCACAGGGAAATAGGTCACAGAATATCTACAAATAAAACCTACAGTTAACATTATATTTAATGGTGAAATGCTGAGTGTTCTGCCTACTCTTGCTACTTCCATTCAACATTTTATTCAAGTTCTTAGTTATTGAAATAAGACAAGAAAAATAAATAAAAGACATACAGGTTGGAAAGAAGAAATTAAAACCATCTTTCAACAAGATGAAACAATTATGAACACAGAAGTTATGAAGAATCCATAAAAATCTCATTCTGACAGTTCAGTGCTCCTGGGTTTTTTCTTGTTGCTGTTTGCTCATTTTGCTTTGATTTTTTTGGTCAAGCCACATGGCCTGCAGGACCTTAGTTCCCCAACCAGGGATCAAACCTGGGGCCCCAGCAGTGTGAGCACGAAGTCCTAACCACTGGACCACCAAGGAATTCCCAGTGCTCCTGGGTTTTGAGTCAGTTGAGTTTGAACTGTTGGGAAGGTTCCCGGATGAATAAACTTTACAAATTTGTCAGATACTATATCATCTAAAAATTCCATTGAAGTACAAAGCAATCAACTATATGAATATTTTTGTTCCAGATATTTTTATCCAAGTACCTATAGATTTAACTAACATGCAAGTGAATAAACAGATATATATGTAGAAATCGGTGTTAAGAAATTCCATGCAAAATGTAGAGAAATGTCTTAGAAATCTGAGTTTAGGAACTAAAATTCAGAGATTCTAGACCCTTCCTAAGTAGTATGTCCAAAACAATACTGGTATCAGGTAAGGAACAGTCTGGATTCTGTCTTCAGTTTATGACTGTGTAAGAAAAAGGAAATAAATTTGTAGAATAGATTCCATACTCTTTAAACCCTTTCTTAACACATTAAGTTATATGTTTTATTAAATGCTTTAGAAACATATGTAATAAAGCAACTAATAATATGTCATAGGCTTTACCACAATTAAATAAACAAAATTCTAATTGCACAAAATGTGTTCTACAGTAAAACACATACATACAGAGTCAAGAGCCTACCCTTTGACCTAATAATTCTATTCCTGGGATTTTAGCCTAAAGAAATACAAGATTCCTGAATTGTTTACACACAGAAACGTTCATTGCAACATTTTTTACAACAATAAAAGAATGAATTCTGCCTAGACGTCCAACTAAAGTAAACCAGAGTTCAACCACGGGACAGACTATTACGTAGACGTATATGGGATATAGAAAGATGTAATAATATGGGGAAAATAATCATTGCTAACATTTATTGAGTACTTTCTGAAAGCCAGGAATGGTGTTAAGGGCTTTCTGTTGTGCTCCAAAGACAAAGAACAAGATAAACTCAAAGGGCCAATACTGCCAGAACAAAGAGTTACAGGGCTCCTATCATTCTGTCACAATGTGACCATTGCAATGTCCCAGAGCCCTCCCAAGCAGCATGCCCTGTCCCTTTCCCATACCCATATAAGGAAAGACATTTTGCTGTTTTTCTCCCGCTCAGCACACTGAAAGTATACATACTCTGCCCAGTCAGCAGATGACTTGCAGTTTCCGTGGCTATGAAAACAGACAAGCAACCCACCCTTCTCTTTAATAAACTCTATTTTCCTTACACTCTGCCTTGTGTCTGGAAATTCTTTTCCAACCAGCGCTCGGACCACGACAGGCTTCACACATACTAGCTCATTCCATCTTCATAAGAGAGTCCTATTGGAAAAAGTCCTTTCATTGCTCCCATTTTAGAAATGAGAAAGTAATCTGTAGAAAGATGACTAACTTGTCCAAAGTCACACAGATATTGAGGAAGCTGGCATTTGAACCTAGGCAGTGATATTCCAGAGACTGCCTGCACTTTGCCAGTGTTAAACCAAAAATATAGGATGCAAAATTATAGAAAGTGATCATATCTCCCACATTTTCAAAAGGGGAGAGGGGGACAGAGGGGGCAAAATGCATCAGAAGATTAACAATGGTTTTCTCTGGGTGGGGAGTTCATGGGTTTTTTCCTTTCTACTTTCTGCATGTTCTAGTTTTTCAATAATACAAATAAAGATGTTTATCACAGACATTCATTTTAATCCACCTTCCAGTCCTTGCTTATGCATGATCTTTTAAGTTAAAAAGGAAATGGCCCTCCCCCAAATCTGCCCTCCAAGGCCACACCTGGGAAGATTGGCTGTGTCCACTCATGCTGCCCAGGCAAAAATTTACATGAGACAAGGTTAGGATTTAGCCTTCAACGCAGAAGACCCATTCAATTTGCCTGCACAAAGCCCTTCCCTCTTGTCCCACGTTCTATGACCCTCTCCACCAGCCCCATTCCATTCCCCAGCTTGTGAATCCCTTTGAGGAAAACGACCTAGTGTAACTCACATTTCCATCCCTCTCCAGGCCTAGACCAGAACCTCACATATAACTCCCATGTAATTTAATAAATAAATTTAATAAATTTCCCAGAACAAAAAATATGACTATGGACTTCAAAGGGGAGGAGGTCTTCTCTCACCAGGTGCATCAGATCCTGCTCCAAGAAGGCGTGAGGATAATGTTCTAGTCCTGCGGTGCCCATTGTGATGCACCACCCAGATTCCCTCCTGTGGGGTGGGGCAGGGTCGGGGGCAGCAGGGCAGCAGAGCACAGACATCACTCCTCCAGCTGCTGGGAGTGTTGGCTGCTAACGGTCACAGTTGAATCTCTTCTCTCTCCCTAGTGGAAGACCACAACCAATGACTGGGAAGTGTCCTAGTACAAAGACGCTCAATCTGGGACAGCTCCAAAGAGCCATTCCGGCTCTAAGCTCCCCTTGAGATTGGCTGAGGCCCTCGTTATTGCCTTGTAGCTCAACCGTTCCCTCTGCTCAGTCCTGTTTCCTTCACTCCTTGAGCTGTTGATACCAAGCGCACTCCTCAACACGACTTGTACATGCGGATCTCCATCTCAGAGTCTGTGTCCCAGGAACCTGACCTAAGAGAACCTCTGGAAAGCAACAGGTCCCGCTGGGGCCTGATTGTTAATAAGATAGAGGTGCCTCGCGTGGGTTGAGGCCAGGAGTTCAGCCAAGTGGGAGGATACCCAATAGATTTTTAAGTCTTAGGAAGGCAAGGGGCAAGTTCAAGAAGGTGGGTAGCGGGGGTGTTGGGGTCAAATGCAGGGAGGGGTGATTGAGTCCTGGTAGCCGTAGGCAGATAGAGTCCGATAGGTGAGGTGGGCAGGGAATGAGTAAAGCAGTTTTAAATTACCTTAATAAGGAGGTTGATTAACCATGATCCTAAGACAAAAACAGATTTCATACTGCCTGCTAGAAATCAGCACTAGTGTCCCTAGGGTGTAGATTATACAGCCACAAAGCCAGAGGCTTCAAGAAAGAATTTGCCTTTTATTGAGGCAAATAGAGAAATGTTGGATTACCTCTCAAAACACCCCATAAAGACTCTGGTTACAGGAAGCATTCCACAGGAGGAGATAATGTCCTTTCCATTAAATCCAGGTGCTAGCCAGCATCTCTGATAATCCCTGAAATTACTATTGACAGCTATCTGTGGCACATCATCATGTCACGCACCATTCTGACAAAACACACATGAGGCACAAACACTACCACCTCCATGGCTGTATCGTGACATCACAGCCATTTAGCTCATTGTGCCGCTAAAGCTTTCCAAGCACAGTATCTAAATCATATGAATGTTTATACCTTGAGTCCCCCACTCAGGTGTCCCCACACACTCACAGGCTGGCCCAGCAACAACCCAGGGCCTGCATGACTAAAAGCTACCTATCCAGATGGGAATATGGCCCTTCTCAGGATGTGGATACCACCAAGGCCCCCAGAAGGTTCCAAGGCAGACAAAAAGCAGAACCCTGAGAAGATGCAGAAAAGCAGGAGATATACCAGCTATACAGGTGAGGCTGTCAGATCCTGTCTATCAACTTAAAATCAACCAACCCAATAGCAATCAAAACCATTAGAAACAACTATTCTTTGACTCCACTCTTGGAAAGTTACCACAGTTATGTTTGCACATGTGTCCAAGAATATTAAGCTAGGATAGTCACTGTGTCACTTTGATGTCAGCTAGAGACTCCTAGTTTCTTGGGATCCATGTAAGACCAGATAAAAGCCACATAGAGAACCAAAGCACCCTCATGTCCACCCCCGCAAGGTTTCTTCAAATTCCCAGGAGGGAATTCCCCGGTGGCCCAGCGGTTAGGACTCTGTGCTTTCACTGCTGAGGGTCCGGGGTTAAATCCCTGGTCGGGGAACTAAGATCCCACAAGCCGAGTGGTGCAGCCAAAAAAAAAAAAAAAAAAAAAAATCAGAGTTCCCCTACCCTCTCCTCAGGTTCAATAATTTACAAAGATGGCCCATAGAACTCAGGGATATGATAAAGGATACAGATGAACGGCCAGATGAAAAGATACATAGGCAGGGTTCAGAAGCATCCCAAGCACAGGAGTTTCTGTCCCTGTGGAATTGGGGTGCACCTCCTTCCCAGCACACAGAGGTATTCACCAACCCAGAAGCTCTCTGAACCCCATTGTTCAAGGATTTTTACAGAGGCATCATCATGTAGGCATGGCTGAATTTTAACTCAATTTCTAGCCCTCCTCCCCTCTCCAGAGAGCAGCAGGTGGGACTGAAAATTCTATGCTTCTCATCATGACTTGGTCTTTCTGGTGATCGGTACCCATTCAGGAACCTACCAAGAGTAGCCTCATCAGACAAAATATTCTCCTACTATCTGGGAAATTCCAAGGGATTTAGGAGCTCTCTATCAGACACTCCTACCACTCACAAAATCCCAAGTGTTTTAGGACTTCTGCCAGAAACCAAAGTCCAGATATGAGCAGGAACCGGGGGTCAAGACCAATATATATATTCCTTGTTATTTCACATATACCCACGGCAGGTCTCTCTCACTAGCTGCCTCATTTTGTACAACACCCAGTGTTCAACCACACTTGGTTTCAATGAATGCGTACCAAGCATTATGCTAATCACTTGACATACATTACCTCATTTCACCCTCACAAAAACCCTATGAAGAGGAAATTATTTTTATGATGAAGAAACTAAGCCTTCGCAAAATAATATAATTTATGCCAAAGTCACATAATATATTAGTTAAGGGATTAGCTATGCTGCTGTAACAAAAAGAGCTACGTATACAGCAGCTTAAATAAGACAGAAATTTATTTCTCCCTCACATGACAGAGGTGAGAGATGGATCTGCTTTCTTAGCTTCCAAACATGCTCCAATTATTGCTGATGCCCAGCCAACGGAAATGGGGGGAGAGGGTTAGAACCAAGCATCATTCAGAAGATGATCCAGAAGTTGCATGCATCACCTCTGCCCACCTCCCACTGGTCCAAATTTAGTCACATGTCCAGAGTTAGGAGGGCAATAGAGCCTGTAGCTGAGAAGCCATGTGGCCAGTGAAAACTCTTAAGACATGCTTTTACTAAAAGGAAGAAGAGAAAGTGGATGCTGGGAGAAGTTAACAGTCTCAGAAGACCAACTTCTACGTAAAGAGCTACACTGGAATCCTGGCCTGTTTGTATCCAGAACCATCTTTCTTAATCATATCGAAGCACCTCTCTAAACACTTGAAAAACTTTCTTTCCTTGGAGTCTGTGATTTTCCTCTGTCTCTCCTGAAGTTCAGGTCTCTTCAGGCCTGAAGGTGGGGATCTCACCCCCTCACCCTCTACCCTACCCCACCCTCCAGCCTCCCCCCATGACTATTACTGGCTCCTCAAGTACTAAATTATCCTTGTGGTTTTCCTATATCCTGCCCACAACTTTGTCAATAATCCCTTTTATAAGCACTCTGCAGGGAGTTCCCTAGCACTCCACTGGTTAGGACTCAGCACTTTCACTGCTGGGGCTGGGGTTCAATCCCTGGTCTGGGAACTAAGATCCTGCAAGCCCATGCAACGTGGCCCCCACAAAAAAAACAAACCACTCTGCAAAATCCCCACTTGGAGTGTGCTATGTGTTTCCTGCTGGAACCTTGACTGATTCTCGTCATTCACGGTCCACCCTGCAGGGCAGTGGCCAAAGATGACTTTCAGGTTCATCACAGTGAAATATTTACAAAACTTAGAAATGCTTCCTCCTAACACTGACCTGCCTTCTTCAATAAAAAAATAAGCTCTAAGGGGGCTGTGACCCTCCGTTTTACTATTTATTCTTGGAGCCCAGCACAATACTTAGCACAGAGCAGGCACACTAAATATCACATACAAATGAACACTGAGTCCTACATATAGTAGTTTCTCAACGAATTTGTGTCTGATGATTACTCGAATGGCCCCAACCTTGTTTATAACAGCTTCAAACAATTCCTTCTGAAGCCATAAGAGATTTTTTTTAAGAGAAAAAATTACAGGACTTCCCTGGTGGTCCAGTGGTAAAGAATCTGCCTTCCAAAGCAGGGGACACGGGTTCAATCCCTGGTGGGGGAACTAAGATCCCACTTGCCGCAGGGCAACTAAGCTCGGATGCTCTGGAGGCTGCGTGTCACTAGAGAGCACACACGCCACAGCTAGAGAGAAACCAACGTGCCACAGCAAAAAGCCTGTGCACCAAAACTAAGACCCGACACAGCCAAATAAATAACTTTTTTTTAAAATTAGCTGTCCAGGGCTTCCCCCGTGGCGCAGTGGTTAGGAATCCACCAGCCAACACAGGGGACACAGTTTTGAGCCCTGGTCTGGGCACATCCCACATGCCGCCAAGCAACTAAACCCGTGAGCCACAACTACTGAGCCTGCGCTCTAGAGCCCACGAGCCACAACTACTGAGTTCACGTGCCACAACTACTGAAGCTCGCACACCTAGAGCCCGTGCTCCGCAACAAGAGAAGCCACCGCGATGAGAAGCCCGCGCACCGCAACGAAGAGTAGCCCCTGATCACCGCACTAGAGAAAGCCCGCAGGCAGCAACGAAGACCCAGCACAGACAAAAATAAATAAATTAAATAAATAATTTTTTTAAAAAATTAGCTGTCCAAAATGATTTTTTAAAAAAAGAGAGAGAGAAAACAGTGCACTATGTAACTTATTTAGCTGTGATACTCCTATAATCTCAAATCCTCATTCACCTTTATGGGTTTTAATACATCCTGTCATTGCAACATGTTCACCAGATTTTTCACTCCCCTTTGTAATGCTTTGAAGTAGAGTCTTAATTGAAAAACTGCAGTTGAACTTGAGCAAAGTTCTCAGTAAACAGACTGCAGACAATTTCCTTTAAATGTGATCTTAGAAAGGAGGAGTACATTAAGCACATCAGGACAAGAAATTTACCAAGAAAAGGACATGAGATTCAACTTTTCAATCCAAAACAAATACTACCATATTTCATTTTAGACTTATTTAGTCATAGATTTTCATTATATACCACATTGCTCTTTTCCACACATTTTGGTAAATATAATAACTTTTTGTTTCAATGCCAAATCACAGTGAGATTATTTTGAAGACACTGTAAATGGCAACTAAATGCATATAACTCAACTACAGTGTCAACAATATGAATAGCTACGACCAGATTCCTGCAACCATATCACAACTGTGACTTGGAAGATAATAATTGTAGATGCCTTCAGTTGTAAGATGCATCTTGATTTCAGAGATGTTAAAAATGAGGTGGAGGCAGTACAGTAAGTGTTGGAATCAATGAAATGAGACAGCGCAGCAGCCAGATTGAGGAGCTAAATCCCATAGTTCTCTGATTGTATCCTTTGTAACACCTCTGTTAGGAGTGGTGGGGGAAGACAAGAAGAATGGATCAGGGAGGCAACAATTAAAGAATGCAAATAATCTCTAGTTTCAAAATTCATCTTTAGCAAGTCAGGCTACAAATTACTTTTTAAAAAAATCACTCCCTAAATATTGCACATTAAATATTTTCTAGTTAATAATTGTTTAAGGTGACATTGAAAACTAAAGAATGATCCAATGAATTAATCAATGGACAGACCAGTCTAGATCTCAGGGAACACCCCCAAAATAGCCAGTAGGAAATGTTTCATGTGTTTAAATGCAAGCCAACATTTTCCCAAAATTAACCCTCAGAAAAAGTGGAAAATTTTTGTATTTGAGTCCCTATGAAGTCTTTCATATTGTAAAGTACTCTTTCCATTACTCTATTTTGAATTACAAAGTATGGTTTGAGGAACACGTATTAGCCTAACTTTAATTAATACTATTTTGGATGTTTATAGGTATAAACAAATGAAACTGATTCTTTTTTTTTTTTTTTTTTGGCGGTATGCGGGCCTCTCACTGTTGTGGCCTCTCGTGTTGCGGAGCACAGGCTCCGGACACACAGGCTCAGCGGCCATGGCTCACGGGCCCAGCCGCTCCACGGCATGTGGGATCTTCCCGGACCGGGGCATGAACCCGTGTCCCCTGCATCAGCAGGCGGACTCTCAACCACTGCGCCACCAGGGAAGCCCGAAACTGATTCTTTAAAGGGCATATTGTTATACATTAATTGTATGGAGGTATGAAAATTACAAGTATTGGATGTCATTATAATCAAGACTTTCAAAAATCACCTAAAGCAATACAGAAGTACTTTAGACTGTGGCCAGCATAGATGAGTCAGGAAGCCAATAGGAGAAATAAAAAACCCACTGGCTATAACATTATATGAATGGCTACTTGTGACTTGGGTTGAAATTTCCAGTGACCTTCATCATTCATGGATTCAAAAAGTGCTCTGTCTCAAACAATTTAGACAGAAATACAGACAAAGTGCTCTGAAAAACTGTGACCGGTAATGATGAAAGAAAATAGATGCCAAAGATGTCTGTAATAGCATAAGTTAAAATTTTTCCATCCCTACTTTTTTTTTTTTTTTCGTACGCGGGCCTCTCACTGTTGTGGCCTCTCCCGTTGCGGAGCACAGGCTCCGTGGCCATGGCTCACGGGCCCAGTCGCTCCGCGGCATGTGGGATCCTCCTGGACCGGGGCATGAACCCGTGTCCCCGGCATCGGCAGGCGGACTCTCAACCACTGCGCCACCAGGGAAGCCCCACCTACTTTTAAAGTAATGCGTTTTATATGTGACTTTAAATATCAAATTTTAAATATGTAATTAAATTAATAATTAACTATAATGAGTAGACATTGGACTATTTCCTCTATATCCACAGAACTTTGTATATTCAAGTTGATAAAAATAAATATTCTCATTGTAAAAAACAAAAAAAAAGGAAATAGTATTACATTCTATGTTGCCTTATATTTGAACACATATATGATTTTTTTCCTGAATTAGCTGGATAATTTCCCAAATTCTTTATTTCATTTGGTCTTGTGAAATGCCTCTTCCCTTTCAAAATTTATAATAAAAACTATAAAGATAATGAGCATGAAATGATTAAACAGAAAAACTCTTAAGCGACTGCAGTTAAAGCTACATCAATTTATCATGGCATCCAGGAATCTGCCTAATGGGAAATCTTTTCAAGTCCAACTCAGTCTGCAAGTTTCTTTTTCCACCAAAATAAGCAAGTATATAGGCTTCTTCCTTCTGCCCCAGTGGGATGGAGACATTCATTCAACAACCATTGATGAGAGACCCTCTGTGGGAGAGATGTTGGTCTAGATGTTGCAGATACAACAGTGAACAGGAGAGACTGGTGCCTGCCCTCCTGGCACTTAACGTGGGAGACAATGTGTTGACAACTAGCCACACAATAAATTAGTTAATTACAGTACAAGCTGAGCTCTGAGAGCATTTTGTAGGGTGGGGCGGAATTGAAGAACACATGAACAAGCAAAAAACAATACCAAGAGGTGGGAAATGGCACCTGCTTAGAACTTAGAGCTCTCCCATCATTTCTGAAAGAGTATTAAAAGCAAAATTCAGCTGAGAAAATATAAAGATCTAATTGGCTTTACTTAATGATTCATGAATCGGGCAGCACCCCATCTAGCAGAAGAAAGGAACCGTAAGGAGCTATACAAAATAGAAGGTGTTTATAGTCATAAGGGGGCGGGAAAAGGAAGTTTCTAGCAAAGAGTGGAATGTTTCAGGAAAGGTCACCTTCCTATGGGCACGGAAGGGGTCCCTCGAGCTGATAACCTCACTAGTGCTGAGCAGGCAATTCCAGATGGACTGGCTAAAGATCACATCCCCAGGAGAGACTGAAACTGCAATTAGGTTAGGTATTAAGTCTTGGTTTGCTGATGTGGATTTAGCACAAGCTGACTCCATGTGGGGTCTGTTGTCTCTTTTTTAACGTGAGAAAAGACTTTCCCCGGCATAAAGTAGACAGCAAACACTTAGCCACGCCCACTGGAGCTGCCTAACAGCCTTTACTCAGTAACAAGGACTCTGTTATTCGAGCTTTAAACGGAGCATTTTTGCTGTATGAGTTAGTAGTAGAAAAAGGAAAGGCCCCCTATTGGACGAAGCAACCATTCCAGTGCAAACTAGTGCCAGATAAGAGTAGCATGGGACATTCTAAAAAGGTCAGCAGACAAAACACAGAACCTGGCTGACAAAAGAGGAGAATAGACACAGCGGAGTCCCTTCCTTTAGGCACACACAGCTAAAGGTTTCCCCAAGTCTCCAGCAGTGAAGGATTATAAATTAATAGCAGAACCACACTGTAAGGTATCTGTAGTTGTTATATAGAAAATGGTGCTTACATTCAGCACAGAGTAAACTGGATCTAGGTCTCCTTCCAGCGTTTTAGCATTCTTAATTAATGCCTTTATTAGCTCTGTGAAATTCCATGCTGATGAACCCTCCCGGTATTGTTACATTCAGAGAAAACCCCTAACTGACAATGATGGTCCAGATTCCGGTGCCTCAAAGGGGTGGACCAGGTAAGCAAGGTCCCTTACCCTACAGATGCTGCCTTAATAAGCTACCTGAGACTTTCCTGGCAGTCCAGTGGTTAAGACTCCAGGCTTCCAATGCTGGGGGCACAGGTTCGATTCCTGGTTGGGGAATAAGATCCCACTTGCCGCGTGGTGCAGCCAAAATTTAAAAAAAAAAAAAAAAAAAAAACTGGAAAATAAGCTACCTGAGTGTGCAGTGTGTCAATTAGAAATACCTTTCAGCTCCTACTCTAGAAGAAAAAGAAGATGGATCAAATCAAAGGTTTTCAGTGCGGCCAACTGTTAAGGAGGAATATGTCGTTTTCTAGATAAGAAAAAAAAAGGATATCTTCGACGTAAAATTACTTTTGTCTTCTCTTTGTGCTTCTTCTGTATCTGCTTAACCTGATACTTCTCAGACACCCCAGTGGCCTTTAGAGTACAAACTTCCCTGACTTTACTCAGCTCTCCAATCCCCTATTCTCATGCAAATTTACTCTGTAAGTCCTCAGCTTTCTCATTCCTTTCCTATTTTGAAACATAAAAAGAACACCCCACCCCCACCCTCAGGCCCTGCAGTTGCACGGAAGGGGTAGAAGCTAAATGACTTTCCTATACCTTTTCCAACAAATTCCTGATCCGATCCCAGTGTGTTCCCCTTAGTGCTGCTGCCTGACCATTCTGCAGTTTGAGCGTTTGCAATGCTCCCGGCAATTCACAACCAGAAAAAGTGAGATTAAACGTTTATAACTGCTGGCCTGGACTCCTGAGTTCCCTTTCTGGCTCCAATAATGATTTTTTTTCAAGGGCAGATTTTTACCCTCAGGAAATATCATGATGCCTCTCTGATGGTAGGAATCATTTTTTAAGAAACCAAGCTAGATCTCTACGACACAAAATAAATTATTTGGTGAGTTTAGTAAATTCACGGCAAAAGACAGCAAGAGAATCATTCGTTAAATAAATTTTTATTAATTATCCACTTTATATCCTATAGGAAATATACACAGATAGTCTTTATGCTCAGGAAACTTAGGATCAAGCAGAGGAGATAAAACAAAAATGTTTTTTTAACATGTGAGTGCTTAAAGGGCCACAGGAGTTCAAGGGAGGGAAAGAATTAAAACTTCCCTGTAGTTGCTTTTAAAATTCTTTTTGATTGGCTACATAAAGGCCTGTAAAAGAATTCCAAAATATGACTGTAGGAGTTCAGGACACCCCAAAATATGCCACTTTAATACACTGATTATTTTGAGCTGTACACACTTGAAAAACAGAGGATGCAGGGAGAGGCTTTCCCTGAACTCCCCTTATCTACCTAAAGACAGATCCTCCAAAAGGAACTGAATTGTCATAAATCCCCTGCTGGGTCTGGAGCTTGTGCTCTGCAACAGGAGAGGCCGCGACAGTGAGAGACCCGCGCACCGCCATGAAGAGTGGCCCCCGCTCGCTGCAACTAGAGAAAGCCCTCTCACAGAAACGAAGACCCAACACAGCCAAAAATAAATAAATAAATAAAAATAAAAAAAAAAAAAATCCCCTGCTGGGCAGTTTCATCAACCAGTGAAGACTGACTCTTTTTTTCTTTTAATAATCTATTCCTTTTGTTTGTTTTTTATAAATTTATTTATTTATATTTGGCTGCATTGGGCCTTTGTTGCTGCGCTTGGGCTTTCTCTAGTTGCAGCCAGTGGGGGCTACTCATCGCGGTACGCGGGCTTCTCATTGCGGTGGCTTCTTTTGTTGCGGAGCATGGGCTCTAGGCACGCTGGCCTCAGTAGTTGTGACATGTGGGCTTAGTAGTTGTGGCTCACAGGCTCTAGAGCACAGGCTCAGTAGTTGTGGTGCAGGGGCTTAGTTGCTCCGCGGCATGTGGGATCTTCCCTGACTAGGGCTCGAACCCGTGTCCCCTGCACTGGCAGGCAGATTATCTTAACCACTGCACCACCAGGGAAGTCCCAAGATTGACTCTTATCACAGGAGAGAATATGAGACAGACTTTGTCACAAACTGTCATACTTCCCGTCAATTCTTCTAAGGGTCCATTCATCTTTTCTAAAAATTATTTACGCTCCCCTACGAGACCTACATCCCCTCTCCACTTTCCCTATTAAGATGGCATTTAAGTCTGAATTCTAAGCCACCTCGAGGAGTTCCTCATCTTTGCCTGGGTATCTCCCATGTATACATGAGGTATACCTGTTAATAAACTTTTGTTTCAACTGACAGACATAGAGAACAGACTTGTGATTGCCAAGGGGGGATGGGGGTAAGGGAGTAAGGGAGGGAAGGATTGGCAGTTTGGAAATAGCAGATGCAAACTATTATATATAGGATGGACAGACAAGGTCTTACTGTACAGCGCAGGGAACTATATTCAATGTCCCATGATAAACCATAATGGAAAACAATATGAAAAAGGATGTGTGTGTATATATATATATGTATAACTGAATCGCTTTGCTATACAGCAGAAATTAACACAGCATTGTAAATCAACTTGAATAAAATAAATTTTAAAAATAAATAAGCAAATAAACTGCTCTTTTTCTCTTGTTAATCTGTCTTTCATTACAGGGGTCTCTGCCAAGGACTCAGAAAGGTAGAGGGAAAATTATTTTTCCTCCCCTGCAGGCCCAAACATGCCACCTTCAACCCAAACTAACTCAACAGTCATCAAAGTCATAACACATAAAAACTTTGCTATGACGGCTACAAACATCAGGATGAACAATGGTAGCCAAAGCAAACATTTAATGAATACTTGCTATGTGCCAGACGCTATGCTAAGCACTTCACGTACATTATCTAATTTTACCTTCACAGCAAACCTGAGAAATAGGTAAAGTCACTATCCCATTTTACAGATGAAGTAAAAGGAAGTTCAGACAGGCTGAGTAATTTACTCAAGATAGATAGCAATGCAAGAATTTAAAGATACTCAACTCTGTCCGAATCTTTAGTGTTACATGTACTATCTCCTCTTTTCCTAACAAGACAGTTATGTCAAGAAGAAAAAAAATGTTTTCTCTATCCTCTTATGTTGCGATGAGGGGCCTACAAATTAAGATGACAAAAGACAAATTAGCAAGAAAAATGACAGGTTTTTATTTACATATGTACACAGGAGTTCACAGAAAAATGTGACTCAAGGAGCTGGTTAGGGACTTCCCTCGTGGTCCAGTGGTAAGGAATCCACCTTCCAATGCAGGGGACGCAGTTTCGATGCCTGGTGGGGGAACTAAGATCCCATATGAGGGGGGCAACTAAGCCCGCGCACCACAACTACTGAGCTCGCGCACCTCAACTAGAGAGCCCGTGTGCCGCAAACTATAGAGCCCATGTGCCCTGGAGCCCGCACGCTGCAACTAGAGATAGAAAACCTGCATGCCACAACTAGAGAGGAACCTGCACGCTGCAACGAAGAGCCCACATGCCGCAACTAAGACCCGATGCAACCAAAAATAATAAATAAATAAAATATTTTTTAAAAATACGGCTGGTTAGAGTGGGGCTGGAGAAGAGTAGAGGGGTCATTTCTGGGAGAATAAATAACTTCTTAGAAGGGGGGCAGAAAAGGCATTTATGAAAACACAAATGACTTTTTTTTGGTATATATAGTTACTGCTTATTTATTTTAATTTTTTTTATTGAGGTACAGTTGATATACAATATTATTATATGTTTCAGGTATATAACATAGTGATTCACAGTTTTTAAGGGTTATATTCTATTTACAGTTATTATAAAATACTGGTTATATTCCCTGTGTTGTACTATATAACCATATCTTTGTAGCCTATTTTATACATAGTACTTTGTACCTCTTAATCCTCTACCCCTATCTCACCCCTCCCTGCTTCTTTTCCCCCCTTCTAAATAACTTCTTAGAAGGGAGGCAGAAAAGGCATTTATGAGAACACAAATGACTTCTTGAAAGATAAATGAGATCTTAAGAGAACAGATGGGAGATAGGATCGTTTGGATATGGTGCTTCTGGACTTCTGGACTTCTGTCTCCAAAAAAAAAAAAAGATTAGGGACTTCCCTGATGGCGCAACGGTTAAGAATCCGCCTGCCAATACAGGGGACAAGGATTGGAGCCCTGGTCCAGGAAGATCCCACATGTTTCAGAGCAACTAAGCCCGTGTGCCACAACTACTGAGCCCGTGTGCCACAACTGAGGTCCGCGCGCATAGAGCCCGTGCTCCGCAACAAGAGAAGCCACAGCAGTGAGAAGTCTACGCACCGCAACAGAGTAGTCCCCGCTCGCTGCAACTAGAGAAAGCCTGTGCACAGCAATGAAGATCCAACGCAGCCAAAAATAAATAACTATTTTTAAAAAGAAATAAAATGCTTAGAAATGAATGAAAACAAAAACACAATATACCAAAACTTATGGGATAGAGCAAAAATGGTGCTAAGGGTAATATTTACAGCTATAAATGCTTACATTAAAAAACAAGAGGGACTTCGCTGGTGGTCCAGTGGTTAAGACTTTGCCTCCCAATGCAGGGGGTACGGGTTTGAACCCTGGTCAGGGAGCTAAGACTCCACATGTCTTGCGGCCAAAAAACCAAATCATTTAAAAAAAAAGGAAAACAGAAGCAATATTGTAACAAATTCAATAAAGACTTAAAAAAAAAAAAAAAACAAGAAAGATCTCAAACCAACAGCCTAACTCTATGACTTAAGGAAAGAAAAATAAGAACAAACTAAACCCAAAGCTAGCAGAAGGAAGGAAATAATAAAGTTTAAAGTACAGATAAATGAAACAGAGAACAGAAAAACCATAGATATAATCAATGAAGCCAAAAGTTTGTTTTTGAAAAGATAAAAAAATATTGACAAACCTTTAGCCAGAAGGACAATGGAAAAAAAGAGAGAACTCACAAATACTAAAATCAGAAATAAAACTGGAGACATTACTACTGATTCTACAGAAAAAGATTATAAGAGAATACTTTGAACAACTGTCCACCCACAAACTGGATAACCTAGATGAAATGGACAAATTCATAGATGCAAAACCTACCAAGACTAAGTCATGAAGAAAAAGAAGATCTGAATAGACCTACAACTAGTAAGAAAATTGAAAAGAGTAATCAAAAACCTCCCCAAAATAAATGCCCTGGACCTAAGTGGCTCCACTGGTGAATTCTACCAAACTTGCAAAGAACAAATACCAATCCTTCTCAAACTTTTCCAAAAAATTAAAGAGGAGGGAACACTTCCTAACTCATTCCTTGAGGCCAGTATTATCCTGACACCAGAGCCATACAAAGAGTCTACAAGAAGAGAAAACTACAGACCAATATCCCTTATGAATATTGATGCAAAAATCCTCAACAAAATACTATCAAACTGAATTCAGCAGCATATTAAAGGGATCATATATGATAACCAAATGGGATTTATTCCTGGAATGCAAGGGTCGTTCAACATACAAAAAAATCAGTCGGTGTCAATGTAATATATCATATTAA
This sequence comes from Phocoena phocoena, assembly GCF_963924675.1. NCBI lineage: Eukaryota > Metazoa > Chordata > Mammalia > Artiodactyla > Phocoenidae > Phocoena > Phocoena phocoena. The sequence continues at coordinate 163,893,277 of NC_089220.1, forward strand.
TCTAATGAAGGGGAAGAAAACACATGATCATCTCAAATGAAGCAGATAAAATGTTGACAAAATTTTAAATCTTTTCAAGATAAAAATACCCAACAAACTAGGAATAGAAGGAAACATCCTCAAGATAATAAAACCATATATGGAAAACCCACAGCAAACATCATACTGAATGGTGAAATATTGAAAGCTTTTCCTCTAATATCAGGAACAAGACAAGGATACTTACTTTCACTACTTATATTCAACCTAGTATTGGAAGTGCTAGCCAGAGAAATTAGAGCAAAAAAAAGAAAAAAGAAGAAAAAATAAATAAAAGTCACCTAAATTGGAAAGGAAAATTTTCAATTATCTGTCTGTAGATGATATGATCTTATATGTAGACAACCCTAAAGATTCCACACACAAAAACTGTTAGAGCTAATAAATGAATTCAGCAAAATAGTAGGATACAAACTCAACACACAAAAATCAGTTGCATTTCTACACACTAACCATGAATAATCCAGAAAAGAAATTACAGAAACAATTCCATTTACAATAGCATCAAAAAGAACAAAATACTTGAATGGAAGACTTAATATTGTTAGGATAGAAACTATACCCTAAGCAACCTACAGATTCAATGCAATCCCTATCAAAATCCCAATGATGTATTTGCAAAAAGAGAAAAACCCATCTTAAAATTCATATGGAGGAATTCCCTGGCAGTCCAGTGGTTAGGACTCTACGCTCTCACTGCCAAGAGTCCGGGTTCGATCCCTGATCGGGGAGCTAGGATCCTGCAAGCTGCACCACGCGGCCAAAGAAATAGGGAAAAAAATTCATATGGAATCTCAAGGGACCCCAAATAGCCAAAACAAACCTGAAAAAGAGAATGGTGCTGGAAGACTCACACCTCCTAATTTCAAAGCTTATTCTAAAGCTACAGTAATCAAACTAGTGTGGTAATGGCATAAAGACTGAAGTCAGGACCAACAGAATAGAATAGAGAGCCCAAAAATAACCTCTCACATATAGTCAAATGATTTTTGACAAGGGGGCCAAGACCATTCAATGGGGAAAGGACAGTCGTTACAATGATGGTACTGGGAAAACTGGATATCCATATGCAAAAGAATGAAGTTGGACCCTTACCTAACACCATATCCCAAAATTAACTCAAAATGGATCAAAGGCCTAAATGTAAGACCAAAAACTATAAAACTTATAGAAGAAAACATACAGTAAAATCTTCATGACATTGGATTTGGCAACGATTTCTTGGATATGATGCTAAAGGCACAGGAAACAAACTAAACTTCATAAAATGTTTTAAAATTTGTGCATCAAAAGACAGTATCAACAAATAAAATGGCAACCCACAGAATGGGAGAAAATATTTGCAAATCATATATCTAATAATGGATTAATATCCAGAATATATAAAAAAACTCCTATAACTTAACAATAAAAAAATTTAAAAGCTTATTCAAAAAATATGCCAAGGGGGCTTCCCTGGTGGTGCAGTGGTTGAGAGTCCACCTGCCGATGCAGGGGACATGGGTTCGTGCCCCGGTCCGGGAGGATCTCACATGCCGCGGAGCGACTGGGCCCGTGAGCCACAACTACTGAGCCTGCGCACCTGGAGCCTGTGCTCCACAACAAGAGAAGCCGCGATAGTGAGAGGCCTGCGCACCGCAGTGAAGAGTGGACCCCGCTTGCCACAACTAGAGAAAGCCCTCGCATAGAAACGAAGACGCAACACAGCAAAAATAAATAAATAAATTTAAAAAGAAATATGCCAAGGACTTGAATAGACATTTTCCAAAGGAAATATATACATAGCCAAAAAGCACATGAAAAGATTCTCAACATCACTAATCATTGAAGAAATGAAAATCAAAATTATGAGATACCACCTCATATCCATTAGGATGGCTACTATCCTAAATAAATAAATAAATAAGTGTTGGTGAGGATGTGGAGACACTGGAACTCTTGTGAACTGTTGGAGGGATTGATAAATTATAAAGCTGCTTTGAAAAAAGAGTATGGCAGTTCCTCAGAAAGTTAAAAATAGAACCACCATAAGATCCAGCAATCTCACTTCTGGGTACATAACTAAAAGAACTGAAAGCAGCATCTCAAAGAGATATTTGTACATCTATGTTCATTGCAACATTATTCACAATAGCTACAACACAGAAGCGACCCAAATGTCCAATGACAGATGCCTGATGGTGAACATTGTTCTCATATGTGTCACTACCATAAAAAGCTTGGGGGGCTTCCCTGGTGGCGCAGTGGTTGAGAGTCCACCTGCCGATGCAGGGGACACGGGTTTGTGTCCCGGTCCGGGAAGATCCCACATGCCGCGGAGCGGCTGGGCCAGTGAGCCACGGCCGCTGAGCCTGTGCGTCCAGAGCCTGTGCTCCGCAACGAGAGGGGCCACAGCAGTGAGAGGCCCGCGTACCGCAAAAAAAAAGAAAAAAGTGCTTGGGAACCCCTGTATGCGTGTGGCTTTAACCTCTATGTGAAAGGTCAGTTTTTCATGTCCAATCATACAGTAGATATAAAGGATGGTCTTTAAGCTACTGCAAGGAAAATGCACCACACAATTTTAAAGATATTGGTCTGATGATCATCTCTGATCTTGTGAACATATGCCTGGCATCCTCATCTTTCAGAAATATTGGTGGGGGAAAATGCTTTCTGAGTAGTAGAGGGGTGTGTGGGGTATGTGTATGTGTGTCTCTGTGTCTGAATCTACTGTGTAGATTCACATAACCTAAAACACTAGCACAAAAAGACCCCAGTGAATGCTATAGAAGCCGGCACCTGCTGCATGATCCTGGGCTTTTATGCCCAACACATGGGAATAATTCATGAAAATAACCAAGCAGTCTCATACCACATATCTGTTCAGTAGGCCCTCCCTGTCTTTAAGATTATACTGGATGTAGCTAGAAGATCTCTTTACCAATTTTCACTGTACCCTCACTTACAAGGAAGGCTCCTTAGTTGGATAAACTTAATTAATGAATCACTCAGATGACTAGTCAAGATGTAGAAATGACAGTGGCTCAAAATGTGCCCATTTGGGGGGTTTGGGAGGTTTGGGGGTTTTTTTGATTGCTGAGAGTATTTCTGGCTAAGTAAAAGGGTAGCAGTAACTACTGTCATAAATCACATTTACTTTTCCCAGGTTGTTTAAGGCAGTATGGAAAGTTCAGCCAGTCAAAGCACCAGGCTGGCTCTCTATTCCACACCTCATAAAATGAGCCCAAGTTTCCTCTGAAAGAAAGCAACTTGGACCATAGGGAAGAGAGAAAATGTGAAAAGCAAACTACAGGCTTTAAGAAATGCAAATCCAGGTTATGTTTGGACTCAACAATTTTAAAATATTACCTCTCAGTTCACTAGCCACTCCGCTTGGAAAGAAACTCTTAATTTATTTCTAAGGAGTGGCAGAATTCATTAGAATCACAGTCTCCTCATCCAGCCTTATGGTTTTAAAAACTGCCTCTGGGAACTTGCCTAAAATAACTTTTTAGATCCTGTACCTCAATAAAGAGTTCTTTGCTGAAACTTGGATCAGATGTTCATTTATTACCCTCACCTTTTAATCAATTAAAAAATATATCACAGGGGTTTCCCTGGTGGCGCAGTGGGTGAGAGTCCGCCTGCCGACGCAGGGGAGAAGGGTTCGTGGCCCAGTCCAGGAGGATCCCACATGCCGCGGAGCACCTGGGCCCATGAGCCATGGCCGCTGAGCTTGCGCATCCGGAGCCTGTGCTCCGCAACGGGAGAGGCCACAACAGTGAGAGGCCCGCGTACCGAAAAAAAAAAAAAAAATTCACAAAAGCACAATTCTTACGAGAAAAAACACAGGACTCCTTACTGTGCTCACGACACAATTTTTCTAAAATTAAGGGCAACTACACATGTGCACTGAGTGTAGGAAATGCAGCATCATGGGGTAGCTCTACGAAATATTCTTACATTGTCAGAGTCAGACAGGGACTGATGGGCAGGAGGTAATAACTTCCCTTTGCAAGTGTTACCTCCGGACTCAGGTAGGAGTAGAAGTGTTTAAGAGACTGGAAAAAGGACCAGAAAATCATGTTTTTATTCCATTTTTAAAACTGAACATTCTCTAGGTAAAAGGAATCTTGCTTTATTGGTCTTGGAATTGGGATGATTACAGAGTGCTTGTGGAGATGGCTTATTCCTAAATCCCCTCTTCTTGAAAAAATACTTATTTAAAGCTCCAAGCCTGGGAGCCCTCACCAACTTTCCATTTGTTCTTCTTGGCACATGGCTGTTCTGCACCCAGCCAGCTCCCAAATCCAGTCATTGGGACATATGACGTCACAGTCTAGGAGGCTCTTTCCTCTCCCTGCTCCCCCCAACACACACACATACACACACACACACACACTCATAAAGAAATGAAACAGCTCTTAAATTCATGTACTTAAGCATGTTTGTTAAGGTTATATGGCTGCATCCCCCAGAGATGAAAGACAAGGAAAACCCAGACAGCAGAGAAAAAAAGATGTTATCACAGAGGGACTTATTCTCCCTAATCAGAATTTTCTGCTCTTGAAAATCAATGCATTGGCCACTAATCAAAAGAAAACAATAAAAAAAAACAAAAACAAAACAGGACAAAACCTTTTGACTACAGCTTGAAACTTTTTTAAAAGAGCTCTTTTTGACGTGTTCAATCTCTGGTCCATCTAAAACAGCAAACTTTGTGACACGTGAGACTTCGTGTGACTTTGTCTCTCAACTGGGAACCATCATTTGGAGTGATCCGTATGTGTCTCATGTAGTAACTGGGATGGTGGGCTGGATGTCAGGGAAGTTAAGGTTTCTACTCACAGGAAGTCTGTAATCTAGTTTGGAAGGCGTAAGTAAGACATGAAATAATTAACAAACTAAGCCAGACAATATATAAAAAGGTGTGGAAGGGTGCGACTGTCATCAGTGTTGTGTATTCCATCCGGTGTGCTGCAGACCAGCCTCCTCAGAAAGCAGGCTGAGGTAGAGATTAGGTCACAGGAAGATCTTGGGGACTGCTCTCGGGGGCCACGCCTGGTGGAGAACGGAAGGACTCAGCCTGGCAGATGGAGAAGCAGGGCTGTGGTGCAGGCCATCTGTGGGAAGCTCTGAAGCTGAGATGTCCCTTCAGAATGGTCCACGTTGGGCCTTCAGACAGCCCCACACATTCCCACCAGTTGCTGGGTGTGGGATGTCCAGGTGGGAAGCTTGACAGAGAGCAAGGTGGCCTTTCCCAGGGTGGGCTGAGAGCTGGGGGCTCCCCACCTGGCCTGCACGCTCCCAGCAGCTGAGGAATAGGTTCTTCAACCTTGAAGGGGCCATCTGGGCAGCACAGCATCCATGGGATGGTGGCTCCAGGTCACAACAAATTCCCCTGCTCTGGGAAAAGTCTCCCCTCAGAGGGAAGGCCCCAGTGACCCCAGTTTCCTCACCCACCTCCACCTGGCTGCAAGATCTAAATCACCTGAGTCGAATTTAAACACGCCAGCTTCTCCTGGGACTTGAAACTCTGCATCAATGCCCGAAGCAGCAGTTCTGGAAGCCGAGGCACTGCCCTGCAAAGTGTAAATATTTCCACTGCTGAGATCCCTGGAGATTCTCTCTTCCTGCCCCCGGAAGCCAGGGTTTCAGCTCTTCTTCAGTTCTGTGAGGTACCCCAGGACGTTCCCAAGAAATCCATGTTTGGGTCTATATTCCAGAACTAGGTCTTGTTGATTACAAAAAAAAAAAAAAAAAAATTACCCTGATTAATACGGATTATAAAGAGGACTGAAAGGCTCTATTATTGTGTGATTTTTGTGTGTATAATACCTAAACTTTCAGTCCTATGAAGGCGGGGAACAAATCTGCCTTATTTACTGTGGAATTCCCACTTAAAGCATGGTGATGGGCATAGCATGAGCATGTAACAAATATTTGTTCAGTGAATGAAGGAAGGAAGGAAGGAAGGAAAATATAGGACTTCGATGCAGGCTGGGATCATCAAAAAGCTTCAAGAAGGAGATAAAACTTGATCTCGGCATTACATGGAAGGATTTAGCTGAACAGAAAAAGGGACCCTGCCAGGAAGAAAAGAGACATGAATACACAGATGAAGGAGGCCAGCTGCTTGGAGCAGAGGTTATGGATTACAGGAGTAGGCCAGATTGTGCAGACTATTGAAACCCAGGGGGAGTGGGGTAAATTTCATGTGGAGGGCAGTAAGAAGATATTGCTGGGTCCCATGCAAAGGATAACTGGATTCCTCATCAGCTTCCTTCCTCTCTAGTGAAAACTCACACTGAGAGACAATCTAATGCCAAAACCTGTTAGAAATTTCCATCCACTGTTACTGCCAATGGAGCTGGGTTGAGAAAAATCTAACCAGAGCCAGACTGAAAAAAGCAATAAGACATGCTATACCTCCCTGGGATTCTACTTCCTGTCTCAGAGACTGAGTGTCTGTGGCTACCAAAAAACCAAATAATGAGCTGTAAGGCAGGCAGGATAAGATGCCTCTGTGCACCCTGTCTCTGCCAGAAAACTCAGGACAAGAGAGAAGAGTTGATAGCAGCAGTGCATTGCATCCTGGAAGGTAAAACCCCACAAGTAAAATTCTATAGATTAAGAGAAGGATCTGGGTGGCAGTTCATGGGGATTGCAATCTACCCTGGAGGGTGTGGTCCACCCTGGGGATTACAGTTGTCCCTGTGTTCCAATGGGTCAAAGAATCAAAGGACAAATCAAGAGGGTTTAGGAAGGCCTCATTCCTGAGTACCTCAAGAGCCCCACTAGATTAATTTCTCTGGGGACATAGGCAGAAGGCTGAGCGTATCAATCTGCCTCCAGCTCTGAATCTAAGAAGGGGAAGTACATATAGTGAGTAGGTAGAGCCAAGGACAATCAACAGCAATTAAAGGTCTGAGAGCAAATATCAAGTGTGAATAGATCTCTCTCTCTCTTGTTTGAAGCTCAGAAAAAGGAGGGGGTTGGTGGAAAACTTGAGGTCTGTGAAATCACATTTAGACCAGGGAAAAAGGAAAAATGCCCAGAGAGCATAGGAAGAGCCTACAACTGAAAAATGATCCTATGCAGGATCCAGGAAAGAAATTAGGAAATGGTTTAGTATCCTTTATACAATGAAGGCAAGAAGGTGCATGTGATAAATTGTAAAAGTAATAAATACCATAAAGAGAAAACAGCTTGAAATGAAGGCAAATGTATTCATTATATTAATTAAGACTTTCCTTGCACCAAAAAAAAAAAAAAGGTAAAAGCAAAAAAAAAAAAAAAAAAAGAGAGAGAGAGAGAAGGGATTTATTGCAAGAACAGGGGGTGGTTTACAGACCCCTGGGGCACGAAGGAACAGAGCAGGGGCCTGAGAAGGGGCTGGAGCTGGACCACGGTAGGGTGGGGAGCAGGGTTTTGAGTTTTCTTTGCCCCTCTCCCTCACCACAATGGTATGATTAATATCTTTCATTTCTGTCCCAATGATAGTAGAAACAATACTATCTCATTTTAATATGCATTTCTTTGATTATTTGGGAAGTTGAGCATTTTTCATGTTTAACAATATTTCCATTAAGGCTGTTGTGAGGAATGAGATGAGAGAACAGAAAACAAATTTTTTGAGAATAAATGCAGGCTGCTATGCTGCTTTACTTTTGTAAAAAATGAAGAGTGGTTTATATTGAGTACATATTTCAAATAAATTCTGAAGTTCATCAGGTTTCTATTAGAGAAGAGTGATATGTATGTATACAAAGCCCATTTCAGGTGATGGAATTGCACCCGAGAAAATAAGCACTTGATGGTTACATATGATACAGATCTGTCATTTAGCCCGAAAGCAAACCCCCAAAAAGGGAGAAGAAAGGTAAAAATGGTGAACCTACAAGAAATTCCATGTAATAGGCCATCTTTTCTAGACCGTCTTTGGCTGATTTTTGTGGGACTCTTCTACAGAGAAAGTGTGTATGTTCACTTAGCTCTAAGGTATTTTCCTCAAGCTTTAACCCAACAAAATCAGAATAGCTACTAGGAATTATTTGACCCTGTTTTCAGGGTTAGTTTTCTCACATAGAGGGTTGGTAAATACTAAAAGAAAGGGACAAATGCCTTTTCTAAGTTAGATTCTCAACGGCACAATGAGGAATAAAACTGACTGATACTAACTCTTCCTCTAACTATAAAGAAGACATGATTCTACATGTATCTTCGAAAAAAAATAGTCTCCAGTTGGGCACTGTTTTTAGAGCATTCTTTTACATATTTTTTACCCAACTGAGACTATGTCCTCACTGTAAAAACAACACATTATGTTATTGACCCTGAATTTTACAGAGAGAGAGAGAGATTCTTCTCCACTAATGACTTCCAGGTGGACAGAGCAGCGCCACTGGGCCCCATCACCTGGTGGAAAAGGGATAATTCTAACTGGACCGAAGGATCCATCTTGCCAGAGTAAGTCAAAGGCCATTAGCACTTCCAAATACTCTGCCAAATGGTTCATTATAATCAGAAAGACATACAGATGACCAAAAGCACATGAAAAGATGCTCAACAAACTACAGTGAGGTATCACTTCACACAGTTCAGAATGGCCATCATCAGGGACTTCCCTGGTGGTCCAGTGGTTAAGAATCTGCCTTCCAACGCAGGGGATGGGAGTTCAATCCCTGGTCGGGGGAACTAAGATCCCACATGCCGCAGGGCAACTAAGCCTGCTCACCACAATTACTGAGCTCACGCACCTCAACTAGAGAGCCCGCGTGCCACAAGCTACAGAGTCCACGTACCCTGCAACCCGCATGCCACAACTAGAGAGAGAAAACCCGCATGCCACAACGAGAGAGAACTTTTCCTTATACTGTTGGTGGGAATGTAAATTGGTGCAGCTACTATGGAGAACAGTATGGAGGTTCCTTAAAAGACTAAAAATAGGGCTACCATATGATCCATCAATCCCACTCCTGGGCATGTATCTGGAGAAAACCAAAATTCCAAATGATACGTGCACCTCAATGTTCACTGCAGCACTATTTAAAATAGCCAAGACATGGAAGTAACCTAAATGTTCATTGACAGAGGAGTGGATAAAGAAGGTGTGGTACATACATACGATGGAATGTTACTCAGCACAAAAGAAGAACGAAATAATGACATTTACAGCAACATGGATGGACCTAGAGATTACCATACTAAGCGAAGTAAGTCAGACAAAGAAAGACATCACTTATACGTAGAAACTAAAAACATAGTTCAGATGAACTTATTTACAAAACAAAAATATAGAATCACAGATGTAGAAAACAAACTTATGGTTACGGGGTGGGGGGGAAGGGGGTGGGGGAGGGATCAATTAGGAGATTGGGATTGACATATACACACGTGTATCATCAGGCCACTCACGATGTCTCTTTTCTTGCTCTCTGTACATCCCCTGCCTGACCAAGGCCTGCTTCACCTACACCAGACTCTCATGACTGAACTTCCTTTTGCCCCAGGCCCCAGCTAATGATAGTTTATCAAAAGGGCAATGAGGGTCATGCCCCTTTGCTGGTTTCCCGGGTAACTAATGAGCCCACCTGATGTCAATTTCCTTATAACTGGTAATCTATTCCTTCCCCCTGGAAGCTAAAGATAGCCACCATGTCCTACCCGCTGTCTGCCGCACATGGTGGGGTATCGCTCCAGGACCTTGCTTCAGACGTGTAAGCTCCCCCATCCATTAAACCCTTGATGTCTCTGATTGCTGACTCCGGGCTCTTTCTTCAGTCTTGAAGCTGGGCAAGCACAGGCCTTGTAGGCCTGTGGGGCATAGCCCAACAACACTACTATATATAAAATAGATAATTAATAAGGACCTACTGTATAGCACAGAGAACTCTACTCAATACTCTGTAATGACCTATATGGGAAAAGAATCTAAAAAAAGAAAGCATATATGTATCTGTAAAACTGATTCACTTTGCTGTACACCTGAAACTAACACAACATTGTAAATCATCTATACGCCAATAAAATTTTTTTTAAGAAGAATCAGGGGACTTCCCTGGTGGTCCAATGGCTACGACTCTGCCCACTCCCAATGCAGGGGCCCAGGTTTGATCCCTGGTCAGGGAACTAGATCCCACATGCCGCAACTAAGAGTTTGCATGCCACAACTAAAAAAAAGATCCCACATGCTGCACCTAAGACCTGGTGCAGCCAAATAAATAAATAAATATTAAAAAAAAAAAAAGAATCAGAAAGAAATGTTCTTTACTAATTAACAGAGGATGGAGCACGCTGACTCCACTAGGGGGTCTGTATATATGCAAATGAACACCCCACAAACATCTATAAACCCTAAAGTCTGCTTTTATTTTCTTCTATCCAGCTTCATTTTCTAACTCTCCATCCCAGAGGTACAACAAAGGAAGTGGCACTAGAGGCTATTTCCACCTAGTTCCTCACAGACCATTTATTTGGTCCACATAAGGCACGCCAAAACATGCAATGCAAATCTGATCAATGTTGAAATAGATCCTTTTTTAAAAGAATCTATTTTTCTGACCAGAGGTCACAGAAACAGGATATCTTATTCTAATTCCCCAGCTTTTTTTTTTAATAGAAAATATTTTCAGGGCACCCATAGAAAAATAAAGGAAGCCAAGCAGAACTCCTACACTTCTTCCTCTCAACCTGGGGAGTTATGCCTTTTCTGTGTCAAGGATCAGTTTCTGACTTAGAAGGCCCTAGATATATAAGCTCACAAGGCCAAGTATCCAAAAGCAAGCCTCAACATCAAACATGTCTAGAACTGTGACGTGACTTTCCAATGGACTCTCACAATGGGAATACTTCAGTCATCTGCATAACATTTGAAGGAAAAACGTCCATTAAAGGGGAGAAGGTAAGAACGAGCAAACCATTTTTCACATCTGAAAATCTCCCTGTGTTAAATAAGAACTTCAAACAGTTGGAATTCAACTGGCCAGAAAGATCTGGATTTATACTTACTTCAAAGCAACTCAGCTAACTCTGGCTTTGTTTCTTGAGAGGTCTCCCCATGTTTCTGCAGCTCCTCTAACGGATTAAGAACTCAGGGGTCCAGGGACCAGTCTTTCAAACTACTCCTCTTGGATGAAGGAAAAGATGGTGTAAGCAGATACGTTAGAGGGTCCCTGGAGAAGGAGAATCAGGCTTCACTTTCTTGACCTAAGAGAACCCCTTTTAGCCTAAGCCATTTTGTGATCTAAGCCTGGCTACAGTGCTTGCCCTTGAACAGGTCTCCATAATTAATGATCTTAAGGAAGGGAATGCAGAAACAAGGCAGGAGTAGTCAAGAGTCAACAGTGCAGGCTTGGGGTAGGGTCCTGGTTCCTCAAGGGATATACGTAATAATATATCTTTGAGTTGGGCAGGAACTAAGGCCCCCACCCAGGTGGAGGATGGAATGATGATGTTGACCCACCTGACTTCAATCAACTAAAGCTTGGACTCTGTCAAACTTTGCCCCAATTCTATGCTGAATTCTCCTCTGCTCAAGCCCCTTCATGAATATGCATGTACCCTTAGCTTGTAACTTCCCCAATTTTGCTTTTCTGGGAGACACTGCTTTGGGAGAGACCCCCAGTGTTCTCCTTACTTGCTGCAAGTAATAAATCCTTCCTTCTCCTGATCTCTGGCTTGGTTGTATCTATTGGCTCAAAACCCACCAACAGATTGTTGCCAAAATCTTGGCACTCTGTGTGATGCTGAACAGAAATACGGAGATGGAGTTATGGAGGAGAAAGAAAGAATGGCTTTATTTCTTTTTTTTTTTAACTTATTTTATTTATTTATTTTTGGCTGCACTGGGTCTTCGTTGCTGCGCGCGGGCTTTTCTCTAGTTGCAGCGAGCAGGGTCTACTCTTCGTTGCGGTGCGCAGGCTTCTCACTGCAGTGGCTTCTCTTGTTGTGGAGCATGGGCTCTAGGCGAGCGGGCTTCAGTAGTTGTGGCGCATGGGTTCAGTAGTTGTGGCTCATGGGCTCTAGAGCACAGGCCCGGTAGTTGTGGTGCATGGGCTTAGCTGCTCCTGGCATGTGGGATCTTCCCGGACCAGGGCTCGAACCCATGTCCCCTGCATTGGCAGGCGGATTCTTAACCACTGCACCACCAGGGAAGCCCAGAATGGCTTTATTGCTTTGCCAGGCAAAGAGGAAACACAGTAGGGTAGTACCTCAAGAACTGTGCCCCCCTCCCTGGGGAAGAGGGACAGGTTATATAGTCAGGACTCCTGGTGATAAGGATCATGTGATAAGGATCAAGGCAGTAACAGTCTTGCATTCTTCTTTCTTCTGCAAAGTTTCAAAAGGGTGGGGTTGCTGACAAGATTAGGGTGTGTGGAGGGTCTCTAATCTTGATGAGCTTCTCTGGTCCCTGTAATCTTGCCTCAGGTGGTTTCATGGCTGCTCCTTCCTTGATTAGCAACTGTTTGAATCTACTCTTTGGAACTCAGGGAAGGTCATGGAGGCTGGAGACTTGCCTACAAGAAATGCGGGACAAAAAGGCCTCCGTACCTGGGAGCCCCACAGGGCCCCCCTGCTCAGCATCAAGATGAACTCAGTTTTTGGGTATCAAATCTACCCAGTTTTCTAAGCAAGGTTATTTGCCTCCTTCACTGGGCATCCCCCCCCTCACACCCACATCTTAGGATGCAATTTTTTGTCTATCTGTTCGTTCCTTGGGGGAAGGGACAGTGTCATGGACTCCTTTCCCCCTCGCTGGTTCCCCAGCACCTAGTGACCACAGCTCTCTCCTTGACCAGACTCTAGACAGGCTCCTCTAAGTCCTTTTTCTTTTCTTTGTTTTAATTTTTATTATAGTTGATTTACAATGTTGTGTAGTTTCTGCTGTACAGCAAAGTGTATCATTTATACATATAACCACCCTTTTTTAGATTCTTTTACCATGTAAGTCAATACAGAGTATTGAGAAGAGTTCTCTGTGCTATACAGTAGGTCCTTATGAGTTATCTGTTTTATACACAGTATATGTCAATCCCGGTCTCCCAGTTTATCCCTCCCTCCACCCCCCCCCCATTCCCTCTTTCCCCCATAAGTTTGTTTTCTACATCTGTGCTACATCCTTTTTTTTAATATTTATTTGGCTGTCCTGGGTCTTAGTTGTGGCATGCGGGATCTTTCGTTGCACCATGTGGGATCTAGTTCCCTGACCAGGGAACGAACTTGGGCCCCCTGCATTGGGAGCATGGAGTCTTACCCACTGGACCGCCAAGGAAGTCCCTGTGCTAAGTCCTTTTGCAACTAGACCTCAACCTAGACTGTGCCCATCCATGTTAGGCCTGCACTGCCCAGTTTTAGCAAGAATCTTGTTAAGCTCAGTTTACAGAGAACCCCACCCTTAATATCTGATCAAATTTCTCAACCCGAATCACCCTCTGGGTGATATCTGATCACTGTTGCCTGCCCTCGGCTACAAACCTGTTCAGTTTGTTTAACCAGAATCCCCCCTACCCCTGATGTTTCCTCTTAGTAATTTCCTTCCACTAACCCCCTCCCTGCTCCTTGGCTGTAAATCCCCACGTTTTCTTGTTGATTCAGAATCAAGGTCAAATCTATGCCGGGCTCTCTTTTTCCCAGTTGTAATAGTTCCTGAATAAAATCTGTTTTTACAGCTTTAGCTACAGTCTGGCCCTGGTTTCCTTTGATAATAGCACAGTACCTGGGGTACTGTCTTCACTCAAAAACTGCATTAATTGAATGATGGATAAGACAAATATGAATGAACAAACAAATGCATGAGCGAACCTTCAGCCCACTCCACTCTCAGAGGGCAGGGGTAAACAGCACAGGTGAAATGACAGCCCTCAAGCGTCTCTCTCCTTACTCTGCTCTAGTACAGAATCGTTACCTCCTGCACGAATCTGACGGCCTTGTCGGGGAGGAAAAAAAAATCTCTTCCTCTACTCATCTTACGTTCTCAGGCTGGGGCCCTGTACACTGGACTCACGAAAGACAAATTAACAAGAGAAAAACATAAAAATTTATTTAGTATAAGTTTTATGTGCCACAGGAGAATTCATAAGGAATGAAGACCAGAAGAAGCAGTTAAGCCCAAGTATTTTTACACTAGGTTTGATGAAGACTGGGAAGTCGTGGTAAAATGTGATAGGACAAAAGGACATGAGATAAAGTTAGTAAACTGGGGGGAATTTAGCAAGGCCTGATCATTTGGATTCCTCCTGGCATCACTCCATCTGTGAAGATAAGAAGGGCACCTCTCTCATGAGGATCTCATGACCCACTTTGGGGAAGAGGGGAGATGAGAGAATCCTTTTTGCACCTGCTATATCCCAAATTCCTTCAACCCAAAATATTCAATATGTCGAGGTGCCATATTGTGAGGTAGCATGTGTTTTACCCCATCAGCCAACCCCCTAATAACAAGGAGATGGGAACCACAATATGAAGAAGTAATTGAGCTAAGAGGCTCCTCTGAGTAATGAGAAGAAAAACAAAAAATGAAGAGTAAAAGTGCAACAGAGTAGACACCTCCCCAAAACTAATAAAGACCATTAGAAAGGTCTGAGGCCTGACACCTGCGGGAGGGTTGATATGAGCCATTGCACCTGTGTGGTTACAGATGCATGAATGAAATTTGATGACTCCAGCAGAGGACCAAGTATGCACCTTGGGCACCAGCAAAGCAGTAGCACTAAAGAGGAGAGAGAATCTCAAAGTTGGGGCTTCATTGTGAAAATTAAATTATTCTTATTTTATTGTCTTCATATATGTGCGATGTCATCGTCTCTGCAGGGTCAGGACCTCTACCACTCTACCCCTACACACACTCACAGAAACAATTTTTGCACCTCTGGGAACCTAAATAAAGAGCATGCCGAGGAACGCATGAGATGTCGCCATAGAGTAAAGAAAGACTGTTGTGAGCAACTTTGAAAACTGTCTCACTATTTCCAGTGACACTTTGTATATCTGTGAGCACACGTGTTATTAGAGGCTGGAGCTGAGTCCTCATGTGATTAGCTCTGTGTGATTGCGTGTTTGTGTAAACGTCTGTAGAAGCATTTGTACACAAGACGTGGGTAAGTAAAGGATCCCAAATGGTGTCCTAATCAGAAATGTTGTCTCAGAAGTGAGACAGATTGAAACAATGTATAAATAGAATAAGAAATAGAAAGGAAGTTAAGTCAGAAGAGGAAAAAGGCCAAAGTGTTACTGAAGAGGCACAAATGTCATAAATTTAAAATAGATGTTTAGCACCAGTTATAACTTTGCCACTCTGCTGTGACATTTAAAAATTACCAACTCTATAATATGGTTTAAAGCAGTGTTTACCAACCTTAAATGGGTTTAGACGTTCATCACTCACATGTGAAAGAAGTTTAGGTCAAGCATAAGAAAAAGCTTACTAAAGAACATAGAGTTTCTAGTTAATAGATGTAATTTGTGATATTTTCATTAACCTAAGCTATTATAAAATAGTGCATTACATTACAGAAAAAAGCAAAATTTCAGAGAAATGATTACCAATTTATCATTCCTGGTTAATAGGAAGAAATCTACTTTCTGAAGAGAAGAAAACCTTTCATTTTGATTGCCTTGGCCAATGTAAAAATGAAGAAATGAATGTGACATTTTAAATCTCATAGACAGGTTTAGTGTAAACTGTTAAAAAGTGGAAGAGGTATACAGATCTTAGCTGATTTTCCCCTGGAACCTGTTTTCTTGAAGGTTTAGGTATCTCACAAATCTCCTGCATTTGTGTAATGGTTTTACCCTTTTTCAAAGGGCTTTTACATTTCTGATTCTTGCTGATCCCCATAACGACTCTGCACAGTGTTTGAGGATTAAGTGTGAGCTACAGAGAGGTTGTGTGGTTTATTTGAGGTGTCACAGTCTGTGACAGCCCCACTACAAGTGATACTTATTCTACAGTCATTAATGCCTCCCTAAAATTATACAAAGGGAATCCACACATCCATTCCAAGAACTGTAGAGCCATCCATTGTCTTGTGTTCCTGTGAGATTTCCTGCCGGGAAGGGAACACAAAGGCTGCCATCTTGGTGGTATGGGTTCATTCTGACCAGTTGGTACCCAGGCCATGATAAACACTTTAATATCATCTGTGATTACTTGTGTAAAGGAAAAGACCCTGGATGGGGGTCAGGAAAGTTGAGTTCTCGTCCTGGTTTTTATTATTGAGAATACTGCAGCCATCGTGGCTAACACTTACTGAATGTTTACTTCAAATAACGCCAAGTGTGCCACATGGAGAATCAATTCTCACAGCCACCCTCTGTAGTAGATAAGCTCAGCTTGTACTTTACTGATAAGAAAACCTAGATCTAGAGAAATGAAACAAGTTGCCCAAGGATATGAAGCTTCCTGAGAAGCCAGGACTTGAACTTGGCAGTCAAATGCCAGAACTTGTGTTTCTGACCATTATGAGAACCTGCCATTCACTGGTTGGCCGATTTAGGGCAATCTCTTAGTTTCTCTGAGTTCAGTTTCCTTGATTACTTAGTAAAAAGGTTTCACTAAGTCCCTTCAAATTCCATATACATTATGGAAATTAGAGAAGAAATACTGCTGAAGTGTGATTTCTCCTTTGTTAATCAGTGTGTAAAAGTTGCTCTGAACCCAACAGATAAAACTGAAGGGCTTCACACCCCCACCTGTTTCCTCCATTGTAAACTTCGTGTATCATATTTTTTTATTTTATACTTTAGGTATGTTCCCAGTATGTTACAGACAGAATTTTATTTTATTTCATTTTATTTTTATTACTTTTTAAAATCTGCATGCTATTTTATTTCCATTAGAAAAATATTATCTATATAAAATCTGGTCCAGTTTCTTCTTTTACCTCTACCATTCAAACTTAAATGCTTTAACTTTACTCAAGTAAAAGCAGAGTCATGTATCTGACATGAGAACTAAATAGTTCACATCATTAAATTAATAGAGTTTAATTGAATTAGGTGTGTTCTTTCTTATTTCTCAGGAATAGTAACTCATCTTTCCTATATGCTATTTCCCTTTACTTTTATTTTTCTGAGTAACTATGTAATGTGTGTCTCTTTTCCCACATCCAGTAATATGAGTTTTACAGAAGTGTAATTTATAACATCACTAACTAGATTCATCATTAATCTTCAACTCATGTTCAATTCCCCTTATTATATGGTATTTCCATAATAACATCAGATATTTCAGTCAACCTTACACTTTCCAACAAATACTGTAAAGATTAAGACGTTAATTTAAAAACATTATTAAAATTCCAGACTGAATAACACTGGGCCCACTTAGAGCGATGCTGTCACAAGAGGTCCTCGGACAGCTACTGCTTCAATCTCAACACGGCCTCCTTTGGTAAAAGCAGCTACCTGGTAAGCAGCTCTTGCAGGAAAACTACTCTGGAATATTGCCTGTAGATGTCATTGACAGTATTGAAGTCGTTTATGTCAGCCAGCAAAACAGTCGTTTTTACCGCATTCGTGAGGTCACTGCCTGCTGCTTTCAGAATTTCACCCATGTTTGTAAGAGCTTGTTTAGCCTCTTCTGCCACCCCTCCTGACACAAGCTGTCCACTTGCAGGATCCATGCCTAGCTGTCCTGAAATGTAAATGGTCCTGTCGACTATCACAGCCTGACTGTAGGGACCAGTGGCCGCTGGGGCTTTCGCGGTGCTGATCACCTTTCTGATCAAAGACAACATGGCTAATCCTTTTCCCTTGCCGCCCCCACCTGTACGTACTCGTGTCTCACGGGTCTCTACAGACAGAATTTTAAAATGAAAATGCTATGTTAATTTTACTGGATGATTAATCTTTTAAAAAATTCTATTGTGAATCTTTTTGTGTTTGTTGTTCTTAAATTTTATTATTTTTAAACCACTTTATTGAGGTATGAGTCACATATAAAAAGCTATACATACTTAACGTGCACAACTTGATGAGTTTGGAGATAAGTATACACTCATGAAACCATCATCATAATCAATGTCATAAACCTATCCATCACCTCTGGAAGTTTTCTCCTGCCCTCTTATTTATCATTATTTTTAGTACTGTTATTAGTGATATGAACACTTAACATAAGAGCTATCCTCCTAGCAAGTCTTTAAGCATACAATACAGTATTGTTAACTATATTGTGAATCATTTGTAAAATAAAGAATCATCCCTTTAAAATTGCTTTTGTAAAACTCAGATTTTCATTGTGAAGTGCTTAATTAGAAGTGCTCCTATAATTCAACAGGTCTTTACACAGCCTTGTACTTTAGTTCCACTATCCTAAACACAGCTCCAAAGAGGTAGTTCAATCTGATTAACATCAGTAATTCCTTCTTTCTTCCTAAACAGATTCTTCATTGTCCTCATTCTATGGAGGGGAGGCTTCTGGTCTCCCTGATGGTTTTCATTAACACATCAGCCATTATTTTACTTCAGTGACATATTTTGTGGTGATAGCCCATCAATAGATTAAGGAAACATTGAAATCTAACACAGTCTGGTAAATAATCAGGACAAGATTAATGGTTATATTTAATGAAAGCCACCTGTTTGTTACAGCAGCTCACTTGCTTTCTTCATTTCATTTCAGATTCCAATAAATTGTAAATGCCTTGAAGCACACTCGACCCAGGCGGAGTAAACATAGGTCTCTGGGAGTCATCGCCACCTCTTTGGAAACACACCCAATAACCACATGGTCTACAGTTGGAAGAGGGAAAGCATAGTCAACTGACAGGCTGTTTTGTTGACTTGACCAACAGGCCTGTCCTTTTGTGTCCCCCTGGCTTTCATGAACGGACATGTGTTTTCTTGGTGTGCAGCCATCATCACAGAATGATAGAGCTCAGACAGCTAAATTCCTGGTCTTACAGGTCATATTTTACCCTCCTCCCCAAAGCATGGTAAGTCAACCACCATAAAAATTACCTAATTTAAAAAAAAAAAATTACCTAATTGTCTAAAGTGAAATAGACAGTTCCAGCTTTGGTGGCTTTTTAACTGAATGACTGGAGTAAAATACAAGTTGAAGGGAGCAAAAAAACTTGCAGTCTATCTTTTGAGGACACTCATTAGTGAGTGTGTACGCTCAAAAAGTCTAGAAGGACACAGTAAAAAACATGAACAATGACTATCTCTGGAAGTAAGATTAAGTGATTTCCTTTTTAAAATTGTTTACTATTTGTTTTTTCAAAATGTTCTTTACAACTTTTTATTACCATCTCAATAATAAAAGAAAAATAACTTTTTGTTTTATCATTAACTGAAATTATGTCATTCCCTAATATTTTGGTGGCAAATTTACAGTTAGGACAGTGAATAAGAGATTAAAACTCATATCATTTTTATTCCCCTACAAGATTTCTCTGAGGAATCCATTTTCTATACAGTTATGCTAGTGATAAAATCTCATTCAGCTAAACTCTCCATCGTGGAGTGGCAAGAACACAAGAAATTCTAGTTTTAAAATAGACCCTTCTGGGATTTCCCTGGTGGTGCAGAGGTTAAGAATCCGCCTGCCAATGCCGGGGACACGGGTTCGAGCCCTGGGCCGTGAAGATCCCACATGCCGCGGAGCAACTAAGCCCCTGTGTGCCACAACTACTGAGCCTGCGCTCTAGAGCCCATGAGCCACAACTACTGAAGCCCGTGCGCCTGCAGCCCGTGCTCCGCAACAAGAGAAGCCACCGCAATGAGAAGCCCGCGCTCGGCAACAAAGAGTAGACCCTGCTCGCCGCAACTAGAGAAAGCCCGCACACAGCAACGAAGACCCAACGCAGCCATAAATAAATAAATAAATAAATTTATTTTTAAAAAATAGACCCTTCTTACACAGAAAACTATTTGTCTGGAAGTCATCACTTATCAAGGAACCTTAGCTAATCAGAGTATAGCCAAGTACCCTGACAATCCAAAAAGGCCTCTGAACAGTCCAAAAAAAGAGACGATAAAACATCTTGCTCAGGGCTTCCCCTGGTGGCGCAGTGGTTGAGAGTCCGCCTGCTGATGCCGGAGACGTGGGTTCGTGCCCCAGTCGGGGAAGATCCCACATGCCGCGGAGCGGCTGGGCCCGTGAGCCATGGGCCTGCGCGTCCGGAGCCTGTGCTGCGCAACGGCAGAGGCCACAACAGTGAGAGGCCCGCGTACCGCAAAAAAAAAAAAAAAAAAGAACCACCCTGGCCAAGACAAGGGGTCTTAGCCCAGGCTAGAACTCCTGCACGAGTCCAGGCAACCAATTTGGTAACAGTCGGAGGGGGCAGACTCACAATATATTCAAGTCCCATACTCCCAGGTGGGCGACCTACACACTGGAGAATAATAACGTTGCAGAGGTTCTCCCAAAGGAGTGAGAGTTCTCAATCACATGCCGGGCTTCCAAGCCTGGGGGTCCTGCACCAGGAGCAATGAGACCCCAGAGCATCTGGCCTTGAAGGCCAGAGGGGCTTCCTTTTGGGCCGACTCAGAGGGCTGTGGGAAATAGAGGCTCCACTCTTAAAGGGCGCATATAAAATCTCACACGTTCTGGGACCCAGGAGAGAAGCAGTAATTTGACAGGAGCCTGGGTCAGACCTACCTGCTGGTCTTGGAGTCTCCCGGCGAGGCAGAAGGCAACAGCAGCTGACGCTGGGGACACAGACACTGGCGGCGGCCTTCTCGGACCCCAGTGCTGGCAAGCCTGCCGTTGTGGAATCCTCCCCTCTAGCTTATTAGCTCAGGCCCAACAGCCTGCTGGTGCCAGTGCCTGGACGCCTCAGGCCAAGCAGCACCTCAGGATAGGACACGGGCCCACTCCTCAGCCGTCAGGCTGCTTTAAGACGCCCAGAGCACAGAGCCCTGCCCACCAGAGGGCCCAGGACCAGCTCCGCCCGCCAGCGTTCAGGACCAGTCCCAGAATCCCCTGCGCTCGGCCCCTCCCTACGGAGCCTGCTCTAGCCTCCCACCGACCTCCCCCGCCCGAGGGGAGACGACAGAGGTGGTAAATCCACAGCCTGCGGACCCAGCCTGCACACCAGCAGGGTCAGACCGTGACTCACCACCAGCAGGCCACACAAGCTTCGGGACAGCCTGGACTTCGTACGCGACTGGGTCAGGAACCGGCTGCTCCCCGCAGCCACCCCGAAATCTGACACCAGCTCCAGGAGCCCTGGGCCCTGCAGCCAGACTCCACGACCCGGCTCTGCCCTCCAGTAAGCCGGCACTAACCCCAGGACCTGGCTCCACCCAAAAGCCCAGACCCGCCGGTGAGGCCGCACTAGCCCTGAGGCCTCCTGGGGTCCGCTGTCAGCCGCTTCATGCCCGGGGCCTGCCGAGCAGCGGCCGGCAGCCTCCTCTCAAGGCCGGGCCCGGGGCCAACCAAGCCTACCAGACCGCCCTCATGGTCAGCCCGCCGCAAAGAAGGACCCGTGCAGCCCTCTTAGGGGGACCCCTAGAGCATATGAGTCAGGTGACAAGAGGGGAGTGCGCTGTGGGGAAACATGGGACGTCTGCTACCAAAGGCCACTTCTCCAAGGTCGGGAAATGTACCTAACCTACCACATACATAAAAATACAGAGTTGGCGGTTCCCTGGCAGTCCAGTGGTTGGGACACCATGCTTTCACTGCTGAGGGCCCTGATTGGATCCCTGGTCGGGGAACTAAGATCCTGCAAGCTCCGCAGTGCGGCCGAAAAAAAAAAAAAAAAAAGTGAAAAAAATATATATAAACAGCAATTTAGGCAAAATGAGGCAACAGAGGAACACCTTGCAGATGAAGGAACAAGATAAAACCCAGCAAGAAGAACTAAGTGAAGTGGAGATAGGCAATCTACCTGAGAAAGAGTTCAGGTAGTGATCATAAAGGTGATCAAAGAACTCCGGAGAAGAATGGATGCAAAGAGTGAGAGACTAAAAGTTTTTAACAAAGAGTGAGAAAATATAAAGGACAACTAAACAGAGATGAGGAATACAATAACTGCAATGAAAAATGCACCAGATGGGGCTTCCCTGGTGGCGCAGTGGTTGAGAGTCCACCTGCCTATGTATGCAGGGGACACGGCTTCGTGACCTGGTCCGGGAAGATCCCACATGCCGCGGAGCGGCTGGGCCCGTGGCCGCTGAGCCTGCGCGTCCGGAGCCTGTGCTCCACAACGGGAGAGGCCCGCGTACCGCAAAAAAAAAAAAAAAAAAAAGCACCAGAGCCTGGGAACCCAGAAACACCCTGATAGGAGCAGCGGAAACAAAGTTTCAGAATGCCTTTGTTACGTTCATATTTAACTGTATTAAAATTATTATATTCTACACAAATGCGTTCAAAGGACATGGTTCCCAGAATTGTGCCGCCTGGATATGTCCACTCACAGTCCACAAAATATGAGGTGTCAAGACAGGACTTCCTCACCTACCAGCTGTGTGACCTTGGGTAAGTTACTTAACCCCTTGAGCCTCAGATTCTTTTTCTATTGAATGAGGATGGTAATGTTATAGTGGGCCTCTGTTATTTTGGTCTGAGCAGCATCCATACCTTTGGGGATTCACGTCTTCTCCAAGTCATGTGTCAGCTCATAGTAATCACTCAGTAAATGATCATGTTTATTGATTATTATTACACTAGTGGCGGTACAGAATGTACCTATGTCTCTGCAAAAGAAAGAAAATCTGTATCATGCTAAATATAGTCACTGACACATATTCTCATCAATGCTCTCTCTATTCTGCACCATGTGGATCCTGACCTGGAGGGTCTGTGAGGGGGAAACGCCCCTTACGTTGTCACGTGGTATGTCCAGAGGCCCTGCAGCAAACCAATTCCATTTTTTCTTCCTGAGCATGGAGGTGTTCTTTTTGTCCTTTGTTTTCATCAGGCATTTCAGTAACCATCTTGGAGTTCTCTCTAACTAGTAGCCCCTGTTGTGAGAGCGATTGTATCACGCTTAATGGTATGATGTCTGACCTGGGAGACTATGGGGATAATGTGGGTGGTGGTCACAGTTTAGCCAAAGTCTATATAAATTTCAATTACTACCTGCAGCTATCCCCTGCACATACCCCTGTCCTGAGCCAGACGCCACTGCTTTCCTTTGCCACAAACTGCATGGACACAACCTATAATCTTCCTCCATCTTCCTCATTCCTTGTTTTTATTTTCATTCTTCTTTCTACAACTGCAATATTCACAATTCAAATGCCACCTAGTGAAGCCTATGACAAGCACCGTGGGTGAGGACGTCGTTTATATCAACAAGATTGGTTCTTACTCTTCTTGCTCATGCAAAAGTCAGAGTTGAAAACACAGGCACGAAGTACATACCTGAGTCATTTTTAAGCCCTCTACACCTAGGATTCAGCATTTTTAAAAATCACTAATGTTTCTTTCCCTTTTTTTTTTTTTCAAAAGAGCATTTTCTGCTTTTTTATGCGAAAAGAGCTTCGTTAACTGTAGGCCCACATAAGTGCAATGGACAGAACACTTCAGGATGAACAGAAAAGCTCATTTATAGGATGCTTCTACTTTCCCAAATAGATTTCATTTTCCAATTGTCTCATCCACTGCTGTCTTACTCTAAAGCAGCTAATTTCTGTAATGATTCTGTTGCCATGGACTAAAAAAAGTGTTAAAATGTAGCAGAAGCCCTATGTTTAGGGGAGCCAGCTGGTGTCAAATGTTGTAGTTGCAGCCAACCTCTCCTCTTCTCCCAGGAGTCCCCTTTGGGCAGCAAAGGGACACTGAGTTTACCTGGCAGTCACTACTGTGTGGGAAAGGACATATTTTCCACCTGGGAGAAATCAAATCACAACTGCTAGAGGTGACTCTGAACACAGTTACTCTACAAATTTCCAGAAACTACGTGCACAGCAGTTGGGCTTCTGGTGCATTTTTACTTTTTCAATGTACCATAAATTATATCTATAAAACATTGAACAGAAATCTCCTTGGTCAAAATAGCCATGGTTTTGTGCATTCCAAAAATAATTTCTTTTGGTCAGGATTTTAAAGGTAAATGATACGGTCTCCAGGCAGGACGAGAATCCTCGCTTGCCGTTTCCCGGTCATGGGGCCTTGGGCAAGTCACTTAAGATTTCTGTACCTTAGTTTCCACATATGTAAAAAGGTGACATTAACAGTGTCTAACTCACATGCTTGTTGGGATCATATAAGTGAGATAAATATAGTGCCTGATACAGAGCAGCAAGTATAAATTTTTTTTAAATCACCTTTTAAAAAACTTTTTAAGGAGAAGTAAGATCTTGCAGTTATTCTATATTACTGATAATAGCAGCAAGATAGCTAAGCCTATTTATTATGAGTCTTAGCTACTATTTTTCCTGTTAGTATTATTAGTCTCATTTTATTTCTACCCATTTTCCATGTGTTCCAGAGCTCCCTTTCCCAAATAGAGTCAGCATCCATGACCTCATTTGCTGTTTTACCTAAAAATTTTCATTCCTTTTTTTTAAATTAAGGGTACTTTAATTAATTTATTTATTTATTTTTGGCTGTGTTGGGTCTTCGTTTCTGTGCAAGTGCTTTCTCTAGTTTTGGCAAGCGGGGGCCACTCTTCATCGCGGTGCGCAGGCCTCTCACTGTCGTGGCCTCTCTTGTTGCGGAGCACAGGCTGCAGACGCGTAGGCTCAGTAGTTGTGGCTCACGGGCCTAGTTGCTCTGCGGCATGTGGGATCCTCCCAGACCAGGGCTCGAGCCCGTGTCCCCTGTATTAGCAGGCAGATTCTCAACCACTGCGCCACCAGGGAAGCCCCATTCCCTCTTTTTTTATACCCTTTTGTGGTTTTTTTTATAAATTTATTTTGTTTATTTATTTTTGGCTGCGTTGGGTCTTCATTGTTGCGCGTGGGCTTTCTCTAGTTGCAGCGAGCGGGGGCTACTCTTCGTTGCGGTGCGCAGGCTTCTCATTGCGGTGGCTTCTCTTGTTGTGGAGCACGGGCTCTAGGCACGCGGGCTTCAGTAGTTGTGGCTCGCGGGCTCTAGAGCACAGGCTCAGTAGTTGTTGTGCACAGGCCTACTTGCTCCACGGCATGTGGGATCTTCCCGGACCAGGGCTCAAACCCGTGTTCGCTGCATTGGCAGGCGGATTCTTAACCACTGCGCCACCAGGGAAGTCCACTTGCAGTAATATCTTAATATTTTCAAGTAATTCTCATATAGCATGTCTTCATGCACCTGTATAAATTAGGGCATTTATGTGTATGCATAACCACAATATTATCAGCTATACAAACAAAATTAATGTCATCTAATACCCAGACCAAAATCAAATATCCTGATTTGGCTCAAAAATGGCATTTTATAGTTGGTTTGCTCAAACCAGGGTCCAAACAAGGTCTCCACCTTCTATGTAATTGTTGTATTTCTTAAGACATAACAATGTACTTGAGGCATGATACTATCTCTTAAGTCTTTGTTTGTTTGTTTTTTTTTTGCGGTATGCGGGTGGGTGGAGCACAGGCTTATGGGCCCAGCCTCTACCCCAGCATGTGAGATCTTTCCCGGACCGGGGCATGAACCCGCGAACCCTGCATCAGCAGGCGGACTCTCAACCACTGTGCCACCAGGGAAGCCCTATCTCTTAAGTCTTTTTAATCAATAATATAAGACCTTAATTCTCCTTAAAGACCTATTATGAAGTTTAAAAGCAGGTGATTCTTTTTCTCTTTTTATTACTAAGCATTGAAATGAATTCTTATTTGGATTATGCTCCTCAAGCACAAAAAGAAAAAGAAAAGGGAGGTGGGGCCAGGTTGGAGCTGAAAGCCAGAGGAAGGGCATCTTCTCACTTCTCATCCTTCTGTTATTTCTTACCCCGATACTTTGTTTTTTCCCCCGTTTTCCATTATGTTAGGAATGATCAAGCTCATTACCAAGGATAAAATGTAAAACCCTATCACCCACCTAACTAAAAAATAAAGGATTGTTTTACTGGACCGCCTTTACTTTACTTCCTGAGAAGTTAGTCAGCAACACCGTTATGTATCTTCTATGTCCTTGCTGTCACCTTGCATCATCGTGGAAGCCAAGAAAGATACAGAAAACAAAGTCCTGATGTCTGGGCAAAGATGGAAGAATTGAACCTTTGCATTTATGTCTATTCTCTCCTAAAACCATGCTAAAATGACAGTATAGGGATTTTTAATCCAATAAAAGTAGTGTTTTATTGGTAAAAAAAAAAAAGGGCAAAATATAAACATGAGTGCTTTAAATCTACTTTAAAATGAAATTTAAGCCAGACATATCCAGAACCCCAGCACATCTCTATGGACCTTCATTTGAAAACCTCGGGCTGAGCTCTGTTTGGGGGCTTCCTTCTTGTCCCTAGCAGCAAGAACTGGTAGCCTAGGAATAACCAGATCTGGAAGCCAGTCCCAGCCCTGCCCCTCTCTGGCTGTGAGATATTAAGCTAGTCTTTTCCCCTGTCAGGGCCACGACTTCAGCTTGTGGGGGGAGGGGGGCAAGTCCCATATATGATCTCCCACATCCCTTCCAGTTTTGAGAGTGTTTGCTTCTGGTCCCAGTCTTAAAAATCTTAGGCAAAATCAAATGAAATCCTATCTATCTCAGAACCTACTGAACCAATAGATGTAACCCAGTTCACCCAGAGAGTTTAAATCAATAAACCAACCCCCCAAAAAAGAAAGAATAGGAGAGAAAACAAAGCATGAAAACTGTGAAAGCCGGAAAGCAGATTATTAAGTGACAAATGATTTAGCACCCTGAAAAAACTAAATCCTAAACTGACAGTGAAGAAAGTCAAGAAACAACTGGATTTACGGCCGAGAAGCCGCAAAAGGCTTGGGAATTGGTGGCATCAGACACTGCTAGAAATGGAGCCGAAATGGAGGCAGGGGTGAGGCAGGGAAGGAGAATAAAAGAGAGACTTGAAAGTCTGTCTGAGAAGCAATTAGAGCTTCCTTTCCCTTGCCAGCTATAAACAATCAAGCTACTGCCTCATCCCCACAAACAGGGAAAAGGCAAGGGGCTTAGGACTGGGGGGCACCAAGGAATAATTGAAAGCAAAGGAAAATGGAGGGGTTCATTAGCATATGCATACTGGATGCTGAGACGCCACCTTTCTTTCTCCTGGGCTTGCAGAACATTGACAATCAGCACCTCCCTCAAGCAGTATTTGACAGTCTTCTCTATAGAATGTGACCAGTCCAAGAGCAAACATCTACATGGAGGTTTCCCACTGAACAGCCAGCCTAATGTGAAGTGCAGTCCACGTGTAGGTACCACACACAGATTTTTACCCATCCATGCTTAAGTGGGAGCTGACACTCAAGTATCAACAGGTATCCAAGGAAACCCTCTAATATGAAAGACATTGTACAGTTAAAGGGAACGGTCCAGAGGACCACCCTCACTTCTGACATCAACTGTAAATTTGGAGGTCCCCAAGACCACCCTTAGGCTTTTCTTTAATTCGCTAGAAGGACTCACAGAACATGCTGAAAGCTGTTTTACGCACAGTTATGGTCTACTGCAACGAAAGGATACAGATTAAAATCAGCCAAGAGAGGAAGTGCATAGGGCAGAGTCGAAACACAGAGTTTTCTAGTTGTCCTCTCCCCATGGCATCCAGGAATGATGTGTGGCAATGAGCAGACTATTGCCAACAGGGGAAGCTCACCCTGTCAGTCCAGAGTTTTGACTTGACCCAAAGCACCCACTCTAAATCATGCTGTTGGCATGGCTCAAAGCCCCCAGGCAAACAAAAACAATCCTATCAGCCTGACATTCCAAGAGCTAAGAGATTACCTCCCGGAAGCCTAAGGCAAAGGCCAGAACATTTTTAGAGCAAAATTAAATTCTTTACTATACAGGCCACTCCTTGGTTTTTTTGCCAAGGCTTTTTTTTACAGCAAAACAATGAGTACCTAGCATTCCCATGATAACATGTCCCTGTACAGACCCTTTGCATTCTATTATGAAATTCTTCTGGGCACGGCTCTCCCCCATTAGAATGTTTTTATTGTTTTGTTTGGGTTTTGTTTTTTTTTTTTTTTTTTTTGTCACGCAGCATGCGGGATCCAGTTCCCCAACCAGGGATTGAACCTGTGCACCCTGCAGTGGAAGGGCAGAGTCTTAACCACTGGACAGCCAGGGTTAAACCCAGAATGTTTCTTCAACATCACCCAAGACATTTGGGGTATTTCAGGTTTCAAGATTATTTTATATCCTGCGGTCATAGAGGCAGTTTCAATTAAAGTCTGAGAGTAAGCTAGTAATCTCTCAAATGGGAATTTTATGGTCCAAAATCCCAGTGGTCACTGCTGGGTGGTGATCACTGGCTTTTACCATAAGCCTCAGTCTGTGCTTCACACAGGGCTATTGTATAGAGAATTTGTCTGAGCCAGCACTCAAGCTTCTAACAGGGCATTAATTAAAGTAATAAACTTTTTGTCCACCAGATGTTCTATATTCTTTCAAATTAACAACCTGTGTGGGCTTGGGCAATCTTGTTGGTTTCCACTGAGCATGTCAAATCAATATTGGCTGAAGGGCAGATTTACATGACTTTTCTTTTATAATACTAAATAGGAGACATGTTCCTCAGCCAGACACAATATTTATCCCCATAGTACATTCAGGTAAAGGAGACACAAACATTCCAATTTTCTGGAAACTGTTCAGTCATTCCAGCTTTCATCCAAATTTTTACCTTGATCCTATCAACCACTGCATTCCTTCATCCTCCCAATCTCAGTGTAGCCCTGTTAGGACTTTACCAACAGATTTTGGAATCAGTGCATTGGGCTCCCATGTCCAGGAATCCTAGGAAAGTCTCTTCTCCACCCTCTGACCATTCTACCCACTCACGTGCACATGACTTTGAGTCTTCAGACAGGGGTCAGGCCAAGAGACCCAGGCCCCCCTGTCAATCCTTATCTTGATTATCAACGTGGGGGTTTGGAGATCAGATTTCTGTTTGTCATCTTTGTCTTCTGGCTTTTTAAATTTCTCAGAACTAAGATATATAGAGCAGACTTGTTTAGAACCCTTCAGAGTTGGGGAACCTTCAGGGATTCTCATCAACTCACCCAAGTTCCAAGAGTGCTGCAGTAAGACCTTTGTTTTGACCATATCAATTCCACTTTATTCATCCCATTTCTTTTTGTTGTTGTTGTTAATTTATTTATTTTTGGCTGTGTTGGGTCTTCATTGCTATGCATGGGCTTTCTCTAGTTGTGGCGAGCGGGGGCTACTCTTTGTTGCGGTACACGGGCTTTTCTCATTGCGGTGACTTCTCGTTGCGGAGCACGGGCTCTAGGCGCATGGGCTTCAGTAGTTGTGGCACACGGACTCAGTAGTTGTGGCTTGCAGGCTCTAGAGTGCAGGCTCAGTAGTTGTGGCACATGCGCTTAGTTGCTCCATGGCATGTGTGATCTTCCTGGACCACGGCACAAACCTGCGTCCCCTGCATCAGCAGGCGGACTCTCAACCACTGCGCCACCAGGGAAGCCCACATTGAGTCATTTTTTAAAGGCAAACGATAAAGAGCAAAGAATTAACATCAGTGTTTATCTTCAGATAGTAGGAACGCAAGTGATTTTTTTGTTTATTTTTCTATATTTTCCAAATTTCCTACGCTAAGCCCCTTACTTTTATAAATAGGAGTAAAAAAGTGTTCCTTTAAAAGACATGGTACTTGGAAGAGCTTATTCCTTTCCTCTCTTCAACTGTCATCTGGAGCAAGTGACCCACGTTCGGGTTGCCAGTGCCCCTGCCTCACAGCTCTTCTAACCACCTTTCTCACATGTCCTAACTTCTCATCCTATCAGCTGTCATCTCATCTCCTTCAACAACTGATTTCCTTCCTTTAATCCCATATATAAACAAGTTAAAGCCCTTTAAAGGGACCCTGACATAGTTCTTCTCAGTTTCACTCAATGCTTCACAAATAATAGGAATGAGGGAATTCCTTGGTGGTCCAACACTTTCACCGCGGGGGGCCACAGTCCAATCCCTGGTCAGGGAACTAAGATCCCGCAAGCCATGCAGTACAGGCAAAAACCAACAACAACAACAAAACAAATAATGGGAACAAAATAAACACTTATTGAGGGCTTCCCTGGTGGCACAGTGGTTGAGAATCTGCCTGCCAGTGCAGGGGACACAGGTTCGAGCCCTGGTCTGGGAGGATCCCACATGCCACGGAGCGACTGGGCCTGTGAGCCACAACTACTGAGCCCATGTGTCTGGAGCCTGTGCTCCACAACGAGAGGCTGCGATAGTGAGAGGCCCATGCACTGCAATGAAGAGTGGCCCCCACTTGCCGCAACTAGAGAGAGCCCTTGCACAGAAACGAAGACCCAACACAGCCAAAAATAAATTAATTAATTAATTTTTTAAAAAGCAGGCTTCCCTGGTGGCGCAGTGGTTGAGAGTCCGCCTGCCGATGCAGGGGACACGGGTTCATGCCCCGGTCCGGGAAGATCCCACATGCCACGGAGCGGCTGGGCCCGTGAGCCATGGCTGCTGAGCCTGCGTGTCAGGAGCCTGTGCTTCGCAATGGGAGAGGCCACAACAGTGAGAGTCCCGCGTACCGCAAAAAATAAATAAATAAAAATAAATAAAAATTAAAAAAGCAAGTTTTGTTAAATGAATAATGAACCCTGTTAAAAAAAAAACAAAACACTTACTGAAGAAGTCATTGTTAGAGAAGAGGGAGATGTGGTAGTGGGAGGACTAGAGAGCTGCAGAAAGTCTTCACAGAGGTTGGAAGACCTGAGCTGGGCCTTGAAGAATGGCTAAAATTTGGGTGGCTCAAAGGGAGAGCAACCAGGCATGCCAGGAAGAGTGAAGAGCATGGGAGAAGAGATGGACTTGGCTACATAAGCTCAGGAGACATACATTAAGCTTTCCTGGTTGGAGTGCAAGTTGTGGGTTGGAAAGCAATAGAGTAAGTTTGGAGAGGTCGAGGCTGGATGAAGAAGCGTGAGGGTCAAGCCCAGCCTATATGCTATGGTCCTCAAACTTTGGCAGACTTTTTACACACCTTACTGGACCCGAGTCTCAGAGTTTCTGTCTCAGTAGATCTGGGGTAGGACCTGAGATGTTACAGTTCTAATGTGTTCCTAGGTCATGCTGGTTGCACATTAGAACCACCTAAAAAGCTTTTCAAAAAGCCAAAGCCAGGGCCCTACCCTTTAGAGATCCTAATGTAATCGGCTTGAAGTACCTGAGCCCTGTTGTTTTTTTTAAATAACCCAGGTGATTAAAATATGCAACCAGGGTTTTTAATCTTTCTAATTACTGGCATAAGCAATAAGGAGCTCTTCGTGGTTTCTGAAGGAGAGGATGTTAACATTTATTAGTTACACAAATAATAAATAATGTCAAAAAATGAGAAATTACAAAGAAAAAAATCTAAATTATGTAAAATCCCAGTACAAAGAGCAACTCTTGTTAATGATTTAAATAAAATTACCAGATCTTTCCCATGCAAAATATACGTAAAGATATATATTTACAAAGATGGTATCATATTTACTAATTGCTTTCTTTATTTAACAGTACACTGTGAACAACTTCCACAACAGTAAATATAAGTATAAATCATAATTTATGATGGCTGCATGGTACTCTATCAGAAGGATGTCCTGTGGTTTGTTTAACCCATCAGTAGAACATGTTTTAAGATTGTGGAAGGTGGGCCATACCATACCAGGTCAGAGACAAAGCCCAGGACTCGGGTTCTACTCTTGGCTTTCCCATTTGCTGAGTGAACTTAGACAAATCAAAATCTATGTATGGGGGGCTTCCCTGGTGGCGCAGTGGTGGTTGGGAGTCTGCCTGCCGATGCGGGGGGCGCGGGTTCGTGCCCCGGTCCGGGAGGATACCGCGTGCTGCGGAGCGGTTGGGCCCGTGGGCCGTGGCCGCTGGGCCTGCGCGTCCAAAACCTGTGCTCCGCGACGGGAGAGGCCGCGGCAGTGGGGGGGCCCGCGTACCGAAAAAAAAAAAAAAAAAATCTATGTATGACGTTGAAAAGTCCTCAACTAGGGTATTATTGGTAAGAAACCCAGTTTGAATAAAGAAACCCTAGGACTTGTTGATGGTTAAATGTGACAGAGAAAAAATATTTTAAATATGTAAATTGATAGTAGACAAGGAAACAACTTTTTTTTTTAAAGAAAAGCCCAAGACAGAAATTAGCATACTTTCAAAAGCAGAGAGGCTCAAGATAGCCTTCTATAAATCATAACCATTCTTTCTTGAAGCACTAGTTGGTGTCTTGCCTAATCTATGAAGCCTGCTGTGATTTTTACTCTGTGATTTCCTTTTACACTTACAGTCTAACACATGGCTTAGCCCTTAATCATAGAGTCTTTTATCCTTCCTCATGTGTCCTTATGTGTCTTGGCACCTCAACTAAGCTATAAACTCCTTGAGTATAGAGATGGCCCCTCCACTACCACACCTAGTACTTTCTTTTTGGGCTATGGTGCCTAATGTAGTGCAGGATTCACAATAAGTATCTATTAGGAACATTTGTTGATCTTCAGTTTTGCAATTCAGTAATCTGATCAGCAGACCACTCTAGTTACCAATGCATATTTTCTGTCCCCATAGACAAGTCTCTAGGAATCCTTAAATTTACACAAGTATGTCAAAGATATCCACTTCAATTTAGACAGTCTCTAAATAATCTAGCATTTGAGGTTTTCCCCACCTTCCATTGGCTCTAGAAATCTCAGCTCCCCAAAGCCCCTTTTTTAATCCTATTTTACACCAAATGACAGCTGCAGTGACTTCCAGAGTTCAAATCAGTACACATATCATACTACTATGGAAATCCACAGTTCAGCATATTTGGTGAGCTCATTACACAATAAAACTTGATGTCAGAGATTAAAGTCTGTTTCCCAGTAGATAAAAATTGGTTTGACAATATGCAAACCAACAGTTTGTTCAATATGATGTATATGGCAAATTTTGCTTCTGAAGTCAAAACGTTTTCATTTTTATTAATCTTTGGTTATAAAAGCAACAAATTCACAATTCTGTTTTTTGCCTGAAAATAATACAGAGAGGTAGTGAGTGGTTTTTCTTTTTTATAGTTTATATTAACTAACTTAAAACTCCTAAATGTGAAATCTGTCAACTTGCCCAGAGTCTAATAATATTCTCAATATTGGCAATTTTTCCAACATAATTCTTTACAGAAAGGAAAAAGAAATCCAGTTGTAATCTTTTCTTTCTCTCTTCCTCCCTTCCTTCCTTCCTTCCTTTCTTTCTTCTTTCTCTTCTTTTCAATTAACATTTAGTGCCCACTATGTGCCCCCCCCGAACCAGGCACTACACAAACAGTAGTGAACGTAACATAGTCATAGCTCTGGTCATGGAGACAGATATAAACCAGAGATTGTAAACTGGCAGCTTTCAGATGTATCATGACCCACAAATGAATTTTGTTTGGCCCACACCATGTCTTTTTTCAACTGAATTATTTACCTACATTTTAAGGCCGGGACATTTCCCACAAAAAGTCAGAGTTCTGGGTTATATGAAAAATTGGAAAATCCAGTCTCATTGAGCCCCTTGCTCCCTCAAAGGAACAACTAGCAGATCCAAGCAGGAACTGCCCTGGTTGGATACATGGAGTTCTTCCCAGCCCTCACACAATCTCCCTCAGCACTGTTTGCAAATGCTATGTTAACAGTCACAAAATAATAAATGCACAGTTACCAATAGCAGCGAATGCTATAAAGGGAAAATACAGAGCTTTATTCTCAAGAGAATGTAAGAGGGGGACTAGTTTAGATTGAGGGTCAATCATCATCTCTTTAAGGACATCACATTCTTAACTTTCCTCAGTATTGACACTCACCTCTTATGAAGTATTTATCCAAATAATATTTACCATTTATTGAGAGTCTACTGGTGCCAGGTACCTTATTTAATTCTCACAGAAACAATTTTGCATCATCCCCATTTTGCTAATGAAACACCTATGAAATACATGAGTTTCAAGAAGGTCAAACGATTAGCCCAAATATATAGAACCAGAAGGGGGAAACCTGAAGTCAGAACCAAATCCTGATTAAGTCCAAATTATATGTTCATTCCAGTAAAAAGAGCTGTTTCAAATAAGTCCCATTTCCAATTCCAAAAGTCCATTCTTCTCTGCTCTTCCTAAAACACATGGCCAAGAATTTTCAATATGGAGCACCCTTGATTTTTCCTTACGATGAGTCTGGGTTTATTCTCCGATTATTCCTCTACTTACACGTGGAGTGGGGCAGAGTCACCATTTGAGACAGCTGGTTCTGCAGCTGAGGTCCAGAATCTCTGGCCAGATCTTGGGACCTGCTGGTGCTTTGGATGATCCTAACTTGAGCCAGGTTTATCAGGCCAGGCGCCTGCTTGCCTACCATGTTGGTGGGGATTTCCTGCCCCCACCAATCATCTGGAACTTCCCATGTCCATACCCAGAGAGCTTAAATTTTGTTTTCCCCTTATCACTTAACAGGTTGTGTGAACATCTCACCAAATTCTGTTCTGATCTTTTAGGCTTTACTCTCAAACCTCTGGGTCAGTTTGATGTTGCTGCATCTTTCTTTCTCTTTTTTTTTTTTTGCGGTAAGTGGGCCTCTCACTGTTGTGGCCTCTCCCGTTGCGGAACACAGGCTCCGGACGCGCAGGCTCAGCGGCCATGGCTCACAGGCCCAGCCGCTCTGCGGCATGTGGGATCTTCCCGGACCAGGGCACGAACCTGTGTCCCCTGCATCAGCAGGCAGACTCAACCACTGCTCCACCAGGGAAGCCCACTGCGTCTTTCTTTCTTCTTATTATGAGAAATTTTTGACCGTTAAAATTCCTTATCATGCCACCTATTCCAAATTCTCCTCCAACTCATCCAAGATCCCAATTAAATAGTATTAGCAAGTAATTTCCCAAGGCATCACTGTGTTCCTACCACCTCTATCATTCAATTCAAGTACAATACTCAATTAAAGTAATGACATATGATATTTTGAAAGTAAAACCAATAAAAAAGGAAGATACAGTGTTTTTTGTTTTGTTTTGGGGAGTTTTGTTTTGTTTTGTTTTTATTTGTTTGTTTGTTTTTTGGTCCGAGGATACAAGGCAAAAATCTATGTATTTTAGGTTTTGAAGAAAGTAGAATCTGAGTATTTATGGCATGATCTATACCTTAGCTTCGTAACACTATATTCCTCACCTGCAAGATATTTCTGTATTTTTAGGCCTTATTTTCCATTAATAAATTTGCTTTTCTAGTCAACTCGACGACTGAGCCAATGTAAGAAATCCTTCCACTTCAACCTCATAGGAATGCTGTATTAATGTTTTATTATGTTAAGACATAAATGAGCTTGAAATCAAGAAGTGAAACTCTTAGGAATGCAGCAAAATTTAGGATGGTAACTAAGTCAAAATGCTCACAGGGGAATCAGTTGAATATAAGCCTTAACAGCTGGAGTTTGTGACATTAACATCTATGTGAGGATGGGAGTATAGGACTCTAGGTCAAGCCAGGACTCACACAGGGCTGGCCCTTGTGAAATGGAGCCTAGAAAAACTTGGCCCACCCATTTGAGGAAGCAGCAAGGAAACTTGCTGTTACCATGAATAGAAAAACAGTCACTGGAGAGAAATCCGAAACCCAGGCCTTTGCCATGTGCAGAAATGAGGTTGGAATTCACACTCTTTGCATGATACTGGGACCTCAAGGCTGAAAAATTAACGTATAAACTGGTTTGACACTATGGAACCCACAGGTCCCCAGTCAAGGGGAAAAGCAAAACCATTCTGTAGGAATACTCCAACAACCTAACGCTCAAGAGACTTTCATAGAAAACAGAGCAACCCCTGCTGAAATAACTTCACAGTAAAAATCAGAAACCACACCAGAAAATAAACCACTGAGGAAAAGTCAGCAGACAGGACAAAGGTGATCCTTTATACCCAAGAACTGATTTTAGTAAAACTATTAGGAAGAGAGTTTAAAGTAAGTATGTTAAAAACGTCTGGGGAGATAGTGTAGGGGTAGAAAAATCTCTTCCTCTACCCATAATAGGTTCTCCAGCTGGGGCCCTGTAAATTGGAGGGACAAAAGACTCATAAGAGCAAACAATACAAATTTATTTACTATAAGATTTACATGACACAGGAGCCTTCATAAGGAAATGGAAATCCAAAGAAGTGGTTAAACCTGAGCCTTTTTATAACTAAGTTTGATGAAGAGTGTAACCTTGTAGAAAAATTGATAGGACAAAAGGATACAAGCTAAAGGTAGAAAACTGGGGAAACAGCAAGGCTTGATCTTCAAATCCTTCTCACAGCCCCTCTGTCTTGGGAGATAAGGATGGTCCTTTCCTCTGGGAATGGGGAGGACATCTCTCACATGAGGATCTCAAAACGCGCTTCAGCGGAGATGGAGAGGTCAGAGAATACTTCCTGCATCTTCTGTTCCTCAAATTTCTTCAGCTGAAAATATTCCATATGCCAAGGTGCCATTTTTTTTTTTTTTTTGCCATTTTTTTAAGGTAGCATGTTTTGAACACTGTCACTGGGAATCAGTACAAAATGAGGAAATGGGACTCTCTGACCTTTATGTTCCCCTCTTTCAGCACCAACATTACAGTTGCCCGACCCCACCTTCCACCCGTAGGTTCCGCATCCACGGATTCCACCAACCACAGATCAATTTAGAGCAAAATCAGTGCAAGGTTGATGGAATCCGGGATGTGGAACCCAAGGATTTAGAGCGCCAACTGTACTAGGCCATTTTATATAAGGAACTTTCGAATTCAGAGTCTGGTATCCGAGGGAGTCCTGGAACCTATCTCCACCCCCACCCCCACCCCCACCCCCCCGTGGATATGCAGAGCCGGCTCTGTTGGATTCTGTATGCAGTGAGCACCAATCTTAATCTACAGTCTCAGGCAATTTTGAGTCCTCATTCCATTAGTCTGACAAGGAATGTTAACTTTTGTGGATTTCCCATCCCCTTCCCTGTCATGTCAAAATGCCAGGGAACTTTCTACCAAAGCACTAGAAAAGCAAATCATTCCTCAGATCATTTGATATAGATTTTACAACATTCCATTTGCTCAATAAATACTTGTTGATCTATTGATTTATGAAAAACACCTAGAAAGTGGTTTTATCTGTAGCCCACCACATTCTTAAAATGATCGGAATAACAAAGATATCTATACTAAAGCTTTAAAACACAAAGAAAATCAGAATCATGAGAGGGAAATAAAAAGAAAAAATGTTTCTAAGAATTGAGAACAGCCTTTTGTTCTAAGCACCCAAGTAGCCAAGGCAAGGAGGAAATGTGGGAGTCTATAGTTTATGCTATCAGAAAAGAAAAAATAACACTACTCCTTAATGGAAAGAATGTTTTACTTTACTTATCAATTAAGTTGAGTCTCCTGGGGACAAAAATATTTAAATTATGAGAGACTAGCTGCTTAATGGTGTACAGAATGA
Organism: Phocoena phocoena; assembly: GCF_963924675.1. Classification (NCBI taxonomy): domain Eukaryota; kingdom Metazoa; phylum Chordata; class Mammalia; order Artiodactyla; family Phocoenidae; genus Phocoena; species Phocoena phocoena. Next base: position 163,930,781 of record NC_089220.1, read on the forward strand.
GATAAAAAAGATACTGAAGCTAAAACTGTGATAAAGTTCTTCCAGATTCATGAAAAGTAGAAAAAAAAATACGGTGTGTTGTTTGTTAAAGCAGTTTTGAGAAGCACAGGAAAAATTTGTATGTGGTAGTTTAGTCATTTTATTCCCACTTACAGCTGTTACAGAAATTGGAGACTTTAAGAATAGATATATATTTAAGGATGAATAACACTGCCATTTAGTAAATTATCACTGCTATTAATGCAAGTCAATTGAAATTGTTCCTTAAAAGTCTGAGCTAACCTAAGTCATATCAGAAATAATATGGAAGCATTAACAAAATCAAAAGACAGGGGCTTCCCTGGTGGCGCAGTGGTTGAGAGTCCGCCTGCCAATGCAGGGGCTGCGGGTTTGTGCCCCGGTCTGGGAAGATCCCACATGCGGCGGAGCGGCTGGGCCCCTGAGCCAAGGCCGCTGAGCCTGCGCATCTGGAGCCTGCGCGTCTGGAGCCTGTGCTCCGCAACCGGAGAGGCCACAGCAGTGAGAGGCCCGCGTAACGCAAAAAAAAAAAAAAAAAAAAAATCAAAAGGCAAATTTTGTCAGTTGGTAACATCAAATCAAGCAAGCAATTTTCAAGGCTCAGAAATGTTACGGACCTAGCATAAACCTAGTTCAAGAGCAAATGATGTAGGGAATTAATGGCTGAACCAGAACTAGCACCATTGAGACCTGCCAGGCTAACTCCTAAGGATGATGTAGTGTCTTTTGGAAAAAAAAAAAAAAAGGAGAAAGGTATAGAATTGTGTTAAAAACTGCTCTCCCACGATCACCTTGTAAGAAAAAGGAACTGCCTGTTGACTGAATAAAATATATCTAAGAACACCTATCACTTCAATGACGAGACAAACAACAGTAATAATAATTAAATTGTATGCATGTGAATTTTAGAGAAACAAGGTTAACCAGCCTTAATCTTGTTCTAATGTTAGCCTGTGGGGCAGGTTTAAACACTAAGCTCTTCCAGAGCCACATAAGCTGCTCAGGGCCCCAGGGTGACTTGACTGCATTGTTACTGTGATGAATAAATAGCACCCTTCTGACCTGAAAGAGTTAATATGGTTCCCCTCCCCCAAATGTATTACTAGGGAGCTCTCTGAGATATTATTTGGTGCTGGAAGGAAAAAGGCCCATTTGTCCCAAGGTTTTTTTTCCTCATGAAGCGCAGCAAAGACCCCTTCTTCTGTCTACGTCCAACCCCCGCTCCTGCCTACCCTACAAACCATATTTTGTAAACCAAATTTTCAAACTGTAAGACTGGTTTTTCTCATGAGGCAAAGGAAAAAAACCTCTGTGATTAATGCTTGAGCTAAAAGCATAGAATGTAAAATGGGAAGATTATTTATGGTTCTTCTCTTCAGGAGCTAATAGAGTCAGACGTTAGCCTAAAAGGTTGGAAATCCTGCGGTGGGATTTTTTTTTTTTTTTCCAACAGATAAAAGTGGCTTCTAGAAACAGCATAAATACTGTCTGCAGCAAGCCATAAGCACTAATAATTTTGCTGTAAGTGCTCAGTCAAAGGGAGATGAACATGTTAAATGTTATTTAAAAATGGACAGCATATTATCTTGAAAGCCACAGTGAAATACCTAAGTGGCAAGCATTGCTTTCAGTGCCATGTTTTAAGATGGACGGTGGTTGGAGGGATTTACCAGGCCACTCTTCCATATAGTCAAATCACATTCAGTAGCTCAAAATGTAATGTGGACTGAATTTTCCATTTCCAGTTATATTTTCCCCAAGGCTGTTTAAATTTCTTTTTTCCTGAACTGCTCATTCTTCTTCAGTTAGTTCTGTTTAAAAGAACTGCTTTGCTAATTACCTAAGGTAGGCAAGTGAGCATGAAACTTGATTTCACTACCTAGGACAGTGTTAAAATTTAATTTGGCAGAGAAGAGTTTTATTTGTTTTAATACGTTATTTCCAGTGAAAAGCACTTTGCATTTTTTAAAATTTATTTATTTATTTTGGTCTTAGTTGCAGCAGGCGGGCTCCTTAGTTGTGGCTTGCCAGCTCCTTTAGTTGCAGCACACGTCTTAGTTATGGCACATGTGCTCCTTAGTTGCAGCTCACAGGCTCCTTAGTTGTGACATGCAAACTCTTAGTTGTGGCATGCATGTGGAATCTAGTTCTCTGACCAGGGATCAAACCCGTGTCCTCTGCATTGGAAGGCAGATTCTTAACCACTGCACCACCAGGGAAGTCCCAAGCTTTTTGCATTTTTGTTCCCTTTTTAAAAATCAGGAACACCAAAAGTTTCCTCTTCTTTAGTGGTGTTCTTTAAAAAGAAAAAGGATTTAATGAAATACTGGAGACAAATAAGGAAATAACAATTTGGAAATTAAAAGGCCTGAGGTGAAATGCTAAGACAAATATATTGCCTCTTTATAATAAAAGAGACTTCCACAAACAGATGTGCTGGTTGTCAGTAAGCCAACAATTGCTTACTGGTCTAATTTTGGGGGTGATTAAAACATTCATAATGCACAGAAACAGCACTGTTACCAAGTGATTCCACAGGTGATTTTGGTCAAAGGAGCCAATGTATCACAGCACCCTGGAGGGACAGACAGCTCCAGAGGCGTCCTACCTTCATGTGGGTGGAAATAGTCTAGACGTGGGCCAATGTAAGAGGAGTACTCCAGATCAGGCTCCCTAAATATGTTCAGAGTGTTGTGCAAACGTGTATTGACATGAAAGCAGTTCATGAATCCCCACTGTTCAATTCCTTAACAGAAGAAAAAAAAAAAACTGAAGCAAATAAAGCATAGATTGATAGATTATAGATCTAGATCAGTCCAATTCTAACAGGAAATAGATATCACTCTCAAACTGGATAATTAAATGTTAATGAAAGGACTATTTATAAAGGTGCTGTATTTGTTTGCTAGGGCCACTGTTACAAAGTACCACAGACAGGATGGCTTGAACAACAGAATTTTATTGTTTATACAGTTCTGGAGGCTGGAAGTCCAAAATCAAGGTGTCGGCAAGGTTGATTTCCTCTGAGGACTGTGCAGGGAGGGTCTGTTCCAGGCCTGTCTCCTTGACTTGTCGATGGCCCTCTACTCCCTGTGTCTTCACATCTTCTTCCCTCTGTGTGTCTGTCTCTGTGTCCAAATTTCTCCTTTTTACAAGGACACCAGTCATATTGGATCAGGGCCCACCCTGATGACCTCACTTTAATTTGATTCTCTCTGTAAAGATCCAATCTTCAAATAAGATCACATTCTGAGGCCCTGGGGGTTAGGAGTTCAACGTAAGAATTTTGAAAGGACATCACTGAACCCATAACAGCTGTGTACAGCATTTGAGGAAGCCGCCAAGGGATAGCGCAGTATCCTGGGACTAATCACAGCAGAAAGCTATCTCGACCTTAGGTGTGAAGAGATTATCAGAACCCAGAGAGAGAGGAGCTAGGTGGAGATGACTATCGTACAGGAACCAGGGCTTTGAGTAAAAGGATTTAGCCAACAAGCAGCCTGGATAGAGCTGGAGAGTGGAGAGAATAAACGCCCTGACCTCACCCACCTCCCACCTTCCACCTCCCCCTGCAGGTTCCTCCCATGAGCCAAACCAGGTGGAAGCCAGAGAACAAGGCAGTGGATCAGTCCAGACTGGCCAGCCTCCTGGGGCCCTCTGCAGGGCTGCATAAAGGTAAAGAATGAACCTGGAGTGATAAGCAGAAGATAACTAGTAGATTGTCTATTAAAACTCATAAAACCAGCTAGTGGATATGCAAGAGTTCCTTATGTTTTTCTGTATATATTTGAAATAATTCACAGTAAAAATCTTAAAAGAAACTTATAGTATATTGTTATATGGCGAAAAAAATACACATAATATTATCACTACCCATGTTCTGAAGGATATACTCAAAAATGCAACCATGTTTATCTCGAGATTGGGGGTTAAGGATAGTTTTTACTTTTATTTTCTTTTATTATTTTGGTATTACGAAGATTTTTACAGGGATGGAGAGTACCAGGAAAATAACACTGCCAGCAACCGTAAGGGATGTAGTAAGAGGGAGTAGCATCTCTTTGAGTAAATAGAGGAAGACTTCTGGAAAGAGGCTTAGAGTACAGGAGGGTTTGCTTATGATGGAAGAGATTCCAGAGACCAGTGTACAACATTTGGAAGATGAATGGGGAAAAGAGAATGTGTAATATTATGGACCTCAAACCATAGGAGAAGACGATACAAGGGGCTTGCATTTTGGGCGGTGGGCAAACGTTCAGGGGGTTATATATTGAGGCAGTGAAGAATTAACTACCTTCCATGTTTTAAATAGAACTCTGATGAAAGTTATTTTTAAACTCCAAGTGTCAGAAGCCTGACCACACTAGCAATCAGCAGTCTTTGTAGGACTCTATCCGGCATGTGTGTGAAAATCTCTTACGAAGCCTTCCAAAAAAAAACCTTTCCCATGGAGCGCCAGAACACTCAGGCCTACTTTGATGGGGTATGAACATAACTGAGATCAGTTCTTGGAGTCACCGTCATAAGATTTCCTATATGACTTCTGCAGTGTCGTGGTAGGATCTCTGTTTTTACATTGCTGAACAGATGTAAAGTTTGAACTTCAGTGTAAAGGTTACAGCATAAATTCCATATGCCTTTGTCAGTTCTAAGACATGGTAAATAAAGCAAAAACCCAGCATCTACACATATGCTATAAAAGTCTCATATCAATTTTCATCAGCAGACTAAGAGTAACGTACCAAGCATGTGCAAACATGTAATATTAGAGCTTTCCAACTAAAAAAAAATACTCAGCTTTTTCTCAAGCTAACAGTGATTGTATTCCTCAGAGAGCCATGACTATGTAAAGTTTGAAGTTTTTATGTCCAACTGTTCTTAAAGTTATTTGAGGGCAGAAGAAGGTCACCAGGATTTTTTTTTTTTTTAATAAATTTATTTATTTATTTATTTTTGGCTGCATTGGGTCTTTGTTGCTGTTTGCAGGCTTTTCTCTGGTTGCAGCGAGCGGGAACTACTCTTCCTTGAGGTGCACAGCCTTCTCATGGTGGTGGCTTCTCTTGTTGCGGAGCACAGGCTATAGGCGCGCGGGCTTCAGTAGTTGTGGCTCGAGGGCTCTAGAGCGCAGGCTCAGTAGTTGTGGCGCACGGGCTTAGTTGCTCCGCGGCATGTGGGATCTTCCCAGACCGGGGCACGAACCCGGGCACGAACCCGCGTACCCTGCATCGGCAGGTGGACTCTCAACCACTGAGCCACCAGGGAAGCCCTCACGGGGCTCTTTAATCCATAGGTATAACTGTGTTTTCACTTCTATAACTGCCTATGTGTTCTCACTTCCCTCCGTATTCATCTTAGATGTTATGATCCAGCATTCCTCCCCTGAAAATACACTTAACCCCTTTGCACCTCTCTTTCTTCTCTGCATTTGCCTGGAAAACCCCAGCCCTGACTAGACTCCTACGTCTATACCCCGTGACTGCATGTCAGCAGCTTCAGAATCATGCTGATTGTCGCCACATTAAATTAATGACTACAAATCCCAGGTACAGAATTAACACTGCCAGACCACCCTACTATACCTCCTGGCAAATTCCCTTACCCATTCTTGAAAAGGATTACTCTAGGGAATTCCCTGGCGGTCCAGTGGTCAGGACTTGGCACTTTCACTGCCGAGGGCCCGGGTTCAATCCCTGGTCAGGGAACTAAGATCCCACAAGCTACACAGTGGGACCAAAAAAAAAAAAAAGGACTACTTTAGACTCCTTTGCTTCCCTAACATAGTGTTTTAGGTCACCTATACTTCAATTTAAAAAAGGAAAGAATGTGGGGGAGGATAAATTAGGAGGTTGGGATTAACATATACACACTACTATATATAAAATAGATAATCAACAAGGACCTACTGTAGAGCACAGGGAACTCTATTCAATACTCTGTAATATCCTAAATGGGAAAAGAATCTGAAAAAGAATAGATACATGTATATGTATAACAATCACTTTGCTGTACACCTGAAACTAACACAACGTTGTAAATCAACTATACTCCAATATAAATTTTTTTTTAATTTTAATATATAAATAAAAAGCACAAATTAAGGCAAAAAAAAAACTATTTCCGGTATATCACAGGATCAAGAAAATAAATAGTTACATTACTGTTGTTTGGTACCAAGATTTTCAGCATGAGTAAAAAAAAAAAAGATAGCATAAAATAAAAGAAGAAATAAATATCCTGAACTTGTTAAATTTTAATTGGAAATATCAACATGAACTTGATTTTTAAACCTATCTGTCTATCTATTGAAGGGTAGCAGAATATGCCACCCCAAAATATGCCACTTTAACATAAGCATTATTTTGAGCTGAAAGCAACTGAAAAGAAGCAGATACAAGAAAAGCTCCCTACCCTCCCTCTAAGACAGGACATAAATTTACAAAGGGGGCCCTCCTCTCTTCTCTATCAAGAAGGACAAAGGTTGATCCTGGAGGCAACTTTAGCCCCTCATTAATGGAGGAGGCACCGACTTAAATCTGAATAACAAATTGTACTCCTGTTTACCATGCTCTTCCTTGTAACCTCCCCATAACTGGTCTCCCCCACACCTTTATTTCTTTTGTCTTTAGCTGAAGATGGTATTTAAGCTGGAGGTCTAAGTCACCTCTGAGAGTTATTCATTTTTCCCCAGGTATTTCCCATGTATATGTGACGTATACACGTTGACAAATTTCTGTTTTTCTCTTTTTAATCTGTCTTTTATTGCAGGGGTCTCAGCCAAGACACAGAGGGTAGCAGGAAAAATTATTTTTCCTCCCCCATACTACCTATCTATCTATTTCCTAACTCTAGTCACTCAAAGGACCTAGAAGCAATCTTAAACCAGTGGCAATGAGTGTGCCTAGTAACCAAATTTTGTGTTCTAAATACCACCCTCCTTTAAATGGGAGCAAGCCTCCTTGGAGAAATAGCTAACTCCAAGTCTGAGGCAGGGAATACATGGTAAGGCTGGAATAAGTGCTACTGTATGCTGTGTGCCTGATAAAGTAGAATTCAAGACTTTCCCTGGGAAAAGAAGCCAATAGCATATGTGCAGTTTGTTGTATGTCAGTTATACCTCAGTAAAGTGTTTTTGGTTTTGTTTTTGTTTTTTGCGGTATGCGGGCCTCTCACTGCTGTGGCCTCTCCCGTTGCGGAGCACAGGCTCCAGACGCGCAGGCCCAGCGGCCATGGCTCACGGGCCCAGCCGCTCCGTGGCATGTGGGATCCTCCCGGACCGGGGCACGAACCCGTGTCCCTTGCATCGGCAGGCGGACTCTCAACCACTGCGCCACCAGGGAAGCCCGCAATAAAGTATTTTTAATTAGGAGGGAGGAACAGGAAAATAACTATATAACTCAATAGTTCTTAAAGTATAATCTGAAAATCTTGGGTGACCCCAAGATCCTCTCAGGGGATCTGCAAGGTCAAAACTATTTTTATAATATTACCAAAATATTATTTGCCTTTTTTCCACTACTTACATTTATACTGATATTACAAAAGCAAAGGTGGGTAAAAATGCTGGCCACTTAGCACCAACCAGTACTGGTAGGCACTGGGTTCTTTTTTTCCTTATTGGCTGTGCCCACAAAGCTTGCAGGATCTTAGATCCCCAACCAGGGATTGAATCTGGACCCAGGCCCACAGCAGTGAAAGCACCGAGTCCCAACCACTGGACCACCAGGGAATTCCTTGTGTTCTTTATTATTATGAACTCACAGCAAAAACAGAAAACGAACAAAACAGAAAAAGATAGATGGAGGCAGAGTCAAGTTGGCGTACTAGGAGGACGCAGAATTCGTGTCTTCTCACAACTAGGGCACCTACCAGGCACCGGTGGGGGACCACAGACACCTAAGGGGATGGGAGGAACCCCCAGTAACCAGGTAGGAAGTGGGGCATGGGGGGAGTGAAGGAGGAGGAGAAGTGGAGGCGGGACAGGACTGGCACCCCTGAGGGGTGGCTGGGGGAGGGGAAGGGATCCCATGCCCAAAGGGGGAAATTGGGGAACCGTTAGGAGGGCAGAGTATCAAAAGGGAGTGTGGCCAGGTTTCCCCTGCCAACTTGGGTCCCCAGGAACCTGCTGAGATCCCGGGCCTGATCCTCTGCCCACCAAGGTCCCCTCCAGCCGCACAGGTCCTGAGGGAGTGTGAGGGGGGGAAGGGGGAGCAAAAGTAAAGGCCAGACTTCTGGGACCAGCACCTCTGAGGAGTGGCTGGGCAAGGGAAGGAGTTCCTACACTGAGGGGGACCCACCCACGGTTAGGGGTCCAGCAGTGATGGAAGAGGCCCTGGGGGAGACAGTGGGGAGGGGCACAAAGGAATGGAAGGGAACATGGCCAGTGCTTTCCCTGTCCACTTAGGCACCGGGAAGCCTGTTGGGCTCCCCAGCCTAAACCTCTGCCCTCGGAGCCTCCCTCCTGCCATGCAGAACCCAAGTCCTGCCCCTACACCCCCACCCAGGGCCCCACCTCTACACTCAGAGACCACCTCCAACTAGGTGGGACTAAACCCCACCCACACACCCTCACTCAGGGTCTTACCTCCAGACTCCAGAACTCCACACTCCAGATGCCGTCCTTTGGACAGTTTACCTCTCCCCTTCCTTGCAAGTCCTAAGCAGAGGCCCCGCCCCATGCTTGAACATAGCTCCCCCACCCGCCTAGGTCCCACCCCACCCTAAACTGCGCCCCTGCCGAAGTTCCACCCCCACCTAAACTCCACCCCAATAGCCAAGGCTTTTTTTTCTTTTCATTTATCTCTTTTAGATTGGGGTTCTGTTTTACCTGTTGATTCATTGTTATTGATTCTTTTATATTTTTATTTTTCCTAATAAATCTTTTATTTTTCTAATTTTATTTTATTCTTTATACTTTGTTAGTGACCTCTCCTTTTGGCTTGTTCCCTACACCTTTTTATTTTTTTCTTCTTTCTGTTGTGGTTTTATTTTCCCTTGTTGCAGTTGTTTCAATTATAGTTTTATTTTTCCTAATATATTTATCTTTCTAATTTTATTTTATTTTTTTCTTTGATATTGCACTGCTCCTTCCTTTTCCTTTTTCTTTCTTTTTTTTTTTTTTTTTTTTTTTTTTTAACCACACCATGAAGCTTGTGGGATCTTGGTTCCCAAGCCAGAGGTCAGGCCCTGTGGTGGGAGCTCCAAGTCCAAACTGCTGGACTAACAGAGAACCTCAGACCCCATGGAATATCAATCAGAGTGAGGCCTCCCCAAGGTCCTCATCTCAGCACCAAGACCCAGCTCTATCCAACTGTCTGCAAACTCCAGTGCTGGACGTCTCAGGCCAAGCAATCAGTAAGACAGGAATACAGCACCACCCATCAAAAAAAAAAAAAAAGAAAAAAAAAATATGTTACAGATGAAGGAGCAAGGTAAAAACCGACAAGACCAAATAAATGAAGACAAAATAGGCAACCTACCTAAAAAAGAATTCAGAGTGGACTTCCCTGGTAGCGCAGTGGTTAAGAATGGCCAATGCAGGAGACACAGGTTTGAGCCCTGGTCCGGGAAGATCCCACATGCCGCAGAGCAGCTGGGCCTGTGTGCCACAACTACTGAGCCCATGTGCTGCAACTGCTGAAGCCCGCACACCTAGAGCTCAAGCTCTGAAACAAGAGAAGTTACCACAATGAGAAGCCCACACAGCACAACGAGGAGAAGCCCCACTCACCACAACTAGAGATAGACCACACGCAGCAATGAAGACCCAACAACGAAGACCCAACGCAGCCAAAAATAAATGAATAAATAAGTTTATTAAAAAATAATAATATTTCAGAGTACTGATAGTAATGATGATCCAAAATCTTGGAAACAGGATGGAGAAAATACAAGAGACATTTAACAGGGATCTAGAAGAACTACAGGGCAAACAAACAGTGATGAACAACACAGTTACTGAAATTAAAAATACTCTAGGGCTTCCCTGGTGGCGCAGTGGTTGGGAGTCCACCTGCCGATGCAGGGGACGCAGGTTCGTGCCCCGGTCCGGGAGGATCCCACATGCCACGGAGCGGCTGGGCCCGTGAGCCATGGCTGCTGGGCCTGCACGTCCAGAGCCTGTGCTCTGCAATGGGAAAGGCCACAACAGTGAGAGGCCCGCGTACTGCAAAAAAAAAAGAAAAAGAAAAAGAAAAATACTCTAGAAGGAATCAATAACAGAATAACTGAGGCAGAAGAACAGATAAGTGAGCTGGAAGAGAAAATGGTGGAAATAACTGCAAGGGAGCAAAATAAAGAAAAAAGAATGAAAGAATTGAGGACAGTCTCAGAGACCTCTGGGACAACATTAAATGCACCAACATTCGAATTATAGGGGCCCCAGGAGAAGAAGAGAAAAAGAAAGGGTCTGAGAAAATATTTGAAGAGATGATAGTCAAACACTTCCCTAACATGGGAAAGGAAATAGTCAATCAAGTCCAGGAAGCACAGAGAGTACCATACAGGATAAACCCAAAGAGAAACACACAGAGACACATATTAATCAAACTATCAAAAATTAAATACAAAGGAAAAATATTAAAAGCAGCAAGGGAAAAGCAACAAATAACATATAAGGGAATCCCCATAAGGTTAACAGCTGATTTTTCAGCAGAAACTCTGCAAGCCAGAAGGGAGTGGCAGGACATATTTAAAGTGATGAAAGGGAAGAACCTACAAGCAAGATTATTCTACCCAGCAAGGATCTCATTCAGATTCAAGGGAGAAATTGAAACCTTTACAGATAAGCAAAAGTTAAGAGAATTCAACACCACCAAACCAGCTTTACAACAAATACTAAAGGAACTCCTCTAGGCAGGAAACACAAGGGTAGACAAAAACAAACCCAAAACAATTAAGAAAATGGTAATAGGAATATACATATCGATAATTACCTTAAATATAAATGGATTAAATGCTCCACCCAAAAGACACAGACTGGCTGAATGGATACAAAAACAAGACCTGTATATATGCTGTCTACAAGAGACCCACTTCATACCTAGGGACACATACAGACTGAAAGTGAGGGGATGGAAAAAGATATTCCATGCAAATGGAAATCAAAAGAAAGCTGGAGTAGCAATTCTCATATAAGACAAAATAAAGACTATTGGGACTTCCCTGGTGGCGCAGTGGTTAAGAATCTGCCTGTCAACGCAGGGGACACGGGATGGAGCCCTGATCTGGGAAGATCCCACATGCTGCAGAGCAACTAAGCCCGCGAGCCACAACTACTGAGCCTGCGTGCTGCAACTACTGAAGCCTGTGCACCTACAGCCCATGCTCTGCAACTAGAGAAGCCACTGTAATAAGAAACCTGTGCACCACAACAAAGAGTAGCCCCCGCTCACCACAACTAGAGAAAGCCTGCGTGTAGCAACAAAGACCCAACACAGCCAAAAATAAATAAATAAATAAATTTTATAAAATAAAATAAAGACTATTACAAGAGACAAAGAAGGACACTACATAATGATCAAGGGATCAATCCAAGAAGAAGATATAACAATTGTAAATATTTATGCGCCCAACATAGGAGCACCTCAATACATAAGGCAAATGCTAACGGCCATAAAAGGGGAAATCGAGAGTAACACAATAATAGTAGGGGACTTTAACACTCCACTTTCACCGATGGACAGATCATCCACAATGAAAATAAATAAGGAAACACAAGCTTTAAACGACACATTACAAAAGATGGACTTAATTGATGTTTATAGGACATTCCATCCCAAAACAACAGAATACACTTTCGTCTCAAGTGCTCATGGAACATGCTCCAGGATAGATCATATCTGGGGTCACAAATCAAGCCTTGGTAAATTTAAGAAAATTGAAATTGTATCAGGTATCTTTTCCAACCACAATGCTTTGAGACTAGATATCAATTACAGGAAAAAAACTGTAAAAAATACAAACACATGGATGCTAAACAATACACTACTAAATAACCAAGAGATCACTGAAGAAATCAAAAAGGAAATAAAAAAATACCTAGAAACAAATGACAATGAAAACACGATGACCCAAAACATATGGGAAGCAGCAAAAGCAGTTCTAAGAGGGAATTTTATAGCAATACAATCCTACCTCAAGAAACGTCTCAAATAAACAACCTAACCTTACACCTAAAGCAATTAGATAAAGAAGAACAAAAAAACCCCAAAGTTAGCAGAAGGAAAGAAATCATAAAGATCATATCAGAAATAAATGAAAAAGAAATAAAGGAAACAATAGCAAAGAACAATAAAACTAAAAGCTGGTTCTTTGAGAAGATAAACAAAATTGATAAATCATTAGCCAGGCTCATCAAGAAAAAAAGGGAGAAGACTCAAATCAACAGAATTAGAAATGAAAAAGGAGAAGTAACAACTGACACTGCAGAAATACAAAAGATCATGAGAGATTACTACAAGCAACTCTATGCCAATAAAATGGACAACCTGGAAGAAATGGACAAATTCTTAGAAAACAACAACGTTCTGAGACTGAACCAGGAAGAAATAGAAAATATAAACAGACCAATCACAAGCACTGAAATTGAAACTGCAATTGAAAATCTTCCAACAAACAAAAGCCCAGGACCAGATGGCTTCACAGGCGAATTGTATCAAACATTTAGAGAAGAGCTAACACCTATCCTACTCCAACTCTTGCAAAATATATCAGAGGGAGGAGCACTCCCAAACTCATTCTACAAGGCCACCATCACCTTGATACCAAAACCAGACAAAGGTATCACAAAAAAGGAAAACTACAGACCAATATCACTGATGAACACAGATGCAAAAATCCTCAACAAAATACTAGCAAACAGAATCCAACAGCACATTAAAAGGATCATACACCATGATCAAGTGGGATTTATCCCAGGGATGCAAGGATTCTTCAATATACACAAATCAATCAGTGTGATACACCATATTAACAAATTGAAGGATAAAAACCATATGATCATCTCAATAGATGCACAAAAAAGCTTTTGACAAAATTTAACACCCATTTATGATAAAAACTCTCCAGAAAGTAGGCATACAGGGAACCTACCTCAACATAATAAAGGCCATATATGACAAACCCTCAGCCAACATCATTCTCAATAGTGAAAAACCGAAACCATTTCCTCTAAGACCAGGAACAAGACAAGGTTGCCCACTCTCACCACTATTATTCAGCATGGTTTTGGAGGTTTTAGCCACAGCAATCAGAGAAGAAAAAGAAATAAAAGGAATCCAAATTGGAAAAGAAGTAAAACTGTCACTGTTTGCAGATGACATGGTACTATACATAGTGAACCCTAAAGATGCTACCAGAAAACTACTTGAGCTAATCAATGAATTTGGTAGAGTAGCAGGATACAAAATTAATGCACAGAAATCTCTTGCATTCCTATACACTAATGATGAAAAATCTGAAAGAGAAATTAGGAAACACTCCCATTTACCATTACAACAAAAAGAATAAAATACCTAGGAATAAACCTACCTAAGGAGACAAAAGACCTGTATGCAGAAGATTATAAGACACTGATGAAAGAAATTAAAGATGATACAAACAAATGGAGAGATACACTATGTTCTTGGATAGGAAGAATCAACATTATGAAAATGACTCAACTACCCAAAGCAATCTACAGATTCAATGCAATCACTATCAAACTACCAATGGCATTTTTCACAGAGCTAGAACAAAAAATCGCACAATTTGTATGGAAACACAGAAGACCCCGAATAGCCAAAACAATCTTGAGAAAGAAAAACAGAGCTGGAGGAATCAGGCTCCCTGACTTCAGACTATACTACGAAGCTACAGTAATCAAGACAGTATGCTACTGGCACAAAAACAGAAAGATAGATCAATGGAACAAGATAGAAAGCCCAGAGATAAACCCACGCACCTATGGTCACCTTATCTTTGATAAAGGAGGCAAGAATATACAATGGAGAAAGGACAGCCTCTTCAATAAATGGTGCTGGGAAAACTGGACAGCTACATGTAAAAGAATGAAATTAGAACACTCCCTAACACTATACACAAAAATAAACTGAAAATGGATTAAAGACCTAAATGTAAGGCCAGACGCTATAAAACTCTTAGAGGAAAACATAGGTAGAACACTCTATGACATAAATCTCAGCAAGATCCTTTTTGGCCCACCTCTTAGAGAAATGGAAATTTAAAGAAAATAGACAAATGGGACCTAATGAAACTTAAAAGCTTTTGCACAGCAAAGGAAACCACAAACAAGATGAACAAACAACCCTCAGAATGGGAGAAAATATTTGCAAACAAAGCAACCGACAAAGGATTAATCTCCAAAATATGCAAGCAGCTCATGCAGCTCAATATCAAAAAAACAAACAACCCAATCCAAAAATGGGCAGAAGACCTAAATAGACATTTCTCCAAAGATGATATACAGATTGCCAACAAACACTTGAAAAGATGCTCAACATCACTAATCATTAGAGAAATGCAAATCAAAACTACAGTGAGGTATCACCTCACACCTGTCAGAAGGGACATCATTAAAAAATCTACAAACAGTAAATGCTGGAGAGGGTGTGGAGAAAAGGGAACCCTCTTGCACTGTTGGTGGGAATGTCAATTGGTACAGCCACTATGGAGAACTGTATGGAGGTTCCTTACAAAACTAAAAATAAGGCTTCCTTGGTGGCGCAGTGGTTGAGCGTCTGCCTGCCGATGCAGGGGACACGGGTTCGTGCCCCGGTCCGGGAGAATCCCACATGCCGCAGAGCGGCTGGGCCCATGAGCCATGGCCGCTGAGCCTGCGCGTCCGGAGCCTGTGCTCCGCCACGGGAGAGGCCACAACAATGAGAGGCCCGTGTACCACAAAAAAAAAAAAAAAACTACAAAAGGGTAGCAGGAGGGAGTTCTTTGTAGAGATAAGAGTTCTATGCCTTGATTGCTGTGGTTACATGAACCTATAGAAGGGATAAAATTGCACAGAACTACACATACACAAACACACACGAATGCATGTAAAAAATGGTGAAGATTGAGTAAGACCTCTTGTAACCTATAAGCTACTTAATGGTGTTAGGCAACGTCAGTTTCTCGGTTTTGATATTGTACTGCATTTAGTTATATGACATGTCATCATTGGAGGAAGCTGAGTGAGGTTACATGGAACTCTGTACTATTTTTGCAACTTCTTCTGAGTCTATAATTATTTCACAATAAAAACTTTAAAAAAAAGACAACAGATAAAAATAAAGGTGCTTTTAATCATTAATTATATCAAACCTATTTATACATCTTTTTAATATCCTATGTGATGAAATGGAAATAAAACACTTCTGCTTCATATCCAAGTGGGATGGTTGTCCCAAGGGAAAGCACTTGTGTGACTGTATGTGGTCTGAGTTGAACTAGCAGTTTTTTCATGGAACACTGTTTTTACTTGAGAGAACTGACAGACTTACTATGATTATTTTGACTTGGGTATTTGGCACATTTTCTCAAACATAAATGAAGTGAGCCTGTCACTTCAAGGAAAACAACTGACAGTGTTGGTTGCCAGTGATAAAATTTGAGCTTTTAAGTGAAAATTAGAATTTTGGGAAACTTCTAGCAGCTACTCTGAGCTTAACAGTTTCCCAATACTTAAGGGTTTTCTGTTGAGACCAGTGGTGACACTGACGATTCGAATCTTTTAATATTGTTTAAGGAGGTGTGTCAAAATTTGGAAGATCTGCACAATTAGGTGGACCAATATTTTGCATGTGACCAACGCATGATGTGACAAAATTATGTGTCGGTAAAATAATCCCTTCAAAGTGCAAAGTAGGGACTTCCCTGGTGGCGCAGTGGTTAGGACTCCACGACCCCAATGCAGGGGGCCCAGGTTCGATCCCTGGTCAGGGAACTAGATCCCACATGCAAGCCGCAACTGAGAGTTCACATGCCACAACTAAAGAGCCCAAGTGCCACAACTAAGGAGCCCGCCTGCTGCAACTAAGACCTGGTGCAACCTAATTAATTAATTGATTAATCTAAAAAAAAAACAAAGTGCAAAGTAGTTCAATGGGTTTGATATGATTTTAGATTCTACATTGCAACTAAATTTTAAGAAACTACCACTCATCAAGTTTTGGTGTGATATCAAAGAATAATATCTATGATTATCTGAAAAGGCTACTAAAATACTCATCCATTTTCCAACAACTTCACCCAAAACAATATATTGCAATGGATTGAATGCCAAAGCAAATATGAGAATCTAGTCCCCTCTATTAGGCCAGATAATAAAGAGATTTACAAAAATGTAAAGCAACATGACTCTTCTCACTAAATCCTTTTTATTGTGGAAGACATAGCTGTTTTCATAAAACATATTTGCATTAACATGTATAGGGTTTATTACTGTTACTTTTAAATGAATTAATGAATATATATATATTTTAAAGTTTCTCTATTTTAATTTCTAACATAGTAAATATAGATAAACAGAACCCTGAAATAAAAGTTCAGTCATTTTTAAGAGTGAAAAGGGGTCTGGAGACCAAAAAGTTTGAGAACTGTTGGTTTAACTGAACACAGAAGATCACTTTAGAATGTACCTGCTTTTTGCTCAGGAAAAATCCATGAGTGGCCTTTATTAGTTATGAAATATACAATGAACAGGCACCTGCTGCTCTGGGGGAAAGGGTAAGAGGACCTTTTCTGGCCTGAAAAAGGCTGTCTGTCAAAGCTTAGTATACAGAGGTGGTCACTGTGTGCAAATTTGCATGGGGACCAAGATGCATCCTGGGAGGAAAGTGATCCAACCCTGACCCCTTCCTTGTGAGAGTCAGTGTCCTTGCAACCAACCACTGTGAAGGCATGAGAACTGGTGGGAACAAAGACCATCAAAGTCTTCAGAGAGGAGCTCATTGTGATGGAGAATTCTGCACAGGTGACCCCGGTCCCATAGCAGCACCTAGAAGGCCACAAAGAGGAAGAGTTCCCACTGAGTGTGAACCTGAGGATGGATCCACATACTTTGTACCTCCTTGGATCCAGCTACCTTGTCCCCTTGGTTCAGCCTCAGGAATGAGGATTGGAATGAATGTGAACCAGAAGAGCTGTTCCCTGGGAGCCCACATGTGGGCCGCTGGACTAGTGGGGCCATTCTTCCAGCAATGGGGGCCAGGCCTGGGTTGAACCACTCTTGTGCAGTGAGATCACAGACCTGTGATTAAAGGAGCAGCAGCCTTAACCCAGAGCCCACTGACAAACTGATTCAATTCTCTAACTCTCTCTGCCTGATGTTTGAAAACAGAACTTACCCCTTTGGACTGAATAAGTCCCTACTATCCTGGGAAGATTGGCGGGGAGAAGTCAGCTTCAAAGGAGAGATTCTGGACATCATGCACATGTGAGACTTCAACTGATTCATAGAAATGATAGGGACTTCCCTGGTGGTCCAGTGGTTAAGACTCCACGCTTCCAATGCAGGGGGCAAGGGTTCCATCCCCGGTCGGGGAACTAGGATCCCACATGCTGTGCCTCGCAGCCAAAAAATTAAAACTTAAACAAAAACGAAAGAAAGGATTTTAAAAAGGTGTTTGTATTAGCGTAGCGTGCCAACAAGTCAGTTACAGTTGTACTGGGTGCTGTGCCGGGCAGCCATGAACAAGATACAATCCCTGGCCTCAAACTGCTTACAGCTGCAGAAAGAAACCAGAAAATAGGCATTTGTGGGGGCTTCCCTGGTGGCACAGTGGTTAAGAATCCACCTGCCAATGCAGGGGACACGGGTTCAAGCCCTGGTCCAGGAAGATCCCACATGCCGCGGAGCACCTAAGCCCGTGTGCCACAACTACTGAGCCTGTGCTCTAGAGCCAGAGAGCCACAACTACTGAACCCACATGCTGCAACTACTGAAGCCTGCATGCCTAGAGCCCGTGGTCCACAACAAGAGAAGCCACCTCATGAGAAGCCCGCGCACCACAACGGAGAGTCGCCCCCGCTCACTGCACCTAGAGAAAGCCTGCACGCAGCAATGAAGACCTAACGCAGCCATAAATAAATAAATAAATAAGTTTATTTTAAAAATAGATAAATAAAATAGGCACTTGTGTTCCATAGAGAGAAGTTCTATATTAGGAATAAGTACAGAGTGCTATGGGGACAGATAGAGAAGTACTCAACCAAGTCTCAAAAGGGATGTAGAAACAGATTCCCAAACTGCATTAATCAGGACATTAATTGCCAGCCGGGAGGACAAACAACCTCTAAGTGTCAGTGTTTCAGCACAATATTTATGTTTTGTTCAGCTCAGGCAGATTTCCTGGTATTCTCCTCCAAAGTGTCCCAAGGACAGCTTCTACGTTGTGCCCACACCAACTTAGCGCTTCAAGGCTACCCCCGCATCATCCAGCCGGCATACAGGGCACAAGTGGGGTTGGGGATGGTGGCGTGTGAGGGAAAGGCACGTCACATTCTCAACAACTTGGGCCTGCAAGTAACACACATAACTTTCATTTACGTTCCATTAACCAGGACTGGCCACGTAGCCCCGCCTAGATGCAAAAGAAATGGGTCATGTGGGTTTCCTGGTCTCCAGGAAGAAAATTAAACGCCGTGGTGGCCACATAGCATTATCTCTGCCACATAGCAGAGGCAATATCTAAGTTAAAGGGTGAGGAAGGTGAAGGGAGAAGGTGAGAAGGAAGAGACAGAGCATTTCAGATAGAGGGCCCTGTGGAGGAAAAATCCCAGAGGTGAAAGATCTTGGTGTAGGATGACTGGAATAAAATATATCAGGGGAAGTTGTGATAAGACATGAGGCTAAAAAGGTAAGCAGGGCCTTATCATAAAGGGTCTGGGCACTGTGTAAATTAAAGTGGACTTTTATCCTGAGAGTGACGAAAGCCTTTGAAGCATTTTGAACAAGGGAGTGACATGACCATATTCGTTTTTCTGGAAGCTCATTCTGGCTGCAGTGTAGGGAGCCAGCTGGAAAGAGGTAAGACCAAAAGCAAGAAAGTCAGCAGGTTGTTGCAGTGTTCTAGAAGAGAAACTCTGATCTGATCTGGGGTTGTGGCAATGGGTATGAAAAAGAGCGGGTGGACTTTATGCAGATGTGATGTGGTAACTGAGCATATTTGATGATTGGACAAGGAGTGGGGAGTTGAGGGGTGAGAAAGAGAGCCGGGACGGTGCCTTTCACTGAGACAGACAGTTTTAAAAAACAAAGCAAAACAAAAAGCTATTTTAAGGGGAAATATGATATGCTTGTAGAACAGCCAAGGGAAGCCAGAAGGTATTTGAAAAGCTGGGGCTAAAGACAGATCTTAACTGGAGATGAAAGATGTGATAGTCATCAGTATAGAGATGGTGCTTAAAACTATAACTGTGGATTATCCAGGGGGGTGTGAAGAGCCAAAATGGAAGCAGTGATGTGCTGTTAAGTGTTTAACGATCAGCTCTCCAGCAAGAGAAGCCCTGATTTGTAGCATTTGCTAATGTCTGTGGTGTAACTACTCCCACTGCAGTCAATTTCAAACTACTAACTTGTCATCACTGAATGTGGAGTTCTTTTTTTTTTTGGCTGTGTTGGTTCTTTGTTGCTGCTCGAGGGCTTTCTCTAGTTGCAGCGAGTGGGGGCTACTCTTCATTGAGGTGCGCGGGCTTCTCTTTCCAGTGGCTTCTCTTGTTGCGGAGCATGGGTTCTAGGCGCGCGGGCTTCAGTAGTTGTGGCTCGCAGGGTCTAGAGCGCAGGCTCAGTAGTTGTGGCGCATGGGCTTAGTTGCTCCGCTGCATGTGGGATCTTCCCAGACCAGGGCTCGAACCTGTGTCCCCCTGCCTTGGCAGGCAGATTCTCAACCACTGCATCACCAGGGAAGTCCAAATGTGGAGTTCTGAAGAGATGCACTCAGCTGGTTCTAGAGAGCTGCTGGGAGCTGGCTCCAGCACACCACTGAATAGCAGACAGCCTGCAAATAACCCTAACACGAATATTTAAGGAATGCGCAGAACGAAAGAAATCTCAAAAGGAGAAACCATCCTACAGTCCACAGAAAGAAAGAATGTGAAGGAAGAAATGGTCGACAACTCACACACACACACCCCAAAAAAATCAAATACAATAAACACTAAAATGTGTCCATTGGATTTAGCATCAAGAGGTCTTTAGTATCCTTGGTAAGATCAGTTTTAATGGAGTCAGGTGACAGTGGGCCTAGAGGTTAATGTGAAATCAAGGCTTGGAAACTACAACTGTAGATAATTCTTGGACACCAAGAATAATCAGGCTGCATTCTATTTTCCAACAGAAAATAGAGATGGACCAATCATTCAAAACCATAATGATAGGGCTTCCCTGGTGGTGCAGTGGTTGAGAGTCCGCCTGCCGATGCAGGGGACACGGGTTCGTGCCCCGGTCCGGGAAGATCCCACATGCCGCGGAGCGGCTGGGCCCGTGAGCCATGGCCTCTGAGCATGCGCGTCAGTAGCCTGTGCTCCGCAACGGGAGAGACAGCAACAGTGAGAGGCCCGCGTACCGCAAAAAAAAAAAAAAACCATAATGATACTATCCCTCACTCCCATTCCACTCCCCACACACATAAACACCTAGATTTATGTACTTCTGTGTTTCTCGCAGTGGACCCCAAGTAAAGTGGTACCGTTTCCCCAGGAAGCATGGGAAAATGTATAGGGTACGTGCTGGATTGTGCGGCTGTCAACTTGGTTAACTACAATTCCCAGAATCCCCTTCCCTGTGTGTTCCTAGTTGGAACTGCCCAGAACAGGAACTTGAGTGAAATTGGAGGCAGAAGTGAAGCAGCAACCATTATCTTCAGGAGGTCTTTAGTCAGATGGTGAAGGACAGACTCAGAAGTGTTTGGCAGACCTCAGCTGGTCATCATCTTCCTTCACTCTGCATTCAGATCATCATCCCAACTGTTGGCCCTAAGACCAACAGCAGCCCCAGGTAAACCACCAGAAGTGTGGATACAGACCCACAGAGGAAAGAGTCTCCCAAAAACCTGTCCATGAGCTCTCCCTTCGTGGTCCCACTCCAGGGTCTGGACAGTGCATGATCTCTCATATTTCTCTGCAGTTCCAACTTGTCTACCCACTTCAGTGCTACAGACAAACTGAGTAATGACTCTTCTTTTGATCCTTCAAGTCTCCTCCCAGACTTCCACTTCCTCACTTCCTTAGTTTCTCTTACATTTGTGTAGAGTCTCTGATTTCTAATCCCTTCTCCCCACAATGCTATTGATGGCTCTGTTTCTCTGATTGAATTCGCATTGACCCAAATATTGATACTGGGAGTGAAGGGCAGCCAGAACAAAACCTACAGTATGTGGCTTTGGTTTGGGGATGGGGCAATGCGTAGAGGCTGGAAAAGCAGCATGGAAACTGTTAGCAAAGGCTGGAAAAATGGTGAAAGGATCATTAGTAGAGGTTGGAAAGGTGGTGAATACCTGTTTTCGCAGATTGAAAGGGTGATTTTTGTTACATAGCAGTAAAACAATTGGCAGCGCTGTCTCCTGTGGTAACTAGAAAGATAGACAATGTACCTAATGAATTTTTGGATCTAGCTAAGTTTATTTCCAAGCAGAATGTTTGAAGTGGAGATGAAAGATGTGATAGTTATCAGTACAGAAATGAGTCACCAGTTGGTTACTCCTAGCTGCATTTAATAAAGTATCACAAGAGAGGGAGGGCAGGAGGGAAAAGAAGGAACTCTAGTTTGCAAGTAGAATTTAGAAGAAACAAAAAATCCAGGACTTGTTTATGTTGTAAAACAAAACTGTGTCACATCTCCAGCTGATATAGGCAGCGGAAGGATTCTCTGAGGAAGAAATAGCCTCAGGTAAAGATCAAATCAAGGATTTGGCTATAAGACCCTTTGCCAAAACTTCAGAAACATTAAAGGTGGTGCCTAGTAGACACTTTCAGTTAGACAAAAGGGCTTCTGGGAATCTTAAGAACATGGTCCCAAAGAAGCCTAATCCTAAAATAGCTATGAAGAAGTCTAAAGGGTGGGCCTGTCTCAAAAATAATTGTGGATATGATTTTATCTAATGGAGTAGACTATAAATCTGATGCATAGAAAGCCCACAAAGTTGTTTTTTTTTTACTTCTTTGTTTTTAAATTTATTTATTTATTATTTGGTTGTGCCAGGTCTTAGTTGTGGCAGGCAGACACCTTGGTTGTGGCATGCATGTGGGATCTAGTTCCCTAACCAGGGATCGAAGCTGTGTCCCCTGAATTGGAAAGTGGATTCTTAACCACTGGACCACCAGGGAAGTCCTGAAAAAGGAAGAAACTTCTGATGCATGCTTCATCACGGATGAACCTTGAAGGCATTACGCTAAGTGAAATAATCTAAGACAAATACTGTATGATTCCATGCATATGATGTACTTATAGTAGTCAAATACATAGAGACAGAAAGTAGAATGGTGATTGTCAGGGGCTGTGAGGAGGGGAGGAATAGGGAGTTGTTGTTTAATATGTACAGAGTTTTAGTTTTGCAAGATGAAAAAAGGTCTGGACATGGATGGTAGTGACAGTTGTACAACAATGTGAATGTACTTACTATACACTTAAAAATGTTTAAATGGGGGCTTCCCTGGTGGCACAGTGGTTGAGAATCTGCCTGCCAGTGCAGGGGACACAGGTTCGAGCCCTGATCTGGGAAGATCCCACATGCCATGGAGCAACTGGGCCTGTGAGCCACAACTACTGAGCCTTCGTGTCTGGAGCTTGTGCTCCGCAACAAGAGAGTCCACGACAGTGAGAGGCCTGAGCACCGCAATGAAGAGTGGCCCCCGCTCGCCGAAACTAGAGAAAGCCCTCGCACAGAAACGAAGACCCAACACAGCCAAAAATAGAAAATAATTAATTAATTAATTTTAAATAAAAATGGTTAAATGGTACTAGTGGGGAGAAGGAAGGGGGAGCGGCAAGATAGGGGTAGGGGATTAATAGATGCAAAGTACTATGTATAAAATAAATAAGATACAAGAATGTAATGTACAGCACAGGGAATATAACCAATATTTTATAATAACTATAAATGGAGGATAACCTTTAAAAAAAGTGAACCACTATGTGAAACCTGAAACTTATATAATGCTGTAAATCAACTATACCTCAATTTTTTTTAATGGTTAAATGGTAAATTTTTTATGTAATGTGTAGTTTATCACAATTTTTAAAAGAAAAAAAATAACCATACCCAAAGAGCCTTAGCCACATTCATATCTGATGAAGATCAAAAGTTCACTACTTGGGACTTCCCTAGTGGCACAGTGGTTAAGAATCCATCTGCTATGGACATATGTACACTACCAAATGTAAAATAGATAGCTAGTGAGAAGCAGCTGCATAGCACAGGGAGATCAGCTCAGTACTTTGTGACCACCTAGAGGAGTAGGATAGGGAGGGTGGGAGGGAGACGCAAGAGGGAGGAGATATGGGGATATATGTGTATGTAGAGCTGATTCACTTTGTTATAAAGCAGAAACTAACACACCATTGTAAAGCAATTATACTCCAATAAAGATGTTAAAAAATATGGGCTTCCCTGGTGGTGCAGTGGTTAAGAATCCACCTGCCAGTGCAGGGAACACAGGTTTGAGCCCTGATCCGGGAAGATCCCACATGCCACGGAGCAACTAAGACCACTTACCACAACTACTGAGCCTGCGTTCTAGAGCCCACGAGCCACAACTACTGAGCCCACGTGCTGCAACTACTGAAGCCCACGCACCTAGGGCCTGTGCTCCGCAACAAGGGAAGCCACCACAATGAGAAGCCCGTGCACCGCAATGAAGAGTAGCCCTCCACAACTAGATAAAACCCCATGCGCAGCAACGAAGACCCAGCGCACACAAAAATAAAAATAAAATAAAATCTACTTTAAAAAAAAAAAAGATGTTAAAAATAAATAAATAAACAGCTGAATTCATACACATAGAGAGTAGAATGGTGGATGCAAGTTATGAGAGGGGGATATGGGGAGATGTTAGTCAAAGGTACAAACTTTCTTCTTTAAGATGAATAAGTTCTGGGGAATCCAGTGTACAGCATGGTGATTATTGTTAATACTACTGTATTGTACACTTGAAAATTATTGAGAGTAAATCTTAAATGTTACTATCAACCACACACACACAAAAAGGTAATTATGTGGGCTTCCCTGGTGGCGCAGTGGTTGAGAGTCCGCCTGCCGATGCAGGGGACACGGGTTCGTGCCCCGGTCTGGGAAGATCCCACATGCTGCGGAGCGGCTGGGCCCGTGAGCCATGGCCGCTGAGCCTGCGCGTCCGGAGCCTGTCCTCCGCAACGGGAGAGGCCACAACAGTGAGAGGCCCGCGTAACGCATAAAAAAAAAAAAAAAAGGTAATTATGTGAGGCGATGGAGGTTTGAACTATCACCATTGCAGTAATCTTTCTGCAGTATATACAGGTATCAAATCATCATGTTGTATACTTAAACTTACATATGTTATATGTCAATAATATCTCAATAAAGCTGGAAAAATGAAAAAAAAATCCACCTGCCAATGAAGGGGAGACAGGTTTGATCCCTGGGCCGGGAAGATCCCACATGCCGCGGAGCAACTAAGCCCATGTGCCACAACTACTGAGCCTGTGCTCTAGGGCCCACGAGCCACAACTACTGAAGCCCACGTGCCTACAGTCCATGCTCTACAACAAGAGAAGCCACCACAGTGAGAAGCCCACACACCACAACGAAGAGTAGCCCCACTTGCTGCAACTAGAGAAAGCCCCGCACACAGCAACAAAGACCCAACACAGCCAAAGATAAAATAAATAAATAAATTTATTTTTTTAAAAAACGTTCACTACTTCAAGTCTGACACAACACTTGGCATGAGAGTTTTGAGGGTCTTAGGATGTGGATAGGTATATTTCCTAGTTGGGAGGAACGTGAATAATTTATAGCCAGAGCATGGACTTCGATAAACTGAAGAAATAGACACAGAGTTTTCTCGTGTGTGTGTTTCTCTGCTGGGTGACTTTGCAGCTCCCTGCCCATCAAGAGTCGGAGTCCACTCTTTGCACCTGAGTTTAACCTTATGACTTTTGTTGGTCAACAGGATATTAGCACAGGTAATGTAAGCAGAGGGTTGAAAAGTCTTTATGTTTGGGGGCTTGCCTTCTCTTGCTTCTGGGAACACTGCAACCCCCTTGTAAAGAAGCCCAGGTTAACCTCTTAGAAGATGAGAGGCCCCACATCCCAACTCCAGACATGTGAGAGAAGCCATTCTAGACCATTCAGCCTCAGTCAATTTGACTCACAGTACATGTTCCACACCCCAACCCAGTGAAGCATGAGAACAAATATTTTGTGTGTGCTTTAAGCCACTGAGTTTTGAATGATTTGTTACTCGGGAAAAGCTAACAGGTACACAGTGGTTTTAGATTGTCAAAATGACTAGGGAATTCTATTGGCATTCAGTTGGTAGGGGCCAGGTGGGCTAAATGTCCAGCAATGCACTCGTGCAGTCCTGCACAGTGAAGAATTATTCCACCCAATCACCAGTAGGGTCCCCACCAAAGAACACCACAACTATGTCTGAGCTTGCCACCCTGATTGGAAGAGAGAAGAGTTAAAGGAAGTTAGTATTTATTAAGTGGATTATCTGTACCAGACATTTTACATGCATTACTTCATTGATTCTATGCAACAGCCATCTATGCTTAGCCCCACTTAACAGAAAAGGGGCTAGAGAGGTAACTTGGTTGTCTCATTTCACATAGCTAGTAAGTAGCATCACCAGGACTTGAACCCATGGCTGTCAAACATCATCTCAGGTCTTCCCTGACCACCTATTCCAAGGTGCCCTCCACACCCACCACCATCACTCTTTATTAGGTTACTCATTTATTTTTTTTCATAGCACCTATCTCTATTTGAAATCAGTGTGTTTGTTTACTTGTTGTCATAAGCCCCCTACCAGAATGTAAGTCCCATAGAAGCAGAGATTTTGTGGGATTTATTCACCACTACATCTCCAATGCCTAGAGCAGTGCTAGGCATGTAAAAAGCACTCAGAAAATTATTGTTGAATGAATGAAGTGAATGAATGGCTTTCCATCAAATCCTCATGCAGGCTGGGGTCTCAGCTTCTATTTCTGATGGTCCCAGATTCCTTCTCCTCTCCACTGGCTCTGATTAATGTGACCCAGCCTGAGACCTCTGACGTGACTAAAGGAACTTCAGAGATCCTCTAATCCAATCCTTTCATTTTCCAACTAAGAGAAATGAGGTCACCGACATTTCCCTGGGGATATCCCTTCTCAAGCCACATGTTGGTCTCAACACTTCTGTCACTTCCCTGAGCCTGTTTATTCATCTTTAAAATGTAGATAATAACCACCCTGCCTGCTTCACTGAGTTGCTGTGCAAATGATATAAAATAATGTGACTTCCTTAAATCTCACCAGCCTCAGGGATGAAAATTAATTATCATGATAACAATCACAGATAGTAACCTTGAGCCTGTGGTGCTAACTCGGGCTCTTAAAAATATGGAGAGCTCTTTAATTTGATCATGATTTGGACACTTGCTATATCAACAAATTCCTTCTCAACTTTATATGATTGTAATAACTGCAGCTAACAAGACAAGTGTGGTTGTCTGTTGCTGTATAACCAATCACCTCAAAGCTTAGTGGCTTAAAACAAGAAGATTTATTATTTTTCATGATTCTGTTGGCTGTGTGGTTCCCTGCCTGGGTTCATTAATGTAGTGGTATTCAGCTGGTGGATATGCTAGGCGCTGGGCTCAATGGGAACAGCTGATACACAGCTGGGCCCCTCTCTCTCCTCACGATCTTTCATCCCAGTCTTCTTTGTGGCATGGTGTTCCAGGAGGATAAAGATGGAAGGTGCAAAGTTTCTCCAGGCCTTTTTTTTTTTTTTTAATTTTATTGAAGTCTAGCTGATGTACAATGTTGTATTAATTTCTTTGGTACAGCAAAGTGACTCAGCCATACATATATACATATTCTTTTTCATATTCTTTTTCCATTATGGTTTGTCACTGGATATTGAATATAGTTCCCATACTATACAATAACACCTTGTTTATCTACCCTATATACAATAATTTGCCTCTGCTAATCCCAAACCCCCATTCTTTCCCCCACTCCCACCCTCGCCCCCAGTGAGTCTGTTTCTGCTTTGTAGGTATGTTAATTTGTGTTATGTTTTAGATTCCACATATAAGTGATATCATACGGTATTTGTCTTTCTCTTTCTGACTTACTTCACTTAGTATGATCATCTCTAGGTCCATCCATGTTGCTGCAAATGGCGTTATTTCGTTCTATTTGATGGCAGAGTAATATTCCACTGTGTGTGTGTGTGTGTGTGTGTGTGTGTGTGTGTGTATATATATATGTATATATACCACATCTTCCTTATCCATTCATCTGTCGATGGACATTTAGGTTGTTTCCATGTCTTGGCTATTGTAAATAATGCTGCTATGAACATAGGGGTGCATGTATCTTTTCGAGTTTTATCTGGATATATGCCCAGGAGTGGGATTGCTGGATCTCCTCAGGCCTTAATTCCAAAACTTGTACAACATTATCTCCACTTTATCCAATTAGTCAAAGTCACAACGCCAGCCCATATTCCAGGGAGTGGAGGATAGAGTCCACTTCTGGATGGGAGCAGCAAACTCACATTTTAAAGGGCTGTGCATTCTGGAATGGGACAAACTTGCAACCATGAAAAGAATTTTCGTGATTCCACATTATCTTATTTTCATAGCTCAGACAAAGGCAAGTATTGTAAATAATGTGCTTCTGATTTCTGAAAGCAACGTTCAAGTAAAGCTATTCTCAGATAGCTCTGTTATGATATATATTTTTTTCTTTTTAAAAATACGCAACGCTTCATGAATTTGCGTGTCATCCTTGTGCAGGGCCCATGCTAATCTTCTCTGTATCATTCCAATTTTAGTATATGTGCTGCCAAAGCGAGCACTGTTATAACATTTTAAAATCAATTGTCAAATAGCTTTTTAATAAGATTATTATAAAAATCAACAAATGTTTATCCTTTCCCTACAAATACACACACACCAGGAATAGTTGTCCCTCACCACTAGCCATTTAATTCCTACTTCTTTTTTGTTTTTATAATTAATTAAATTTTTTTTTTTTGGCTGTGTTGGGTATTCGTTGCTGTGTGCAGGCTTTCTCTAGTTGCGTCGAGTGGGAGCTACTCTTCGTTGCAGTGCGCGGGCTTCTCATTGCAGTGGCTTCTCTTGTTGCGGAGCACGGACTCTAGGCACGTGGGCTTCAGTAGTTGTGGCACACGGGCTTAGCTGCTCCGTGGCATGTGGGATCTTCCCAAACTAAGGCTCGAACCCGTGTTCCCTGCATTGGCAGGCGGATTCTTAACCACTGCACCACTAGGGAAGTCCCTCCTAGTTCTTTTTTAATGTAAAAACTTTCCTTCCGCTTTCTAATTAGCTGTAGCAGAATTTTCATCGGTATTGTAGCTTGGCAGTTACCTAAGTTTCCTACTTATTTTGGCCAATTTCCACCTAGAATATTAAGTCCTCTGAGACAAGCTGTCAAAGGCAACATTCCTGGAACGGCCTATCACATTTTTTCCACACTTAGGAAGAGCAAGTGTCCCCATAGGGCAAAGCAATCTCCTCTGAATCTGGAAGGGAAAAAAAACAGGAAGAGCGAACTCTGACATTCAGCTTCTGGTAGTCTACAGAGCTACTTTTTTTTTTTTTTGCAGTACGCGGGCCCCTCACTGTTGTGGCGTCTCCCGTTGCAGAGCACAGGCTCCAGACCTGCAGGCTCAGCGGCCATGGCTCACAGGCCCAGCCTCTCTGCGGCATGTGGGATCTTCCCGGACCGGGACACGAACCAGTGTCCCCTGCATCGGCAGGCGGACTCTCAACCACTGTTCCACCAGGGAAGCCCCAGAGCTACTTTTTAATAGCTGGGTGACCATTAACTGTCAATGTGGCCTTTTTAGTTGTTCAGTGATTTTTGGAGCCAACAGATATTTTGTAAGAACTAAAAATAATCTAAATTTACTGAGAGAAATATTCCTCAATTTTTTTCCTTAATTGGCAAAAAAAAAAAAAAAAAAAAAAAATTCAAACTACTCCCTTTATCTACTTTTAACCATTTGTTTAAAAACTTAGGCAGGTTCAGTTCAAGTCCCAAATTACAAAAATTGTTGAAGATAGCATTTTTTTTATTAGTTATTTTTGGCTGTGTGGGCTTTCTCTAGTTGCTGTGAGCAGGGGGTTGCTCTTCCTTGTGGTGCGGGGCTTCTCACTGCGGTGGCTTCTTTGTTGCGGAGCACGGGCTCTAGGAGCGCGGGCTCCAGTAGTTGCGGCGCACAGGCTTATTTGCTCCGTGGCATGTGGGATCTTCCCAGACTAGGGCTCAAACCTGTGTCCCCTGCATTGGCAGGTGGATTCTTAACCACTGTGCCACCAGGGAAGTCTCAGCGTTTGTTTTTAACATGTCTTAAAAATCGGCCCATTATAGGGGCTTCCCTGGTGGCGCAGTGGTTGAGAGTCCGCCTGCCGATGCAGGGAACACGGGTTCATGCCCCGGTCCTGGAAGATCCCACATGCCGCAGAGCGGCTGGGCCCCTGAGCCATGGCCGCTGAGCCTGCGCGCCCGGAGCCTGTGCTCCACAACGGGAGAGGCCACAACAGTGAGAGGCCCGCGTACAGCAAAAAAAAAAAAAAAAAATCGGCCATTATAGACAAAAGAAGTTAAAAATCTGGTGGCTATGGGTAATAAGAAAATAATTAACTAAAGTAAGCTTTCTGAATTATCCATAAATACTTCTAAATTTGAATTAATATTCAAATCAAAAAATGATCTCTCTGGGCTTCCCTGGTGGCGCAGTGGTTAAGAATCCGCCTGCCAATGCAGGGGACACAGGTTTGAGCCCTGGTCTGGGAAGATCCCACATGCCGCGGAGCAACTAAGCCCGTGCGCCACAACTACTGAGCCTGCGCTCTAGAGCCCATGAGCCACAACTGCTGAAGCCCGCGCGCCTAGAGCCTGTGCTCTGCAACAAGAGGAGCCACCACAATGAGCCCCGCAACAAAGAGTAGCCCCCCGCTCACCGCAACTAGAGAAAGCCCGCGTGCAGCAGTGAAGACCCAATGTAGCCAAAAATTAAATGAATAAATAAATAAATTTATTTTAAAAAAAAACATGATCTCTGAGATTTTATGATTTGGTACTAAAATTTAGCTAATAACATTTGTTCACAAGTAAATAAAATACATAGAAGGAGAAACTGATGCCAAAATAACAAGTTGACAAATTTTCTGCTCAAAAGGAAAAGTAAGAGAAAACAGATTTCTATAATTAATTAGGAGAATTTAAATTTATTTTAATTTTTCTATTGACTCTAATATTCTATTTATTAGTATTTTTAAAATTTTTATAATATGCAATTCATTATTTAATGAAAGCTATCACATATTTTCATATAAGGAACACCCCAGGGTTCCAATCAATTTTATTTAATTTAGGAATGATCATTATATTTATATACATAAATCCACATGTGTCTTATGAATTGGATTTATTTTAAATTCTCCTATATTTAATAAATTATGAACTTTTGAAAAACATGCATATTTGTCCCATTCCTCTTACCATATTGGGTACAATTGTTCACTTAAGGTACAGTTAATTTTCCTTTTAGTGGCTGTTTTTGTTTAGATTTTTATTTATATAGTCAGACACTAACTTTTAAGCTTTGGTTAGATCTGTCTAATATATCACTTTGTACGAGCGTTTCCCCCAGAGCACTGTAAATCTGCAATGAGAAGGAAGTATGGGCAAGCAAGCAAGAAAAATGTCCAGGAATGAATCTGTGCTAAAGATTGCACACAACTGAATATTTTGCATATTAAGTTATTCTTATTATGTTATCTCCAAAGGGTCAGGCATTAAGTTTTAATTTACCCTGATGACCTTAATCAGATTTGTTTCAGATTTATGAGGACTGTAAAATTAGGAAACTTTCATTAAAAAAATTAAACCCCCTGGATGGCTTCCCAAAGCACATCCAGCATTACTTACGACTTTATTATTTCAGCTAGTTGGATACATCATAACCACAGCTCTAGCCAGGTCTGTAAGAGTTCTGTGACTGACGCCTAATGGAACCAATTTTCACTCTGGCAGAACAAGTTCAAGTTCTAATACTAACTTGAATCCTAGTTTCCTTTGAATGCCAGGAACCAGATCCTTGAAGAAGAAAATGTATCAGAGCATCTGCCTATTAAGCGACATTCCATTTATTTCATCTAAATAGCTCGCAGGAACAATTGACTAAAATCTAAAATAGAAAACAAATAGTTTTTTAATTACTGAATTTCCTTTATTCTTTTTTTAGTCTTCTTTCCCTCTTGGCCTCAATTTTCTACAAAATTCCCCTATTTACACTGAGGACCAGAGACCTTTTTAAAACAGGAACAAATGTTTCAGTGCACTCACTCACCTACACTAACAACCATATTACAGTCACAGTTCATTGACTGTCACCCGCCCACATTTTTATTACCCTACATCTGATGAACATTGATGCACTTGGGTTTCTTCCTCTGCACTGGAAGGAAAAAATAATAATTTAGATAGAATTCTAAGAACTTAGCACGTTTTGTCAATAGCTTCATTGTTCCTTGTGTCCATTCATCACATCTTGCCTGCTACTGAAATCTTTCCTTACTTTCCAACATTATTAAAGTCAGTCATTATTAAAGCCATCTCAAAAAGAGATGGATACTTCTGCAACTTCTAAGATACTGTCAACTAAGAATCATATTTTCAACACTTCAAATTTTATTGTATTTTCAAGCTTCGGGAAAATCTAATATTCTTGCATATTTCCTAAGATGGAATTTCATGTAGACAATGATGTGATAGGAAAGATGAGGCTTATCTAATGATTTTGGCATTGCCCCTAGATAACTGTGCTCCTCTGAGAAAAGCAGCAATGGTTTTCTTATTATCAGAGCACATTAAAGAGCACGTTCTGAAGTCCTACATGTCTTACGTTTGAGAGAGAAAAATCACTGGGAAAACAACAGTTATATTTGTATTCATCTAGTTTCATTAAAATATACTTTGGGCACTCTTTTTTTTATAACAATTTTATAACATATATTCTACAAGACCACTTAACGGATAATTGTATTTTAGTTTTATTTTTCACAAAAGTCAGGTTTAATTAAAGCTTTATGAAAAGGCTAAAAAGTATTCCACAGTTTCTAATTTTCCAACCCCTCCTTCAGTAGGAATGACTTAAGTAATTTGATCCAGATAGTTTATGTTGTTGGAGTTCAATCTCAGTGAATAAGCCTCTCTAAATAGAATGCATGTTTTAGTCATTTTCAATTAATATGAAGTTGTTTTGCCAAAATATAACTGTAAATGGGAAGCCATTATTCTGAACATTTGGAAACTATAGTTTTAAAAAAATTATTTGTTGATATTTGATATAAAAATAGTTTAAGCCACTCATTAATGCTATTTTCCATTAATCACAAAGAAGTAAATTCAAAGCAAAGATAATTGTTTTATTGGTTTACCAAAGATCCCTGATGAAATGCACACACCACCAAGAACAAAAGTTAGGTCCTCAACATGTTCCAAATTTCAATGGAAACAAGACATGGGCATGGATTTACAGATGATACATTACAGGCTGACTAGGGAAAAGTCTGCACATAATGTATATTCTGTGTGTGTGTTCACGTGTGGAAACGAAAGCCAGGAAGAGAGGGGAAAAGAGCCACAATCGTATAATGGTTCTCTCTCTTAGATTTATTAATGGGGAATGGAGAGAAAGATAACCCAGGACTCTTCTCTCTGGTGACAATACAATACTAGGGAAAAAATCGGGCGTCATATGTAATTTACTATAGAATTGCTTGTCTTAGAAATAGACTAGAGGGAATACAAACTCTGTTGCATGTGCATACGTGTACAGATACAATACACACATTTTCTCTTCCGAAATTTTTATTTCAAATCTGCTTTAAATCAAAATGAGTTGAGCTCAGTCTGGGGCTGGTGAGAAAGAACCTTCTAAAAATTTTGCTCAACCCAGCAAATGCTTTAAAAGTGAACTAATGAGCAGTATCTCTTAGTTACCTAACCATGCTCCAAGAAAGACTGGCTCTCTGTATTTTGATTTAGAAAGAAAGTGCTCGGGCTTTTAAAGAACAAAGAAGGAAAGCCTTCTCCATCCTTCCTTCCCTCCCTTCCTCTCCACAATTTGACCACTCCATTTTTCCCAGCTTTTCTTTTTTTTTTTTAAGGTCCGTCTCCTTTCTTTGGCCTTCCTTCCCTCCTTGTACGTCCACGACCACTAATTTGACTAAAAAGGATTTTCCACGAAGGACCCTTCTTAACACATAGGACCTTTCTTAACACATCAACGTGATAAGTGGACACCCACTATCTTGGGACTCGGCCCACCTGACCCGGGCGGTCTCCCCCGTACCCCGCCCTCTGCTCTCCTGCTTCTCCGGCGCCTCCCCCGGGGGCTGAACACCCCCCCGGCAGGTCTCGCGGCAAGTTGAGAGCTTGGTCTGGCGCCGCGCGGTGTAGCCACCAACTTCTGCTTTCCCCCAGGGAAAACTGCGAGACTCGAAGCGCGTCGGCAAGTGCTTCTTGGGGTCGGCTTGGGGTCTCCGAGCCCCCGGACTGGAGGCCCAAAGCCCTCCTCCTCCCGCGCCTGGCGTCGGGGGAACCTGGGTCTGGGGATAATTCAAAGCCCTCGGAGCCCCCAACACCCCAGCACCCACATCTGCCCGAGCGAGAAAGCGCAGGATGGAGCTTGCACGGCTCGTATGGCTTCGGCATGACCCGTGGAGAGACGAGATGCGCGTGGAGACCCAAGAGTTGGGGGAAGAGGGTGGTGAGAGGGCCCAGTCCAGGCTGCCCCTCGCGCTGGGGGCGCCGCCAGTCCAGACCTCAAAGGGAGCAAACGAGCGCGGAGCCGTTTTCCGCTTCACCAGAGAGCGGGCTTTTCGCTGAGAAGGAAAAACACAGGGAAAGTCAGCTCGCGCGCTTGTTTTGGTTTTTCGTCTGTTTGCCTCCCAATTAAAAAGTGGCCGGCTAGGCGACAGCTTTGCGGTTTTCACAGTGTAAAACGGATTAGAGGGAAAGCTCCAGCCCTTCTCGACTTTCGCTTGCGGTTTGCAACCCCCGGGGAAGGCGTGACCCTGCGGCACCTGCCGGGACGAGCTCCTCCCGCTGCGGCCCGACCTGCGGCCTCGGCTCTCCTGGGGCGGGGCCCGGCAGGGCGGAGCCGAGGCTGCGCGCCGGGGGGAGTGGGGAGTGGGGAGTGGGGGGTGGGAGGGGGAAAGCCGGTTCCCTCCGTGCAGGTAAACTTCGTGCCCCGGGCCGGCACCGCCTCCCCTCCCCCACGCCCTCCCGGCGCCGGGACCTGAGCTTTCCTCTGAGAGTCCGGATCCTGGGTGTGCGGAAATCCTGTGACAACCCCTGGGGGACCCCTCTCCAAGACGCGGAGGAGGGAAGAGCAAAGAAAAGGAATTTACTGCAGATGGCACCGGAACCGGAGTTGGCTTGTTCGTGCCCTGCTCGATGCTCGTAGGTTTTCCCCAAGAATCTCGAATTCGCTGAGGTCACTTATACCCAAGAAACGATGAGTTCACACGCACACTCTTTAGTTAAAAGGGAAAAAGGAAAGAAAGAAAAACTGCTCTTCGATCCTCTCCACGTTCCTTGCTTTCACCAAATAAACAAAGCATCCGGGCGAGAGTGAGCTGAAGCCGGGGGCGCCGGAGGTGCACAAGGAGAGGTTCCCTGTGGGCCCGCCGCTCCTCCCCGGCCTCTTGCACCGGCACCTGCCCAAGAGTTTGCGGGGTGTGGGCGCTGAATGCGATTCCGGGACCGGCCAGGCTCATCCTGAACACTTGGATCTGAAAAGTCCATGGACAGGTCACCAACCCCCGGCGACCCTTTCCTGGTGGCCTTCTGCTTTTAATAAACGAAAATAAAAGTTTGCTTTCAAGTTAAAGAAACGCCGTTTTCGTCTTTCAGCCCTGACGCGTGACTTACGCCTCTTTTTATACCAGCAGGATATTATCAATGGTGATTGTCGAAATCGATACCGGGGCATCCGCGGACGAGGACCTACAGGTAGTAGGGCCAAGGGGGTCAAGGAAATAGCAGTAGGAGCCAGCAGCCTCCGACCGTTCTGGACTGCCAGGCCCGCTTCTCGAGGGAGACTCCGCGGGTGGAAGCATGGTTGCGGGAGAGCCGAACGCGCGGGTGGGGAACGAGGCCGGTTCCACCTTGAAGAGTCGGAGCGGCGGCTGCAGAGGCGTCCGGCACCTGCAGGGGGCGCTGCTGCCCCGCGGTTCCGCCCGCGCCGCGGCGCGCCGCCTGCCTTGCGGCTCCCGGGCCGCAGTCCCTGGAGGGGGTGGGGACGCTGGGGGAGGAAGGGAGCGAGTGCAGCCGTTAGGTAAGGAGCCCGAACCCTCCCGGATTCTGAAGCGGCCTCAGTGAGGCGTTGGCTGGAGGGAGCTTTTCCGTCATTCGGCCGGGAGAGGAAATGTGGCGAGGCGTCCTCCCCTGCCCCCACCGCCTGCCTTCCTGCCTCCCTGCACCTCCGCTCCGCGACCCCGGTCGTGCTTCCCAGACCCTTTGTTCTCGAGGTTGGGAGCTCCTGGGTGGGGGTTCCCCGGGAAAGAGGTTCCCCCTGCGCCACTCAGAAGGGAGGGGACTCTCGCCTCGTCCCCCGCCCCAGCCCTCCCGAGCCGAGTCCCCCTGGCCCCCGGCCCCCTCTCCGCATCCCAGTGCCTCCTTGTCGACCCGGAGTCCCCCAGCTCCCGCTCCCAGACCTTCGCCGTCTGTTTACCCGCCTCCCTTCCCACTTCGCCGCCGCTGCGAGGTCTCCGGGAAGAGGGTGGGAGAGGCAGACGCGAGGAGGAGGAGAAACCACGTTGCCACCGCGGCACGGAGAATCCCCGGGGACACTTTCAGGCTGCGTCCCCGGGGACCCGCCGCAGAGGCAGGGGTTTCCCGGCGCCGCCGCAGGGCGGAGAGCCCGCCCCAGCCGGGAAGCCGCCCGGCCAGCGCCCCCGCCGGGTGGCCCGGGGACCCGCTGGCGCGCAACACAGCCCGCCCTTGCAGCCGGGAGACAGCCCCGCGCGGCGCGGCCTCAAGGTCAGGACCTGAGCCCCCCAGGTAGAGAGAAAGGGACACTGTAGTTGGCGCCCCGGGGAGGCGAAGTGCAAACAAACGCCCCCGGCTTCCCCCCACCTACCCTCTGGGGCGCCACCCGCATCGCCTCTCTGCCGCGCGCGACCCCGAGCGCTCCCGCGATTGTATCTCCTTCAGTACAGTTACAGTTGCAAGCAGCTAATTTCTTACTCCCGCGAAGGCGTCGCGTAGTGGAGCGAGGGGACAGGGTTGCGGGTGGGGGGGAGGGGAGAAGCCGGGTGGGAGTGAGCGGAGAGGTAAGGGGAGTCGGGCAGTGAAGGGCCTCCCAGAGTCCCGAGTGTCCGCCGACGAGGCAGGACTGCCGGTGCAGGCCTGCGCCCCGGCCCGGCAGCCGCAGCCCAGCGGCCGAGCCCTTCACGTCCTGGGCTCTGGGGATGCGCCTTCGCCTTCCACGCGCCCCGCACGCTCGCGACCGTAGAGGGGGTTCCGCACGAGCCCGGGTACAAAATAGGTGTCCCCCTACCCCCGGAGATTGGGAGGCCCGGGGCCATCAGCGTGAGGCTTCCTGGAGTCCCCTCCGGCCTCTCAGCGTGACCCTGGACCTCACTAGCTCGTCGAGAGCCGCGCCAGCAGTCCTCTCGGCAGCGGGTTCCCCGGGACACACCCCGTCCCCACCCCCGAGAGCTGGCGGCCAGCTCTGGATGCCAGGCGGCCAGGCGGGCGCCTTGCCAAATTCCGCGTTCCTCTCCAGGAGACGGGGAGTTGCGTCCCAGGCTCGGGAAAGCCCGTAGTTTGAGCTTGGGACTCGCTTGCAAAACCCCCCAAGGCGCCTGGGACGCCTCTGCAGGTTGAATTCCTGCTCCCTATCACTTCAATTTTAATTAATCTTTTAAAACACCGCTGTCACGTTGCTTGCAGAAAATTAATCAAACCTGAATCCTTGTTGCATAGCAAGAATTTCGATCCGAGTCTGTTAAAAAGGACTTGACTTTGCAAAGTCACGTCTTATACAGTTCCCTCATTCCCCCTTTAGCAAGGGAAATATTGCAAAAGTCAAGACATGTTTGTTTGGTTCTTTCTATCTTCAAAAATGAAACTTTGCTTATTTCTGATCTTTATTTTCTGTCTTTGAACAACAACAACAAAAATAATAACGAGATAAATTGCCTACCTCTGTTAATTCAAAATATAATTACTTTGAATGACCTTTAAGGGTCCAGATAAACTAAGATAATCTTAATTTTAATGTGACACGACCCCTATTTTTCCTTGTGAATAATGAGAATAAAGCAGTCATTAATTAATACCAAGATATCTCCATAGAAGATGGTATCTTGTCTCGCTGAGATGCTGAAATATCAGTTGTATTAGTAACTGATAACTGTATAATTGAACATGAAGATAGTCGTCTATTTTTAACCTCAAAGCTCAGAGTTTATTTGGTGATTGCTGAGCTCCTAATAATTAATTTTTGTTCCTTCTTGTTGCGTAAATAATTCTTATGATTCCCAGTTCCCGTGCAATAGAGAGGCTTCTCATTAAAATCTACTCCTCAAAATATAAGACTGTGAACCTATATTGTGCAACAACCCTTTCTATTCCATTATTTATAACATATTTGGTCTATTTTTATGTCTTCCTGTTACATTCCCCTTTGCTGTAGTTTATCTGCTAAAAATTGGGAGAATATAACTAACATCTTTTACTACAACTTCGTCTTTCTGTGTTCCATCGGTTCAGTTTAATATATAATACTTAAAATTTCCTAGTTTTCAAGTTTCTGAGGTTCGAGGATAAGTTCCATTGAAGAATCAATGTTTTTTGTAAAGCAAAGTTGCCATAGACTCTACTCCCACCTAACACAGAGCCCACACTATCTCACACTTTTCTGTGGTTAAAAATAGACTTTGCTCAAACACATTCCGTTTTTCCAACTTGAAGATTGGCTCTCAACAATTTCCTGGGTTAAATTTACATTTAACACAACTTTTGGCATTAAAATAATTTCCCCTCCCACGAAATAGAGAAGACTTCCAAATAATAATGGAAATTTAGACTCCACCTTAAAGGTATCTAATTATTTCTTAGCATCAGTTTGCTGATGACCCTCACTTTTTATCCAATAGAGGGGGTTATATTTTTTTCTCTTACATATGCATAAAATCTCCCTATACATTTCTCCAGTATGTCTCCCGAAATAAATATAAAATATTTTACACCACTTAAATATTCTTCATACCTACCCTCCCAAACACTTACACTTTACTTGTCAGTGCTATTCCTAAAGTGATGAAAAGAATATCGGTTTTCCACTTTTATTTCCCCCTTGGAGCAATTAAAACTTTAGGTCAATATATGATGGAGTAATTCTCTCCTCTTAGATTTTATATTTTCCCACTGTAATTTAGACTGAAATGGGATTAAAACAGGATCTAGAGTTCTAATCTTGGTTGATGTTTTGGTGTATTCACCGTAAAGAGTCCTATTCCCTGGGGTCATGAAGCTCCCAAACGTCAATCAAGCAAACTGATTCAGAAATGCCATTGTTCGACTCCCACGTCACTCGCCTTCCTCTCATTTTATTTAACAATACCGGAGTTCTCTGATCAGTCATTCGGAATATGAGGCATTATCTGGGGAAAATTCACAAAGTGTCTTGGTCTTTCTTTGGGAGACACTGTTAAGGGGTTTCCGCAAAGCAGAAAGTGCTTGTTTATATTTCTGTCTTTGGACCGCACTACTGATCGAAAGAACCGATGAATACCGCTGGAAAGAAAATCATACCGTAAATCCGTCAAAAATTAATTCGTCCAGTTGGATGTTACATTTCTATTTTCGTGTTGGAAGCATCCTGACTTGTCACCGGAAGAGAAGTATGACCGGGTCTGGGTCCAGTTGGCATGCCCCCCACTTTCAACCCCTTCTGTTTTACCCCATTTAATAACATTAATGTGTTTAGTCTACACTAGTTAACCAAGAATTTATTTGGGGCGAGGAAGAGCCAACCTTTGCCCCGGGAGCTCTACCCAGCCCACTCAGACACATCCCAGAGCCTCCAACACTCGCATTTCCCATCCGCAGCCCTGGGTCGCCTACGCCGGGATCCCAGCTCCGAGACAATTCCCAAAGCCAGAGGCCTTGAGTGTGTTACTGGCTCCGAGCAGCCCAAATTAATGACCAACTTCACGTAGAGGCTGTGAGCCTTCATCCTGAGTTCCCTGAAGGCTCCCAGTGCGGAGCCCGGCTCCTGCGAGGACTTCCATGGCGGGAGGTAGGCGTGCCGAGACGGTTTCCTGGGAATAGCTGTCGCTTGCGTCTTTCTTTTAGAGG
This sequence comes from Phocoena phocoena, assembly GCF_963924675.1. Taxonomy (NCBI): domain Eukaryota; kingdom Metazoa; phylum Chordata; class Mammalia; order Artiodactyla; family Phocoenidae; genus Phocoena; species Phocoena phocoena. Next base: position 163,970,385 of record NC_089220.1, read on the forward strand.
GTTTTGGGCGCAGAGACGCGATTCCTACCCTCCCGTAATGGGTTCTTACACCAGGATTCATCCAAAATCGCGACAGCCGCTCTGGCCCTGCTTGTTTGACACGCATTCATACACAAATGCTCGCGTTTGCGGCTCACATCTCCAAACGCGCCAACCCTCGCGCCCGCGTGTCTCCGCGCACACTTGGAGCCGAGGTGACAAGGGAAGGCGGTGGAGATGGGGACGGGGGTGGAGCCGCTCTCTGGTGGGACACGATCAATCACTTTAAAGTAAAGGGTTCAAAAGTTCCAACCACCCTTTGGAGGGAGAGAGAACGAGCTTCCCGGGGCCTGCTTCTCTCTCAGTAGCCCGCGGGTTCCCAGAAGCCGCGCGACAGCCTGGGATGTCGACCGCCCCGACAAGAGTCCCTTCTCCCGCCTGCGCGGCCGGCCGGGATTATAGGGCCTGCCTGGGCACTTTGGCTCCCCCCGCCGGAGCACCGGCTCTCCCACGGCACGGACACGCTCCAGCCCGCACGAGCCGGGGCACGCGCTTTTCCCTTTCTCAGCAAGCGGGAAAGGCCTGCGCGCCGAGGCGGGCGCAGCGCGGGCGGCCAGGGCGCGGGGCCTCCGAGGAAACCCGAGCTCCCTGCGACCTGCTCTGCGAGAAGGGGAGGGGGGGAGCGCCAGCGGGCTGCCCCGGAGGCAGGCCATGCGAATTCCTGCGAAAAACCCCTCTCGAAAACACCAAAACCTTCCAAAAGACGTGGCTCTGTCCCTCCCCCCGTCCTGCGGCCTTCCATCCTGTCGGTCCCCTCCTCAGCAGACGGCCTGGCCCTCACCTGAGACCTTGCTAAGGGCCTCGCCACCTCTCCTCTGCCCCATCCCCGCTTTTAAGCTTATTCTTCTCCCAGACTTCTCGCAGGCCTCGGCTAGGGTAGCCAGGGTGCCGCAGAGGAAATGAAATTGTTCTGGAGATTACAGTGGGGCTTTTGGCCAGAAGTCCCCCCCCCCCACACACACACACTTTTTCTCATGCTTCCATGTGAAGTGCAAACTTGTATTTCCCTTCCCAAGAATAGACAAATTTTCTCGCTTATTTGCAGTTTTGCAAAGTTCTACACACAGATCAGTGAACCTTAAGCGCCCTTTTTCAGACCCACATTGTGGAGGTTTGTCAGGGTCCCTGGGCAGTGAGCGTAATGACAGGTGAATCCAGCAGCCCCAGGGGAAGCCAGACCTAACCCCCAAGACTTACAATAGGGCAGGGGCCCAAGGGCTCCCCAAGCAGCTTTAAGCAACAGGTACCTTACAGCAGAGCAGAGCAGGTTTTCCAGGATCCCAGCGTTTAGGGCCTGGATGCAGAACCTGCTCCTAGGTAACTTGGGACAGAGAGTCCCTACCCAGGAGATTCCTTCTCTGCAGCTTTCCTCTCCTCACACAAGAGCAGGAATCTCTGCACTCTGAGCCACCTGTCCAGACATAGCCAGGCCTCAAGTCAGCTTCAGCAGAGGCCCTCACGGTGCAAGTCCGCTGCTGCCTGCAGCCTGCTGTTCTCCCTGATGTGACATTGATGATGATGAAGAAGAAGAAGGAGAAGGAGAAGAAAAAGAAATGCAAACTAAAAGGCCAAAGGGGGACCATAGCAAAGCAGAGATTCCTTTCTTATCCAAATTGCCCCTAACTCAGTCTTTCCCACACAGGAACAGAGAGAACTGGTTTCATGAACCCTAGCTTCTCAAAGTAACTTTTTTGAGTGATAGTTTGCTCCTGGACCTGAATGGACCCAACCTCAAGAGAGGAAGGACCTATATAGCTTTAGGGAAGTAAACAGCTTTATAGGGCAGAATCAGCCTCCCTGTAGGCGGTCATCATTCCACAGAGAGCCTGGTAGTTTCCAGCTGCAGGAGCCTAAGTGCTTGGTTGCACAACCAACCTCGGCCTTAACCCAGCCCAACTTGGGTCGGCCCAACTTAGGGGCAAGGAAATGGGAGATTTAGGGTTCCTTCTACTGCCTTCTACTGCTGTGAAGAAGAGCTTCATATGGAAATATGGCTAGGCCCTAGGACCATGCTCCAAGTGGGAGCTAGTCATCCTAACTAGGATGGAAGATGATTAGAAGACTGGAAGGGACTGGGGGAGATAGGGGATAGATAGATAGAGATAGGTATATTTTGTTTTGCCCTACTCAGGGATTCCAGCCTTCTCAGACCTTCCAGTTCATCCTCACTCAGCTACCAGGGTAAAATTGAGATCAGTTTCTGGGTCAGGGAGCAGCGGGGGCATGAGGGTGTGCTTTTCCAACCTCAGGCTGGTGTATAAGGAAGGATATAATGGGATCTGGCAGAGGGAAGGAGAGGCCTGAGCAGCAGCCGTAGCCCCCAGTCACTCTGAGGAACTCATCCTCATTAAAGAAATCCCCGTATGATGCTGCATTTCTTTCCCAGATTTGTGGCAGACACACTGAAGGAGGAGGCAGCTGTGGTGGCCGCCGCGTGCAGACGTCCAGCAGTGTGTCCCTAGCAGCAGACTCGGTGTCCCCAGTGTGAAGAGCCCAGGCCCTGCCTGTTAGGCTGTGACTGGAAACAATCCCCCACCCCAAGCAGCCTCCTCAGTGACGACCCCAAATCCCTAAACAGATTCCTGGACTGAGAGAAACACAGTTCATAGCATGAATGTCTAAGAGCTGGATTTGGTAGAAAAAGGAACAGAAAATCCCACCCAATTCTGAAGTCGCTAATACAATCGTGGGCAGCAGTGAGTATTTGTGCCTGGATATATGACGGGTTTCATACTTTTGGCCCCGGAATGACATTTCAAAAATATTTCTTCCCTACATAGCACCAACTGCTGTTTTTATGTCCTGCTATTGTGAAGCAACCCTCTGTAAACTATAGTGTGCATTTCCCCCTGGATTTTAGTGAAAGAACTGTGCAAACGCAACTGCTTTGTCCCAGAGCCACTGAAACAAAGACTAATACACAGGGAAGGACATTTCCAAAATGTACCCTCCTCTGATTTGGGAGGAAAGCTCCTAGAGGCACCAGCCTGTAATTGTGGTTGATATTTAATCCTCCTTAGTACAAAGGCTCATCTTTTCACGACGCAGAAGCACCGTTGACATAGGACTAACCTTTAAAGTTATATCCCAAACTGGGAGTCCAAAGCTTAGACGTGGATTGTCTATGCCTCTTCTAACCTGAACAAAAAGGATCTGAAGAAAATCACATTTTTTCCCTTGCAACAAAGCATTCCTAATCACTTCAGCTTGTTGGTGAATTTTTATTCCCGTGTCCACTTGGGATATTGAAATCGATCGCTGCAATATTTAATATATTACACTCCCTGGGTCATCGCTCTCCTAAGACCGAATTCTCTCTCCCTCATGCCCTCAACTCAGCCTGATTTCTACCCTCCCACTCCCATCTGTCCAGGCCCTCTGTTTTTCTGTCCACATAAAGCCTTTAATTCTCAGCCCAGCGCCGCTGACAACTTCACGTTTATTTTGTTTTCTGGTATGGAAAATACTGAAAGCTCTAGGCAGCACTGCACTTAAAAGGGAAAATGAGGAGCTCAGTAGTTTGGAGAAAATTAACCTGCCACAAACAACCTCATTAAAGAGCTGCCTACCAAGAGTTAAGAATTAATAGTAAAATGGATGGGAAAAAAAAACCCTTGAGTGAAGAGACCTTAAAACCGCTTTCCCTGAAAGGTGCATAATTTACAAGCCCAACCTAACGTTCGGTTTTATTTCCCTTTCCTAGTGACCTGTCCCATAACCTTGTAATCCACTGTGGGGCCGGTTTCTCTTTGGCCCCTTTCTTCTTTTTTACACACACCCCCATAGGTTTGCAAGTCCAAATACTTTCTGATATTTTTGGTTCAAAAATGCACTTAAATTGTTCGGGGTCTTTTAATTTAGAAAGACACTTTAAGAGACTCCTGGAATATCCTTTGGGAATTGTTAGATGATTTGAAGAGTGCCCTTAAAAGAATTGTGTTTGGATAGGAGGGGGTGGGGGGGGAATCATGCAGAAAGCAGCAGGAAAAACCAGAGTGAGGACATTGTGTAGATTTAGTGTTCTGATGGCGCTATGGTTTACTTTGCACATGAAGTTCCAATTTAAGTAAAGCCCGTGTATGTGGGCTGTAAGTTGCTTTTCTAATGTTTTATTGGGCATTGTATTCTATATTGGCATTTTATATGCATAATCTCATTTCAATGCAGAGCCGCATACTAAATCCTGGGGCAAGCAGATGAGAATGCGGTATGGATATTACACTCAGTTTCATAGGCTTCAATGAGACTTTGCACATCGCGATTTCCATTGTAATGGCTTATCTTTGGCTAGAATTTTACACATCGACATGCTATTCCTTTGGCCAGGATCCTGAATGAAGAAACAGTGTCAATGGAACAGCCATAATGATTCCATTCACATTATAGCAGGTAACTGGGATCAGTGGTCCTAAAGTATTTATAAAAGATTTCCTGCTTTTCTTTCTCTTAATAATCATTTTTGCACTTTTTTTTCTTTGAAGAAGATCATATTTAAAATCACCCTTGGAGTATACACTAAAGTAATGTTTCAAAGCAGGAAGAGATAGGAAATCCACCATCGGGATGCTTCCAATTCCTCTAGAAATCCTTCTATTGTGTCAGAATATTATATGTAGTCTACATGTTATGTAAGATTGGATCCTATTCAGATAAATCAGCTAGAGATTGATACAAAGAACAAGATTTTAGAAGCCCTTGGCAACCTCCCTAAGTCTATATAATAAGGTATCTTTTCCTCCCATTTAAATTATACAAAATAAGTTTTGTTTTTCTCCTATTCAATGGTACTGTTAAACTACAAACCACAGACCAAAATGTGTAATATAATAGGAAATGTTGATATTTCAGGGAAAGTAGATGTTTCCGAGGTAATTTTTCTAAAGAAGATGGCAGGCGTGTATGACTGATTCCCTAATTTACTTTTGAATTTACAAAACATAAGATGTAAAAAGATTTTTAAAAACAAGGATTAAAATATTTTTATTTTCCTGAAATTGTATAAGCAGCAAAGCAATTGAACAATTCACATGTTAACCAAGCTCTTCTACTTAAAATTTTTCCTTATTTAGGAGGGGTGGAAAAGTACCACCTCTCTCTTTTTTTTTTTTTCACCTCTTTTTAAACTCAGATGAGAAACACTCTGGTATTAGTGACATACACCCTTTTAATTCTCAATCATATATTTTTAAGGTCGCTTTTTAAAAGTCTTTATTATAACAGATAAAAATCAAATCTGGCTTTCTGAAGACCACTTTGCCACACGATGTATAACACGTGGAACAAAATTAAAAGTATCTCTTTGCATTTGCATCTGGCAATGTACTCCATGTTAGAACCATAGCTGGGTGTTTATGGAGTTGAACCCTCCTCCACGCTGTTTTTTATAGCCTAACCGGAATAGCTCAGCACATGCAGGACAAGAGGCTGGGAAGCTCTGGCCCCTCACCCCAGCAAGGAAGCTCAGGGTCACCGCAGGCTCCCACACCGCCTCTATCAGCATTGTTTTAAGTCCAGATTTTACTCTCTTTCCACCTCTGGAGAAAATGTTGCTAACTGTTGGTATTCCCCCATGATGTCTTCTCTTGGGTGCAGGGTTAGGTAGGGGGAGGGGAAGAAGAGGACAAGCTGAGAAGGTAGAAGATAAAAAAGTGATGATAAAGGAAAAAGAAAACAAAAACTGGCTATGGCAATTTCTACTACAGCATGCAGGTTTTTACTTTGAGTGGATCTAATAACCAGGCATTTGAAAGCTTAACCATCCCCTGGTTTGCACATTTGGATTCAATGTAGAGGAAGAAAACTAATCTTGCACATTTGCACCACTGACAATGAGGGTATTCATTTTGAAAGGGAGGGAAAAAGAGAAATCTAGAGAAACGCAAGGGAGAATGAACGTAAAATGCGCCTTTATTCCTGGGAGATCCAAGAATTTAGGTCCTTTCCAGTCATTTCAGACTGAAACTCTTGCCTCCTGACCAAGTTGTAGCCTCAAGATCTCTTACATATTTGCGTCATGTCTAACTTTCACAGGAAGGAGGGAGGGCTTCTGCCTAAGCTTGGTGCAGTCTCTCTCTTCCTTACTGCTTTTCCTTGCTACTGCTCATCACTTATCATAAGTATTGTGTTGTTCCCCGAGCTAACTTAAACTGATCTTAAAGAGGGCAAGCACTAACAATGGGAATTATATTCCAACCCTTCCATGCCCCACATGCGCTTGCCCAACAGCCCAGACTCCAGGAAAATTGAGTTTGTTTGCCTGCTTGTTTGTGTTGATGGCTTGGGGAAGAGGGCAGGCAGCCACTCAGATGGTTTCCCCTCCGTTTCCCTCCCTTCCTTCTGAGCATCCTGGCTGAGGAGGGCCTTGCAGACCCATGAGCAGTTGTTCTCCGCTAGACTGGCGACATTTTAGGGTCTAAGTGTATTGACTGCTAAGCCTCTTCCATCCAAGAGGGTCAAACACAAACATACTGATGGCATTGATTCGATGAATAACTGGATCTTACTGGAGAGCCTCTAGGCTGCCTGCCACTCTCTTTCCACCTCTTTCTGTCTTGCTCCAGTTCTCTCAACTGAAGGAAGATCCAGGTAGCAGGAGCTAAGGAATCGGGAATACCCTAGCATCTCAGGTACTTGGCCTGTTTCCCTTGTAGCTGTTCTTTTCAGACTACATGGACGCGCGCGCGCGCGCACACACACACACACACACACACACACACACACACACACCTGCAGGCAGCAGGCTCTCCTAATTCCCTTTTGAAACCTCTCTCCCTCCACCTCTCTGGCCTTAACGTCCCCTGCAAGGGGACAACCAGTGCCCTTCCCCCAGTTAGGCACAAGTCTGTCCTGAAGCCTTGCCTGCAGCCACCAAAGAATAGGAAGCTTGCTGTGCTACAGCCCGAATAGCTCGGCTCTGGGGGAAGAAGTCGTGGGAGTCAAGTAGTGGCCCAGGACAGGGTTAGGTTCAAGGTAGAGAAAGAAAAGGAATGACAGTCAGCAGTTCCCCCATGGAAGCCACTGACAGAGGTTTAACTCCACACGTTTTGGGATCCTGTTTTTCTAAACAAACTGGAGTGATCTTTAGGGAAAGCCAAAGACACATGATGAAAACATCCTGTTTTGAGAAGCAGGAACGGTGGAACCGCAGTTAACTGCCCACGAGTGCGTTAATCAGGAAAGGGGCTTGGGAGCCCAAAGCTTGAATTTGGTGAATTCGTGCAATTTGGAGCATTTCGACTTAATATTGATCCCTAAACTCAATTTTGAAAACAGCCTCCATCGCAGGAGTATGGGCTGTGTTATCCCAGTATTTGCACGCATCGATTGGGCTAAAATAAAATTCATCATACTCTCCGCAAAGAAGGAAGAGGCAGGGACGGTCACAAGAGGAATAGCAGAAAGTGCATAGTTAATATGGGTTGTACGCGAATCCGCGAAACAAGTGCTTTAAACCCAAGGGGATTTCGCGTAATAGCTAATTTGGTGAGAGAGCGAGAGTGCGCAAGCAGAGGGCCATCTTAGAAGGGAAGAAAGATAGCTGAATATAGGTTTTTCTGACTGGAATTAACATTTCCTTGTGATTTGCATTCGCTAATGTCCAAGCCCTTACGTCCACCTAACCCAGGGTTTTCCACCCCCCAGTGCCGGCTCTCTCGAAGAAATTCCCTTCCCTCGAGCTGCACGTTCAGAGCTCAGAGGCTGCTGCTGCTTTTCCCCCCGACCCACCGGGTCTTAAGTCCTGGAAAGGCCGCGGGGCCGAGCCCAGGGAGGCGCTCTCCGCCCGCCCACTCCAGGCCAGCAGGGCCCGGCGGGGTCTTCGTCTCCAAGTTAATCAAATGAACCCAGCGCCTGCCTGGTTTAGCCCATACCCTTCCCGGGTCCCAGCTGGCTGGAAAGAGAACTGGAGGAGATGGGAATATCTTATCTTAAAATAAAGAATAAATCCTTTCCCTTGTTTAAACACACACACACACACACACACACACACACACACACACACACACACACACAACCAAAAACGGTTCCTCTTATTTCTCCTGTCTTCTGTGTCCAGTTCAGGTTCCTAAAGGAGACGGAGAGGGAGAAAAGGAGAGAGAGAGATCGCGCGTGACAGAGAAAGGAAGAAAGAGGGAGAGAGAAAAGGAGAAAGAAAGCTTTAAACAAAAGACGAGCTGGCTCAGGCAGGGGTCTGGAGCCCTCCTTCAGGGACCTCTCTGCCTGTAGCCTCTCCAGTCCCCGGCCCTGCATTTTTGGGCGTTCGGCAGGCGTGGCCGAACCGGCCCGATCCCGCGCTCCACGCGGCCGGAGAACTGGAGACAAAGCCCAAGAACCAGTTCCACCCCCCCACCCCCCACCCCCCCCGCAGCGCGGCTCGAGCCCGCGTCCGGGGCCGGCGGCCTGCGGTCCAGGCTGTGACCGGAGAGGGGCGCCGGGTCTCCTGCGCCCGCCCGCGGCCTCGCCGCCTGGGTCGCCCTGGCCCGCCCAGTTCTCCTCGCAGCACTCAGCAAGCTGCTCTCGTGGGCTCGCGAGTTCAAAACACGCCTTCTCATCCACAAAAGCCCGGACCCCCCTCGCCACTTTCTTCCCAGGTCCCGCAGCGTCTCCAGGAGTCGCCGTGGCGCTCCCGGCCGGAGTCCGCTTCCGCCCTGGGCCTCGGAGGCCGAGCGGCCATTTACTGCCCTCTGATTGCGCCAGGACCAGGTTAGCTCATAAAGCCTTTCACACTCAACAATGGGGATTTTCTCAACAATTAACAAGAAACAACATAATAAAGCCATTTACAAAGACCTTGCTATTTACTATAAATTAGGCACTCTTTAAGAGACCAGTGCGTAATTTCACACACTTTACAACTGGGGCTGCATTTTAAACACCCGGGAAAACAAGCTTGTTGCACTTTCCTGTGACCTGTCTGCGGTGCACCTCTGTTTCCCCTCTTCCTCTCGAAGCAGCTTTGTTTGCATTGCTGCGCTCCAACCTCCCCAACCCAGGCTGGTTTTCCAGGTCACTGTCTCACGTTTCCCGTCTCCAGGTCATCATTCCACTTTCAGATGCACTGAGCGGTTCCAAGGGACAGGAACCACGGCGCCAAAGGAAGTAGGCCTGGCCGCATCGCGTTTCCCCGACTTGGGGGGTTCCCCCGGGCCTCGCCTGCGCGCCCGCGCCCTCCCCCGACTCCCGGTCTGGGCTCTTGGGCCACTTCCCAGGGGGCGTTCGCAGCCCCGCCGGCAGCCCGAGTGAAGCCCCATCTCTTTGCCACTTGCGTTCCGCACACTCAGTTGGAGGCATTGGCCAGCCCTCCGCCCAAGGCGAAAAGCTGGGCCCCATTTGCCTGGGGAAGAGAGCTCAGGCCTGGGCGAGAAGGTGAGAAATGGCCAGGCGGCGTGTGCGTGCGCGGGGGTGGCAGATGGCTCCGGGCCACACAAAAGGAGCGCCAAGGGACGGAAGGCGGTCCAGCCCCCGAGGGCCGGCCCCGGGGAGAAGGCCAGGCCGGCCGCGCGCCCCGGCGCCCCTGCCCTGCTCCGGGTAGGCCCGGCCACGAGGTCGCCGGGCAGTGAGGCCGCACGAAAGGCGCTGGGGGCCGTGTGCACGGGGGTACGGGCCTTTCCGCCCGGGGAGCGGGTTGGTTCATTCCGAGGAGAGCAAGAGCTGGGCGGGAAAAAAAGTCACAAAGAAATTTGTTTGCCACCGTGCAAAATGGCGGCATTTGCACATCTTTCTGGTGGTGGCAGTGGCCCAGGCCTGAGAGCCGGGAGCTGCCCTGGGTCAGCGCGGTGGCCGGAGCAGGCAGGGAAAAAGGGACCCCGACGCCCCCTCGGCTCCCGGCCGGGCCTTCAGCCCGCTCGGTTGTCCCCTGCCTTCCCCCCCCCCCCCCCCGCCCCAAGCTTGCCAGTCCCCAACCCCGCGCCAGCAGCCCCTGGACACTGACCCCTGTTTACAAACACAGCCTGGGGGCGGGGTGGGGCGGCCGGAACGCGGGCTGGCGGGGCGGGGGAGGCGGCCCGCTCCCGAGGACGCCCCCAGCAGAGAGGGACGAGGAGTTGGTGCGAGAGAGCGGGCCCGGCAGCTGGAAAGGACTGAACGCCTTGTTTTTGAAACTGTCAATTCCCTCAACCCCTATTGTGAGGGCTTCATGCAAAACATCTCAGGCCTTTTAAAGTAGGAGCTTGTGAGGCCGCCACAGTTTGAAAAGGAGCGAGAGAGGAGCGGGGGGCCTAGGGCATGGGCAAAGAATGATAGCTGGGCCCACCTCCTTTTTTTTTTCCAGCAAACGAGGGCCAAACAGGTAAGATGCAGCCCTCCCCCACCTCCTAGATCTGCCCTACGTCCCCACCCCCCAAGCTAGTTTGCAAAATGCCCTCTGGCCTCGGGAGCAAACCAAAACCAAAGCTAGCATTAAAAATAGCGCTTCCTTACAGGGAAGGGGAAAATCGTGGCGAAGGCCCGGGTGACCCGGAGGACTCCCTAAGGTGGAAGCCCTGTTCCTCCTTGCCAGTTTCCTGAGGTTAGTTGATGGGGGAGCCTTTAAATCCCCGCTCCCCCCGCCACGCCAGTTTGACTCTAGGAGCTCCCTTTTTCACATTCTTTTCAGCAGGAAGTATTTTCAAGGTGAAGCAAAACTCACCACATTTTCTGTCTTTTGTAGATGCTAATACTTTATTATTTTTTTAATGGTTGTGTTTTTGTTTTTGTTTTACCATAGAGGATTTTTGTTCTCTTTGAAAGAAAAAAAAATGCTTTTGAGGAATTAGTCTACATCTCTTCCTGCATGCACACAAAACTAGCATTCTCATATCAGCAGAAACTTCCAATTCTACTGACTGGAACTTTGAGGAATTTCTAGACCATTGAAAGTCACCCAGACATGGATAAGATAAAAGTCCACACACCAGCCCATCTAGTTTATGTTATTGCTGTTTAGCGGTGGCTCCTTGTTGTTGATTTTAAAATAAACAACCATTACTGAGCATACTCCACTGTAATCAAGGAGGCCAGTACAAAAGAATACCCACTTTAAAGAGTAAATAGTTGAGAAAGAGTAAGCTGCATTTGCTAAAAAAGGCAGATAACCTGACTGTGGAAGACAGAGTACACACACCTCTTAAAAAAATAATTAAATCTTCATTTCACAGTCTTATCAGGAAACTCCTTTTACAGGAGACCAAAAATAACTTGTTTCCACAAAAAAAGTCAGAAAAAGAGCCCTTTCCTGCATTTTTCTTACACCTATAAGTGCTGAGCTTTAGACACAGGAATCGGTGACCCTGGAACCATATAGTGCCTTTTAAAAAAAATTCTCTCACCTGAAAACATTTAAATGTAAAAATGCAATCTATCAATGGAGGTAACTTTTGTTTTTCTCTCAATAAGGCTTAACTTTTTGAACAAATGGGACATTTATAACGTCTTAGAAAATCTAGATATTGTCATTAACCATAAACCAACCAAAATGAAGTAAACTGCACTAAGAATACAGCAGAATAGGAGAACAGCTAAGGGGCTCCCAGAAATTGAAAGAATACCTTGAATTTACAAGTTACTGAATACCGTTTGGTACACTTTCCTAACAGAAGCCCCACCTCAGGTTTTGCTGTGGTTGGCTGTCTTGTGGTAGTACTGTGGGGTGAAATTTGTGTTGACTATTTCATTTCTTTCCTTTTGATGGTATCACTCTGGAATGCCTCGGCCTCCATGCTGCTCATTCTTCAGTTCCTATAAACTGAAACTATTGATTCTCTGAGGGCTGGAGACCAAGTGTCAAAGCTGGAGGCCAATATTTTATGTCAAAAATTCCATAGGGTATATTTGTTTTAAATTGTGCTTATTCCATCTCACAGTCCTCCCACACCCAAGATCTGTAAGCTTCAAATATATTCTCAGTTTATAATTTAGGCACAATGATTCCATAGCCAACAAGAAAAGTACTAGTCTAAATGTAGTAGTCATACTTTGAACTTTCTTGACTTAGCAGTAATTAAAGAGTAGAAATTACAGACTTGCAGTGTGTGTATGTCACACTTTTTACAGATTGATTTTGCAGGACAACTCACTGCACCCAAATTCTGTATTGCCTTCCAAAGAGGAAAGAACTGACTGAGAAGCCAATGGTTCAGCTTTCTGGAGTTTTAACTGTAACTTGTACCGGTCTTTGAAATTACACAAACATGAATTCAAGGATAACATCCCCCAATTTTTGCTTTGACCATATCTATCATCCCAATAAAAAAAAAAAAAAGATCCATTGAACCTACATCTGGCAACATTCAAAAAGGAAAGGAAGGGAGGCAGTTCAAAGCATCTGTTTACTCCATCCAAATGTATTTGGATGCAGGTACTCTCAGACTCTGTCCTTTACAATAAGAGTAAAACCACAGAGCATATACAACAATTAGGGCTGAGACCATCCAGATCTATCGGAAACATTTATAGACAAAAGGAAAATTTCAAAGGGAATAGGAATTAAAAGGTTAAGAAAAAAAAACTGAATTTCCATGAGAACTAGTGACTTAAATTCACACAGTAAACATTTCATTGATGTTTTGTTTTCTGATTTATGATCTATATATGCAACTTCTTAGGTTTAAGATGGCAAAGATCTGAGATATATAATTTGTCAGACTAGGGGAGGTGGACCCAAAATTATTAGGTTTAACTTTCATCAAAATAGCAAGTGATCTCTGCTTCACTTTCTTAAACCTGAAACTTTTTGCAATTGATTTGTAACAAGTGTGTAAAGTTTTGTTGTTATTTAGGAAGAAATCCACCAGTGTTTTGCACAGAACCTGACTGGCCTCATCACATGGTGTTACAACAAAACATTACACCCAATAAATGCATTTCTTTCAGGCAAAAACATTACAAGTGAAAATGTCAACAAAACCATTCATTCCTGTTAACTGTTCTCCAATCTGGAATAAGTAGAAATGTATGGAACCAGGAATTTTAAACAGTGTTTTTAATTGAAAATAAAGCTAAAGCATGCTTTTCAACAGTGCAAATTTCCATAATTTTGATTTACTGCTTCCATCATCACAACATAGTACACCAGCATGGCCCTTACCAAGGGCTAGACCCTAACCATTTGCATGTTGAACTACTTTGATTTTAAGTGCAAATATAGATAGTCACCTCTGATTGTCACTTGCAGTAGAAACTCTCCTGCTTTATACACAGGATGGTCTGAAAATAGAAGTTTAGAGAGATGCAGAGAAAGTAAAAGGTAATAAAATCCAAGTGCCTGAGTTCTGGTACCAAAAAGCCCTGAACTAACTGTTATTTTTCATTTGGGGTATTCTTATACTTCTGACCCATTTTACTTTTCTCAGTCGCTTTTACTGCTTTGTCACTATAAAGAGACCATAACATATTCTGCTATTAAGAGAAATATTTTCATTGTTTTGCAAGTTTGAGGAGTCATGTTCAGACCACAAGGTAAGCAGGACAGTAGTAAGAGTCACCTAATTTAAAATTTTGGGTGAGAACACAAAAAAGGAATTTTCCAATCGCAAGGAGTGCCTGTAAAAGTAAAATCACACCCTTTACAAAAATAAAAAAGAAAAGACAATATTATATTTACTCAGTTTATATGAGGCAGCTTTTACCAGCATTCAATCAGGACTCCCCAATATTTCCACTCAAAAAAATATAAGTGCAATGACTCTTGGAGAGGAAATGAGGGGAGAAAAAGATACCCCACAAACAAGAGCTCCAGTAGAGAACACTTTGGGCTTTCTTGCTACCTCACTGTGTAACCATGTAACCTAACAAACTTTCACTGAATTAACAGTTACACTTTCAGGTCTGAAATCTAGTGCATAAACTTAATGGCTCATTGTAATATTTATTATTCAACCTTTTGACATTTATTTGTAGCAGTTGAATTGAGGTACCAGGTGCATTATTAGCATTGAAACAGTAAAGTGTTCCAGCTCTACCGTAATAACTGAGTTTTACTTGAGTCTTTAGCCTGAAGTATAGTCTGTGGAATGTAAACCAACCCTTCTCCCACCCCGCCCCCACCCTACTCCAAAAAAAAAAAAAAAAAACCCGCAATGGAAAAAAAAGTAATCCGATTTCTGTCTTCAAAATGCGATAAACCAGGACTCCAAAAGGGGTGTAACACATTAATGGACTTGTACAAACCATCCTGTGCAGTTTACAACAAAAGGAAGGGAATATGGTTCAAGAAAATATCTTCCAAAACACTTTTATGAATTAAATTTCCTGAATTTGTGACTAGGTGGAAGAGGTATTGCAGAACCGCCCAGCTGCCATTTCCATATAGGATGGGCCTTGTGAGGAGGTTGGGAATCCTTAGTGGTGTTTAAGGAATACGCTGGCCACAAATCCCCATCCTTCCCAATAATGAGTGATGGTGGACAAGGAAAATTTGCCATGAAATTAAATGGCCTTTTCACTGCTGATGCTACATTGCTGGCTACCTTTTTGCGTCTGTTTATAACTGTAAAATCATCCAGTGTTCCTTCATGTGTCTCAGTTTTACCTGTAGGACGAGGACTTCTAGCTGATTTCAGATTTGGTTTGACTGGAGGTGTCTGAAGTACAGGTCGCTTTCCCAGTACTAGTGTCCGGTAATTTTTTCTCACCCTGGCACCAAATTTATATTCCCCATCCTCGGGTTGTGGAGAACCTAAAGTGCATGAAAGGCCCTGACTCTGAGCCAGTGGACTTAAGGAAGGAGCTTCTTTTTCAGGGCAGGCAAAACCTTCCTTGGCTGTGGTTAACAAGGCGTCCTCCTCTTTACTTTCAGTCACACTGTAAAACTCACCCTTTGTATCATTGCACTCGCACTTTAGCTTATTTGTAATAAGGTCAGGTTCATATTCTTCATTAGCACTACTGTCTTCTACTTTGATTTTAATATTGTGCAGAAATGGCAATGTCTTGTCGCCTGTGTCAGTGCAGGGATTCTCGGCTTTAGTTGCTGCTGCTGCTGCATCCACCTCGGGATCAGTTGGTGAAGAGGGCAAATCCGTAGCAAATTCAGTGCACTGAGGGATTTTGGAATCTTTTTCTGAATTTGCTGCCACTCCCGAAGAATCATTACTTAAGAACCTAGCAGCTATTGTGTTGTTATCTGCACAGTATGTAGTAGGAGTTGCTTGTAGGCATTTCCTAGCCTCTCGGAGTATTCTTTGTTGTGGAAATGCATTGTTTGTCTTTGGGCTAGGTGAAGAGGCCCCCTCCGCCAGGCAGTTAATTGTCAGCTCAGTTCTCTTTACAGTACTGGGAATTTCAGAGTGTGGGAATGTAATCTCAGATACCCTATCGTTCCTTATCTCTGTGAAACAACTCCCCAGGCTGGCCGGGCAGTACACCGGAGACGCTTTGGGGGCCCAGCTCTGCAGATTCCACTCCTCGGGCGACTCCGCTTTGACACTACTCTTGAGGTCGGGAAGTCTGCCGGCATCCTCGAAAGCAGCGGGTTTGGTTGCAGCGGCGGCGGAGGCCAGATGGTACAAGAAGTTGGCCTGCGCCTGCACGCTGGGAGGCTTGCAGAAGCTGGTGCGCCTGAAACGGATGCTCTGCACTGACACTTGGCTGGAGCCGGAGCTGGAGTCCGACTCCGTGGACGAGTCCTCCTCCTCCGAGCTGACTTCACTGGAATCCGAGGCCCCACTGCCCCCCTCCTCCTCGTCCTCCTCCTCTTCCTCCTCCTCCTCCTCTCCCTCCTCCTCCTCTTCCTCCGAGGACACAGAGTTGCTGGAGCTAGACAAACTGGAGCCAAAATCTGAGTCGTTGGCTGCATGGTCCGAGTAGGAGCTGGACTCGGAGTCGCTGCTGCAACTCTCGGGAAAGCTGCCCAGATGGGGCTGCGGCCGGTGGTGATGAGGGGGGTGGTGATTCGGCTGCGGCTGCTGGGCCCTGTGGTGGTGGTGGTGATGGTGGTGGTGGTGGTGGTGGTGGTGGTGATGGTGGTGGTGGGGAGGCGGGCAGAAGCTGTTAACCAGATGAAACCTCTCCAGGCAACTGGCCCCGGCGGCCGCCGCCGCCGCCGCCGCGGCCGCCGCCGCGGCCGCCGCCTTGGCTTTGTAGGACCTGGGCAGCAGAAGCAGGCGGCGGGCGCCGGCGTGGGGCTCCAGCAGGCAGTCTTTGGCGCCCCCGCGCTTGCGCTTACACCGGTAGGTCAGGCTCACGGGGCCTCCGGCGCTCGCCGCCGCCTTGGGTTGGGGCCCGGCCGCCGACGCCTGGTAGTAGGCTGCGGCAGCGGCGGCGGCTGCGGCGGCGGCGGCCGCGGCGGCTGCGGCGGCGGCGGCGGCAGCCGGGTGCTTGCTGCACAGCAGGCTCCGAAAATAAGTAGGGTCCGAGTGGAAAGCGACGTAGTTTCCCTGGAGCGGGGCAGTTTCATAGTTTAGAGGGGGTTTGCAAGGCGAGCGCACGATTTCCGGGTAGTGCGAGCCCGGATATTTGCTAAAAATCTGAGGTAGATGGGCGGCTGGGCGCACGACGGCGGCGCCCGGGCGCGGGGACTGCGCGCTGATTGGCAGGGGCCGCGCGGCTCCACTCAGGCCCCGCCAAAGTTGGTGCTTGTCCTTCCAAAAACCCGGGCGGGGGCTGGCGGCGGCGGCGGCGGCGGCGGCGCGCTCTGGCGGCGGCGCCTTTGTGGCCAGGGCCCGGCCGACCCTCCTGCGCTTGGTCTTGAGGACGCGCTCGGTTTTGCAGGAGGTGTAGAGCGCTTCCACGTCTTCCCGGGAGATGAGAGTGCATTTGGCGGCGTGGAAGGCGATGCTGTTGATTGCCTTGAGTTTCCGCAACTCCTCCAGATCGCAGTGGTGCTTTTTCACTTTCAGATGATCCATGCGCTTGTGCACGGTCGTCCTCGGGATGTTTTTCAGCAGATCCGTGAAGACTTGGGAGAGGGCAAACATTTGCTTTCCTTTAATGATGAGGTAGCCGAGCCTCACGCCATCCACCTCTTCAAAACCTGACTTCAGGTCTCCCATCTCGGGCACTAAACGATCCCCACCATTTGCAGTAAATATATACGTGACGCATACATACACATGTATGTATGTTAATCCTCCACCAGATGCTGCGTGTGTCTCAAGGCATCCTGCTAATAAAATAACAAAGACTGTTATTCCCGGCGAAGGGAGTGCCAAACTCTAGGCGAAATTATTGGGGGGAAAAAAAAAACTATGAAATTACACTGACTTGATTCTTGCTTTTTTTTTGGTTTTCGTTTTTTTAAAAAAGAGGGAAAAAACCATCCGGTTTCTGATCTGCCAGTGTGTTGGTCTAAGTCCCCGATGCAGATCAGTACCTGGGCCCCTCTATTCCTTCCTTCTCCATTGGAGCACTATGATAATGGAATGTGAAGGGAGAAAGAGAAAAGAAATGCAGCTGCTATTCCCGCCGCTGCTTTAGCTACAAATAAAATGACAGAGTGAAGTGAGCTCGTCCGGAGACACCTTCATCAATTAATTCCCCTAAAGCCAGCGCTGATTGGACACTCCTGACAGGTGATGCAATAAAAATTGATATTCCACCCCTTCCCCCCAAAATCTCCCACTAATTAGCATACCCTTATACTGCCACCTCCCCTCCCAAAGTAAATAATACAGTCGGTATATAAATCTTTCCATTAAACTATCGGAGCTCAGAAACAGGCTGACTCACAGACTTCATCAGAAGCAGTGTGTGTACGCTTTAAAAAAAAAAAAAAGCCCTGTATATTCGCCTTTAAAGGAATATTGCCTATTTTTGCTTTATTTGCATTTTACCGCTATAGCTATCATCATTTCAAAGAAAAGCAGTTTTAAAACATTATCAAGCCTAAATACATATACCCCACCCCCTTGTCCTTTGGAAAATGGAGCTTAAGTGAAAACGTGCAGAATAGCCTGGTATTTCCCTTATGGGAGTGGGGCAAGGAGCCCGGCTGGGAGCTCCAAAGTTAAATCCGCGCGGTGAACCACCCCAGTACAGACTTACGTTTTGAATTTCTCTCGATTATCCTTGTTCCCCCCCCCCGCCCTAAAATGCCTTTTTACAACCAGAAACAAAGTTATTTGACCAAGGAAGCAGTTCAAGGCTCCAGCTCCGAAACACTGTAACAATTCAACTGGATTTTGGTTCTCTGCTGGGGGGTGGGGTGGGGAGGAGGTAGTTTCACGTCAGACCCATAACAAAGCATAGATAAGCCAGAAATGTGTACACTTTTCACAATTAACCAGGCTGGATTGGAGGCGGGATGGTCCTAGAGTCCCCAGCACAGCCTTAGCTAGGGTCCTGTTCACGACAGGTCAGAATTCCATGGAGCAGATTGCTTCTGTAGCAAAGAAAAGAAAATGTAAAACGCCCAAGGTGCTTCCATAGGTTTTAGGTAATAACGATGAAAAGAAAGTGTTGATGTACGATGCAGACTATTTCAGTGGTCTGTGATGCTCTTGGTTGGTAGTTTAAATGAATCTTCCACAACTCCCAATTTTTCCCCATGAAAGCCAAGCATCTGCTTAAAAAAAAATCACTTTGGATGAATATCAATATTGTTTAACCTCTTCTTAGTCAAATTAAAGTATATTTTGGTGTCATTTTCAAGGATATCCAAAATATTGCCAAATGAGAGCAAAGGTCTTCCCAGTCGCATTACTACGATCCCAAGGCGGTTTGTTGGCTGCTTTGCAAAATTCAGCAAAATCTTCTTAACTGTTCGGTGTTTGGAACTACAGCATAAATGCAACTCAGGCATTTATATGTTTCCTTGTTCTTCCAAAAATAGACACATCCGTGTGCTTAAAAGAATAAACGGATATTTCCGAGCCTGCAAGAAAAAAAATGTACAATAATTTCTTCCTTCACATTCAAAAGTTCCAGCTTCCCCTGCTCTGGTCTGGCTAGCACAAGCAGGTATGGCTCAAAGAGAGAGAGAGACAGAGAGACACAGAGAGAGAGAGATTAAAAACCGAGGAATCAGACATACAAAAAGGTAGTTTGCATGAAATGAAATCTCGGCCATAGTTCCCCACCCCCACCCTCATCTTCCTTGTAATTTCCCAGGAATTTTGAAGAGAACTGGGAATTTCAAGAAGTGCATCCGGAAATTAAGGAAGCCTATTTAAGAGAGCCTGTAACTCAGAGGTTGGGATTTGAAAAGTCAGCCCTGGACTACTGTTGCACTCAGCACAGATGTAATCGCCGCTCTTCAACTTAATCAATGTGTGTACAAACCACGATGTCTAGTTCTTGCCTTTGAAATCTAAGGCTAGCATTTCCATCCAAGAAATCAGAGCTACAGCAAATTACATTTTTGTCCCTTGAATGAGAGAAGGATCATTGAATGGATCTCGTGATATTTCAGGCTTTAAACGTAACCGAGAGGCAGCAATGAACAATGCCTCGTCACAGCTAATACCATCCACCGAGTTGGCTTTCTTTTGCATCTGGATCTATCACACCGCGTTTTTCTCTTTCACTTTCGCAGGAGGCAAAATGGTAAAGGTTTAAGCAGAAAGCAAAGTTTCCAGGAAAAGCAGATGCTGGTGTTTTTTTTTAAGTATAATGACCAGAGTCTACTGCAAGCGACAATAAGGTCGTTTTAAAATTCCTCCTGATGCACTTATATACTGCCAGCCCTCTCCCTCCCACCCCACCCCGTCCAATTCCCCTCCCCCAGCTTTAAGATTTCCACCAAAGAGTCAAACAGCCAAGAAATAGTAAACTCAAAAAAAGCCTCTGAGAAGACATTACAAAAGGTTGGCTAGAGCATTCTTTTTTTTTTTTTTTGGCCAGGTAGTTCTAGTTGTTCTCAATTCCTATTTAGATTTACACACACACACACACACACACACACACACACACTCCTATTCCTCCTGCACAAGGCAACATGACTTAGTAACCATTTCGAAATCACCTTTTCCTCTCCTTCCTCCCCTTCCACCTTTAAAATACTGGCAATATGGGTGGTTTTTAAAACTAACAGAATAGTATTTTTTAAACTAAAGTTACAATCTGTTGGGTCAAATGGAGAAAAATAAAGGCCAAAAGATTTGGGAAGTGGGTCTATGTATACAATTTATGCAAATATCTTTGTATGTGCACTCAGGTACCTTCACACTTATACATTTTTAATACTCCTATTACACATATTTCTTCTTGTCTAATACATTCTTTTGTTCCTTTAACTTCCCCATCGGTGTGTGTGTGTGTGTGTGTGTGTGTGTGTGTGAAGGCGTGAGCGCGCGCGCGCGCTCACGCCTTCACACACACACACACACACACACAGAGTGTGACAGACAGCTTTCTTGTGGCCATCAGGACACGTTGTATATCCGGGGTCTTCTCCAGGCACATTGGGGGTCGATCCCGATAAAAAGATCTAGCAGAGGCCCCTGAGTGCTCACACATGAAAGGCAGGGGACTTTAAGATGGATTTGCATGCACACAGGGGATTTCGATCAATAGCTACCAACATTTATGGCTTAGATTATTAATGTGAAAGCTGGCCAAAAGAATGGGGATGAAAAATTAAAGGTGTCTGTTATCAATTATGCTTAAAGTTATGCAATAATTTACTTACTTTGCCTGGATGTGCAGATCCAGATGTATAAAGTACTATTCTTCAAAAGCCAGGGGGTTTCTTTGATAAATATGTTGACCATGTCAGCCGCTTCTACAATCAAAGATGAACCCAATTCAGATGATGGACTGTATTCAAATTCTTTTTTAAGAAAGGATGTATCAACTTCTATGTTTCTCAAACACATATACCTATGTGGGTGGATACGCCCAAATTAACATTTATGTGTATACCCATCTGTGAGGGTCCAGAGGATTACTTAACTGAGAATTTAGGCATATATATGATATGCATTGAGTTTGTTAATTAAATGCGATTATTTAGTCAGTGAGGAATGCATAACCTACACACTATCATAAAAAGTGTTTTAGCTTTGAAAACAAAGCTGCTTGCTAGAGGAAAATCCTCTGTGGCAAATACAGACAGAAATACATAAATGTCCACTTACTTCTGCATTTATTGTAAAAAATCAGCACTTTCAGTTTTTAAAGTGATGGGCTATGAAAACATGAACATATTTGTCTTTACTTATCCTGTGCTGATGTGCTACATTTATCTTCAAATGTTCTATTTTGATTTATTTTCACTGTATTTTATGTTTAAATACCATTGCAATTCAGTCTGACCTCTTTCCTCTGGAGCGAAGTAATGCACACGGCATTTACAGTCTTTTAAATGGTTAGCTGGGAAATGCAATAGCAATTTGCAGAAGTAGTTTACTAATGGGGAAAGTTCTTTTGAAAACCTGAAGGAAAACCTAAGAGTACTTTTGCATTTCTTCACTACAATGTCATATAATTAAAGTACTGAGGAGCAATAAAATAATCCTTTCCCTTCCCAGCCTTCACCCATACATACATAATTTAAATGAGGATCGCCCCCCCCTCCCAACCCCACCACCATCACCTAACTCTTCACCATATACATTTGTTTTAGTGATTGCTGGCACATTTTGTTCAAAATGAATTCAGACAGAAAAGGACTAAGGAACATCACAAAAGGCCTCAACAATGTAAGTATACTGGTTAGAAGAATAAAGAAGTCCCTTGTAACTGTTAGCAAAAGTAACTATAATACTTACAACATAACAAAGTCTAA